>NC_069383.1:7198461-7837115 GCF_027475565.1 Acinonyx jubatus | reverse complement strand
AAGAAATGGAAACTTTATTAGGCAGCGTATATTATTCTCAACTGTTATGAAACGTTACCCGCTTACACATTCCTGACATGCCCTATGTTTTATTAGAGTCATGCAAAATGTTCACTTAAAGACATGATTCCTTTTTAAACTAAAGGTATAAAAGGCTCTACAGAAATAGCCAATGTAGATAGAAAATAGTAGCTGAGGCAGATTTCAGCCAAAGGTGAGAAAAAAACATTCTAATCCATCAGCTTGCGTGTCAGTGGAACTGAAGCAGGACGGCTCAGGTAGCTCTAAGATTCTCTCATATTCCTCCAAAAGACTGATCGTGCTTCTCTGGGTCTCATGTTAGACAGAAGAGCCGAAACGGGTGGAGGCGCTGAGACATGTGGAAACGATGGCAAGATGGGCCTGTCAGAAACGGAACTCTCCTCTGGGGAAACAGGAAGTGCTGAAGAGTTATATGAAAAAATGTCCACATCAGGTTATTTGGGATTACTAGTATCCTTGACTCTTACACTTGACTTTTCCATTTCTTCCTCTGCAGCCAGTGCTGATTTCCCATATAATCCAGGACAAGGCCAAGCTATAAGAAATGGAGTCAACAGAAACTCGGCTATCATTGGAGGTGGGTGATGCATAGCACAGGCTCCTCACCTGTGGAAAGTAAGAATTGTCCGTAAATGCGTCGTCTTAAAAAAACAAAAACAAAAACAAAACCATCATCTAGATTTTTACTTGATTTGTTTTGTTATTTAAATATGACTAAGGATTGTGACCTACGGATGTGGAGACACGGTTGTAAATGTAACCCGGCTACTTTTAAAAAAAGATTTTTTTTTTAATGTTTATTTATTTTTGAGACAGATCGCGAGTGGGGGAGGGGCAGAGAGAAGGAGACACAGAATCCGAAGCAGACTCGGGGCTCTGGGCTGTCAGCACAGAGCCCAACGCGGGGCTTGAACTCACAACCCATGAGACCGTGACCTGAGCCGCAGTCAGACGCTTAACCGACTGAGCCACCCGGGTGCCCTGTAACCTGGCTGCTTTTCAATGCTGACCCGTAAGAATGGGATGGTTGTGCCAGGCTAGCCAGAGCCTGAACAGGCAGGCCGGCCATCGTGCAGGAGCCACAATAGCCTCCTCCCTCCTCTCTTTTCCCCTTCTCACTCCCGCACATCCCAAAAGGCCCAGGATCACTTACTGCAAAAACAGGCAGGAGTGTGCCAGTCTGGCTGCCGTTATCTTAATAAAGATCATCAGACAATTAATAAGCCAGGGTATCTAAAATATTCCAGTGTCTTTTCTCCCCAGGGACGGCTGCAGAATAATTGAAGCCTCCTAGCCCAGTCCTTCTTATTTGGGTTGGTATCCTTGCCCCCCGTTGCCCACCGTCTCCTCTGCCTGAGCCCCCCTGTCTTACTGCATCCAGGTGTCCCCTGCATGTCTGAGGACAGCTAATACTGTAATCGTATCAAGGATCTTAAACCCAGCCAATCACCTTGGCTTAGTCGGTAGGTCTCTTTTCCACATGGAGAAGTAGATGCCTGTAAGAAATACCTGACTTGGGGCACCTGGGTGGTTCAGTCAGTTGTGCGTCCGACTTCAGCTCAGGTCACGATCTCACGGTTTATGAGTGCAAGCCCCGCGTCAGGCTCTGTGTTGACGGCTTCAGATTCTGTGTCTCCCTCTCCCTCTGTCCCTCCCCTGCTCACGCTCTCTGTCTCTCCCTCTCTCTCAAATAAACATTTTTAGAAAGAGAGAAATATATGTGACTCTAAAACTAGAATACATTTAGAATGCCGCCTAAATCACATTGTCCAATCACGTCGGTACAGTCTTATCAAGGTCCCTCTCCTCACTGTGTTTTGTTTTTTTAAGATCAACTTTATTGAAGCATGATATGCATGTGTGTAAGCGTAACAGGTCAGTGACTCGTGACAAACACAAACACCCATAGCCACCACCACAATGAAGACCTGGAACATTCCCACCCACAGAAAGCTCTTTGTGCCCCCGTATAGTCCACCCTTTGCCCTGCCCCACTCCCAAGAAGGGCCACCTCTGATTTGCTTTTTGCCGTGTTGATAGCTTTTACCTCCTTTAGAGTGGCGTAGAAATGGAATCACAGAGTATGTCATCTGTTCGTGCCTTCTTTCGCTCAACGTCATGTTTCTGAGGTCTGTCCACATGGTTGCATGAATCGATAGGCTGTTCGTTTTTATTGCCAAGTTGTGTTTTGCTGTGTGAATGTACTAGAATTCGTTTTATCTGCTCACCTGTGGCTGTTTGGTTTGTTTCCAGGTCTGAGCTATTTTGAATAAAGCTGCTATGAGTATTCTTGTTGAAGTCTTATGTGAACATAAGTTTTCATTTCTCTTTGGTAATTGCTGGGAGTGCAGTTGCCGGGTGTGACAGAAAGTGGAGACTAGACTCTGTAAGAAATTGCCATACAGTTTTCCAAAACGGTTGAACCGTTTACATCCCCGCAGTTCCTATCTGACAGGCCAGGCTTGCTCCACAATCTTATCAGCACTTGGTATTGTCGGTCTTCTTAATTTGAGCCACTCCAGTGGATGAGTAGTGGTAGCTCGTTGCAGTTTTAATGTGCAATGAGCTGATGACTAATAACCCTGAGCGTCTTTTCATGTGCCTGTTGCCATTTGTAAATCTTTTGTGAAGTGTCTGTTTAAAACTCTTTCTCCGGGGCGCCTGGGTGGCTCAGTCGGTTAAGCGTCCAACTTTGGTTCAGGTCATGATCTCCCAGTTTGTGGGTTTGAGCCCTGCATTGGGCTCTGTCCTGACAGCTCAGAGCCTGGAACCTGCTTCAGATTATGTGTCTCCCTCTCTCCCTGCCCTCCCCCGCTCATTGTTCTCTCTCTCTCTCCCTCTCTCCCTTCCTCCCTCTCTCTCTCTCTCAAAAATAAGCATTTAAAAAATAAAAAATAAAAACTCCTTCCCCATCTTTTAACTGGATTATTGGACTTCTTTTGAGTTATAACAGTTTTTTTATTTTCTAGATAGTTCAAGTCCTGTGTCAGACATATGTATTGTGAATATTTTCTCCAATCTGTGACATGCCTTTTCATTTTCTTAGTGGTATTTTTTTTTAAAGCAAGAAATCTAAATTTTGATGAAGTCTTATTTTTTTAATCTTTTTATGGCTTGCGATTTTTTTTAATTCTATTTTAATGATATGCCTCTTCAAGATTGTGAAGATTTCTTCCTATGTTTTCTTCTAGAACTTTTATAGCTTTGGTTTCTGTTAACTAAGTCTGTAATCACTTTGAGTTAACATTGGTACATAGCATGAGATAAAGGTCAAAGACATTATTTTCCAAACTAATATCCAGTTATTCTAAAACTACTTGTTGAAAAGACTATATACTTTTTCCAAATTTAATCTCCTTGGCACTTTTGTCAAAAATCAATAGACCATATATATGTATGTCTGTTTTCTGGACTCTGTTGTGTTTTGTTAATGTATTATATATCTTTCTTTACCCAATACCATGCTTGCTGTATTGTTTTACCTTTATACTAAGTCTTGAGACAGCAACATGCATTCTCCAGCTATTTCTTTTTTGTTTTTTCAAAATTACGTTGGCTATTCTGGACCCTTTACTTTATTGCCATATAAAATTTAGAATCAACTTATAAATTTCTACCAAAGAAAAAGTTTGCTGAGATTTTCATTGGGATTGCGTTAGGTCTATAAATGGACATCAAAACAATACTGAGTGCTTTGGCTGTTAAAGGTGGTCTATCCATCCATTTATCTATGTCTTTAATTTCTGTCAGTAAGGTTTTGTGGTTTTGAGCGAACACAGCCTTGAACAACTGTGTTCAATTTGTTTTATTATAAATGGTATTGTTTTATTGCTTTTTTAAGTTTTTATTACTTTAAATGTTCTTCCAAGTATTTTCTTGCTAGTATATAAAAATACAGTTGATTTTTGTGGCCTTGCTAAATTTACTGTTAGTTCTAGACACTTCACATATATATATATTACTTAGGATTTTCTAAGAGATGCTCATGTCACCTGAGAATAGAGAAAATTTTTACTTCTTCACAGTCTGTACACTTTTTATTTCTTTTTTGTTTTATTGCACTGACAAGGATTTCTGGTACATTGAGAGAGAGGACTTGCTTCCATTGTTTCCTGTTTTAGAGAGAATATGTTTACTCTTTTAGTATTGACTAGGGTATTAGCTGTAGGTTTCTCATAGATGAAGTTTATCAGGTTGAGAAAGTTTCCTTCTACTGATACTTTCTGAGAGGCTTCACAATGAATGGAGGTTGAAATTTGTCATATGCTTTTTCTCCTATATTTCTTTAATGTGGTAAATTACATCGCTTTGTTTTTTAATGATAAACCAGACTTGCATTCCTAGAATTAACACCCCTTCACCATAATATATTCTCTGCCACACATTGCCAGATTTGATTTGCTAAAATTTTATTAAAGAGGACTGTTGCCCCATAGTTGTGTTTTCTTGTGATGTGTTTGTCTGGTTTTGCTATCAGGATAATGCTGGCCTCATAAAATGAGTTGAGCAGTAGTTCCTCCTCTTCTGTTTAACTGTCTGTCAGTTCCTCAGAGAATAGCATTAAGATCTCCAAATATAACTGTGAATTGGTCTAATCTCCTTTCAGTCCTGTCCATGTGTGTTGCTGGTGTTTTGTGTGGGGGAGGGTGGCATGAGAGAGAACCATGGCAACACGAGGAAAGTGGTGTTGGAGGGATGTATACAAGGTCTGTTTAACCTCCAGTGCCTCTCCTGCCTCCACCAGGTGTCATCGCTGTGGTGATTTTCACCATTCTCTGCACCTTGGTCTTCCTCATTCGGTACATGTTCCGCCACAAGGGCACCTACCACACCAATGAAGCAAAGGGAGCAGAGTCAGCAGAGAGCGCGGATGCTGCCATCATGAACAACGACCCCAATTTCACAGAGACCATTGACGAAAGCAAAAAGGAATGGCTCATCTGAGGGGTGGCTATTTGGCTGTGGGAGAGGGAGGGGCTAGCTATTCGGGAGGAGGGAACGGGACAAAAGTGCACCCTACTTTATACTCTTGAGCACATCCTTAAAATATCAGCACAAGTCGGGGGAGGCAAGCAACAGAAAATTCTGGAGACTGATCGCCACAAAAAGTACTTTTTAATATTTCTTTATAGCTGAGTTTCCCCTTCTGTATCAAATCAAAATAATACAAAAAATGCTTTTAGAGTTTAAGAAACAATTGAAATTTGTAGGTAATACTGTCTTATTTTGTGTGTGTTTAGAGGTGTTCTAAAAACCCATGGTAACAGGGCAAGTTTTCTACATTTTTAAGAGCCCTTAGAATGTGGATATTTTTTTCTTGAGAAAAGTTGATGCACATGGCCTCCAGCATTCTCTTCCTTTTGCATATAGTCAATTTTTAATGGGCTGTCATAGTAACTAGTTCGTGTTCATATGCTATTTCTTTTGGTGTCCTGTAAATTGGAAAAGGAAAGGAAGGGGCCAACAGAACCTATTGTTTGCCAGTTTTCAAAGAGACCTCAATCTATGCCTATTCTCTGAGCATTCCCACCTAAAGCACTGAAGGAAGTGAGCATATGGCACCTGTTGTGTAACAACACAACTAACACAGCAGAGAGAAGCATTAAGAACCAGGGGAAGTAGTTTCGTATATTGGGATTGTTGGTTTTATTTTTCATCAGATTCTACAAGCTAATACTCTTCCGTGTGCATAGTCTTAGACCTCTTCATGACCTGTGACTGTCAGCTACAATGTGGTGGTGACCAGCTGTTACAAAAGATTTTTCCTCTGCTTTACCTACATCATGTTAGGTTACACTATATGTGTGTGGGGGCACCTCGGTGGGGAATTAGAGCCAGATGCTATGATTTGTTTGCTCTGTTCCTTTTAGAGTTGTAGCAAGAGTGTGGACACTTTCTAATGAATGATGCATAAATTAGGTTGCTCTTCTTATCTTGCTTTAAATCTTAGTTTTTAAGCCCTTGTGACAAAATCCTAGCAGACCATGTCCTCCAAATGGACACGCCACAATAAAGCCAGGTTATGATTGCTATTATTATTGCTTTACTCCAGAATCATATGGAAAATACTGCCGTATTTTCCATCATCTAATCCATGTATCGTTCCATCCTAAACAGACACACTGCCACGATTCAGGGACCTCTTTGGCAGATACATCTGAACCTTAGGTTCATGACCAACCTGATAACTGACTGTTGCTTCTCAGAGAATGAACACGTCTAGTTAGTCACACCTCAGTCTAATCAGGAATCTTGACCAACTTGTTCCAACAAAGAACTCATTGGTTTTATTTAAAAATGATAGACTTTGTGCGTAAATAGATGGGACAAAGCTCCTATTGAAGCATCCAAGAAATAATTTCATTGATCTCTTTTTGTAAATTACACAAGCTATTTCTAGAATGACTACCATTTATGATCATGATAGTTCAGACTCTGAGTAAGTACTTTAAAATTTTTTTTCAGACTCCAACATTTTGAGGAATTCAATAGGATCCCTTTTTTTCCTTCTCCTCCTGGAAGCATGTAAGATGAGGTTCAAAAAGTATTATTGCTGTTTTTCTGACAGCGTGCCTCAATAAAATGGAAATTCTAGTTTGTTAGGGTTATATGTACGTATTTTTCAAGATTCTCAATATGCCTTTGCTTTTTGGAGGATCTCAGTTTCTTGGGTAATGAAAACTGTTATCTAGAGTTGCCAAGGGCCCCCTGCACCTGTATATGACACATTCCAAAGGAGATACTGCACCAGTTCATTCCCATCAGAGTCGAGGTAACAGAACAAAAGGGAATCGGAACGCCTTTCACAGTTGCTGACCCTCAGCCACTGTCACGAGCACCCTTACCTTAAAGACGTCTTGATCATTATTCCATAATACACGTTGTTAAATGAAAAGTACGTGGTACGACTAAAGAGCAGAACAGGAGAACCCAAGTGACATGTTAAAAACAAAGCCTGTTTTGATGACTACCATTAAGGGCTGTTTTGTGTATTGTCAAATTACGAAAGCAAATTTTAAACATTATGTTTTGTAGAAAGGTTTTTTAGAATTTGTTTTAAACCTGCTTTATAGCTATTAATTTTGCACTTCACAAATAATGCCAGATGGAAATGTATTGTTTCTGGCGTTTCCCATGACAGCTTTCTTCTTTATGCACTGTGTCAGCATTTTCCCTTTCTTCCCAAAATGATTAAGGGGGTTAAAACAATCAAAAACAGTCCCTGACACTAAAACGGCCTTACCCTTTCTTTTCACTCTCTTCTTCCCTCTTTCCTGCCTCAAAAGGTGAAAAATAAAACCCAACACTTCCTTCACCAAATTTGCAAACCTAGGGCACTGGACTGACTGAGGGCTCAGTGGGTCTCCCATGTCACCGCCATTAAGACATACAGTATGCCCTTAAGGGGGTAAGTCCGGCCAGCAGACAAGACACAAAAACGTAGATAAGGTATTAAGTAACTAAGTTAAGTGCCAAGGGAGTGCTGGAAATCCTTGGCTTCTCTTTGGGATTGTGGGCTTCACCAAAAGTCCTAAATGTATCTATGAAGGCCATATCCAGTACGTTCTAAATGGTCAGTAATTTATGTGAAGATAAAGAAACATCTCTTTTTTCCAGCTCCCTCCCTTGAAATCTCAGGACGATGCTCCCTCCCTTGAAAGCTCACAATATCGTGATCCAAGCTCCGTGTCTAATCTTGCTTTGTCAGTCACATCCCGCAAAACCTTGACATTCTTCTGTCCCAGTCCATTATCATTCTAGTCCAGAGGGCTAGTGGTAACCTCTTTAAATAATAAACAAAAACAAAAAGAAAAAAATTTAGAAACAAGAAGCTGCTTTAAAGTTTCAGGAAGAACTGATGGCTGACTTAAGTTTGTACAGGAAGCATCTTCCATGTAGAAAGCAAACATCTAGGTTTTGACGAGGTAGGAGCAGGACTTTGAAAGCAAGATCAGTGCCATTCTCAGCTCTCAAAATAACATATTCCCTAGAGCACAAGGAAACTAGCTTAGGAGGTGAGAAGTTACATTGTCAAGTTCTTCTCTGACCCTTCTTAATGTGTAAGGCTATGGGAGCTAGAAACAAGGGTTTGGAGGGCCTTTGTTGGACAGTTTCCCGTTACCCTGAGTTTGATGAACAAGCATCCTTTACTAACAGGAGCAGGGATTCAGAGGCATAGGAAAAAGAACTGGCATGAGCCAAAGAGTAGATCTTAATGTTACTGTTGAACGTCTGTGGAGCTGCCCCCCGATGCCCTCAAAGAGCTGGGCACAAAGACACACCATAGGAAGCGCCGAAGGAAAAAGTAGCTACCAAATAGGAAAACGCAGTGTCAGCGTGGCGTCCGGAAGAAACTTTTCTTTCCTTCTATTACGGGATCTGCTCTTTTTTTCCCTCTCCTTCCTTGTATGGGGTAAGCATTGCAAAGGTCTCTTTATGCCTCTAAACAATTAGCACCTCATTTAAACCGCTTAATATTGTTTCCTTTTCATCATCCTGTCCAGCAGTTTTCAAAAAGAAAGGCAGCAGTTATTAAATTGGATGCCAGGTAGCCAGCCAAAAACAGGTCCTAAGTTACTAGTGACAATAGAACCAGCTGATCCTGAAATAGATGAGAGACAGACAGCACCTCTAGCTGATTGGGGCTGAAACCAACGAGCGCCATGTTTAAAATGATATGGTGAGCGTAGACCCTGGGCATCAGCTGATAGAGTCCTCACCCTCTCTCTCTCCCTGGCTTGCCACGTGACCTTTGTCAGACTGGTGAACCTTGGTCCCTCTTTGCCCCATATTTAAGATACAGCTGCTCTGCCCACTTAATAGGACAATCGTGAGGGGCCATTGAGTCTTGACTGCAGCGTCCTTTGACACCCAAATATAAAGACCCAAGTCAGTGGAGCCCCCTGGAAGACTTACTTTCTGGCCTGTGGTTGTAAGACACACCAAATGAACAATGTGCCCACATCCGGGAGTGTGCAGACTTGTGAGGCATTGCTGTACAGCTGCTAAATTGTTAATCACGTAGACTGCCCAGGACCTAACCTGTCAATACTGGAAGATGCAACATCCGAAGGCCAGAGAAATCAGAACTTCGCATGCACAAAGCCCTGCGTCCCCACCCAGATGGGACTTACAGCTTACATATGCCCCCAATGCAATTGGGCTGGCTCGTACATAAGACGACACAAGAAACAAATGTGATTTTTCCGTGTAGCCTAGTGGCAACGTGCCTACACTACATACGCCCTGCATGATAATGTTGGAAACTTTAGAATAGATGTCTTTCACAGCAGTATTTTCTGGGTATGCGTGGTATGTAGAAGTCATTGTCGATGAAATAGGGAAACCGTGTTGAAAAGTTGATTATCTCCCGTGGAGCAAGGACTGGCAGATTATAAAGATACCTGAGCGCACAGGTATTAATATCCAATATGCACTTCCAAGGTCACTTTCCAGATGAAAATGTGCTTTAAGATCAGGTCTACACAGGTGGCCTGCAACGTTTCCAAGTTCAGTTTATTTCCAAACAGCCACCGCTGGGTTCTAACATGGCTATGAAGACATCCTCTCAAAGTAGGCCAAGAAACAGTTCAGATGTTACTGATTCTAAGTTTGGTTGGGTTTTTGCATTTTTTTCAGTGAGCATCGTGACTGCGGAGGTCAGGGTTGTGAAAAGCTGGGCTAAGTATTCTTTCTGTAAAGTCGATTAGGATTCCACCCTGCGAAATGACACAAAAGTTCACTCTCTAAAAGCAACAGCATGTTAAACTACAATGAAAGAAGGAAACTATGTATGTATGCCTAATATCCTTTGTGAATGTCTTTCATTTAACTGAAATTATATTAGAAACCAGATTGATAAATAAAAAATCCAAAATAGTTTTAATTATCCTAAAAGCGATTCTTTGTGTTTTGTTCCACTTGATTCTCTTAGAAGCCATTTTCAACTTTCAGCGAAGAAAGTTCCGGGCACTGGAACATACATCTGTTGGGAATATAATATTTCCCAAAACTACAGCGGTACAGTCACTCTTCAAAGACGGGTCTTCCGTGGACGCGTTCGTCGTTAACCTTCTTGGGCCACACGTGCCTCCCCTCCCCCATTTTTCTTAATGTAGCATAATGGATATTGGCTCCATGTTTTAGATTAATTTACACACAGCTTGATAAAATGCAGTTAGAGTTAAGTGATGTCCAGAATACATTCCGAGCCTTGCTTAGAATGAGGGAGTAACACTGGATAATGGACAAATAGATTCAGGCCAGTCAACCAGACAACAGAGATGTGCAACGTGTCTTTCTAAGTGCACTCCAGATGCGTTAAGAGCCGTAGTCCTAAATTATTCCTCCTATTTGCTGGTCTTCAGTTAACATTGGGAAGCCATTTCCTTTTAATCAATTCTCAGTGAAGCATTTCAACGTATACCAAATCAGTGTGAATTCCCAGTTAAAAGCCCAACCTCTCTGCTCCTTAGCAATTCCCGAGGCCAGTCTATCGCAATGATACTCAAGTCTTCTAGAAAGCTCTTGGTAATGATCCTGCTTTACCGGTGTGACCCAACAGGTGGAGAATATCAGAAAGTCCCTTGAGTAAAGAAAGCCAGCACTTATGAAAGTTCACAGTACATTTTAAAGGAGTGAGCGGGCATGTTAGGCCTTAACGTCTCCGCCAAGAACGTGTGAGCCACAGCACGCTTACCTCCCTTCCCAGTACCACCTACCATGCGCCGTGTAGACATCGAGATCAGTAATTTGCAGGAGGACAGTGCCTTCCTTTGACACAAGGCAGGATCTGTTGAGTAAATGGGGGTATAAAAGTAGAGAAGGGGCCGAAGGGAGACTTGTAGGGGGGATTTTACTCTTTGTCAGTAATGACATGGCATGGTGGGTTTACCAGAACATAGAGAAGAGGAGATCATTGTGTTCTGTCTTGAGAAGGGGTTTGTGTGAACCTAAGCAGAAAGCCAGCTCTTTATAGCAAGTGTTATGAGTAATCATTAGCACGTGCTCACTTGGCCTTGGTCACCCTGAAATCATGAATTCAGTGAAGCCTGAGCTAAATAATCCTTGTGCCTTAATGGTCCCTCTCTCCCAGCAACACTTCCCTCCCCGCCCCCCGCCCCCCCCCCCCCCCCCACCGCACCACAAACACACCCAGCATGACTGCATAGGACCGGGAAGAGAACACAACTTTCTTGATTGCGTTTCCATGGCCTTTCCATCCATCTTCATTCATCTTCTGGGTGTACATAAGTAGAATCTCTTGAGACGGGGCAAATATACACATATTCCAGGGATGCCTGGGTGGCTCAGTTGGTTGAGCATCCAACTCTTGATTTTGTCTCAGGTCATGATCCCAGGGTCATGGGATCAAACCCCACATTGGGCTCTGTGGCGAGCATGGAACCTGCAAGGGATTCTCTCTCTCTCTCCCCCTCTGGCCCTCTCCTCTGCTCACGCTCTCTCTCTCTAAAAACAAAACAAAACAAAACAAAAACATACACCAAGTCTTCTCCAAAGGAATGAAACCAACATTTTTTAAGTCCCTTGACCTAAGGTATGAGAAAGTTAGCCATTTCTTCTAGAAATAGAAATTCAAAATAATGAAATTTAAATTTTTTTAACATTTATTTATTTTTGAGAGACAGAGAGAAACAGAGCACAAGCAGGGGAGGGGCAGAGAGAGAGGGAGACACAAAATCCAAAGCAGGCTCCAGGCTCCGACCTGTCAGCACAGAGCCTGATGTGGGGCCCGAACTCACAAGCCGTGAGATCACGACCTGAGTTGAAGTCAGACGCTCAACCCGCTGAGCCACCCACGTGCCCCTCAAAATTATGAAATTTAACCTAAGATATGAAAGACATGAAAAAGGCCAAGAGGATGAAAACAATGAAGTCGTTTTGTGTTCACAAATAGCAATTTAGCAGATAAAATTCTTAAGTCTGGGAAGATGACCTCTAACCTGGGACACAAAAGCAAGCTTCTCAATCACGAAAGCTAGAGAGAGAGGGTAAGCATGAGGTTACCCCCCTGAGTGCCAATATATCCGGACTAGGGGCAACCTTTGAAGCCAGGGAGAAGGCACATTTAGGACAAATCAGAGGGAAAAATACTTTATAGTGAAGCTGGTAAGACTTGTTACAGGCAAAAAAACCAACCCAACAACACATGATTATCTTCCAAAAATAACTGAAATTATTTCAACAGTGACCTCACCACATGGATTTTAAAGGGAAATCAAGATTATGGAATCATAATTAATTTACTAAATCTTTACAGAACACCCTCGTGTGCACGCGGTGCTATTCTCGACACTGAGGATTCCCTAGAGATCAAGAAGACGCATTCCTTCTCTCAGGAAACTTGGGTTCTAGCGGGAGGAGAAAGATAACAAGCAGATAAATAAATAATATGGAAGAAAAGATAACTTCTAGTCAGGGGAGTCCTTTTATTTTTATTTTAGGGAAGGAGAGAGCAAGCGTGAGCTGGGAAGACAGGCAGAGGGAGAGAAAGAATCTCAAGGAGGGTCCACACCCAGCAGGGGGCCTGACGCGGGGCTTGATCTCACAACCCTGGGATCCTGACCTGAGCCAAAATCAAGAGCCAGACGCTCAGCCGACTGAACCACCCCAGGCAGGCAGGGGATTTATTTTAGTTCATTTTAATAACTGCTTCCAACTGGCGGTGGGGAAGGACTCCACAGAGGGGACAGTGAAGCTGAGAACTGAATGAGTCTTTCAAAGATGAAAGGAGGCCTCGTTCTAGATAAGGGAACAACTGGTACAAAGGCCCCGAGGGCACAGTGAGCTTGGAACTTAGACACAGAGAGTCAGTGTGTCTGGAACGAGGAAGGGAGAAGACGCCACCCACTATGTGACCGTTTGTTCTCACCCAGTTCTGAGCTGGAGAGACTGAAACACCACAACTTGAAGGTTTTTACAGTGTATCTGGCAAGGTCCTCTAGGGAAACAGACTTAGTAGGAGCAAGAGAGAGATTTATCTAAAGGAATTAGTGCTTCTAATTGCGGTTGGCAAATCCAACATCCATAAGGCAGCCTGGCTGGTTGGAATCCCAGGAAGGACTCCTCTGCTGTGGTCTCGAGGCAGGATTCCTTCTTCAGGAACCCTCAGGTTTTTTTTCCTCTTAAGGCCTTCAGCTGATTAAGCGAGGCCCACCCACATTATGGAGGATAATCGCCTTTACTTGCAGTCAGCTGACTGTAATTGTTAATCACATATGCAGAAAACCCGCACAGCTACAAGTAGACTAGTACGTGATCAACCGCCTGGGCACCAGAAACAGGCCAGATTGACAGAAAATCAAGCACCACTGAGGGTTCCACTAGGGCATCACAGGGGGGAAGGCGGAATTGCTTCCAACATTTGTGTGTGTGTGACTCAAGAGGGAAATGATTTGGTCTTATCTTTCCGGTTACAGCACTAGATTTTGTATCCTTTTGGGTAAATACCTAGTAGTGCCATTGCTGGGTCATAGGGTAGTTCTATTTTTAACCTTTTGAGGAACCTCCATACTGTTTTCCAGAGCGACTGCACCAGTTGGCGTTCCCACCAGCAGTGCAGAAGGGTTCCTCTTTCTCCGCATCCTCGCCAACGTGTGTTGTTTTGGTGTCGTTAATGGCAGCCACTCTGACAGGTGTGAGCAGGTTCGCAGGGGCACATGCACCCCAATGTTTCTAGCAGCGCTATGGACAACGGCCAAAGTATGGAAAGAGCCCAAATGTCCACCAACTGATGAATGAGAAAGAAGATGCAGTGTATAAATACACACACACACACACACACACGCACACGCACGCGCGCGCGCGCACACACACACACACACACACACACACACAGTGGAATATTACTCAGCCATCAAAAAGAATAAACTCTTTCCATTTGCAACAACCAGAACTTGAGTGTAATTACGTTAAGCGAAATAAGTCAGAGAAAGACAAATATATGAATTCACTCGTATGTGGAATTTAAGAAACAAAATAGACGAACCAGGAGGGGGAAGAGAGGCAAGCGGGGAGCCATAAAACAGACTCTTAACTGTAGAGAACGCACGGAGGGTTGCTGGAGGGGAGCTGGGTGGGGGATGGGCTAAATGGGTGTGGGCATTCAGGAGGGCACCTGTGCTGAGCCCTGGGTGTCATATGTAAGTGATGAATCATTGGGTTCTACTCCCAAAACCAAAATTACACTATAGGTTAACTAACTGGAATTTAAACAAAAACTGAAAAAAAAAAAAAGAATAAAAGAAAAGAAAGAATGGGAAAAAAAAGAGAGAGAGAGTCTGAAGTTCAGCCCAAATCCTACAATCTCAAGCAAAGACCAACAGGCTGCTTGATGAGATGGAAAACTGCACGGCCTGCTGGCTGCCTCCCTCGGTGCACCTGGAAAGGCCGCAGAAGCAAGAAGGAAGTGTAGACCCTGTGAGGAGACTGGGGAGATGAGGCCCGAAAGGGCTGTGCCAGGGCGAGGCCCAGGTGCCCGACGGAGAGGCGCCCTGACCTTGCACTCTCCTGCCGGGGAGGCCCTCGCAGACCACTACCCCCCCTCTGCTGGGCCGCGGGACTGTACCCCCAGCTCCAGCCGGGCCCCCCAGCATCGTCGGCCTTCAGGGCGAGCTGAGGAGCAAAACTCCAGGGGTGTGAGCAGCTCCTCCAGGCCTGAGGTTTCTCTCCCGTCCGTCCCTCTTACCGCAGGCCCGGGGCTGAAACGCTCTGAACAAGATAGTGTAGGGGCTGATTCTAGAAGTTGCTTGAGGGGCAGGAGGGGGCCCCACGCCAGCTGCGGGATCGCATCCCCCCAGATTCGCAAATTCGTCCCTGAAAGTCATGTTTGAAGATGTTCACGTCGGTGGTATTCGTGCAGCCGGGATCTGACGGGCGTGCGGCATGGTGTAAACATGTTCAGAGTCTGCGTGACCACTTACTAGCCCCTTGACCTGTTCGTCATTGTCTTCGTCTGTAAAATGGGGACAGTAACACAATTTACCACATGGGAAATCCTTCTGTAAGGATTACTCAGTACATGGGAAGTGCTTAGAACAGTGTTGACATATTGTAAGCTCTCCATTAATGCTAGCTTTTTAAAAAAAGCAGAGGGCCTGGGTGGCTCAGTCGGTTAAGCTTCCGAGTCATGACTTTGGCTCAGATCGTGATCTCATGGTTCGAGCCCCTGCATCGGGCTCCGTGCTGACAGCACAGAGCCTGCTTGGGATTCTCTCTCCCCCTCTCTCTGCCCCTCTTCCTCTCTGTCTCTCTCTCTCTCTCAAAATAAATAAATAAACTTTAAAAATGAAAAATAAAATGTTTTTAACGAGTGATAACCACCCCCCCCCAGAGAAATTCTTGCAAAGATCCATGAAGGGACATGTATAAGGACACCCACCCGTAAGAGTGCCTGGGGTGGCCAAGAGTGGCAGGCATCCCAAGTGTCTGTCCCTAGGAAATTTGTCATGTGAGAGAAGGTGAAGGCCTTACAGCCCGTAGAAGTAACAAACTAGATACATATACAGCAACGTTAAGTCTTACGTCATCAAAATACAGTTCAGAGTGGAAAGTGTAGGAAATAAAACTAGACCCACAAAACAGTAGAGTTTATTAAAATGAAAAACCTACACGCAGAACAGCAAAACGTTTTGCAAGAGCACATGAATAATTAAGGATGCATATATGTGCATATATACATATACAACCTTCTAGAAAATATGTTACACATATAATAAAATATTCGAGTCATTACCCATGGGGAGAATGAAACAGGAGTGGGGACGCGATGGAAAATAAAACAAAGGAAAGCAAAACAAAACAAAAGAGACGTTGTCTGGACACATGATGACAAAACACCACATTCTGAGAAGTACCCGCTTCGCTCTCAGACTGCAAGGGGGTCGGGGGCAGGGTGTCGGGGGGAGACAGCGAGATCACGAGTCCTGTCGCAGGAGAGCACATTTAAAGCAAGAACCACAGAGGACCGATGCATGGACATACGGCGGGAAATGTCACAGAGAGGGCTGTAATTTGGTAAATAAATATTAGCAAATGGACAAAGGCGATGGGCAGGGAGAGTTGAGAGCAGAACGTTTCTGTTCTCTATGCACAGTAACATTGCTTATGTTCTAGAACCGCAGGAAACCTAGGGGAGGGGGATCTGCCTGTCTCCTCCCGCCCTCCGGGTTAACACACACCAACCGCTTCTCAGAGGGGTTAAGAAGACGATGCCTCATTCCTCCCGTGTGTGATTTCAAAAAACAATTAGTCTGCCTCTGGACTGACCTGCCGATGCCTTTGCCCCTAGCTGGACTTTCGATTCGCGGACGGAATAACAGGCATTAATTGTGAACGAATGATTTTGAAGTGGATTCCAAGTGGGACCAGAGCGGCCCCTCCACTGGGGCAGTGATGGTCTGAAGCTGGGCCAGTGGGCGGGCGTCACCTATTACTGGCCTCACCGTGAAGTAAAGGTCCCTGGTTAAATCCCAGATCTTGCCAGAAGCACGCCTCGGGCTTTGTCAAAAATACAAGCAGCGTCTGTAATGTATTTCTCGATGATCAAGTTATAACTCCTCTAAATTAAATTTACAGAGCTCATTCACTTTTATTCCAAGCGGTAACCATGGCGTTCCCTTTAAATCATTACCAGTGCAGCAGATACATTGATTACCGCCAGACCTGTCATTACGGATCTCTGTTTCTGCACCGCGGGAGCAAACTCTAAAGTTTAATTAGTATCCCCCGTCTGGTGTTATAAAGTACAAGTCCAGGACATATGGGAGGGAAAAATGAGTCAACGTGAATCATCTTAAAAACATGAAACTGGCAAATAGAGCAAAGCAGAGAGCCGAATTTATTCTGCATCAAAATCACTTGCCTTGACGCCAGTCCTGCCTTATGTGATTAATTGGGGCGGGGGAGGGGGGAGGAAGATTCATTCTCCTCGAGAAGACGACTATTCTCTGGAACAATTGCGGGGCAAGGGGCGACTAGCAGACGTGGGGTCATGTGACCCACGCACGTAGGTTGCCGCACTGACCATCTCCAGACATAATCCCCGGGGGAGGCAACCAAGCAGGTGCCCCGGGGGAAACCAGCTTGGCCTATGACACCAGTTCGAACAAGGCAGGATTATTACAGGTGAGCTAAGTGGGACGCCCACTTACACCACTCAGCCAATCCTAGAAAGGGGCCCCAGCGTCTTGGGGTATGAAGCGTCTATTCTAACGGTACTCGAGTCCTTTGTACACGGTGGCAACAACGTGCTGATGGATTAAACACTGGCCCACGAGACAGGAAAGGGCTTTAAGAGAGACAGGTGCTGGCCTAGGCTTTGTGGGACGAACTGAAGTCACTTTTTTTTTTTTAAGTTTATTTTTCGAGACAGCGAGTGCAAGCGGGGTAGGAGCAGAGAGAGAGAGAGAGGTGAGAGGGAAAATGCCAAAGCAGGCTCCAGGCTCTGAGCTGCCAGCGCAGAGCCCAGCGTGGGGCTCGAACTCACAGACCGCGAGGTCGTGACCCGAGCCGAAGTCGGAGGCTCAACTGACTGAGCCACCCAGGCGCCCCTGAAGGAGTCAGCCTAGCAGGACAACGAAAACTGATGAAGTCAGTCTGGTAACCTCAACAAATAACACTGGCTACTGCCAGGACCCGGTGTGGGGAGGGGGCTTGTGTCACGACCCAGTGGGGTCTCCTGACTATTCGATACAAATGGAAAGCAAAGTAGCTTCCATGAGGCAATGACCGCCCCCATCGTAGATACTGAGGCTCAAGGGCGCATTCGTGGGAATCTTACGGAACTCCAAACCCACAGACGCCCTCTGGGGGCGCTTGTGATTTCCATCAATGTACTGTGACGAGCCTCACCCCAAGAACAGATCAGAACGAGACATATCCCGGAGAGGAGAGCAGTCGGCAGGGATAGGAACTATTCTGAATACCACCCACGTCCTCACCACAGGAAGGAGGCCAGCCCTGCCCTACAACAGCATCCAATGGAAAGCAGTCTGCGTACCCGTTTGTGAGCTGAGACAAGGTGACTGTGTCCCCAACTGACTTGGAACCCAGACATAAGTGAATCATGGCCAAGTGTAATGATGTCTGTCGATAATAACATACACGATACGTGGCTGTATTCATTTCCTGCGGCTGCTGTAACAAATTACCACAAACCTGGACGTCTTAAAACAACAGACATTTATTCTCTCACAATTCTGGAGCCTAGAGGTGGGAAATCAAGGTGTGGGTGCCAGGGGAGAATCCTTCCTTTTCTCTCCCGGCTTCTGGGAGCCCCCACGTTTCCCTTGACTTGTGGCCGCATCTCTCCAATCTCTGACTCCATTTTCATGTTGGTCTTCTCCTTCTTCTCTGTGTGTCTCTTCTACCCTTCTTCTGAGGACCCCAGGCATATTGGATTAGGGACCACTCTCCCCCAGTAGGACCTCATCTTAACCAATTTCATTCTGCAATGACCCTATTTCCAAACAAGCTCACATTCACAGGTGCCAGATGTTAGGGGGACACAATTCAGCCTATAACAATGGACTGGGGTCAGTTCTGTGGGGAAAGCATGGCAAATACCTGTGTATCTGCTCTGTCATGAAATCGAATCGTGCCACAGCCATACCAGGGGCCGTACGGTATAACACTAGCATGGTTGGTTATCACGCTAACTAGAACTTGACTGGCCTGTTTTCCCGAAGGGCAGACGGACTCGTTAGGGAAAGAGAGCAACCGCGGGAATCAGAATTGAGTTTGGAAAATGGTTGCAGAAGCGGCCCCCGGCGCATATTGCTTCCTGGGTTTCAGTTCTCCAGACGTTATCTGACACGTCCCCCCCTTCTTCACCCTAACCTGGAGCAGGAAAAGAGAGGAGGTGGACAGTTTTAAGATGTATCTGCCCGTAACACTGGGCATCCCAGCGAATCTGCCGGGCCACTTTTAAATAACTTCTATGTCCCCATCTTGAATAAGACACATTTCATAATTTACTCCTATCCTCTATTTTACTCCCACCCCTGTTCCTCCTGTATAACTTTCTCCCACAGCCGCGGAGGCCAAACGAGAGGGGCTCAGGACTCAGAGCCGGATGATGACCTCCTTTCACGGACTCATTCCTCCCTCTCATTATCTCTCCCCCGGAGTATTACCTGTCGCAGGCGATTCTTTGTGCGGGTGCATGTATCACTCTGTAATGCAATTCCCTAACAGCCTCTTGAAAACCCCAGCACAGCCGGAGGGTCATCTATTAACCAGGCTTGTCTGAAGCAGGTAGACCTTTCCTCGGCTTTCCTCTGGGTTGAGAGAGAAAGACATAAATATGAGAAATGGGCTTTTAACCGTATTTGCCTGGACTCCTATCCAGGTCTATCCTGAAAAGCTGGAAAAGGAAAGGAGGAACGGCCACCATGGCCGAAAAACCAGTCTTGTGGCTGCAAGGGTCTGTGGTTCGAGTTGTTCCTCCCGCAGCCTCTAGAGGGAGCTCTAAGGTGGGTGACGGTCAAGCAGGTGGGGTAAGTTTCCATTTGCAGCCAGGAAAGGAGCCAAGATGCTTTGCGGTTTAAAACAAAAAACCTTGATTGAATAAATACGAGCCTGGGGAGTGTCCTTTGTATCAAGCCTAATTTGTGGCATTTGTGCCAAGATGCTTCGAGCGACTCTACAAATATGTATCTAGTGGGGCTATGCACCAAGCACGGGGCCCCGCGATGAAAATGGGTGGAGATAACCAATGGCGTCTCTTGTCTTTAAAACTCCGGGACTTGGGTCAACTGGGTGGCTCAGTCGGTTAAGCGTCTGGCTCTTGACTCCAACTCAGGTCACGATCTCTCAGTTCATGTGATCGAGCCCCACGTCAGGCTCTGTGCTGACGGTGCGGAGCCTGCTTGGGATTTTCTCTCTCCCTCTCTGCCTCTCTCCTGCTCATGCACGCTCCGCCTCAACATAAATAAATAAACATTTAAAAACCATAAAAAAGAAAATTTTCCTTTAAAAAAAACCCCTTCCTTAATCATGTGGGAAGCTTGAAAACATTACACCAAGTGAAATAAGCCAGACATAAAGGGATGAACATATGATTCGGAAATATCTAGAAGAAGCAAATTCATAGAGACAGCAAACAGAATAGAGGTTACCAGGGGCTGGGTGGGGAGGGCAGGTATGGGAGCTACTGCTTAACAACTTGGGGTGATACAGTTTTTCAGTCCACAAACTCAGTTCCCAAAACAGGCGCTGTGGGATTCTGGTTCCAGAGCCATCCGTCACCCCCTCGACCAGCTTAGATCAGCCTCTTGCCCCTCCCACCCGAGTCCCACTCAGACGCGACCCACCAGCCTGAGCCCCAGCTGCCAGCGCACAAGGCGAGGTTCACAGGTGATGCTGTTCTTTGGCAGGCACACGGATCTTTCCGGAACGCTCTGCAAACCTGAGAGGGATTAACACAGGAGGCTGTGCTTCTAGGAGCCTGGAGGTGGGGGAACGCGGCCTCCTCTGGGTTGCAGGGAGACAGAAAGAACAGAGAACGCTTTCAATCATATCTTTTGGGACTCCTGGCGCACCCTGGAGCCCCGTTTCCATCTGAAAGGTGAGTACCTCTCCCCAGTCCTGGTTTGTGATGACTTCCGTTTCTCAAGTGCAAAAGAGCCAGGCCAAGAAGAAAGCCCCTCAAAGGAATGGCTTGTGAGACTGTTTCCTTTACGCCTCTGTTATTCCCGTGAGGCTGAAAGAGCCGGGGATACCATAAAAGGCCCTTGGCACGTCGTTCTGAAAAGTGCAGGAAAAGTATGACGTTCTCAGGGTGAGGTTATAAATCTGGTTGATATTTATCAGGTGCTACGGGGATGGCCTCTGGTGGGTCAGGAAGCTCCCAGGTGGTGGGTCAGGTCCCCTCGGAAGCCCCTCATGTGGCCCCGGTACCCCACTGCCCCCCTCTGTAAAATTCTGGGCAATTAGTACCAAACAAAAACAGAATGATTACGTATTTTGTGACTTAGCACCAGCATACAGGCTTATGGGTCCATCACTCAACGTTGCTTTATCCTGGTAATGGTGAGGACTGAGCTTTTTTTTTTTTTTTTTAAGTTATTTATTTGAGACAGAGGCAGCATGAGTAGGAAAGGGGCAGAGAGAGAGGATCCCAAGCGGATCCCAAGCAGGGTCCGTGTTGGCAGCTCAGAGCCCAACTCAGGGCTTGGACTCCCAAAACTGTGAGATCTTGACCCGAGCCAAAACCAAGAGTGGGACACTTAACCCACTGAGCCACCCAGGCGCCCCAGCCCGGGAACTGGGCTTCTTAAAGCCTCCAGATCCTGGCTATAAAACTCAGGTGTTTGAGATCCGATTATAACCCTGAATTGCCACCTTTGGCTTTTTATCACAATGCTATTGCAAAAATAAATATGTAGAGACAACTTCAGAACTTTCTCTTTTTTTTTTTTTTTCCAACGTTTATTTATTTTTGGGACAGAGAGAGACAGAGCATGAACGGGGGAGGGGCAGAGAGAGAGGGAGACACAGAATCGGAAACAGGCTCCAGGCTCTGAGCCATCAGCCCAGAGCCTGACACGGGGCTCGAACTCACGGACCACGAGATCGTGACCTGGCTGAAGTCGGACGCTTAACCGACTGCGCCACCCAGGTGCCCCCAGAACTTTCTCTTGATAGACTCGCAGCGCGTGATCTTGGTTCCATATCATTCTCTTCTCAAGTTCCGATGGTGACGTTTGTCTCAAACCCTGCCTAGAAATTGTCTCAAACCCACTAGAAATTGTACCTAACTCTCCCAGGATAGGGTGCAGGAACTTGAACCTTCAGTCTCGCTTTCCTTCTGGGGCAGGGATGAAGGGCCCCTTAAGGGAAGGTAAAATACATCACTGCGGGTGGTGGGGGTGGGAAACGTGAGTCACACACAACCTACAAATGTCTTGGGAACAGAAAAGCTGGTTCCTCCGGAGTCTCCAGCAGGCAAGTTAGCAGGGTAAGGACCAAAACCTTGGCCCCCTTGTGGGTAGAGCGCCTGTGACATTGTGATGGCGACACTGTGATTTATAAGAAATACATACTCGGTCGTCATCAAAGGTTCCCGGCTCCCAGCTCCCAAGAGCCAGGAGATTCTCAGAGCAGAAAAGCAACAGAATATCTTCTGTTCTGTTACTTGGTCTCCTGTCCTCCTTCCAGAAATCTCCCCGCAGGCACAAAGGTGAAGTGGGTGCCTTGTTACTCAGAACACCAGAGTTTACCTTAAGGAGGGGACCATTGGAAAACAACTAAGGGTGGAACTGGTTGCCAGGGAACCAACCAACCCTGCGATCATACTGACCTCTGGGGAGGGAAGGGGGGGTCAGAAGTTGAATCAATCACATTACTTAATCAATTGTAATTATGTTATGAACCCTCCATTAAAAACCCAAAGGGGGCACCTGGGTGGCTCGGTCGGTTAAGCATCTGACTTGGGCTCAGGTCACGGTCTTGTGGTTGGTGAGTTCGAGCCCTGCTTCTCTCTCTCTCTCTGTCCATACACACACACACACACAGAAGGACAGGGTTCAGAGAGCTTCGCGGTTGGGGAGCAAATAGAATGTGGACGTTCTGAGCTCTCTCCCCCACCCCTTGCTCTGTGCACCTCTTCCATCTGGCTGTTCCCAAGTTCGATCCTTTTATAATCAACTGGTGGTCTTGTAAGTAAAATGCTTCTGAGTCCTGTGAGCCACTCTAGCAAATTAATCAAACCCAAGGAGGGGGCAGTTGGGACCTTCAATCTGTGGCCAGTGGGTCAGCCCAACAACCTGGGCTTTTCACTGGCTTCTGAAGTTGGGGGCTGGGGAACAGTCTTGGGGGACTGAGACCTTAACCTGTAGGGTCCGACACTCTCTCCGGTGTCAGAATGGAGCAGTAGGGCACCTGGCTGGCGTCTGAGAACCCCGTCTACACATTGCAATGGAGTCCAAAACCCAACTAGCACTTTTAGTGAAGTTACTGATCAGAGTGTGATGGGCCTTCTCCACCCCAGGGAGGAGTTACACACACCGCAGGCAGGGACATGGCGCTGTCACGTTTCTTCCTGGAACGTTTGTGACAGGGCTTGGAAGGACCTTGGTGAAGGAGGAGTCTCACTTTCCTTATCTATAAGGACTTGTGCCCACCACAAGGGCAGTAGAAAATGGTCAGCCCGGAGGGCTCTCCCGAGGCAGCAAAAAGAGGGGCCCGTCCCCTCTGCCTTTACCCAAAACTGAAGACAGATCGTCACAAAATCTTTGACCAAGTGCTGTGTGAGGGACTGAGGGAGGAGCCAACAAGGGCAGTACCAGAGCAACAGGAGGTAAGGGAGAGAATTGTTCTGGATGTTCCACCAGGAACAGCCACCTCCCGTCACGCCGGGTGACAGGAACATCTGGATGTAGCAGGTATGAATCTGCACTGGCCATCGACACGGGCGTGTTTTCACCAGGAGCCCTGCGTGGGGCCACCAACAGAAGATGCGTTGTGGTCACTTGAGGCAAGAAGGGAAGGCAACCAAGCAGTGTGTTGACCTCTTTTTTTTTTTTTAATGTTTATTTATTTTCAGAGAGAGAGGGAGAGCTGAGGAGGGGTAAAGCGAGGAAGAGAGGGAATCCCCAGCAGGCTCTGTGCACTGTCAGAGCAGAGCCCAACACCGGGCTCAAACTCACGATCTGCGAAATCAGAACCTGAGCCGACATCAAGAGTCAGATGCGTAACCGGCTGGGCCGGACAGGCGCCCCCCACTCCCCCCCGTGTGCTGACCTCCTTAAACATGAGATGCTCACCATCCATCTCAGTGGAAGCAGCCGGGAGGCGCCTGGGATGCCCATTAACAAAGCCTAGAAAAGTAATTTACAAAAGAAAAGTTAAGGGATGTTGATTGCAAGACATACTGGGTTAAAGAAGATGAAGCCAGTGCAGATTACCGAGGTCCCTGAGCTTAAGGCCAAACTTTCTTCTCTCTGGGGACCTGAAAGGTGCCAGGCCACCCAACCCGCCCCCAGCCCAGCCCACATAATCTCTGCACCTGAGGCCGTTCTGCATTTCCACAGGCCTAGCTGGGATGTGGCTTCCTGCCTACAAATGGGCACCTTCCTCTGCAGGGAG
Organism: Acinonyx jubatus; assembly: GCF_027475565.1. Lineage (NCBI taxonomy): Eukaryota > Metazoa > Chordata > Mammalia > Carnivora > Felidae > Acinonyx > Acinonyx jubatus. The sequence goes on along the minus strand of NC_069383.1, from coordinate 7,812,965 downwards.
CTGGGCCCCATCCCCTTCCCACCCCCAAGCAGCTAGCTGGAGGCCTGCCCCAAATAAACAGGACCCCCAGGACCGAGGCAATTGTGCTTCCAAACACCAGGCTGAACCCCCACCCCCCCCCCCCCGCCAGATATTACAACTAGACTCAGTCAGGCTCAAGCTCAAGTTCATCCCGTCCCTGGGGGCAGACAGCCTCCCCCGCCCCTCTCCACCCATAGCCCAGGTCCCGTCTCTGGCTGGCCCCAAGCACGGAGCCTCAGCGCCCCATTCAGAGTGCGACATTTGGAGGCAGCACAGTCTCGTTAAGCACTTGGTGCAATTAAAACAGAGACTTCCTTTCTGAAAACTTGCATTTGCCCCCAGCATGTCAAGTCACATATGCCGTGAGAAGGGGGACCCACCTGTAGCAGAAGTTCGTGCATGTTTATTGGAAAATAATGAGGGAAAGCGATCTGATTTCAGGCTTTCTTGGGAAACTTGTCCTAGTCGTTGGGACAAGTCATTGGCATCTAGAAGGCAACATGTTGCCGGTAATTAACTGCAAAATATCACAAGGTTTCCAACCACGTGGCCTGCCCTGCCGGAGGAGGTGCCCAGGCACCAGGCTAGCAAACAAAACTTGAGCATCTCCAGAGAATATGCCCCATCTTCCTTCCAACCCGTTCACCGGCGAATTTCCTTGACTCTCACTGAGGAAAACTCCAGAAGACCATGTCTGTCCTCTGCCTAAGACCTGCCACTTTCTGCCTCTGTTTGCTGGGCTGCTTCTTGCTCCATCCCGTCTGCCACAGGAAGGTAGGAGCTCTCCTGGGTGATGGCCTTTTCCAAGTGCTTGGAGAGACTTCCCAATACGGAGTGACTGCCAGGGTATCTCCACAGAAGCAGAGAAGATGGGAGTTAGAAAAACAAAATCCTTTGGGCCCCCTGGGTAGCTCAGTCCGCTAAGCCTCCAACTCTTGATTTCGGCTCAGGTCATGATCTCAAGGTCTCATGAGTTCGAGCCCCGCATCAGGCTTCATGCTGACGGCATGGAGTCTGCTTGGGATGCTCTCTCTCCGTCCTCCCCCCCGCTCATGCTCGCTCGCTCGCTCTCTCTCTCTCTCTCAAAATAAATAAACTTAAAGAAAAAGAAAAGTGGGGCGCCTGGGTGGCGCAGTCGGTTAAGCATCCAACTTCAGCCAGGTCACGATCTCGCGGTCCGTGAGTTTGAGCCCCGCGTCAGGCTCTGAGCTGATGGCTCAGAGCCTGCAGCCTGTTTCCGATTCTGTGTCCCCCTCTCTCTCTGCCCCTCCCCCGTTCATGCTCTGTCTCTCTCTGTCCCAAAAATAAATAAACGTTGAAAAAAAAAATTAAAAAAAAAAAAAGAAAAAGAAAAGAAAAGAAAAATCCTTCTTTGTGATTTTTGACCTGGAATGACCGTGATTATTCAACCTGACCATCATGCTGGTCTATATCATGCTTTCAGGAGACATATTTCCATTTACTGCCATCTGAGCACACGGGCCAGCATAATTTTATTTTTAGTCCTAGGTTGAGGGACTAACGTAGAGATAATATTCATCAAAAGTTATAAATTCCTATTAAAAATGTATATGGTTTAAATGTTAGTTCCCTCCTTTCCAATGGCTGTTGCCTTCAGAACTGCTTTTAGTGAGCAGGTCAGCCTTGGGGGCAACACATTGCAGAGGGGCAAAGTGAACAAGAACCCCTTGTGTTGGGGAGCCTGGGTGACTCAGTCGGTTAAGCGTCCGACTTCGGCTCAGGTCACAATCTCACGGTTCATAGGTTCGAGCCCCGCATCAGGCTCTGTGCTGACAGCTCAGGGCCTAGAGCCTGCTTCAGATTCTGTGTCTCCCTCTCTCTCTCTGTCCCTCCCTTGCTCATACTTTGTCTGTCTCTCAAAAATAAAGATCTAAAAAAATAAAAAATTAAAAAAGTGATTTCCCGTTAAAAAAAAAAAAAGAACCCCTGTGTTGGGGGGCCCCTGGCTGGCTCAGTTGGTAGAGCATGTGACTCTTGACCTCAGGGTCATGAGTTCAAGCCCCACGATGGGTGGGAAGCCTACTTTGAAGAAATGGTGAAAAAGAGACAAAACAAAACAAAGAACACCCCAGTGTCCCAGCAGGTGCTCCCTGGAAAACCGCAGCCACAAAGCAGCTGCTGCTCTCAAAGACTAACGCAGAGAGTAGCCATTCCAAGAGCTTCCTGAAGAAAGGTACTGCAGAATGCTGGCCCCCCGCTGTTCAGGACTTCCAAGATGCTTTGTGATCTATAGAAATCTGTCTTCTCTGCTTCTTCCCCTCGTCTTGCCTTCCATGGCTGTAAAACCTGCTTTCCCACAGTTGGAACTGGATGAGAGAGGACCCCTGTGGAGAGGGAGGGCAGCCAATTTAATGCCACAGTTCTGAGTGATCAGACGGATTCATCGCTGAGAAAGCAGAGGGTGCGGGCACCATAGCCCAGAGCTGTGTCGTAGCGCCACGGCCAATTCAGCCAAACGTTGAGCGCCTGTGGTTAGGGGAATGAGCAGAGGAACCAGAAATGAATGTGTTTCTCAAGGAACCACGTGTTCTTCTATATATATATGTAAATATATATATATTTATATATATAAAAAATATATCTCTCAAATATATATATATTTATATATATTATATATATATATTTGAGAGATAACATGCACGCAAGTAGGGGAGGGGTGGAGAGAGAGGAAGAGAGAGAATCCCAAGCAGGTTCCGCACCATCAGCACAGAGCCCAACATGGGGCTCGATCTCATGACCCTGGGATCATGACCTGCGCTAAAATCAAGAGTTGGACGCCCAACCGACTGAGCCACACAGGTGCCCTTTGAAGAACCGCATGTTCTGACTGGCCTTAACTGGCTACGCAGCGCGAGATAACTTCTCAGTCTCTTGGGCCTGTTTTCCTACCCGAATAGAAAGAATGAAAGCCATCAATGCACATAAAGCGATGTTCAAAGTGCCTAACACCAAATTACAAGCCAACAAATATAAGTTATTTTTATTGGAATAAACTTTTGGAGTCCCGTAAGAAAGGTACAGGAGTTTAAAGAAAAGGATATTTTCTTTGGGTGGAGTCGTCGGGAAAGGTTTCATGGAAAAAGCATTTCTGTAATAGATCCTGGAAGGATCTGTGGGATTTAAGCCAGACAAGTGTGAGGGAAGGGCTTCAGGGCAGGCTGACCTGCGCGAGTCATGGCACATGGGCAGGAAACCAGTGACATCCGGAGAGGCAAGAGCAGGGACTCGTCCGAGTGGAGTTTCTGAATTCCTAAACTGGTTCTTCTGTAAGCGACACGAAAAACATCAGACTTCCATCGTGTGTTTACAATGTTTCAGGCGCCGTGTGAAGGCCTTTCATGCACCTGCTCACTTGCCCCTCACGGCCCCCGTGTTCCTAAGTACCCACCGCTGCCACGCCGCACAATTTCCCAAGGTCACACCTCTGGCAAGTGATGGAATCAGAATTTCAACCCTGTTGTTCTGACTACAGAGACTGTGTTTAAATGGGATCCACAAGAAGGCTGGTTCCCAGAAAGGCCAGGCACAGGATAAATCACACATCTGTAGAGATGAAAATGGGGCGAGGTACACATCAACACGACTGTCTAGGACCCAGAGCCCAGCAAGGTCGGGCAAACCGGTGACGAGTGTCGTGGGAGGCAAGCTGACCCCTTGCCGCATGTTCAGGGTCTTGGGCTCACGTTGGGTAGTTTGCAATGACTCTAAAACCACTGCTGTAACTCTTTCAGCCTCAGACCTATGTGACCTCTGTGAAAGCCTGATCCTTCACAACAGGGAGCAGGAAGCCCCAAGTTTAAATACTTCAGGTTTAGGGGTACCTGGGGGACTCAATCAGTTAAGCATCTGACTTTGGCTCAGGTCATGAGCTCACAGTTTGTGGGTTCGAGCCCCACATCGGGCTCTGTGCTGACAGCTCGGAGCCTGGAGCCCGCTTCGGGTTCTGTGTCTCCTTCTCTGTTCCCCCCCTCCCCTGCTCGCACTCTGTCTCTCTCTCTCTCTCTCAAAAATAAATAAACGTTAAAAAAATTTTTTTAATACTTCGGGTTCCTTTCATTAGCTACAACCTTGGCCACTGCACTGAGAGCAAGTTATGTTGAGGTAAAGCCCTGTCCCTCAAACACTTTACCTTTTCTCTAGAAGTTTCCAGGTAGGGCAAGGTCAGAACCAAGGGCTGAAATCCTGCCTCAACCGGTGCCTTGTTGGCTCATCTCCGGCAAAGCTTGTCAGGTTTTATGGCCTCAGGTTGGGCACTTGACAGATTTGTTTATTTGCACATTTAGAATTTATTCTGAAGTTACAGAATTCATTAATCCGGGAGCTGAGTCTGTCGTGCGTCCTCAGATCAGAAACCACACAGGGTTCCTCTGAGTGAGCCCGTGTCCCAGAACTGCTGACATGTCCCACACAGCGGCTCGTGCTACGCCCACCAGAGATGCTGTCACTCCTGCCCCAGGTCGCGTCTCCAAGGCGTCGCTGACAGCAGGAAGTAAGTCTGTTCAGTGTCCCCTCGGCTGGAAATTACAAAGGGGTTCAGGGCTAATCCCTTCACGAGAGAGCAACGAAGACAAAGCCAAGGGAAACTATTTTTCATTTTCTTTCCATTTTTTTCTTTCTGGTGTCCCTGTGCGTGAGTGTGTGTTTCTTGGGTGGACAATAAGCACATCACTCTGGAGACTTTCCATAGGCTCACGGCAACCACCTATTTAAGGCGAAAAGCGTTCTGTTCTTTGTGTTTAACACCAATCCACAAAATGTAATATACTCATCTGGAATCAGGTCAATAAACAAAAATGCGTGTTTTTTAAGTTTATTTTGAAAGACAGCACGTGCACACGAGCGGGAGAGGGGCAGAGAGAGAGAGGAAGAGGGAGAAAATCCCAAGCAGGCTCAGCTCCGTGAGCGCCGACACAAGCCCAAATTCTATAATAAATCCTTTCCAGCACCCTCCTACTAAGAGAGCACACAGCTCTCCATGATGTGTGTTCTCCCTCTTTGCAACAAATAATAAGCCGACCTGTTCGACTCCAGGTGTGTTCCTAGAGTTCCTGCTCCTATTTGGTTAAAAGGGGTGACGTGATCCTTCCACCTTAAATAGTTATTCAACTTTCATGTGAGAGCCACTTTGACGTGCTCCGTATAAATTACACTGTTCAGTTCTCCCCAGTTGCCAGTTGGGTGATTCAGCCAACACATTTTTGTTTATGCCTACTGTCCAGAACTTCTCTCTTCTACTTCTCTGGCAGTAACTTCTGGAGACCCCAAGACCACCCCCATTTTGTGACATCCTATTATCTGTGTAGAATACAGAGCTTTAGAACTGGAAGGGATCTTTCCTTCACAAATCATTAAACTGCTACCCAGAGAAGTTTACCAGCTTGCCTGGAGTTCACTTGTTTTCTCCTGGGCTCTCTTTCTCTTTGCACCAAACATGCATCTTGGGTTGGTCCCTGGAAACAGAACTTGAGAGGGGGATTTGCCTGCACATAGCTTATTGAGGACAGGCTCCCAAGAGAGACCCGTAAAGAAGAGGGGAGGAACAGGACAGGATGGGGAGTAAGCCAGTTAAGGATGTGATCCCCAACAAAACCCACAGAAAGTATTTTTAATCCATTTGCTCCCAACTGGGGCATATTTGTTCCCGGGGGTATTTGGCAACGGCTGGAGACGTTTTGTCATAACTGAGGGAGTGGGTGCTACTGACATCTGGTGGATAAAGCCCAGGGCTACTGCTAAACTTCCAACGATGCACAAGACGGACCTACAATTAAGACTTATCCAGACTGATGTCAACCACGCCACCTGCATCGAGAAATTCTGGCCAACTATGAAGACAGAAGGGTGCAACAATTGGGGGCCACAAGCCTGAGACCCAAGCCAGCCAGACCACAGGGACACCACCAAACTCCCTATTGAGGAGGGACTGAGGGACAAAGCCCCAGATCACATAGAATATTTGGAATCAGCAGAGGCATTTGACTGTGTTTGCAAATTCAGTCAACATTTTTACTAACAGAGTGCATTATTCTCAAGCAAATTCTTTCTAAAGTCCAAGTTTGATCTTTAAGTGAAGGGAGCACGATGTGCCAGAAAGGCCACACAGACCTTAGAGCTGACTTTGAACACCAGCTTCGGCATTTCTGAATAGTCTGTCTTCAAGCAGTTACTTAAGGTTCTCAGGTCTCAGTTTCCGCCCCAGGAGATGGTGATCATCAAACTTGCCTGTGTGAGACCATTATACGAGTTGGAGGAAGCAGGAAGTGAAAAGAATCTGGGGCATTCAGATTCCAGCAGGTACTGAATTTATGAGAGCTATTACTAATGTTATTACTGTATTAGGAATTGGTCAAATAAAAACTGTTGATCTACAGAGTCCCTCCAGTCATCTGGTCATTAGAACAGTGCCCAGGCAGTTGAGAACTGCCTCGATGAGGAGACACGAACTTCAACTTACCAAAAATCCACGATTGCACCCCCCAGGTTTCTGGAAGACAAGAAAATGGAGCACACAGAAAAGGAAACAGAGCACAGAGCACATAACACACACACACACAGCAAGGACACAGGCACCTCACAGTCAGGTGAGTCACCTCACCCCAGAAGAGGGAAGCCCCTGCCCAGGGTCAATGCAACACCCAGGAAGCCCCAGGACAACTGAATCATGAAAGCTGAATTAAACAGAGTAGTGAAAATCTGTGGCACAAAACCAGACACCCAGATCAATGGAACAGAATAGAGAACCCAGAAATGGACCCACAATCGTACGGCCAACTCATCTTTGACAAAGCAGGAAAGAATATCCAATGGAAAAAAGACAGTCTCTTCAGCAAGTGGTGCTGGGAAAACTGGACAGCGACATGCAGAAGAATGAACCTGGACCACTTTCTTATACCATACACAAAAATAACTCAAAATGGATGAAAGACCTCAATGTAAGACGGGAAGCCATCAAAATCCTCGAGGAGAAAGCAGGCAAAAACCTCTTTGATCTTGGCCGCAGCAACTTCTTACTCAACATGTCTCCGGAGGCAAGGGAAACAAAAGCAAAAATGAACTACTGGGACCTCATCAAAATAAAAAGCTTCTGCACAGCAAAGGAAACAATCAGCAAAACTAAAAGGCAACCAACAGAATGGGAGAAGATATTTGCAAATGACATATCAGATAAAGGGTTAGTGTCCAAAATCTATAAAGAACTTATCAAACTCCTCACCCAAAAAACAAATAAGCCAGTGAAGAAATGGGCAGAAGACATGAACAGACACTTCTCCAAAGAAGACATCCAGATGGCCAATCGACACATGAAAAAATGCTCCACATCACTCATCATCAGGGAAATACAAGTCAAAACCACAATGAGATACCACCTCACACCTGTCAGAATGACTGGCATTAACAACTCAGGCAACAACAGATGTTGGCGAGGATGTGGAGAAAGAGGATCTCTTTTGCGTTGTTGGTGAGAATGCAAGCTGGTGCAGCCACTCTGGAAAACAGTATGGAGGTTCTTCAAAAAATTAAAAATAGAACTACCCTACGACGCAGCAATTGCACTAGTAGGTATTTATCCACGGGATACAGGGGTGCTGTTTCGAAGGGACACATGCACCCCCATGTTTATAGCAGCACTATCGACAATAGCCAAAGTATGGAAAGAGCCCAAATGTCCATCGATCGGTGAATGGATAAAGAAGATGTGGTATATACATATACAATGGAGTATTACAATGGCAATTACTGCCATTTGGAACTAGAGGGTATTATGCTAAATGAAACTAGTCAGAGAAAGACAAATATCATATGACTTCACTCATATGAGGACTTTAAGATACAAAACAAGAACATAAGGGAAGCAAAAATAATAAAAACAGGGAGGGGGACAAAACATAAGACACTCTTAAATATGGAGAACAAGGAGAGAGTTGCTGGAGGGGTTGTGGGAGGGGAGATGGGCTAAATGGATAAGGGGCATTAAGGAATTTACTCCTGAAATCATTGTTGCACTGTATGCTAACTAGTTTGGATATAAATTCAAAAAAAATTTTTTTGAAGAATAATAAAAATTTAAAAAAAAGAAAATCTGGATTCTCCAGGGACGCCTGGGTGGCTCAGTCAGTTAAGCATCCGACTCTTGATTTCGGCTCAGGTCATGATCTCCCGGTTCATGAGTTTAACCCCCCCATTAGGCTCTGCACTGACAGTGCAGAGCCTGCTTGGGATTCTCTCTGTGTCTCTCTTTCACTCTCTCAGAAATCAATAAGCTTTTTAAAAAAACCAATAAAGAAAAGAAAATAAAATCTGGACCTTCCAGATAGGACATCAAATTCAGTTTGGCCACAAGAGGTTGAGAAAAACTTCACGCAAAAAGGCTCCGTTTCCAGCTCTACTTACAAAGCAAAACTATTCCATTTGCCTGTGGTTTTGTCTGTATAAAGCCAAACTAGTCTGGCAGACTTGGTTCCCAGGGCTGATGGGGGTGGAGGGGGGGGTCTGCACCATGGCACCCAAGAGACACAGAGCTGTATGTCCCAGCCACGGGCTTTCACACGTTCCAGACACCTGTAATTACTCAACCTTGTCCCCTCCTCCCCCGACAGGCACACCCCGCCCCGCCCACCCAGGGGCCTCCTCCAATCAAACTGAGGCAAACTCAGAGGCATCTGGAGAGTTGAGGGAACTTCCCTTCTCTCTGCGGCAGCTTTATGACACTTTCAAAGGAAAACCGCCCTCTGGTAGCACATGGCTTTGCAAACAGATAACATTTCTGGAGCTCACACACTCTGAAGGGATTCGAGATGACAGATGTGACCCACATGATCTATGACAGATGCAGCCCCTAGAAAATGTCAGTGTTAATATTTAATATTATTTGAATAACTGCTCTGTTTGTCTCACTTAACATGGCAGGCACCAGTGGGCAGACGGCTGGCTGCGTGTCCCCCCGGGTACTCGGGGGGAATGCGGCTTATCGAAAATGCTCAATCAGCAAGATGTTCAATAATTCAGACGTGAGATTCAGATTTGCTTTGGGAAATTACATTAAACTTGTTCAACATGACTTAGGGAGACCCCAGAGCGCTGGGTACACAGAATCCACTTTGTCCGATGGTAGTTACAAATGCTATAGAAACGTACCAGTGGGGTTTGAGGCTCTGTTGATCAAAGCTGAGAAGGTGTAACATTTAGAGAAAAACTAAATAAAGATCTTTATTAAAATATGACAGTTCTCATTCTATGCCTCAAAGGCAGAGCAGAGAGTACCTTCTTTATCCTTCTCTGTCCCCCCACCACCCCGCCCTCCCCCACCCATCCCCAGAGCCTGTCGTAGAATCTCAACAACTATCTAAAATGCTGCTCAACTCCCAAAACCTGCAACACACATATTCCTTTTGGAATCCTTTTTGAGACTCACCTTCCTGAAGGGTCCAGTCACCTTCCAAGGTTTTCAAATTTAGATAGTTCTTTAGAGATATTGGAAGCATTTGCAGTTGCCCTGGGGACGGCCTCTAGGAAAGTTCTTGGTTCTGTTGACAGGGTAGTTCAAAGTGAATAGATCAAAGGAGAATTGAGCCAAACCCCACCTTGGGGGCACCTGCCCTGCTCATCCCCCTGAAGCGCAAATCCAGGAGAGGTTAAAGGCAGCACTTTGCAGATGACTGTGGAAGTGATTCTCAGCCATTGGAAGGGCACCAACACTTGGGAGACTTTGCCATGCTCTGTGATGTTTTCCCCACCTGTGCCGCTCTGGGCAGTCAGGGATGGGGCCAGGGTGAGGCAAGCCCGGGGCAGTCCTCAGGGCCAGGCCCACCTCAGGGTTTGTACCCTGGGGCACCTGGTTCACCTCACCCTAGTCCCGGCCCCACCTTCCTTCAGTCCCTCCCATTCATTCTGATAATGTGATTTCAGAGTTCTGAGAAAATGAAGCACGTGTCTTGGATGTACATCCATCCAAGAGGCCATTCATCAGCCATCGGACGACAACGTTGTGCCTGTTCGGAGAGGGCAACATGAGAGTTTCTTCAACCCAATTCAAGAATCGTTTTCGAATGTGTCCTTAGTCGAAGGCATTTTCCTAACTGCTAGAGGATGCTAAAATAAGTGAGCAGAGGGCTCCTCTCCCCCACCCAGGGTTCGTGTTTAGGAATGAAGGCTGAGGGAGGTAAGGCTTGTCCGAGTGCCTGATGGCGGCCAGGGTCTGAGGCAGGCACGACCGGCCACACCCGCTCCCTCACTCCTGTTTAGACCTTCGGAGTCTTTGGACGGGCAGATGTGATCCCTTGGGGAAGGGACACCCATTTGCCTTGGGCAAAGCTTATAAGGACGCTCTGGCTGAATCGAGATGTCAGTCATCCAGTCTGAAATAATCCATATGCGACAATACTCACTGATCAAATCATCCATTTGAGTTGTACTTTACTTAAATGATCAACTCAGTAGACAAGAAGATTAAAACCATAGCAAAGGGGGTTTGAGTTCTTTTCTGAGCGCTTTGGTTTATCTACAAAGTGCACCTCGAGGTCCTTAGGAAGGATTTTTTTGTTTTGTTTGTTTGTTTTTTCAGAGAGACAAGGCACGCGTGGGGGAGGAGCAGAGGGAGAGAGAGAATCTCAAGCAGGTTCCGTGCTCAGCACGGAGCCCCACATGGGGCTCGATCCCACAACCCTGGGATCATGACCTGAGCTGAAGTCAAGAGTCGGATGCTCAACCGACTGAGCCACCCCGGGGGCCCCAGGACAGGGTTTTTTAAAACCCCTTTTAAAATCCTTAAAAACAAAACCGTTAACTGATCTCCAGTTTCCTTTAGAAATGTGTGCTTTTACCAATTTTCCGTGTCCACGATCTACATTCCCGGTCGCGCAGTCACTGAAATGAATCTGTGGGCACGCATCCTCAACAGAGGGAACATTTCTGTGCGAGATGGAGGGGTTTGTGTGAGCAGAAGTATAATTACAGCGCCACCTTCAGGAAACTAAAAGTCTCTCTTTGCAAAGCACTGCGTTTGTAGTTCCAAGGGACCTAAAGATGTTCCCGGGTTTGAAGATAAATCTCTCCTGCGAGCTCTGAGAAGAGTGGGTGAGGCAAAGGATAAACACAGGGGCAGCCTTTTGCGGTGAAATGTAATAAAAATCTTCCAGATAACCACAGAGTCCCTGAGGATTTAGTGTTCCTGGAGCCAGAGAGAGTGTGACTTCCTTGTTTTATAGCTGTGTGTTTTATTACAGATAGCTAGAGGAGAAGAAAAACTTAAAAGGGGGAATCAAAGTTGCCTGCATTACAAGGGAGATGCCTCTCTTTTCCTGAACCTTTTACGGACTGACAGAGCCAGCAAAAGACCTAGAGAGTTCAGGATGCTGTCTCCTGGCCTGGCAGGAATTTATGCCGATACGCTTTGATGCGCACCAGGGAGATACATGCATGTCTGAGAACGAACCCCTCCGTTGCAGAAATTTAGGCCCCAGATGGTTAAAATACAGAGCTTGACTCCAGAGAGCCATCAGAGGTTAGAGCTAAAAGGAGTTTGGTGTATAGATGAGGAAACTGAGGCCTGGAGAGGTTACTCACTCTGCCCGCGGCCACTCAGCCACCAGAGCAGTGGAAAAACACCAGTGTCCTTCACCAAGGAGGCATGAAAATTGGTCCAGTCTCTCAGGCAAATGACCATATGCTTTAGCGATGGGACTTGCTCTCACACTGACCTTAGCACTGGAGAAGGGGAACCTTTCCCCCTGAGCCTGCTGTGAGGACCCTCTCCTCTCCCTCTGCTGGCTGGGCTCCCCCACTAAGCCAGGAGTCCAGGGAGTTTAGACAACATGCCCAAGGCCCACCCCCACCTTTACGTCAGACTCCAGGTATCTGGGACTCTGAAATTCCCTACCCAACAGCCCTGAGGCAGCTCTTGGGGTCTAGGAAGGCCACCCAAAGGTGGGCAAGGTGTGAGCACTTGCTGGGAAGGAAAGTGTGGGTGGTGCCATCTGGGGGGTCGACATGCATGCACACAGGCCCGCTCACAACGGGACAGAAAGCTGGGCATGGGAAAAGCCAGAAGTCGGGCCATGGGCTGGCGTGTGGGGTTCTGTCCACCTCAACGGGAGAACATTCCTTCACGGAGCTCTAAGGAACCTGAAAATTCTAAACGCGAACCTGTCACTCCAGAAGCTAGGTTTGTCTAATACTAAGCCCTGAGAAGGTCATACATTTGGAGATCTGACAGAGAAAGTATAAATGGTGTGGGCTCTTCCCAGACTTTCACACAGAGGCCTGTGAGATATTAGAAAATACGCATGCTGGTCTCTGCCCCCAGTTCCTGACACAGAGGTCAGGAATTGGAATTTCCTGGGTGACAGGGGTGTCTTTTGTTCTGACGAGGTGATTCTGGGCAGGCTCCCGGATAGCTTCAGGCTAGGGGCTGGTCACCAGAAAGACCAAACTATGATTTGAAGCTTGGAACTTTCGGCCCCGCCTCCCACCCCTGGAAGAGCAAAGGGGCTGGACCCTGAGTTAATGACCGGTCGTGCTTATGTCATGAAGACTTCATGAAAATGCCCAAGTGCGGGGTTCATGGCTTGTGAACGCATCTACACGCATGGGAGGGTGCACCCCAAGTCCACTGTGACCTTTCCCAACCTCACCCTATTTTTTTGTCTTTTTTTTTAAGTTATCATGGACTTCTTATGACTCATAGTAAAGTATGGTTGACATACAATATTATATTAGCTTCAGGCGTGCGACATAGTGAACAATTCTGTACATTATTCAGTGCTCACCGTGGTAAATAGAGTTACCACCTGTCACCATACGATATTTTTACGTTATTAACTATAGTCCCTGTGTGGTGATTTTCATCTCTAGGACTGATTTTCTAACTGGAAGTTTGTACCTCTTAATCTCCTTCACCTATATCACCTGTCCCCACACCCTCCTCCCCTCTGGCAACCACCAGTTTATTCTCTGTATTTGTGTGTATTTCTCTGTATTTGTTTCTGTTCTTGGTGATTTTGGTTTGGTTTTTTAGATTCCACATGTAAGTAAAATCATATTTGGTTTTTTCTCTTATTTCACTTAGTAAAACACCCTCTAGGTCCATCCGCATTGTGACGAATGGCAACATTTCGTGCTGTTTGATAGCTGAGTAATAATACTCCATTGTATAGAGAGACCACAACTTTTTAAAAAAATTTTTTTTTACATTATTTATTTTTGAGAGACAGAGACAGAGCGCAAGTGGGGGAGGGACAGAGATAGAAGGAGACACGGAATCCGCTGCGCTGTCAGCACAGAGCCCGATGTGGGGCTCGAACTCACAAACTGTGAGATCACGACCTGAGCCGAAGTCGGACGCTTCACCGACTGAGTCACCCAGGCGCCCCAGACACCACATCTTCTTTATCCATTCATCTATCTGTGGGCACTCAGGTTGCTTCCATACCTCGGCTACTGTAAATCATGCTGCTATAAACATAGGGGTGAACATATCTTTTCAAATTAGTGTTTTTGTTTCCTTTGGCTAAATACCCAGCAGCGGAATTATTGGATCGTAGGGTATTTCTATTTTTAATTTTTTGAGGAAACTCCAGGCCGATTTCCACAGTGGTGGCATCAGTTTACATTCCACCAACAGTGCACGAGGGTTCCCCTTTTTCCACATCCTCCCCGGCACTTGTCTCTTGTCTTTTCATTTCAGCCATTCTGACGGGTGTGAGGTGGTGCCTCAGTGTGGTTTTGATTTGCATTTCCCTGCTGATGAGTGATGTTGAGCATCTTTTCATGGGTCTGTTGGCCATCTGGATGCCTTCTATGAAAAAAATGTCTCTTCGGGTCCCTCGGCCCACTTTTAATTGGGTTTCGTGAGGTTTTGGTGTTGACCTGCAGATGTTCAGCCCCTGTCAGTGGGTTGCCTTTTCATTTTGTTGATGATTTCTTTTGCTACAAAAAAGCTTTTTCGTCTGGTGTCTTCCCGATAGTCTATTTTGGTTTTTGTTTCCCTTCCCTGAGGAGGTATATTTAGGAAAATGTTGCCGAGGCCAATGTCTGAGAGATTAATGCCTGTGTTCTTTTAGGGGTTTTTGTGAGTTCAGGTCTTACATTTAGGTCTTTAGTCCATTTTGAATTTGTTTTTGTGTCTGGTGTAAGAAAGTGGTCCAGTGTCCTTCTTTTGCACGTGGGTGTCCAGTGTTCCCAACACCATTACCTGGGGACTTCAGATGGCGGCTGGCATCTGAGGTAGGGGGCAGGCCTTTGGGACTGAGCTCTCAGCCTGCAGAGTGCGCCTCAACGCCAGGCAGGTGACATTAGATTGCTTGATGGGCAAAGCCTCACACAATCTGTGGTCAAAGTGTTGTGAGTGAGAGTAAAGGAGACACAGGCCCCTGTTTCCCTCCGCATTTCCTGGTTCTGGAGGTCTGAAAGCAACCAAGGGAAGGCCTTTTCTTTATCTCCAGTGTCAGCAGTAGAGAGGAATCGAGAGAAATTGGAGGACTCTTCCTGGGGAAAAAAGAATAATAATAATTTTTTCTGCAGCATTAAATCAAGATTTGAAGCATATTATTTATAGACTTCCCCCCTTCAACCTTATCCTTGAATTAGTAAGCCTTAACAATCCTGATGAATGAAAACCCTTTCTTTCGAAAAGAATTACGTTTCCCTTATGAAAACATCTAAAGTTATTTCCTCAGTTGAAATGAAATAAGAGGCTAGAAATAAGTAGATCAACCTGATTGACTAAAAGAAACACTATAAAACAACTAGCAGGACAACAAATCTATTCTTTTCATCTACTCCTTAAAGAACCAAGATGCATTGCGAAGAAAAAAAGACATTATTTTAGATGGCTAAGTCCTTATTGTTCCTGGAAGCATTTTTCTTCAAATCCCCCTTGTCTTTCATTTGGGTTCTAAAGGCCTTTGTAGCACATCCCACTTATCTAGAAACTGGCCACCCCATGCAGGCGTGCGGAAGGCTTCGGGGACACTTGTTGTCCATAAGTAGTCCCGATGGCTGGACTCACAGCATTCCCAGCGAAAGTTCAGCCTTTCCAGGGGACCTCACCAAACGGTTGGATTCGTTTCCAGAGGGCTGACGTTATTCCTTCAATAGCACCAAACCCAGTCCACACTGATGTAGAGGTCAGACCACCTTCCCTGCCTGATGTGTTTGTAGGGGCCCCACCAGGATGAACACCTGCTGGTTTAAGCATTTCTCATGGGCCAAGCAAGACAGGGGCAATGGCCCATGAGGACAGAGGGCGGGGAGAGGCCACCATCCCTCTACTTCTGAACCCCTGCTTCCTTCTGAACACATCCAGTTCCATTAAGGCATCTTTGGGCTCCCTCACTTTTACCCGAGATCTGAGCATTTCAGGCCTATTGATCCATTACCGCGCTTGGGTGTGAGCTTTGGAGAAGAGCCAGTAATGGATGAACCCTTTCTGCAGCTGAACCCGCAGAGCTCCCCTGAGGTAGCTCCAATGGAAAGGGAAAATGGACCAGACACTGCCTCCCACCCCCCTCCCCACCCTCCCCCCACGCTCCATTCCCCAGGAATCTCACCGAGCTTCAGAAAGCCTGCAGGCATCAGCATACCCACTCCATCTCAGGGCCATTTGAACCCTTTTTTTCCTTCCTCAGAGGAAAAACAAGGGTCAATTTTCTCCTGGGCACAGGACCACAGTCTTTTCCTCTGCGGAGTACAAGTGATCGGCTACACTACGGTCAAGAGCAAATATAAATACATATATGTGATTAAGTCATCCACAATTCCACTGTAGATGGGAGTTCTAGAAGGTAAAGACATTGCGGTCATGGGGTTTGTCATTGGTTTGTTTGTGTCTTGAAAGATGCTCATAATTGTTAAGTAATAACAAGTAAGTCGGAGAGATCATGACATGCGCCGAAACCAAGAGTTGGCTGCCCAACTGACTGAGCCACCCAGGCGCTGCTATGGGAAAAGATTTTTTTATTCTTCTCTTGCCTTTGATGGTTTAGATTGGTATAGGACTGAAATTATTCCCTGTCAGAAATTTGATAGCATTGTTCTCTTGTCCTGTAGCATCTGTGGCTATCGACAAAATATCAAATGCCAATATGATTCCTTCTCATCTATACATAAACTTTTCATTTTTTTTCCCTGAAAACCTTTGGTATCTTTATACTTAATAGCCTGAACGGCGAGATGAGCTATTTACTTTGCTGAGTCTTTCACTTTGAAGACACATGTTTTCCTTTAATTCTGTGAAAAGCTCTTGAATCGATGATATTTTCTCGTCCTCTGTTTGCTCTCTCCTCTCTATCTGGAACTCCTATCAGTCAGAGCTCATTCTATACCACTTTTTGTCTTTCTCTTATTATAAAAAAAAAATACTCATTCTTTTTTGTTCTATTATGAGAGAATCCCTTGAGTATATTCACTACCCAACTGAATCACCAGGATCCTGTCAGGAAACAAACGGCACATTCAGAAGGGTAACTGAAGACAATTTAATGAAGGAACTAAGTATCTGCAGAGGTATAGTCAGTGTGGAAGAACCAGCAAAGGATGGGACATCCCCACAGACCAGCAACAGTGCAAAGCCACTGCCATCCCTGAGCCTGACAGGGCGGGAAGAGGAAATGAGGTTGTTGGACTCTGACGAGCCGTAGCCCATGAAGCAGGGCCATCTGACAAGAGCTGTGGCCACAGGGGAAAAAAGCAGTGACTACCTCAGCAGAGTAGGGATAAGGTGGGATATAGACAGTTGATTCTCATCATTCACAATACATATGTTCTATAAAATTACCATAAATGCTGAATTAATGAATACCGAACCATCGTTCCTAGGAGAAATACAGAGGTAGGTTCCTGTGAGCCTCGGGTCACATTTTTGTCAAAGTATTGTTATGTAACCTTGCTTTATGTGTTTCTGTTTAAAGGCATCTTATTATGTCATTGATGCAGTAACACTGAACTCAAGGCCAATGGCCCTGTAACTCACAACTGAACGACACTTATCCAACCCATGGGTTTCCTCCGTTCCTCCTTTAATTGGCCAAACCCAACCAGAAGTCAGATACAACACAACCCAGATGATGCAATCTGTAGAGGTCAGTCTCCCAAGCATACATCAGAACAGGAAGGAACAGAGTAAGGATCTGGAGAGGGAAACAGAAAAAAACAGTCCACTCTTTCTATTAAATTCCAAATTTGACAGTTACAATTTTCATTTTCAGGAGATCTTCCGTTCTCTGATTGTTCATTTTTTGTGACATCTTGCACACCGAAAACATCTCCTCAAACCTCTCTGAAGAGACAACTGAAGTTCCTGCTGATGGTGGTATGTGTGTGTGCTTTTAATTCTCTTTATTCCTTGTATTATCTCTGTTTTTTCAAGGGCTATTTTTGTATCAACCAATATAGGTGTCTCTTTTCCATGTTGTAGTCTCATCAGCTATCCGGTTGTGTTTTAAAAAGAGTAATAGAAAAGGTAACTGGGAGCTCCACGTTGACGATAGGGCCTCTTGACTGGTAGGGTTCACTATAGATCGGGATTTCCCCACCTTTGCATTCCTGATGTTGAGGGTTGAATAACTGGTTAGGGGGACTGTCCTGGGTTGCCAGGGGCTGAAGCGTGGGGGGAATGGGAGATGTTGGTCAAAAGGTACAAACTCTCAGCCGTATGATGAATAAGTTCCAAGGACCTGATGTACAGCATAGTGACTATAGTTAACCCTGTATTGTTTACAGTATATTGTTTTACGGTAATGCTGTATTGCTCACCAATCAGTATCCCTCCATTCATTTTTCATTTCCAAGACAACTGCCAAAGCCTCCTGTCCTGGTGCTTCACCTCCTGTTCTCTCTGATTTCTGTTTCTACCATTCTTAGCCCTTTCCTGTCTTTCGCTAAGTTGTAAATAGGCAAAATAGATCATGGTGAAGAGCCTGGCTCCTGGTACCCGGCTGCCTGGGTTTCCCTCCTGGGTCTGCCGCTTCCTGGCTGTGTGAGAGTGTGGGCAAGGCACTTAACATTTCTCTGCCTCAGTTTCCTCATCTGTAAGATTGGGGTAACGGTACTTATGCCCCAATATAGTTGCGAAGCTTTGTGAGCTCATACATGAAAGAGCTTAGATTTGCTGTTAAATGTGAAGAATCAGACACATGCATCTACCTCTATTCCCTGCCACAACCCTATGGAATGGGTCTTTTAAAAGAGACACAGAAAACTTAAAAAAAAAAAAAAAAAAAGGAATTGGGATAGAGGGGCACCCAAGCTGGCTCAGTCAGTGGAGCGTGTGACTCTTGATCTCGGGGTTGTGAGTTCAAGGCCCGTGTTGGGTGTAGAGATTACTTAAAACTAAAATCTTAAAAAAAAAGAGAGAGAGAGAAAGAGAGACTTGGGATAGAGATCATTTTAGGGGCTGGGAAAGCTCAGAGAAATAATCCATGCTGCACCACAGAATCTGCTAGAGTTTCAGGAATGGGTGCCAACGTGGCCTGTTCGGGGGTGGCATATCCTGATCTCCTCCAGCACCATGTGCAGAATTTGTTTGAGGCCTCACGTCCTTCGGAGGGACGTTCCCAAACGGGTGAAAATAACACCTAACTGCAAATCAAACTTCCTAACTTGGTCAAGAGGGTTGGGAGGAGAGGAAAACTGTGTGACCTCTCTGGTTAATTTCCTCTTTCTGTAAAATATGGACAGTTATATCTGCTTTTCCAGGGCTCTGTGAAAATCATAGATAAGATGTGTTAGGGGTTTAATAGAATAGTTTGCTCACAGTGGAGAAAATTATAACTATGTTATTATCTAACATCATCAGCTTGTCAGTGCCCTTCTTAAAATACACCAGGCAGGTATAACCTGAGAGGCTTCAAACATGGAATCTGGGCCCCCACAGTCTTGATGCTATGACTGTGTGGTTTTCTTCACCTGCTACGCACAGCAGACTTGAGATAAGCTAAAATACCAGCTCTTTTCCCTCTTTGCTTTACTTAGTAGAATTTTTAAAATTAAGTGCTCAACTATTTATCTCTGTTGAATCTCACTCTGTTGGATTCAGTTCAGCATTTTAGCGAATGGAAGTCCTTTTGATTCTAAAGACTATCCTCTATAATATTAGCTCTTTCTCCCCGTCTTTGGGCCCATATTTGGCAGCCCTTTCTTCCATGTCTTTACCCAAATCATTAATGAGAATGTGACGACCAAAGGCAAAACTTTCTGCCTCCCCACTAAAAATGTCACTTATTGGTAGAAGACCCTTCCCTTTAGCAAGTTACAAATTTGCTTTATATCATCAGATTCAGAAATGAAAAGAGGGGCGCCTGGGTGGCTCAGTTGGTTAAGCAGCCGACTTCAACTCAGGTCATGATCTCACGGTTCATGGGTTCGAGCCCTGTGTCGGGCTCTGTGCTGACTGCTGGGAGCCTGGAGCCCGCTTCGGATTCTGTGTCTCCTCCTGGCTCTCTGCCCCTCCCCCACTCACTCTCTCTCTGTCTTTAAAAAAAAAATGAATAAACATTAAAAAAAAGAAAAGAAAATGCATGATGATCATACAGAAAAAGTTAACCAAAAAAAGGGCATCTAATTTCGTTAGTTTTTTTTTTTTTTTCAATCTTGATAAATAACTATAACATTTTCCAGTTTGGGAAACTTAATGGATCAACACCCCCGAGCATGATAACATTATGATGCCCCCACATGAATTCAAACTAAAAATGACACTAAGCCGCCAAAATCGTTGTTTTGCAAAATGCCATAAAGCATATGGGAATGCTGGAATTAAAAAGAGCTTTCCCCCAGATTTCTCTCATTTTGGTTATTAGTGGGTTGTTTGTAGGGATGGTAGTTTTTATTGTTGTTGGGATTGGCTGCTTTCTATTGGTGCCCTAAGCATGTGACTGGGGGGCATGTTGTCATTCAACAGGCCGGTGGAAATGGCTATTCCTTGAAAAAAATCATAAAACCACAGAGTTGGAAGGAATATTAGGCTTAGTTAATCCAAATTCCCATCACTTAAAAAAAAGAACACCTTACACTTTAAAATTTTCAGGAATAAATACATCATTTGCTTCTTAGCCCCACACTGCCAGGCAGCCCACAACTCGTCTCTTTCTCCTCTTCACCCTGATTTTTGTCCACTCGGCCACGGACCACACAGCTGGTCAGACCCCATTCCCTGGAGGCAGATCCTGTTGGCCAGCCCTTTCCCCGCACCAAGGGAAGTCTGCTGATGGCATGCGAGGTGACTCCTGTAAGAAATCTCTCTTACAGGGGCACTTGGGCGGCTCAGTCCATTGAGCATCCGAGTCGTGATTTTGGCTCGGGTCATGGGATCCCACAGTTCATGGGATCAAGCCCCTCATTAGGCTCTGTGCTGACAGCACGGAACCGGACTAGGATTCTCATTCTCTCTCTCTCTCTCTCTCTCTCTCTGCCCCTGCCCCCTCTCAAAATAAATAAATAAACATTAAAAAAAGAGAGAAATCCCTCTTACAGGAGATGCTACATTTCCTTGTTCACCAGTTTGAGTCAGGTTTTGTTTCTTGTAAGCAAAATAATCCTAACCAATACACGTGGGCGTTGCCGTTCCATTGAACAGATGAGGAGCCGAGGCTCAGAGATGTTACGTTGCTTCCCAGAATAGCACAGGAACAGGGCCAGCATTTAACCTCCCTGCCTCATACAAGTATTCCAGCTCATTCGACTACACCCCAAGGCTGATGCCTAAACCACCCCAACAGTGCCTGCTCCTTGCATTGTGCTCATATTTTATTTATTGAAGCCTAAGAGACACCAGGTTCGGGGGCAGCATCGTGGGAGGCACAGAAGAATGTTCCGTTCCTATTCACGGCAGAATCGCTCCTCTGTGCACTTACCTGCCCGCCATTTGGAGCAATCTCAAGATGCAATTCACTGGCCATCTGTTAAATACGCAGGCAGATGATTAGCCAGTTAGTAGCCAGCTGTCGTCTGGAGTTTGGACTCAGAATGGGTGTCAAGGGCAGCTAAGATTGCCTTCAGCATCAGCTTTACGTTCCTTGCTTGAAAGGCCTTCTGGTTCATCAGCTAGGCTGGACCCTTGGCTTCCTCCTGGAGCAAGAGGGTCTCAGAGTGGAAGGAAGCCTTGGAGCTCAAGTCCCATGACATCATTTTGCAGGTGCATAAGCCCTGATTGACTAAAGCCAAGCAAGAAGTTAGCCATGAAGCTGGGGCTGCAACTCGGGTCCCCGACCCCAACGAAGCAATCTGCTGGACACAACTCGGATTTCTGAATGACCTATAACTTGTCACCACAATTGCATTTTGTTTACACCATGGAAATACTGGTTTGGGTCTGAACCGTGCTCACCTCTGGGTTTTAGGCAAGTCTGGAGGACTGGAAGGCAAGACCTCCATGACTTTATTGCATATGGAACCCAGGAGGCTTCTGGGAATGAGCCAGCTCCCACACTTGATCGGCCATGTTGGGAGCTCTGGCTGTAAGGCCTTGTACCGTATGGAATGCCTACCTCTCTCATCTCTACCTTACCATGGCCCCAGGGGATAGTAACTCTTAGTACCCTATTTTAGTCGTAAGGAAACCAAGACCTACAGGTGTTGCCCGACGTCCCCAAAGTAACCCAGCTGGCGAATCAGAGCCGGGTGTCCATCCTAGTTCGTCAGACAAGCTGTTCCCCACCATGCTAAATGGCCCCAAGAAGGACGCACAGCTGACACTGACCTGCTGCGAATCTACGCAAAGAGCAGTTTTAAGGACCTTTGTCACGGTGCCTTATTAAACCCAGGAAGCTCTCGTATGAGTTTCTTGCGGCTGCCGTAACAAATTAACCACCAACTTGGCGGCTGAAGAAAAACAAAAAGGGGTTCTGTCACATTTCTGGAGGCTGGAAGTCTGAAATCAAGGCATCAACAGGGCCACGCTCCCTCCAAAGGCACAAGGGGAGGCTCCTTCCTTGCTTCTTCCGGCTTCAGGCCGTCCCGGCTGCTTCCGGAGTTTGTTCACACCACCTCCAGGAGGCTTTCATTTTGAGATTCTTAATGACTTCCATCTTGGAAGCCTCACTTTCCAAACAAAGACACAGTCTGGTGTTCCAGATGGGGCCACGCAACGGTCCACGTCCAGCGAGCCTCCCGGCAGCCGAAGCCTCGGAGCCCAACGACAGCCCTGCAGGGTCTGGACGCGGCATCAGAGCCAGACAGGAAGAAAACTGCAGGTGCCGCCTGGGGGCAGAATCCGAACAGCAAACCCGTGTACGGCGCTTGGGGGTGGCAGGCACTGTGCTACATAAACACTTCGCTCGTGTGATCCGCACAACTCAGTGACAAATGAGGAAACTGAGGCGCGGAGCATGGATTACCTCGCCGGAGTCAACCCCGGGTCGTCTGGCTCTGAAACCCACAGGACCCCAGAGAGGCCCGTGCGCAGAAGCACGGGAAAGACAACCTCCCGAGAGCTCTCAGTCCTAGTTGGGGTGTGGAGGGGGTGAAGCGAGAACGGGGAACCCCACGAGAATGACGGGGAGACCAGCAGACACTTTTTTTTTTTTTACTCCTAATGAGACCCCATTTTTACCCCCTGGACCTGTACGACCTGAGAAACACCGTGTGTACTTTAACCAGAAGGAATCTGAAACTAAGAATTACGGCGCTTTCCGTGGCCGAAACCCACCAGACCCTCAGCCCCTCTCAGTCGTGCATTTAGGTGTTTCTTGAAAGGCGTGGGCCACCTAATCATCAGAGGTTTCGTAACACCAGGAATCCTGTTCTGTAACTGTTGTTAATTCTCCTACAGCCTCGTTTTCGGGGCATGTGGGATGCCTGCCCGAAGCTGTATTTTTTTTTTTTTAATAAGAAAGGTGTGATGATTTGCACAGTTCGGACTGATCATGTTCTCTGTCTCGAAACGCAGAGAAACATCCCGCGATTCTCTACCAAACACTGAATTGCAAGGGAAAAGTAATTGCGTCGTCGCGCCACTAGATGGCAGACTCCCACAGCGTGAGGCACGCGTACTGGCCGAATACATTCCTAGCTGCAAGATTTTTTAAAAAATGGTTTGAAAATTCAATACTCACTTCACACAGAATCGAGACAGCGTTTGTGAAAGTGACAGGATTCCTTAGGGAAGGATGAGAGGATAAAATTTTATGTAAAACGATAGGAGAAAATTTTAAGCCACTCCTACCCCACCCCCGAAAGATCAATAAAATTAGTGGGACCCAAGAGGATTTAGAGAAAAGGAAATAAATTGTTTACCCGCTCGCAGCTGCGCTTTAACTAGCAATGTCTTTGGATGGGAGAAAGGGAGTTTTATGATGCTTCTGCAGCTCCAGATGACATCCTCTCTCTCTGAAATTGATAGCCTGGGTACCTTTGGCGCTCAGGGGTCCACTCTCGTGTCAGACCTTCGCCAGGAGGTGGCAGTCAGCAGGCATTGATCTGCACCACTAGGAAGCGTGGCAGTCATTTTTGCCAAAGACACAGTCTTCGTCTATACTAATAATCCATTTTATAATATCTATAAATACAATATAAAATTCATATAATATAAACATAATATTCGTTTGGCAGAGTTATCGTAGTGATTAGAAATAATGACTTCCACGCTGCTGTCCCGTTATTATGAAGAGCTGCGTGGTCCTGGGCAGGTCGCTTCACCTCCCAGAGCCTCAAAATCCTCTCGTGCAAAACAGAGTTGAGCCTGGATGCCTCACCCCAGAGAACGCGGTTCAGGCTGTGCCTTTCCTTTTCCATGAGGCCTTTCCTGACCAGACTCCTGAAAACTTTAACTCCCTCGGGCGTCTGGGTGGCTCAGTCGGTTAAGCGTCCAGCTTCGGCTCAGATTGTGATCTTGCGGTTCGTGGGTTCGAGCCCCGCACCGGGCTCTGTGCTGACAGCTTGGAGCCTGGAGCCTGCTTCACATTCTGTGGCTCCCTGGCTCTCTGTTCCTCCCTGGCTTGTGCTCTCTCTCTCTCTCAAAAGTAAATAAACATTAAAAAAAAAAACAACTATAACTCCCAGCACTGCCCATCCCAACCCAGTATTCCCTCTCTCCTTTCATTTTTCTCTGTAGCTCTCAGCCCCGTGAAGCAGAATATTTGACTCCCTTATTGGTGCACTGTTTCAGCTTAGTGGAAGTGAGGGAGGGTCACTGTCTGGTTCTCAGCTGTGGCCCCAGCATCCAGGACAGTGCCTGGCGGGTGGTAGGCACACTATAAAAATTTGTTGCGGGAATGAACAAATGACACCTGCCTCAGACAGCTGCTGGAGACTTAAATGAGTTTATGTTTGCAAAGATTAGTGCGATGTCTGGCACACAGTAGGTGCTCAGTGAATGGTAGTTAGTGTTATTACTTGTGTGTCCTTGGCACGTGACTTCATCTCTCAGAACCTTAGTTACCGTATTTCTAAGCGGGCGTAATAACCAGATGCCAGGTTTGCTACAAGGATTAAATCAGAAGACGCATATAACTCAATGGCTGGTACGTGACCCTCCGTCAGGGCTGTGTCAACAGAGTCAAGGCTACAACAAGTGGCAGCCCTGGGTCTGGGCATGAAAGGGATAAAGCGATAAACTGTATGAGAAGATGACGAAGTCCACTGTATTCACTTTCTGGTCTGTCGGCCAAAGCAAATGGCCACACACATGATGACTTAAAGCAACAGAAACTCCTCTCACAGGCTGGAAACCAGAAGTCCAAATCCAAGGTCAGCAAGACCATCTTCCCTTTAAAAGATCTAGGGGGAGACTCCTTGCCTCTTCCAGTTTCTGATGGTTCCTGGCCTTTCCTGACTTGTGAGTACCTCTCTCCATGCTCTATCTTCATTCCACACGGCCTTCTCCTCTTCTCTCTGGGTGTCTCCCCTCTTTGTGTCTCTTATGATGCTTCATGTTGGATCTCAAGCCCACTCCGATAATCCAGGATAATCTCATCTCGAGATCCTTAATTTATTACATTTGCAGAGACCCTATTTCCAAATAAGGTCACATTCACAGGTATGGAGGCCAGGAATCGGGGGGCTACTATTTTAAAGCGGCCACCTGCATCCTTGGATAGCCATTACTTGAAGAAATTTCAGAAACAAAGCAACAAAGCACCAGAGAGCTTAAGCCCTCTGCATTTGCTATTCATGAGGTCTAAGAGACAGGGTCTCAGATGGTGGTCAATTCTGGAAGCCACAGAACCTCTCTGGCCTACCCACGGGCTACGTTCCAAAGCAGTGTTTGAAATTCACAATGTGTTTTCCCAGAGAAACAATGTCATAAATGGAGGCTAAGTTCTGAGGCACATCCATCTACAAGAAGTATGGATGCTTTGTAATGCATTTGAAACTGCATACATGTGAACTTCACGATCGTACTGAATATTGTTACAACGCTAACAATTAAAGATTGAAAGTGACAAAATTAAATAGAAAATAATTTTGAGGGGCGCCTGGGTGGCTCAGTCAGTTAAGCATCTGACTTCGGCTCAGGTCATGATCTCATGGTTTGTGGGTTCAAGCCCCACGTCAAGCTCTGTGCTGACAGCTCAGAGCTTGGAGCCTGCTTCGGATTCTGTACCTCCCTCTCTCTCTGTCTCTCTCTCTCTCTCTCTCTCTTTCTCTCTCAAAAATAAGTAAACATTAAAAAAAATTAAAGAATCGGGGCGCCTGGGTGGCGCAGTCAGTTAAGCGTCCGACTTCAGCCAGGTCACGATCTCACGGTCCGTGAGTTCGAGCCCCGCGTCAGGCTCTGGGCTGATGGCTCAGAGCCTGGAGCCTGTTTTCGATTCTGTGTCTCCCTCTCTCTCTGCCCCTTCCCCGTTCATGCTCTGTCTCTCTCTGTCCCAAAAATAAATAAACGTTGAAAAAAAAATTAAAGAAAATAATTTTGAATCTTAAATAGTAATCCATATTTACTTAGAGGAGGACAAGGTGATGGCTGGATTTTTGATGGAGACCCTAAAGGACTTGAAGGATGAGGTCACGATTCTTGTCTAGTTTAATTTCCCGCTTTATAAGTTCCCTCCGTCTCATGTTGCTGTATGATGAGTGGCACTCTTACACCTGCAAGCCAATTATGAATCAAGTTGGCAGAAGGAAGAAGCAAGGAGAAATTTTCCTGAAACAACTCATTAACTCCCTTATGCAAAACATTTCTCTGTAAATATTCTTAAATTTTATGCATACACAATAATATCACTTGATCACAATGGCAGCTTTGTTCTTCCTCTATGATTCTTAAAGATTTTATTTCTTTTTCCTGTTTTACTGGTCTTGGTAGGCCCATTAGCACAATGTTGAACCTAAACAATGATAGTGAAATCCTTACATTGATTCTGATTTTCAAGGAGATACTTTTAATATTATGCCTGTAACTATTCAGTTTTGCTGCAGGGGTCTTTTTGATTTCTGCCAATACTCTTTATCAGAATAAAGCAGTTTGCTTAAAGGCCAAGAAGGCTGAATTTTACTTATGTTTCGGTTTTTCATCAAAAGATACTGAAATTTTTTTTAACTTTTAAAGTTTTTTAAACTTTTTGAGCTAGTTATAAATTCATGTGTAGTTGTAAGATACAATAGAAGTTCTGTGCACCCCTCGCTGGGTTTCTCTCAATGGTATATTCTTGCATAACCATAATGTAATATAACAACCAGGAAACTGACATTGATACAATCTGATTATCTTTTTTTTTTTTAATTTTAGAGAGACAGACAGAGTGGGGGAGGGACAGAGGGAAAGAAAGAGACGGAATCTTATAAGTAGGCAACATGCTAGGCAATCCTGTGAGCCTGGGATCATGACCTGAACTGAAATCAAGAGTCGGATGCCCAACTGACTTAGCTAACAAGGCACCCCTATAATCTAATTACATTATGCAGCTCACCTGTCTTTTTTTTAAATGAGGTCAGCACAACTCTAATACCAAAACTTGACAGCTTATAAGAAAATCATAGACCAAAGAGAACTATAAAGGCCAATATCTCTCATGAATAAAGACGCAAAAAGCCTCAACAAAATATTAGCAAACCGAATCCAACAATGCATTAAAAAAAATCATTCACCGTCAAATGAGATTTATTCCTGGGTTGCAAGGGTGGTTTGATATTCACAAAACAATCAATATGATATATCACGTGAACGAGAGAAGGGATAAAAACCATATGATCATTTCAATAGATGCAGAAAAAGCATTTGACAAAGTACATCATCCATTCGTGATAAAAACCCTCTGCAAAGTAGGTCTAGAGGGGACAGACCTCAACATAATAAAGGCCATCTATGAAAAACCCACAGCCAACATCATACTCAATGGGGAGACACTAAGAGCCTTTCCCCCAAGGTCAGGAACAAGACAAGGATGTCCACTCTCGCCACTTGTATTCAACATAGTCCTGGAAGTCCTAGCCACAGCTATCAGACAACATAAAGAAATAAAAGGCATCCACGTTGGTAAGGAAGAGGTAACACTCTCACTATTTGCAGATGACTTAATACTATCTATAGAAAACCTGAAAGACTCCACCAAAAATCTCCTAGAACTGACAAATGAATTCAGTGAAGTCACGGGATACAAAATCAATGCACAGAAACCCAGCGCATTTCTATACGCTAACAACGAAGCAACAGAAAGTGAAATTAAGAAAACAATTCCATTTACAACTGCACCACAAATAGTAAGACACCTAGGAATAAACTTAACCAAAGAGGTGAAAGAGCTATACTCTGAAAACTATAAAACACTGATGAAGGAAACTCAAGATGACACAAAGGAATAGAAAGACATTCCATACTCACAGGTTGGAAGAACCAATACCGTCAAAATGTCTGTACTATCCAAAGCGATCTACAGATTTAACGCAGTCCCTATCAAAATACCGACAGCATTTTTCACAGAACTAGAACAAAGAATCCTAAAATTTGTACGGAGCCCAAATAGCCAAAGCAATCTTAAAAAAAGAAAAAGAAAACTGGAGGCATCACAATTCGAGTTTATGTTATTTTACAAAGTGGTAGTAATTTTCAAAGTATGGTACTGGCATAAAAATAGACACATAGATCAATGGAATAGAATAGAAAACCCAGAAATAAACCCAATTATATGGTCAATTGATCTTCGACAAAGAACGCAAGAATATCCAATGGGAAAAAGGCAATCTCTTTAATAATGGTGTTGGGGGGCGCCTGGGTGGCGCAGTCGGTTAAGCGTCCGACTTCAGCCAGGTCACGATCTCGCGGTCCGTGAGTTCGAGCCCCGCGTCAGGCTCTGGGCTGATGGCTCGGAGCCTGGAGCCTGTTTCCGATTCTGTGTCTCCCTCTCTCTCTGCCCCTCCCCCGTTCATGCTCTGTCTCTCTCTGTCCCAAAAATAAATAAAAACGTTGAAAAAAAAATTTTAAAAAAAATAACGTTGTTGGGAAAACTGGACAGCAGCATGCAAAAGAAGGAAACTGGACCACTTTTTTTCACCACACACAAAAAGAAACTCAAAATGGATTAAGAACCTAAATGTGAGGCCTGAAACCATAAAAATCCTTGAAGAGAACACAGGCAATAATTTCTCTAACATTAGCCATAACAACACCTTTCCAGCAAGGGACATAAAAGCAAAAGTAAACTATTGGGACTACATCAAAATAAAAGGCTTCTGCACAGCAAGGGAAACAACAAAACTAAAAGGCAACCAACTGAATGGGAGAAGATATTTGCAAATGATATATCCAATAAAGGGTTAGTATCCAAAATACATAAAGAACTGATACAACTCAATACCAAAACAAACAAACAAAAAAAGCAAAAACAAAACAAAAACAACAATAGCAACAAAAACCAAATAATCTGGGACGCCTAGGTGGCTCAGTCAGTTAAGCATCTGACTCTTGACTTCAGCTCAGGTCATGGTCTTGTGGTTTGTGAGATCAAGCCCTGCATTGGGCTGTGAACTGGCAGGGCAGAGCCTCTTGGGATTCTCTCTCCCTCTCTCTCTGCCCCTTGCATGCACGTGTGCACTCTCAAATTCATAAACTTAAAAGGAAATCCATTTTTAAAATGGACTGAAGACACAAACAGACACTTCTGCAAAGAAGACACACAGATGGCCAGCAGACACATGAAAAGATGCTCAACATCACTCATCATCAGGGAAATGCAAATCAACACCACAATGACAGGAGCACCTGCGTGGTTCAGTTGGAGGGTCCTCAAAAAATTAAATATAGAACTACCCTGGGGCACTTGGTTGGCTCAGTCAGTAGAGCATGGGGCTTTTGATCTCGAGGTCATGAGTCTGAGACCCATGTTGGGTGGAGAGATTACTTAAAAAAAAAAAAAATAGAACTACTATGATCCAGTAATCACACTATTTACCCAAAAATACAAAACACTAATTCAAAGGGATACATGTGCCCCCCTCTGCTTATCACAGAATTATTTACAGTAGCCAAACTATGAAAGCAGCCCAAATGTCCATCCCTAGATGGATAGAGATGTGGTGTATATTGCAAAAAAATATCACTCAGCCATAAAAAAAGGATGAAATCTTGCCATTTGCAACAACACGGATGGAGCTCAGAGTATAATGCTAAGTGAAATCAGAGAAAGAAAAATACCATATGATTTCACTCATATATGGGATTTAAGAAACCAAGAACAGACAACAACAACAAAAACAAGCAAAGGGGGAAAGAGAGAGAGAGATACAAATCAAGAAACAGACCCTTGCTTCTAGAGAACAAACCAGAGGGTGGGGGGTGGGGGTAGATGTAATAGGTGATGGGGATTCAAGAGTTTGCTTATCATGATGAAAAAGAGAAAGTTATCGGCCAATATACCTCATGAACACAGGTGCCACATTCTGATCCCATTGGATCCAGCAATAACACTTTCTGGAGTTTATCCTAAGGAAGCCCTCTTAGAACTGCATAAAAATTTAGATACAAGGCTATCCATCACAGCATTGTTATTTGTTTTCTTATTTGTTAATTTTTTTAAGTTTCTTTATTTATTTTGAGAGAGAGAGAGAGAGAGAGAGCGAGCGAGCACAAGCCGGGGAGGGGCAAAGAGAAGGAGAGACAGAATCCCAAGCAGGCTTCACGCCATCAGCACAGAACCCGATGTGGGGCCCGAACCCACAAACTGCGAGATCATGACCTGAGCTGAGATCGAGTCGGACGCTCGACCGACGGCACCACCCAGGCGCCCCTGTTAATTTTTTAATTGAGCTTTTTAAAATTTGGAGGAACTGTAGATTCAAGTACCCTTGTAGCAAAGAAGGAGAGATCCCATGAACCCTGTATCCCAGTTTCCCCCCAAAAGTAACATCTTGCAAAACCCTCATACGACATCACAACTAGGATGTTGACACTGATACAGTCAAAGTCATTTGGGATATGCAGATTAAAGTCGTTTGGGATATGCAGATTAAAAAAGGGCTCAGAAATCAGAATTTTTTTTTCACTCAGGACTACTTTCTGTGCTGCATTATTGTGAAATTAAGGAGCATCTCACCCTCAAAAGCTAGGAGGGAACAAGGAATAAAGTTTCAATCTGCCCTTTCACTGTATCCACTCTGGAGCGCTTCTCTTTTATTTATTCAGCATTTGCACATACTATTTAAATACCTTCATAATACGTCCTGGGTTTCCTTTTCTGACCAAGAAAACAAGCGATCGGGAAGACTCAACCTCACCCATCTGGTCGGTTAGAACCATTCTCAAATTTAGATATCCCCACGGCGTCTAAAGTCACCACAAACAATACCATTTCAGTCCTAATGGATACAGGCTTTGCAACATGCCGAGTACGTCTTCCAGATTCACCACTTGAGCTGACAACTTGAACCAGGAGATACAGTGCGTACTGTTATGAGTGTATCATGCTTGAAGGAAAGTTTTTGCCTTTGCCCTTATTTTAAAACCTACATAAGTACGTTCCCACCCCCCCACACACACACACCGCCCCTCTCTGCCCCTCCCCCCCTTGCTCTTGCCCTCTTCTCAAAAATAAACATTTAAAAAATAAAATAAAATACAGGGCGCCTGGGTGGCTCGGTTAAGCGGCCGACCTCGGCTCAGGACGTGACCTTGCAGCCTGTGAGTTTGAGCCCCGTGTCGGGCTCTGTGCTGACAGCTTAGAGCCCGCTATGGATTCTGTGTCTCCCTCTCTCTGCCCCTCCCGCCTCGCACTCTGTCTCTCAAAAATAGCATTAAAATTTTTTGAAATAAAATAAAATAAAATTTCCTTTCTTCAGTACCAAAGACCAGAGGCTTATCACTGACCTCCAGCTGATGTCTGTGGGTGGCACCTGGGCACAGTCTCTTTCAGCTCATGTGTAGATGCTCTCCATCAGCACTGCCCCAGTCACATTGTTGGGTCTATGTCATTCACAAAATAGCCAATAATGCAATTTTTAAAACTTCTTTTTCTGTGCCGTGAGTTTTCAGTGATAAGTGGAATAAAGCACCATCAAATGCTTCTGCCCTACGCCTTTTATTCAGCCCTGACTCATATTTTATACACAGCAAATTTGTCTGACCACCAAGCAAAACTGCTGATGTGCTCTTTCATATTTTATGCCACATGAGTTATGTGACGTCCTGCAGACTCACCCGGCACAGGACTTCGGCCAATAGCTCGTTATGCTTGTTCCCTGAGCAGCGACCTTGGTGGCGTTCATTTGAATAGCTGGTCCAACAAGCTCGTACACAGCTGTGTTGATTAATAAGACGCCTGGGTGGTTCAGTCGGTTCAGCGCCCCCCTTCGGCTCAGGTCGTGATCTCCCGGTCTGTGAGTTCAAGCCCCGCGTCAGGCTCTGTGCTGACAGCTCAGAGCCTGGAGCCTGTTTCAGATTCTGTGTCTCCCTCTCTCCCTGCCCCTCCCCCACTCACGCTCTATCACTCTCTCTCAAAAATAAATAAACATTAAAAAATATATAATACGCTAGCTACAAAAGAGCGCGACTTCGAACGAAGTCAATTAGTTTTGTTCCCTTCTCCATCCACCTTTAGTAATGAAATTCATTTAGTTCATGCTGCAAGGCATAATTATGTCCTTTGGGGAGTGAAAATAAAAACTTAGTTGATTAGGTGGTCGCCATGCTTTGTTAGAAAATGGCATGAACACATGAACCACTTTGTGTTACTACTGGAAAAGTTTTGGAAGAACATTGACGGGGAGAAGGTGGCAAATGGTCCAATAAAATCGCGCATTTTGATATCTCGTGTTGCATTTCCCACCTGCACTTCTTTCTTATTTGGTTCCGAGAATCATCCCACGCACAGACACCTTTTTCCCAGTTCACACAGATACACATTCCGTGGTTGCACATTCACTATTCACGTTTATGTTGTTATTCGCAGCTATCAATATTTGCATTTCCATTTGAAGCCCTTTTGAATCATCGAGCCATTGTTGTGCATGGAGATGATGACATAATCGAATATGCAAATTTAACAAACAATTAGAAATCACGTGGGAATATACTGGAGGCACATCGCCCATGGTTATGTGAGGCTAACTGGCAGGAGCTGACCAACAGACTCCTTGCACTGTATGCTCCACCCATATGTTCACTTTCTCCCTCTGTCAATACTCAAGGTCATGGTGGGTACGGCAAACACCTCTCTGAAAAGGCCTGCCAGGCACCTAGTGAATTATCAATCAACGTGGTGGTGATTATAGAGAAAGTGGCACTCACAAGCTGAAAAGCTGAGATGTCGCCTACAAGGAGAGGTGGGAGAGTGGCAGAAATGGACATGAACGTCAAGAGCCTGACCCAGCCTCTTCCGGGGAGAAGACAGTCAATCAAGCGGAGAGAAGTGCTTTGGAGCCTGATGGACGCAGGCTGAGTTCCCAGAGGTTGCTGAGCAGAACTTCTTGTGCTTCTCCAAGTAACCGCGATAAAACCAGAAATGCTCACGCATTCATTTTAAAGAGACGGAAAGGATATGTAAGGGCATTCACCTCCAGTGAAGCAAACCAATGTGACGCAAGCAAACTATTGAAGAACTATTGAAGAAACTATTGAAGAAAATTTCCAAGAAGGAAAGAATCAGAAATCCCCGTGTCAGGACTAGGCACTCACCCTGGTACCCCAAATTTGAAGGGGCTGCGGGGAGGCAAAAGACCCAGTAATGGAAATAAGTAATATTTTAGTGCAAAAAAATCTACAATGAGAAAAATGAAATTTTAAACACAGGACCCACATCAATAAGAAAAAGGATAAGAATCATGTGATCATTTTCAACAGATGCAGAAGAAGCATTTGACAAAGTACAACATCCATTCGTGATAAAAACCCTCTGCAAAGTAGATCTAGAGGGAACAGACCTCAACATAATAAAGGCCACCTATGAAAAACCCACAGCCAGCATCATACTCAATGGGGAGACACTAAGAGCCTTTCCCCCAAGGTCAGGAACAAGACAAGGATGTCCACTCTCGCCACTTGTATTCAACATGGCCCTGGAAGTCCTAGCCACAGCTATCAGACAACATAAAGAAATAAAAGGCATCCACGTTGGTAAGGAAGAGGTAACACTCTCACTATTTGCAGATGACTTAATACTATCTATAGAAAACCTGAAAGACTCGACCAAAAATCTCCTAGAACTGACAAATGAATTCAGTGAAGTCACAGGATACAAAATCAATGCACAGAAATCCAGTGCATTTCTATCCTCTAACAACGAAGCAACAGAGTGAAATTAAGAAAACAATTCCAGGGGCGCCTGAGTGGCTCAGTCGGTTAAGCGTCCAACTTTGGCTCAGGTCATGATCTCATGGTTCATGAGTTCAAGCCCCGCGTCGGGCTCTGGGCTGGCAGCTCGGAGCCTGGAGCCTGCTGCGGATTCTGTGTCTCCCTCTGTCTGCCCCTCCGCTGCTTGCACTCTGTCTCTCGCATGGTCTCAAAAATAAATAAACATTTAAAAAATTTTAAAAAAACAATTCCATTTATAACTGCACCACAAACAGTAAGACACCTAGGAATAAACTTAACCAAAAAGGTAAACACTGATGAAAACACTGATGAAAGAAACTCAAGACGTCACAAAAAAATGAAAGACATTCTATACTCACAGTTTGGAAGAACCAATATTGGTAAAATTTCTATACTCCCCAAGGCGATCTACAGATTTAATGCAATCCCTATCAAAATACCAACAGCATTTTTCACAGAACTAGAACAAAGAATCCTAAAATTTGTATGGAACCATGAAAGACCCCAGTCAAAGCAATCTTGAAACAGAAAAACAAAACGAGAAGTATCACAATTCCAGAATTCACATTATATTACAAAGTGGTAGTAATTTTAAAAGGATAGTACTGGCATAAAAATAGACACAGAATAAACACAAATGGAATAGAATAGAAAACCCAGAAATAAACCCACAATTATATGGCAAATTAGTCTTCAACAAAGGACACAAGAATATCCAATAGGAAAAAGACAATCTCTTCAACAATGGTGTTAAGAAAACTGGACAGCAACACACAAGAGAAGGAAACCAGACAACTTTCTTACACCATACACACAAAAAAACTCAAAGTGGATTAAGAACCTACATGTGAGTTGTGACTGGGTAGCTCAGTCGGTTAAGCGTCCGACTTCGGCTCAGGACATGATCTTGTGGTTTGTGAGTTCGAGCCCTGCATCGGGCTCTGTGCTGACAGCTCGGAGCCTGGAGCCTGCTTCAGATTCTGTGTGTGTGTCTCTCTCTCTGCCCTTCCCCTGCTCGTGCTCTATCTCTCTCTGTCTCTCAGAAATAAATAAATGTAAAAAAAAAAAAAAAATGGAAAGACACAGACATTTCTCCAAGGAAGAGATCCAAAGCCAACAGACACATGAAAAGATGCTCAGTATCACTGATCATCAGGGAAATGCAAAGCAAAACCACAATGAGATATTGAATAGCTAAAATCAAAACCATAAGAAACAAACGTTAGCAAGGATGTGGAATAAAAGGCACCCTTATACACTGTTGGTGGGAAGGCAAACTGGTGCAGCCACTGTGGCAAACAGGATAGAGGTTCCTCAAAAAAATTAAAACTAGAACTACCCTATGATCCGGTAATTGCACTACAGGGTATATACCCCCAAAATACAAAAACACGAAGTCAAAGGGATTTATGCACCCCTCTGTTTATTGCACTATTATCACAATAGCCAAACTGTGGAAGCAGCCTAAGTGTCCATCCATAGATGAGTGGATAAAGATTAGATGTGGTATAAGGGGACACGTGGGTGACTCAGTCTATTACGCATCCAACTCTTGAGCTCAGTTCAGCTCTTGATCTCAGGGTCACGAGTTCCATGTTGGTAAACGAGCCCATGGGTTGGGCTCCATACTGGGTGTGGAGACTACTTAAAAAAAAAAAAAAAGATGTGATATACCTATGTACACACACACACACACACACACACACGCCCAGGAATATTATTCAGCCATAAAAAAGAATGAAATCTTGCCATTTGCAACAACATGGATGAATCTAGAGAGTATAATGCTAAGCAAAATAAGCCAATCAGAGAAAGACAAATGCCGTATGACTTCACTCATGGGTGGAACTTAAGAAACAAAACAAATAAATACGGGGAGTGGGGAGAGACGAACTAAAAGACAAACTCTTAACTCTAGAGAACAAACTGGTGGTTATCAGAGGGGAGGTAGGTGGAGAGATGGGTGAAAGAGGTGACGGGGAATAAGAGGACACTTATTTTGATGAGCGCTGAGTAGTATGTGGAATTGTGGAGTCACTACAGCGTACGCGTGAAACTAATTTAACACTGTATGTTAACTACACTGGGATTAAAATTTATGAACACATGCATACATCCAAGACTAGTATTACTGATTTTTCCTCTTGTCTCAAGCTCCAGTATGCCTCAGCAGGCACTGATTCTATGTAAAAGCCATTTTCTCCCGCCCCGGCTGGCTTTCTCGGCCACTCCATCACAGCCCGGCTCACTCTTCCTAATTCTCCACAAGACAGTGACTGTTACCATCATGCTTAATCCCAGCTCACAGGGCCAAGGTTCCTTCATCTGTTCTTAAAAATGCAGTTTCTTCCTCCCCCCATGATCCTCTAGGTCGACAATCTCTACAAGAGTGAGCCTCCTCCCAGGTAGTTCATACGCACATTAGCATTTGCGAGTTTTGATTCTAGAGCCTTCGTTTCCTTTAGCTTTCTTAGCATGGGCACCGAAAAATTCCCGTTTCCCTTAGCTGATTGAGAAATCGAATTGTGCCAAAGGAACATTAACTAGAAGACAAAGGGGAAAACAAAAACACGTTAATGACCGTGCGAAAGCGTGAAGACAGATGATTTTGCAGAGCGCAGACTCCTCCAAAGAAAACTCATACCGATGTAAGTGTTCCCAGATTATTCAGCTTTCTGGTACTTTCCTCCCTCTGTCCAATCTCCAAAAAGGAAAATCTTCAGAGATGTTCTGCAAAAGTGGTATTCGATGCCCAAATAAGTTTGGGAACCATTGCATACTCTCACTTCCCCCTGAAAATTTAAGGGATGCCTGGGTGGCTCAGTTGGTGAAGCACCCGACTCTTGATTTCGGCGCAGGTCATGATCTCACAGTTCGTGAGATCGAGTCCTTCAACAGGCTCTGAGCTGTCAGAGGGGAGCCCACTTGGGATTCTCTCTCTTCTCTCTCTCTCTGCCCCTCCCCCCCCAAAATAAATAAACTTTAAAATTCACATCAGTATGTAGAACTGCATCAATAACAAAATTCGTTTATCTTTGCTTAACCTAGGATTTTCAAATGTTAATATTCTCACACCGACTCTTTTTAAATTAATTAAAAATCAACATCACCATCGTCATCGTCACCAGCCCTGGGCATTACTCTTTTTAATTCATAAATTTTCTAGGAAGGAATGGCATCTCATTGTTTTAATGTGCATATCTTTTGATTCCTAATGAGGTTGGAGAGGTTTTCATTAGACTGTGACCACTGTTATGTCTTGTAACCATTTGTGACTTAGTCAAGTTTTTATTGTCCTCTTACTGGAGTGTTTACCTATTCCCAGTTTGCATGAGTGTGTTATGTAATCAGGACTTAACTCCTGTGTCACTTACATTGGAAACATTTTCCCTGGTTCTTCGTTTACCTTTAGTTTGGCTTAAGGTGCTTTTTGGTATATAAAAGTTTTTCATTTTCATGTAATCAAATCCACTGGTCTTTCTTCTTGTGGGGAAAATCTTACATGCTTAGAAAAGTCTTCCTTTCATCAAGATCTGGTAATGTCTGATAAATATTTATACGTATTTCCTTCTGGGCCTTCGCTGGTTTCATCATGTACATTTACCTCTTTAATGAGTATGAAATTTGTGTGGGTATAGGGTGTAAGTTAGAGAGCCAGCTTAATTTATTTGCAAATATTTAATTATTCTATCATCTTTGTTATTTGCTCCGTATAGGTCCTTCATGTTTAGAAGATTATTTCCAGATAGTGTAGATTTTTGCTGCTAGTGCAAGGGAGATTTTTTATTTGTATTTTTTTATTTCTGTTTACTAATTGGCTTTTTTTAAAAGAATAGAAGCTATTATTTTTTTTTGAGACACTAATTTTGTAACAAGCAAGCTTACTAAACTTTCTAATTTTGAATGGTATATCAGTCATCTGTCTTGGATTTTCTAGATATAAAATTATATCGATTACAATAATGATAATTTGCTTCTCCTTGTCTAATCACTCTGAAGTTCCCTTTTATTGTTTTATGTATTCACTAAAACATTATTTTTTTAATGTTTATTTACTTTTGAGAGAAAGAGAGAGTGAGTGGGGGAGGGACAGAGAGGGAGACACAGAATCCGAAGCAGGCTCCAGGCTCTAAGCTGTCAGCACAGAGCCCAATGCGGGGCTCGAACCCACGAACCGTGAGATCATGACCTGAGCTGAAGTCGGACGCTTAACTGACTGAACCACCCAGGCACCGCTTCCCTAAAACATTATTAAAGAGTTAAATAAAAGTTATAATAGGCTATCTCATTTCTGATTTTATTTATTTTTTTTAATTTTTTTTTCAACGTTTATTTATTTTTGGGACAGAGAGAGACAGAGCATGAACGGGGGAGGGGCAGAGAGAGAGGGAGACAGAATCGGAAACAGGCTCCAGGCTCCGAGCCATCAGCCCAGAGCCTGACGCGGGGCTCAAACTCACGGACCGCGAGATCGTGACCTGGCTGAAGTCGGACGCTTAACCGACTGCGCCACCCAGGCGCCCCTCTCATTTCTGATTTTAATATAAAATATGAAATATTTATTGACTGCCTGTTGTGTGTCAAGGACTGTTCTAGGTCCTGGGAATACAGTAGTAGACAAAGAGAATAAAAACTTGCACCTTCATATGTTTGCAATTCTAATAGTATTTGTACTTATTTTAACATAGATCATTCTTTATAGAAAGAATTTTTGAACATCCAGAATTCTCCATAGATTCATGGATTGTCTCATGTAGCCTGGCTTTCTGACATGTAGAAGTGTTCACCCATAGAAAAGACACCTCTATGCAGGAATGTCCTGGAAACGATTCCAGCATTGGACGGACGGTTGGGAGAGACTGTTTCATTTAACAAGCATTTATTAAGCATCTGTCACCTGCTAGCTATAAGAGAGATAAATAGAACATTCTCTGCCCTTCTTGGTTTCAGAATGTAGTCGGGGACACAGTCGTATGGACAAATAATTGTAGTCATGGGAATTGTGGGATAAGGGTGGTTTAAATAGAGTTATTCACAAACATGAAAAGAGAAATGAATAGTTACCTCACTCATATGAGAAAATGAAGGTGGCATTCCAAGAATAAGATACAGCATGTGCAAAGTCAAGATCATAATAGAACATGTTCATGGTTAACTACAATGTTTCTGTGTCACTGGAGCACAGAAGTTCCCTTGGAATCTTGAGATTATATTATCCACTGTTAATATAAATGTTGTTGATGTTAATATATATATTATTCATTGTTACACGAACGCGTGGGGTGTTGTATCTCAAATTCCTTACTAAGCTTCTTTTCTCAGAGTCTTACTATGCGAGCCTATGTGGTAAATCTCTAATTATGAAATATTTGCTTAACATATACAAGCTATTTGCCTTTAAGAGGAGTTACAGAGTTTGAGGTAGCTAATAAAACAGGAAAAATCTACAAAGATGATTGAAATCAAAATTCTAAATCAAAACCACATTGAAAGAGGCCAACAAATGTATCAGTCATTTGGATGTGTGTGTCCCCAAAGTACATTCTGTGGAAGTGAAATGGTGGCCGCCGGTAGCTGGGGGTAAGGGACATCAGTAGTTACTAGTTACAGAAAGTTTGGGAAAGTGGAAAAATGTTCGGGAGATGAATGGTGAAGGTAGTTGCACAACGCTAAGGTACTTAATGCCACTAAAGGGGACACTTAAGATGGTTAAGATGGTAAATTTTATGTTAGGTGTACATTTTATCACAATAAAAAATATACACACTTTATGGACCACCAATACCAAGAAGAGTTCACAGATGTTCTATGGGGGGAAAAGGGTCTTCTCCTCAAATAAACTGGGAGAAAGTTGGACTGACGTGACATAGGCTTGTTTTCTACAGACTTCTCTGAGCCTTTTGTATATGAATACGTACGGTGAAATGTAGTATCCAGGAATCCCCAATTGTATGTCAGCACAGAGTGGGGCTCACTTTCACGGAGCCCGCTCAAGGCAACGCTGGTATAGGGAATAGGATATCTACTATGACTGATTATTAAATCTACTGTCGTTTTTTTCTTGACAGCTGAAACAAAAAAGAAAACATAACCAGTTATAGCTCAGAAAAGGAAGCAAACATTTTTCTTTTTCTTGTGCAAAATACTTAAAAGAAGTGATTATGTGATCCTTCTATGAAAAAACAAAGCATGGGACACCTGGGTGGCTCAGTCAGTTGAGTGTCTGACTTCAGCTCAGGTCATGATCTCACGGTTCTGAGTTCAAGCCCCGCATCAGACTCACCGCTGTCAGTGCACAGCCCGCTTTGGATCCTCTGTCCCCCCTCTCTCTGCCCCTCCCTGAGCCGGAGTCAGACACTTAACTGACTGAGCCACCCAGGTGCCCCAGGGTTTTCATATTTTGCTACTTTACGTTATGCTGTCCCTTTCCTCATAATTTTCAGTTATCACTTTTTTGCGATAGGGAACATAAAGACAGTATTATGATGGTTTTTGTTATAATTGCTTCCAGAAACTGAAGGATAACAGTCCAGTATCTATGCTGATTTTAAATATTCTCCCATCCGAGATGCATCCAGAGGCAGCTTTTAATTGCTGCCTCTGATAAACTTTACCCATCATCACTTCCCCAAATTCTCTGACAAATTAGCTTGGAAACTCCCATTCGAAACAATCATTCTTGTTTCTGAGCCTTTCCGACAGACCAGGCTGGCTAATTGTGTCATAATGTATTGCTGTAATTAAGCATCTTGACAGGAAAGAGACGTGTTTATGTTCCTAGCTAACATGCCCTGCTAGGTTTCACACCCTGAAGACTGAAACTGAACAGAGAAACATGAAAGAAGCAGAGAAATCTTTGGAACATCTCATCTATGCATCTCTGCCAGATCCCAGGTCCTGAGACTTTCATGTTGACCTCGCCTGTACTTACTGTGACATCAACTGTATGGATCCATAAAGCGATGAACTAACACTGTTTTAAATTTTTTTTTTTCAACGTTTATTTATTTTTGGGACAGAGAGAGACAGAGCATGAACGGGGGAGGGGCAGAGAGAGAGGGAGACACAGAATCGGAAACAGGCTCCAGGCTCTGAGCCATCAGCCCAGAGCCCCACGCAGGGCTCGAACCCACAGACCGCGAGATCGTGACCTGGCTGAAGTCGGACGCTTAACCGACTGCGCCACCCAGGCGCCCCGAACTAACACTGTTTTAAAAGGCAGCCGGGTTGGACATTCGCCTTCTGCATTTCCAATCTTGGTTAACAGTAGAACCATCCATCTGGTCAACCAAGCTAGATACCTTTGGTCAACCTTTGTCTCTCCCTCTCCTTCACCTTCTCCATTCAATCCATCCCATGTGCTCTCAATCCCACCTCAGGAAAATGTCTGCACAAAATCTGTCTTTATCCCCACAATCACTCTCAATACTTTGGGCCCCCAGCTTTCCTGGACTATTAGAATATTTTCATGATTTTGGTTAGATTCTTTTGCGTATTCTTTAACTCAACTTTTAATCTGCTGCCTGAGTTATTTTTCTAAAACATCTCTCCGGTGATCCTTTTCCTAAAATACCCTAATCACCTGCAACAATATTTCTCTCAGTGAGGCCTGGGGAACACAAACACTATCAGACTTTGTTTAACGGGTATTATCCCAAGGGAGGATTTTAGATGGCCAGCTAACTTTGGGAATGCCACATTAAAAGATGTGTTGGCTATTCTTTACTCTAAAACTTCCCGGAGCCTTTGAAGTGCGGCCTCATGAAGCTTCAAGATGCTGGACTATAGCTGTGGGGCTTCATAAACACATCAGACCTGGAACTCTTTTTCAGGAATATCTTGTAGGAGTGTGATTCTATGGGGCACACTTCAGGAGACCCTGACCTAAGGGGAAATCCTCACTCCTCGGTGAGACACCGTCATCTTCAAGATGTGGCCCCACACCGCCCATGATGACATCGATTGGGATATAAATGACTAGCGGTTGGTTCCTGTTCTCGGTCCAGCCTGTTCTCAAGCATGGTCAGAGGGACTCTTTCTCGTAAGGTCTTGTCTTCTGGGTGGAGGCATGATTATCAAGTGACGACCTCCTGTGAGATGAAAATGGTGTCGGTCTCTCCCAGGAAGCAACGGGATACCTGTTTGGGAAGGCTTAGCAAATGGAAAGGTTGAGCTGACCAAATGGCTCTCTGAAGTGAGAAGGCTGCCGTAGGGCTGCTTGCTCATGGTGACAACGTGGACACTGGGTGCCCTGACCCCAACCAGCCACCAGAAACCAATGAGGGTTTTTCTATCGTACCAAGTCCAGAAAACCTGCCGCCGGTGTCCTTTATCTGAAACGCTTTCAGCTCTTACTTGAGGCTATCCGCTCCAGGTCCGTCAAGGAAGAGGCCCCTCCTGAACTGGACAGTCACCCCCTCCCCACCGCATCGGATCACCCCCCGATGTGCAGACATCTCAGCAGGGCTGATTCCAAATGTTCTTAAAATCTGTCTTTGATGCCCTGCTTGTGAACACCCGAGAGAGAGACTGCTTACGCCTCAGTGGAGGAGACCAAGGCTGGGGAGAACAGAGTGTGCAACAACTCTGATTATATCATTCTCCACTTCGAGCCTTCCATGGCTCCCTATTATCTAACCAAGATGACTCAGCCCGGCAACAAGGACCTCCATGAGGACCCCATCCCCCAACTATCCCCCTAATTATTGGGCGCCACAGTGATTAAGAGTGAACACTGGAGGCTGACTCTCTGATTCAAACCCTACATCCGTTTCCATGGTTTTCCATGGTTTCCAGGTCTGTAAATAAGAGAAAATGGTAGCAGCAGGGTCCTACTCCATGATCATTTGAGAAATTGAGGAAACGCATATCGAGTCCTTGCACAGAGTTCGTTTGTCACATGGTAACTATTCGGTAAATCAGGACTGGCAAACACTGGCCACTGGCCTGTGGGCCAAATCCAGCCCACTGCCTATTTTCGTAAATGTTGTTGGAACTCAACCACACCCATCTGCCTGTGA
Organism: Acinonyx jubatus; assembly: GCF_027475565.1. Classification (NCBI taxonomy): domain Eukaryota; kingdom Metazoa; phylum Chordata; class Mammalia; order Carnivora; family Felidae; genus Acinonyx; species Acinonyx jubatus. The sequence continues at coordinate 7,770,233 of NC_069383.1, read as the reverse complement.
CTGCTTACGCGCACAAGAGCAAAGGTGAGACCCCGCTGTCCACAAAGCCTAAAATATTTATTACGATCTGGCCCTTTACCAAAAAAACCTCCCAGCCTCTGAAGCAAATGCTAGCTTATTATTTTATTCCACTCACACTGTAACCACTCACCGTTCCTTGGATGAACGCTGTAATTTCCTCCTTTGGCCTTTGCTCAGACGCTGCCTTCATCTGGCACGCCCTTTCCACCCACCTAGAGGCGTAAAACCCCTAACTCGGTGCCTGACTCAGGCAGTGCTCAGGAAATCTTTCTTCCCTCCCTTCCCGGCTCTGAAATACTACGGTTCTAAGACTCTGTTAAGATTCTATTACAATCGAAAGCAGTATCTTCTGTGCGTCTATTGCTGTAATACTTCGTTCACGCAGACTTACGACACTTCTCAGCTACAGCTCTATATGTCCCTGTTCCTTTAATTTTTCAACAGGACCTCAATAAATCTTTGCCGAATGAATGACAACCACCTCAGAGAACAGGTTTCTGTGCTCTTGGACGTGCTGTCCTCTGGCCTTCAGGGTCCAGCTCAAGCACCAGCTTCTACAAGAAGCCATCCCTGAAGCCCACCATTGGGAAGGGTGAGTAGTCTCAGTCCAGCATCACAGAGTCCCAGTCTGACCTGGGGATATAAACTGGAGTCCAGAGCAGACATTGCAGAAACGGTACAGACATTTCTTTGTTACTCCCCGAAGATATCCACTCACACTGTGCTAACTGCAACTCGCATGGGGCCCAAAATACCACTTGGTGTCTCTCCTCCTCCTCCCCCTTCTTCTTCTCTTTCTTCTTTTAATGATGAAATAACATCATAGAGCAATGACATACGCCTACACATGTGTGCAAACAAATACTTTAAAAAATATATCATTCAATAAAGCAAACACTCAGCTTGGACAGTGGAACACTATCAGTGACCTCGACACGCTCCACCTGCCCGTCCCCGTCATACCCCCACACCCCACAACCTCCACTCTCCCAGTTTTCATGTTTCTTAGTTTCTAACCTTACTTTCAGTTCTACCCCACATATGCAAATCTCTAAACCGTATTTCTTCTCATTGACTGTTGGCCTGGTGTTCAACTTTATATAAATGAGATCATACTGGATGCATTCTTCTGCGTCTTGCTTTTTCGTTTTGACTTTTGTTTTTGTTTTTTTTTTAATTTTTTTTTCAACGTTTTTTATTTATTTTTGGGACAGAGAGAGACAGAGCATGAACGGGGGAGGGGCAGAGAGAGAGGGAGACACAGAATCGGAAACAGGCTCCAGGCTCTGAGCCATCAGCCCAGAGCCTGACGCGGGGCTCGAACTCATGGACCGCGAGATCTATGACCTGGCTGAAGTCGGACGCTTAGCCGACTGCGCCATTCAGGCGCCCCTTGACTTTTGTTTTTAAAAATGCCTGATATCGGGGCACCTGGTGGCTCCGCGGGTTAAGCATCCAACTCTTGATGTAGACTTGGGGTCACGATCTCGCGGTTCGTGGGTTCAAGTCCCATTTCGGGCTCCGCGCTGACAGCTCAGAGCCTGGAGCCCGCTTCAGATTCTGTGCCTCCCTCTCTCTCTGCTCCCCACACCCCCCCCCCCACTCATCTCTGTCCCTCTCTCTCAAAAATGAAAAAACATTAAAAAAATTTTTTTTTTAATGAATAACAACTACGGAGCATCGGAACATATAAATCCTGAGTTAAATGCCGGAGAATATGTTTGGCCCCTCACTTGTTTCCCTGCGCCCGTAGACAGACAGGGGTGCCGACTCACTGGAAAAGCCATCAGAACGCGAAGTTCCAAAGCAACAGGTGTGAGGCTGTCAAAGGATGCCGCCCAATGAATTCCCGTCTTTCATCAGAGACCACAAGAAAATGAAATGGTTACAAACCAACTGGAGCCTGAAAGGGCGTGCATATAAATGCTTCTCTGGCAGGTGAGGTTAGACATGCCATGTCAGTGGTTCGAAACGGGAAGAAGAGAAAGGAAGAGAGGTAGAGGGTCAGAGCGGGGGAGGGAAAGGGTGGGAGAGGCAGGCGAGAGGGGGGTTTCCAGCTTGCAAATGCGAAGGACTAGAGTGAGCCAGTGCGATGCTGAGCTCAGTGGAGGAGAAATGTGAGAACCACGTATCACTCACTGCACCCTGTTGTCTGAATCTCCTAAACGTCCTCTGCTCGCAGCTTCTCTCGGACGCCCCCGTCCAAATCCAAGCCCACATCCTCTTTCTCTTGGAAAATATGGCAGCCTCCAAAATAAGTCCCCTGTCCAAAACGCGGGTCAAACCAAAACGGCTCTCCGGTGCCTACAGCACACAGTCAGAATTGCTTAGCGTGGCCCCCACGGTCCCTTCTGACCTGATCCTGCCCTGCTCTCTCCAGCACGTCCTGAGCGTGTTCTACAGGTGACCAGGTCAGGATATTAATGGGCACACCCCCACACAATGGTTTCTCGGTTCCATACCTGGGAGGAAATGCTGGATTAGACTGAGTTAGCCCCAGGATTTCTCAGAGCCTTTTAAATGCTAATAAACATTCTGCATTTCCAAGAGGGTCTAGTGAATGTTGTGCTGCTCCAGCCAAAACCCCTCTTCAGGGTGGATGATGACCCATCCCCCAGCTTCTGGGATCCTGGGCCACTGACCACACACCGCTGACACTCCCAGCTCTTCTCCTCACCGGATGACCCTCAGCCTCAGAAAACAACCTTTTCCAAGGATATATGTGCCTCCTCTAAGAGCTGCTCACAGCCGGTGATTGGCTGAGGGGGAACACCAAGGCCTGGCCCTCTTGCCTCATTGGAACCACGGTGAGAGGCCAGCCCAGCCCCAGGGCTCTCTGTAAGGTAGGATGAAGCCTAGGTGCCAACTACACTAGGGATCAGCATGGCAGCCAGGAGAACGTGCCTCTCAGAACTCCAACCCCTGAGAGCATGACTGGCCAAGGACCCAGGCGCTACGCTTTGAAATCTCTTCCATGTTTGCACCTCAGCCATCCTGCCGTGGGCCCCTGCCAGTCAGCCACTGCGGGTCAGGAGCATGAAGACAGAATTCCTTTGCCAGCAGACCTTCCTGAGGGCAATCTAGATGCTTCCACCCATCTTCCCCAGCTCCAGTGATGTTGGGTATAAATGTTCACCAGCCATGTCAGTTTATGGTAAATTGCGCAAGTCCGCACAACGTGTAACACGCAGTTTTCAGGTAACGAAATATGCAGTACTGTTTGTTGTCGGTCTCCCGTGGACACTGATCCTCACAGGTGGCTCTCGATGATTGTTGCTGAATCCTGCCAGTGATCAACCTATGGTCCTAAGGGATGATGGAGTACAGTTCATGCTTTGTTTCAGTGAACGATTAAAGCAAGCGGTGAAACAAGAAGAAGGAGTATCAGAACTTGGCTTGTTGGTCAAGGACCGGTGAATTCTTTGTTAAATCTCATAAGGGTTTTCAAATATTGGGAGAAGAGTTCCTCGACTTTTGTGCTATTCTCAATGTAACAGCTATAGACCTGACACGCTTTTAGGTTTAATACGTATTATTTGTGTTTCTTCCAACACCGTCTTAAGCCCGACGGTCAACAAAACAATGAATCGGGCCTTGATTACAACATGTGTCCTTATGGGGTGCACATGGTCACGATGGCTGATTTTAAGCTGCCAGAAGATGGTCACGGAACGCAGGTTGGGAAGAGACGTGTACAAGCCAGCCATTCTACAGCATTTCCATCATTTGGTTGCAACAGACGTAAATGACTTCAATGATGGAGAATAGTAACTTGTAGTAAAATCAGTAGGAGGCGATGACCTTTGCTCACAACCAAAGATTTTTTTTTAATTTTTTTTTTTTACATTTTTATTTATTTTTGAGAGACAGAGAGAGACAGAGCACAAGTGAGGGAGGGGCAGAGAGAGAATGAGACACAGAAACCAAAGCGGGCTCCAGGCTCTGAGCTCTCAGCACAGAGCCCGATGCGGGGCTCGAACCCACAAGCTGTGAGATCATGACCTGAGCTGAAGTCAGACGATTAACCGACTGAGCCACCCAGGAGCCCCACAACCAAAGATTTAATAGGGAAACAGAAGCACTGGGGTTTACCGACTCTCTTACACCCATATGACTGTCTTATACTGAACAAAACTTGGAATACTGGTTTCTAGACCAGCCTGTGAGTCCTATTTCATACCAATGATTATTGACGACCTCGAAAATCATCCAAAGCTCAGCTGGTCCTGACGACGACATGTTCCATGATGGTGGAAACAAAACTAATGTGCTTTTAGGTTCGTACCCAGCAAGATACTTTTAGAAAATTACTTAAATTTCCAATATAATGATGACTATTTATTCTCCACTGCTTTCCTTTAAAATAATCAAAACAAGCTAAAAGTACAGATGTAAAATATTTCTCTGAGTGCTGTGCCATTTTGATGGAAGCTGACAGATTAAAATTCTTAACAAATACACCCACTGTGGAATGCTAAAGTATACTTTCGGGCAATTTTTCAGAGCCATGGATTCCATTTATTCTTGTCACCATAGCAACAAGAGGAATCGCTCCATTATTTTCATTGTAGCATTTCCAATTATTTTCTCTCACGGTTTAGGCCACAGACAAAACTAGAAAGAATGGTGTTGGCCACAAAACAAGCCATAAAGTCATAATTTTCTCTCGGGGCTCGAGGTTGCTCCTGGGTAGCTGATACCTTTCGGCCATTATGGGTCTTATACTAAAGTCCCAGATCTTTGGAGAGGAAAAAAAAAAAAAAAGATTGACTTAAAAACTTGTCAGATTACCTCTGTTGAGTTGGGGGAAGCAGAGGAGGAGACATTTTACTGATTATGTAAACTAAGAATATTAAAAACTAATTTTCGGAGGGCATTCCTTTGGGGAGGGCAAGTAAATTACACTCCCGCGACTCTGGACTCTCAGAGTTGAAGCAACATTCTGTTCTCTGCACCTTGCTTGTCCAACGTGGGATAGTGGGGGTTAGACAACACGACAATGATATACCCCCGAAGTCAGAGCATCAGACCTTGGCACTCCACACAAGACATGTGGGAAGAGGAACAAAGAGCAAAACCAAGCAGCACTGGGCTTTGCCACAACACAGTGCCATTTGACCCCTTAAGAGGAATGTGCTTGGGGCACCTGGGTGGGTCAGTTGGTTAAGCCTCCCACTTCGGCTCAGGTCATGATCTCGAGGTTCGTGAGTTCGAGCCCCGCATCTGGCTCTGCGATGACAGCTCAGAGCCCGTAGCCTGCTTCCGATTCCGGGTCTCCCCCCTCTCTCTCTGCCCCTCCCCTGCTCGCTCTCTCTCTCTCTCTCTCTCAAAAATAAACATTAAAAAAAATTTTAGAAGAATGTGCTTGCTGAATGGCCCAAGGTAAATCAATTCCTCCTGCAGAAACGAATGCAAATGATTTTTCTGCACCTGCAACCAGCACGCTTGGGGCATACCTGAGGTATATGCTGAGGTATATCACAGCACTGGGTATAAAACAATGCAACAGTTTCAGTCTTACCCACCGGATTTCAGGAATACACCCCCCTTCGGTCTCTTCTCCTTGGTGCTGCTGGCACAGCTCAGTTTATGGCACAGTGAGGCCTAGAGTTGGCCGGAGAGGCACCCCTCTTTAGCCTCCTCATCAAGTTGCTGATGTGTTTTCCTTCCTGAGAGCTTTGCCTTTTCCAGAATGTCATACAGATAGAATCACGTGGCCCTTTGGGTCTGGCTTCTTTTCTTTAGCTAAATGCATTTGAGATCCTTGCATGTTATTGCACGAGTCTGTAATTCTATTTGTATTTACTAGTAGGATCAGAAGGAGAAAAAAAGTATAAAATAAAACCCAAGAAGATATTCCAAGGGGCGCCTGGGTGGCTCCATCAGTTAAGCATCCGACTTCGGCTCAGGTCATGATGTCACGGTTCGTGAGTTCGAGCCCCGCGTCGGGCTCTGTGCTGACAGCTCGGAGCCTGGAGCCTGCTTCGGATTCTGTGTCTCCCTCTCTCTCTCTGCCCCTCCTCCGCTCACGCTCTGTCTCTCTCAAAAATAAAAATAAAACATTAAAAAAATTAAAAAAAAAAAAGATATTCCAAGAAGTGATGCGTAGAGAAACCCGGTAGAAACCACCTTAAACCAAGCGATCAAAATGATCGCCAATGACAAAACAAGTCGCCATCACTAGGATAGGCTGAGCTCTAACTACACATGAGGTATTCGAGTTACGTTTAGGAGGCCGGGAACTTCCTGATTACCTGCCTGGGCTTGAATTCTGGATCACAGATTATGATCACTCTGGCTTCCCCAACAATTTTAAAGGTACACCTTTATCTCTACCTCTGCATTAATCGTCATGGCCTGAAAATCTGAAGCCTTGAAAACAGTTCCTAGAAGGATCTCCCCAATGCCACATTTTTAGAAAGTCAGTATTTTGGATCATAAAGAGATAGTCATTGTATAAATCTGGAAAAGATGGGAAAATAGAAGATTTAAATCCTGCTCTGCTGTTGACTTTGACAATCAGACATGCCCACTCGGTATGTGTGCCGAGCTCTGGGCCACTTCCTGGCCCGCTGCCTTTTTCTGCGAGAGAGAGAAACCCTTTCAGCTCCACAGCGATGGCTGTCTTCCCCACGCAGCTTGATTTCTGTAGGAAAAGTCACAATGCACAGCCATAGGCCTTGTGACGGCCCTTTCTTATACAGCAGTATCAAAGCTAATTTTCAGAAGGTCAAAACCATGATTCACGCACAGAGACTGAACGCTTGCCAAAGATTTATTCTCCTCTTAATGAAAGAACCAGCAGGATGGCAAAGTTGGTTCAAGGCGTATTGGCAGAAGTGAGTATTTTGGGGCATTTGACAAAAGAATGTTCGAGTGAGAGTTCTAGGTTATGCAACACTGGTTATTGTCCCACAAAGCAATAAAGCAGTGACCTTTCCGGTTACCTGTTCTACTGCTCAGAAATTATTTGCATCTTTTCCAGACAACTATCTCAAGATAACATGTAACTTCATAGACGCTGGCCCTTTAATCATTAATAGATAGCAAGACAAACAAGTACTTGTCCTAAATATTTAAATAATCCTCGGGTAGACTTGTTAAATAATGCTTTAAGATGACATTGAAAGAGGAAGCCCTCCTCTTTTTGCCTTATTTCCAAGTTTTGAATATAAAATTCACTTTAAATCTTTCAGAGTCTGTTTTCTAAATATATTTAAATATTCTAAACTAGCAGACAAATAGACTCTTTGACAGTAACATACACGGTGAGTTTTCTACATACGGAGATAGTGCTGATGCCTTGAAAAAGCCTTTATGGTAGGGTTGCGGGTTCTGCAAATAAAAATACATGTTACTGGGGCGCCTGGGTGGATCGGTCGGTTAAGCGTCCGACTTCGGCCTGGGTCATGATCTGGTGATTCGTGAGTTTGAGCCCCGCGTCGGGCTCGGTGCTGACAGCTCAGGGCCTGGAGCCTGCTTCTGATTCTGTGTCTCCCTCTCTCTCTGCCCCTCCCCTGCTCCTGCTCTGTCTCTCAAAAATAAATAAATGTTAAAAATTTTTTTTTAAAAATGTTATTTACATTCTGTTACATGTGAATTTCTGATAAACAGATAAGCAACGGATCATTTTTAATATCATGTAAGTATAGTAAACACATAAACAACGAATAATTTTTAAGTAGGTCCCAAATATTGCATGGCTGTGCTTTATTACTTCTTTGGGCCCCACCAGTTCTAATAGCCTGTGAAACTATCCCCGGCACAACAAATCATGAGCGTAACGCATGCTTTTTGGTTTCTCAGTGCATTTTGCATCCGTCCTGATTTTCGGCGAATCATGTCCTACAAATGCGCTGTGTGTTTGAATACTGCGTTCCATTTGGTTGGCCCTACAATGAGCAATTCTACAATGAGCAATTTAAAATGTCAGGGGATCCCAGGGTTAGATGATACAGGAAGACAGTGAGGCAGCTTTTGTAGCCTTACAACACCTGGGGTTTGGTTCTCGGTGAGACAAACGTGATCACAAATACTCACTTTGTTCCCGACCTTCCCGGGGCAAGGACTTGAATAACCCCCCATTGTTTACACTGACCTAATTCAAAGTTCTCGGCAGCTTACCTCATGGTACTGACAACTGGTCCCCCGCTCTAATTTGGCTTTTGCTGCTGCTTCTGAGTCTCCACAGTGCTGGGAAGTTTCCCTGAGCCTTTTTGATGAAATGAATTTTTCTTCGATTTTTTTTTTTTTTCTGGCTCACCTGGGAACCTGGTGCATTTTACCGCATCTCTCTTTAATAAGAGTGACGAAAACTGCAGTAAACATTTTTTTTTTCTGTGCCAGAAGTTGAAATTGAATGTGTGTACCATTCCGCAAAACAAAAGAATAGCCCAGAAACTAACATCATTATGACCAGGGCATTGGTACACTCCTATCTCATTCTAGAGTCGAGCCAATGAGAAAACAAGCTCGATAGTCAGTGATGGATCCATCTCAGAGGAGCAGAAATGCATACGTGTGTTGCTCTGACCACAGATACATCAAGAAACCAATCTGAGGTGCTGTCGTATTCGCCAGCTATCCCAGGGTCATGCTGTCTGAGATTCTGGAAAAATGCAAACTGTAGAGACGGTTACTCCAGCCTTGGGTGGAGTAAGAAATAAATAGTACATCGTCTACAGGGTGCCTGGGTGGCTCAGGCTGCTAGCGCAGAGCCTGCTTGGGATTCTCTCTCTCTCCCCCTCTCTCTCTGCCCCTCCCCCACAGGCACTTGCGTGTGCTTTCTCTGTCTCTCTGTCTCTCTGTCTCTCAAATAAACTTTAGAAATAGTGCGTCATCTAGAACTCAGGGTCCTTATTCAGTTTCTGTAGCTGGTGGTGTGTCCTAATTAGCTCAACCATCAGGATTTACCTTTCCCCAGACTCACCTAGTAGATTACTAACGGATGTACGCCAGGTAGAGGTAAAGCGATTCAAGATGGGATTGTCTGAAATATAAGAAGATGCAAAGAACAAAGAAAGAGATAAATCTGCAGACTAATGCGAATATGGACTCCCTAACTCTCTGTAAATTAGTAGCAACAATGTCCAGGGGCGCCTGGGTGGCTCAGTCTGTTAAGTGCATGACTTTGGCTCAGGTCATGATCTCGCGGTTTGTGAGTTCAAGCCCCGCATCGGGCTCCTTGCTGGTGGTGCAGAGCCTGCTTGGGATTCTGTCTCTCCCTTTCTCTCTCTCTGCCCCTTCCCCACTTGTGCACACACTCTCTCTCAAAATAAAAAAATAAACTTTAAAAAAAGTGTCTAGGGGCGCCTGGGTGGCGCAGTCGGTTAAGCGTCCGACTTCAGCCAGGTCACGATCTCGCGGTCCGTGAGTTCGAGCCCCGCGTCAGGCTCTGGGCTGATGGCTCGGAGCCTGGAGCCTGTTTCCGATTCTGTGTCTCCCTCTCTCTCTGCCCCTCCCCCGTTCATGCTCTGTCTCTCTCTGTCCCAAAAATAAATTTAAAAAAAAAAAAACGTTGAAAAAAACAAAAAGTGTCTAGTGAGACTTAAAAAAGAATTAAAGTACATGACAATATGTAAGTCAAGAAGACTGATACGTTACATTAATGCTCAATACATTAGAAAAGCAGTATTAAATATAAAGCCAAAGAAATAGAGCCAGCGGCGGGGCGCCTGGGTGGCTCAGTCGGTTGAGCGACCGACTTGGGCTCAGGTCATGATCTCACGGTTTGTGAGTTCGAGCCCCATGTCGGGCTCTGTGCTGACAGCTCGGAGCCCGGAGCCTGCTTCGGATTCTGTGTCTCCCTCTCTCTCTGCCTTCCTCCGCTCATGCTCCGTCTCTCTCTCTCTCACAAATAAATACTTAAAAAATAAAATAAAATAAAATAAAATAAAATAAAATAAAATAAAATAAAATGGAGAAGAACGTTGCCATGATCCCTAGGTGAGGTTAAGCTAAAAGAAAAACCAGCACAAAACCGAAGCAACTGGGGCGAGGTTTTCCATACCTTTGTGCATCCGTGTCTGAACCATGAAAACAAGTCACTGTTTGAGGAACAGCAACCAGCTTAACTAGCATCCAGGCATTACAAAAAGGGCATAAAAACATTTCTGAAAAAGAACTCGTAGTATATTCATAGCATTGCTTTTTCGTTTTAGCAAGGTCTGCTAAATACATTTGGACACTTTCCTTGGACTCGTCTTCTGCAGACTCTGGGTTTCGCCTCTCTGGGCGGAAGATCACTGTTCCACACCTACCTTCCCGTTCTTTTCATTCTCAAACCACTCAGATATTTTCTTTTTTATTACTTGCTATAGGAAGTACATAAAATAAACGTCCTTAAAGTAGGACTTAGGTTTATTCGCGGTTTAAAGCATACTTAAGTCTTGTCGAAAAGTTTTTTGTATGTGAAAGAGATCATTTGTTTCCGAAATATTTCAAATAGGGCTTCGTATGTGTAATTACATTATAATTATGGTTCCATTCATGTGCTTACTTGGTCTGTTTTTACAATATTTCTGAGTGACTATATAAAAACAAGTTAACACATACAACATGCACGGTTTGGTGTAGAAAAAAACTGTTGGCACCCTTCGCCTAAAAATTGAGGCACTGATGGGGCACCTGGGTGGCTCTTCTGTTGAGTCTCCGACTTCAGCTCAGGTCATGATCTCACAGTTCGTGAGTTCGAGCCCCAAGTTGGGCTCTGTGCTGACAGCTCAGAGCCTGGAGCCTGCTTCGGATTCTGTGTCTCCCTCTCTCTCTGCCCCTCCCCTGCTCATGCTCTGTCTCTATCTCTCAAAAATAAACTTAAAAAACTTTTTTTTAGCAAAATGTTTAAAAATTGAGGCACTGAGGAACAAATTTGAACTTTTGATTTTTTTAAGGTCCCTTTAAATCTTGACCAGTATAACTATCAAATAATTTAAATAAAATTTGTATTTTCAGTGTTTTCCCTGTCAGTGTTTCTGCTTGGAATTCATTCTTCTTCGCCTCCCCAGAGGAAGCGGAGCCTGTAAGAATATTCGTATCCAGCCCCCACTTTGTTATAAAATCAAACACCCGAGTAAATAAAGAGTAGTTCTGCTTCACGCTGAGAAAGCTGTCATCACGATCAGACGGCAAAACAAATTTACCAACAAAAAGCGGTGAAGCTCAAAATTCTTGTCGACAACCTTGCGTCTCCTAAAGCAGTGCTTTATTCTGTTTCCTACAGTTAGGAAAATGCAGATAAAATTTCCACTACCTGTTATTAGAATAAAATAAATATTGCCCCACTTCGTTTTCTGAATTCTGTCCCCATTCTCTTCAGCAAGACTGAACGCTGTGCTTACAAAAACAGACACACCTAAGAAAATATTTAGCTAGATGGCATTGGGGCTCCTGGGTGGCTCAGCCGGTTAAGCATCCGACTCTTGATTTCGGCTCAGGTCATGAGCTCGCTGTTCTACAGGTTCAAGCCCCCCAGTCGGGGGCTCTGCGCTGGCAGGACAGACTTGCGTGGGATTGTCTGCTGTCTCCCTCTCTCTCTGCCTCTCCCCTGCTTGTTCTCTGTGTCTCAAAAATAAGTAAATAAACAAAAAAAAAAAATGCTGCAACTAGACACTAGACTGCATTGATCCCACCTTTTAATTTCAAGGTGAGATTTCAGATTTTAAAATTGTAGATTACCAAACTGGGGTTGTAATGATAGACTGCATTTATGATTATTGATGTATCTTTTTATAGATTCATTTTTATGTGGAACTACTTATTTTATATGCATTGATGAGCATAATTGTAATTAGTTGTCTAGTTGGGTAAATGAGTAGCTGAGATAATTTATGAGTGTTTCTAATTTTTAGTTCGGAGTTGACATTTTGATATTGACTTGAGTTTTTTTACATACCTAGCTGGATACATTTGATAACTCACATTTACAACGAAGGAGAGAGCTACGGATATTTATAAACATAAAGGTAAGCCTTGAGTTTATCCATTCAGGGCTTATTTTCTTTAAAGTGTAGTCAGGGGTGCCTGGGTGGCTCAATCTTTAAGCAGAACCTGGAGCCTGCTTCGAATTCTGTGTCTCATTCTCTCTCTGCCCCTCTCCCACTTGTGCGCGCACGAGCACGTGCTCTCTCTCAAAAATAAATGTAAAAGAAAAATTAAAATTAAAGAAAAGAAAGAAAGAAGAAAGAAAGAAATGAGCTTCTCCAGCCCAGAAAGGACTCTCCAGCCTGGGAAGGAATTCCTAACAATATTTTTTCTCAAGTTAAATGTATTAGAGTTATAAATTGGAAACCTAATGTCTTTTAAAGCTTTAAGCTCACTGAGGGCCCCTGGGTGGCTCAGTCGGTTAAGCATCTGACTTCGGCTCACGTCATGATCTCACAGTCCGTGAGTTTGAGCCCCACGTCGGGCTCTGTGCTGACAGCTCGGAGCCTGGAGCCTGCTTTGGATTCTGTGTCTCCCTCTCTCTGTGCCCCTGCCCCACTTGCGCTCTGACGCTCTCTCCCTAAAAAAAAAAAAAAAAATTAAAATAAAGCTTTAAGCTCAATTTCTAAATCTTGCTATTTCGTTTGGAAATCTAACAAATTTTATATAAAAAACAGCAGTCGCTTTGATTTGTTCCTTTGTTAGTGTTTCAGTGAACTCAACTGACCAAATCATCCTTATGCATTTAACATTACTTAGAAAATTAAATTCCCTTAGACATTTCAAAGTCTAATAAATGCTTCTCTCAAATACTTCCAGCACCTAAGAAAATGTCTTCGGTTGGGTTCACCAATAGCACATTCCTTGACAAAAATTCATGTAAACATGATTTATTAGGGAAAACATTGGTGGGGGAACTGGAGAATCAGGAGCAGAAAAAGAAGGCCATGTAACAGGCCTGCAAACTGCCAGGTAGGGCAACTTTGACTCAGTCCCACACAGCAGTGCCACAGGTCACGCTCCTAAATTGTCCTAATTAGGGGTTCCTGGGCGGCTCGGTGGGTTAAGCATCCGACCTCGGCTCAGGTCATGACCTCGCAGCTTGTGAGTCCGAGCCCCGCATCAGGCTCCGCGCTGATGGCTTAGAGCCTGGAGCCTGATTCGGATTCTGTCTTCCTCTCTTCCTTCCCCTCCCTCTTGTTCTGCTTCCTCTCTTCCTGCCCCACCCCTGCTTGCTTATGCTGTCTCTCTCTCTCTCTCTCTCAAATATAAATACTTAAAATTTTTAATTGTCCTAATTCACAGCCAAAAAGCCAGAATACTGTATCCAGGCCTGCACCTAGCAAAATGGAAATTCTCAGACGCTTCCCGATTTGGCGGCCTGAGGGCAGCTCTCCAGCAGAGATTGGGTCCTACCCCTTGAGAGTGAAAGCCTGCCAGGAACCAGAGCACGCCAAAATGGTAAAGGGATCTGAGGGCACGTGGGTGGGTCACCACTCAGAGCCATCCATGCCTCTCCCAAGGTCACTCCACTCGCACCTCCTTAGCTTTGGGTCACAGTTCCAAGAAAACGGTTGGGGGACCTCCGGCTGGTTGGTCCTCAGGCTGTAATAGACTTTGATCTCCCTCGTCTACTCCCCCTTTGAGATTCCCCTCATTCTAGGCCATTATTGGCTGATGAGGTGCCCCAGACCCTCACCTCTGAGGAGTCTGAGCCCCTTGTCCCACCATAGTTGCTATAATTGCCTATTTGCAATTCAAAATCTAGAGCACGAAGAGATGTCCCAGAGCGTGACATACTCCTCTCTGCCCCTGCTATGTGGCAATAAGCGGACCTCCTCATGATAGCCTGTCACTGTATTAACTCCCTCTTTGCCTGCCGGTCCGCCATCAGGAGAAAACCGAAAGGACCTCGACCAGGCGGCACTCACAGCTTTAGGTAGACGGGAAATGTTATTCCATCCTGCTAGAGAGCGTCCTCTCTCCAAACCCTCACCATCCCACCAGACGCAAAGTTGCAAGGGCAGGAAGCACAAATGACCCCAAGTGCGTCACCAAGAGTGATGGCGAGGGGGGCCACTCGTACCTTGGGTTCCCAGGGACAGCGCGCATGTGATGGCTGTTGGTCCCAAGGTCTATACTGCACCCTGAGGCACTCGAGCTGCACAGGGCTCATCTCCAAGCTGATGCCTTCGCTGTGTTTTTCAGAGGATGTTCTAATGTTCAGGTCCAGGGAGCTGGACCTGATTCATGCCTCGGTTAGCTGAAAACAGACCGCTACTGTTCTACGACCTACCCGAGGCGTGACCCTGAAAATCGGTGGTGGGGAGAAATCGCACAGCAGACACAGCTTTCCATCCTGTGTGAAGAGGAAAGTACCCTGAGAGGAAGATGAGACGACACATGGACTTTGTGGGGTGGCCAGGACCTTGGAAGGACGAAGACTGGATGACTGGGGAAAAGAGGTTAGGAAAGAGGCTTGTGACACGGGAGAGCCTGCCAAGTGGAGCCCTGGGGACCACTGTCGCACCTCCTTAGCAGTAAAGAGGGCTCTTGGTGCGAGGCAATGTTTCACAAGACCCCGTAGCAGTATTCTGGGCGTTTCTGTGTGTCCTCAGCTAGTGGTGGTGACTGAGACACTGAGGGCAGAAAATTATACCCGGGGGATATGCCAGTCCTGGTCGCAAAGAAATCACTGCCACATACTTCCAGGGTGGAGAGTGTCTAATATAATCAACTTGCCACCAAGTGGCTAACTGGTCTCTTCAAGGGATTTTAGCAGACCCGGAGCCCGGGATTAGCCTCTGCCGCTAGCAGGCAGCTCGGTAGCTAAATTAGCCTTGGTGAGGTATGAGGTTCCATGTGGGGCCCATACGTAGCCTCAGCCTCTGCCACCAAAGCTATTCCATTCGCCAGCCCTGAACACGGGTGGCTGAGGACTGGGGCCGGCTGACACCTGCAGCCTGAGGCGTGTTATTTGCCTGGTCATTTTTGCCTCCTCTGTAGTGGGCGCTCTCTGGTGAGGACCAACATACGGCAGCCAGACCCTCCCACGTTGGATCCCTCTCACCCACACGCCTCTTCCCCGAACCTCCGGGCAGAGGACTCCTTCCAGGGCCCTGACCCACCAGACGTCCCTCCGCTGCTGCTCAGGGGTCCGTGCGGGTCCTTACTTGTCTCTCCCCATCAGGCAGAAGCTCTCTGTGTGGAAGGCATTTCCGCTCACCCCAAATTCCAGGGCCATTTCTGAGCAATGTCGTATCGCAGCGAGAGTCCATTTTGGACTTGCCCCAAGATCTGAAGACATCCTTCCGCGTGAACCAGGCCCAGATTTTTGTCCTTCATCAGTTGGCCCTAGGGAGCCCCTATGAGGCCGTAGGTATAAGCTTGGGAGAAGAATGAATGCCAGAGTGGTCAGTAAGTGATGGGGTCTGGACCCACTTTTTGTGGAACTTAATCGTGCCCCCTAGACATGCTCAGGCTCAGTCCTGGGCACTTTCATTTGGTCATGAACCTCTGTTTATGACTTGGTGAGTCTGACAGCCCCCGGCACCCCATTCATCATAGGCAACTCTGACCACGTATCAGTTGATATCTCTTTGTCAAATGCTCGGTGCCCGACAGCACCGGGGTTGGGGGAGGAGGGGTTCTTCCAATGGTGGATGGTTTTCTTCTACTGGTGGCATGGCCTGGCTTCCGTCCCAAAGGTGTCTGCACAAGGATTCTCTGATCGGGGCTCATCAGGGGCTGTGTCTTTATCTACCAAAGTTCCCTCTGGTGTCATGGGACCTTCTAGCCGTATGTTCTGCAGCCTGGGCTGCTGCATGGCTCCCTCTCTTGCTCTGGAACCCATGCAACACTGATAGCTTGATGGCACTGTCCCGTAGGCAGGTCCCCTCTCCTGGTCAGAGAGAAAATCACCGGGCACAGTGTGCCTGAAAATGGTAAAGGGCTCAGAGGGGAGGCTCAGAGCGCAGCACTGACAGCGCCTCCCAGAGAAGGCAAATGCTCCCCGAGCTCATCAGTCATTTTTGTAATTCTGATCAATCGTAATTATACATTTAGCAGATCAAATTGTCTTCAATGTTTCCATCGCGCCAAAATCAGAAAATATACTCAAAAAATTCAAAGATTTTCACTGCACCTTGTAAACATTATCTTTAAAATGTGAACTTTAGGGGCACCTGGGTAGCTCAGTCGGTTAAGCCTCTGACTCTTGATATCGGCTCAGGCCGTGATCTCATGGTCTGTGAGTTCAAGCCCCGCATCGGGCTCCACGCTAACAATGCGGATCCTGCTTGGGATTTTCTCTCTCCCCTCTCCTGCACGCGCGCTCTCTCTCTCTCTCTCAAAATAAATAAATAAAATGTGAATCGTTTATCATCTCTCCTCCCCCCCCCCCCAATACCTTCCTAAGCAAACAGTGACTTTTGAGCGGCTATGGTTCATTGTTTCCAAAGGAACTCCAGACCATTAGGGGCAAAGCTCTGAGGAGAGCCTGACAAAATGCACTCTTCACATGGAACCCACTGAAACCATCACTTATTTGCCAGGTCAACGGACTTTCCTCCCCTCGTGTCCTTCAGCTGGGTTTTAAGCAATCACATAAGTTTCAGTTTCTTGAAACTTAATTCCTTTCCCCAAATGACCCATATTTTTTTAGATAATAGGGACTTCCTAAAGTCCTTAGGTTTCACTTCATCTTGCCAGTAAAACCTTTTCGTGTGACCTCCTGATTTAAGGCCTGGTGTGTGCTAATATGGCTTGAACTTAGTCCCCATTCTATCCTCTTTCCCCCTTATTAGTTTTATGCATTTCATTGGCCACCATTCTTTGGCTTTGCTAATACAAAGAAATAAAACATATCAGTGTAATTCCGCTATTATGCCTCATACTGTCTGAAGGCGTCTATGTATCACAAAGACTATCATACCTGGAATACAGCCAGTCACAGTACAATGCTAACACTTCTTGTTGGGAATACTTTGAATGTGTAAAAAGGCAGCCTCCCTTGGATAAGCACCTGAAGGTTCCCACCTCCTTATCTCCTTTCCTCTTCCCTTCTCCATCCCTTTGGTTTCTCCCTACAGAACCAGGTATATCTTGCGGAAGCCCCTGGGGCCCCGGGCTGGTAAGTACCATTCTCACAGTGTGCAGAAAACCTCTTCGCCCCGGGCAGGACCGTTGCATGTTGTGCCGAAGGCCAACAAGGCTCACTCCCTTAGATCTATATTTCAAAGGGAAGCGTATTTGAACTTTCTTTCACTGTCATTTTTATGGCAAGCAGAAAGGATGCCTAGACAAAAGATAGGAAGTGATAACGGGAAGAAAAGACCAAGAAGCCATCATGTCTTTAGCTACATCTCTCTACATCTCTCGCTGAAGCCGGGACCTCGTCACTCCCAAAGCACCTACCATGATGACAAGGCTCACGGGTCCTGCTGCCTCTCCGCTGTGATCATTCTGAGGTGGTCCAGGTTCACAAGGTAAGAGTAAGAAATCAAGACGGAGAGCTGAAACCCTCACATGGCCAGATCTTGCCTCTAAGTATTTCGAATGATCCGTCCTAGGGAGTTTGCATTTGTGGATTATTCCAACAGTATATTTTATGGACTTGGGACTTGTTGCCAGTCTGAAACTCCTTGAGGAAATTTGGGACTTTTATTTTCCTTCCTGTCCCCAGTTTGTTCCTCCCTGGTAAAATGTAAAACACTTTGCTGTGTAATCGAAATGTCGCCTGGCCTCACTGCTTGGATATCTACAATGACAATTAGATAACATTAGCTTTTTTTTTTTTTTTAAGAAATTGTAAAAGTATTTATTTATTTATTTATTTAGAGGGTGATCAAGGCGGGGGGGGGGGGGGCGGGGGCAGGGAGAGAGGGAGAGTGAGAATCCCAATCAGGTTCTTCGCTGTCAGTGTGGAACCCGACACTGGGCTTGATCTCTCTACATGTGAGCTCATGACCTGAGCCGACATCAAGGGCCAGATGCTTAACCCACGAGCCACCTAGGCGCCCCAACATTAGCTTCTAATGCCCAAATTATTATAATACCTAAGGCCTTTTACTAGGTTTCCTTCTATAGGTATTTTGAAAACTGCGAAGAATAATAACATGCCACCACCAATCTATCCAGTTTGAAGCTTGCTTCCTTCACTGGCAATCTGACTTGGAATTACTGTCTCCTACTTCCCTGCAGATTACTTCCTGTAGAGTCTGTACCTGCTTCCCTAAGCTGTGGCTGTTCTCCCACTATGCACTTTACTCCCAGGATGGGTACAGACCTTCCTGAACATCCCACAGTGATGGATGAGACGTGGCTTATACATTTAACAAGATATCTTCAGGAACAAAGGACAGAAGCTCCGATTAAAACTGACAATCCAGAGGCACCTGGGTGGCTGCGTCAGTTAAGCATCCGACTTTGGCTCAGGCCATGATCTCATAGTTCATGAGTTCGAGCCCCGCGACTAGGCTCTGTGCTGACAGCTCAGAGCCTGGAAACTGCTTCAAATTCTGTGTCTCCCTCCCTCTCTGCCCCTCCTCCACTCGCACTTTATCTCTCTCAAAAATTAATAAACATTTTTTTGAAAAAAGTGAAAAAGAAAAAAAACCCGAATCCAAAAAAGGAATTTATTGCTTCACAGAACTGAAACACTGCAGGCATATTCTTAGTTTGGGCGTGGCTATATTCAGAGGCTCAAAAATGTCCTCAGGATTCAAACTTCCCTTCTAGACTGTTTTGTCCCGTACACTTTAATCTCCCATGGGCGGCCCCCAGCAGCTACAGACTTGTTCACCCCAGTTTTAAGAGGATGACTTTTCCACACTTGAGCCGGTAAATTCTAAGGCTGGCTCTGATTGGCCCAACGTGGGTCATATGCTCATCCAGGAGCCAATCACTGTGGCCAGGGAGGCACAGCACTCTCGCTGACCAGACCCGTGTCACATGCACAGCCCTGAAGCTGGGGGATGGGGGGCAGCCCTGGCCGAGACCGTGGAATATGCGGGGAACCCAACTGCCTACAGAAAATAGAAGGTGCTGTCCCCGGAAAAGGGTAAAATGAATATTGAGAAGGCAAAACAACAGATGTCCACCACTCTTGGGGATAATAGAAGGGAGCTGCAGTAGGGCAATCCTTTAAAACTTCATTCTACAAGTGGCTGCTTTCAGAACTTAGAGGCGCAGATCAGTCCACATGCATTGGACTCAGCCCCGTGAGGCCCAGGGAGAGGCAGTTTCTGCCATCTTCCGGGGTAGGGCCCACCCATTCCCTGTCCCAGGATTAACCTCTTCCCAGGATGAACTGGTGGCGGGAACAGCCACTCCTTTCAGGGAAAATTCAAGTCCCGCTGACGGTGTGATCTGGCCATAGGATTCCAAGACATTCATCCGCAAACTTTAGATTTCCCAACATCTGACTTATTCAGCCTGAACCAACACCACGAATGGGACACAGCATTTCAGGCCACATCGGTCTTAGCCAAGGCAAGCCTGGTTCCTTTTCTCCCGATGAAGATTGGGCTTATATGTCTTTCCTTTCCTCCAAAGCTATGGGATCAGCCGCTCCACGAGGAAGCTATGTTACCCAAAGAACAAGCTATAAGTTATGCGTCTGGAATGGTCTAGCTGAAGTTGTGGATAGTTTGTTGGGGGTGGGGGAGAATAATTCACTCGAATCGCTTAGCACTTACGAGCTCAAGAAATATTAGCTATCGGTTCTTTCAGGGACAGTGACAATGTTCTGGGCAGCGGTTACTGCTGTGGTCATGTTGAGGCAATGCTGAGGGTGGAAAAGGCCTCCAGTTGGGAGAATGGGAGGGAGAGGGGGAGGAGGCAGCAAGGCCACTGCCCTCCAATACAGCGAGCAATCCCATAAGGAAAGGTCCTGAAGTGGCTCTTGAAGCTTTGTCCGTCCGTTTGGAGGGGGGTTCCCAGCCAGGGGTCACGATCCTAGGGACTGCTGCGCCTTGCTTCTGCAACAATTCCTAGACTTGGTACATTAAGTTCATCAGGAGAAGCAAGTGACCGTAAACCTTTGTCATATTTCTCGCAAGACGAAGATCAAAGGTCTCGCGACCCCATCGATGAGATGAGGAAGTGTTTCCGGTGATAAAAAGTGAGGGCTGCTCCTAAGTGTGTTTCAGTTTGACTTTAAATAGCTCAGCCACGATATGCTGAGTTCATCTGTGGACTTTGGATACCCGGTGAACTCTGGCACCTGCTTATGGGGCTCAATCGAAATAGCCACCAATGGCAACAACGGCATTTCTCTTTATAGCGTGCAATACCATATTGGGCCTTTCTGCGAAAATCAACTTGTAATAATGTATTACTAAACAGTGACAGCATGGGGACGCCTGGGTGGCTCAGTGAGTTAAGCATCGGACATCGGCTCAGGTCATGATCTCACGGTTCTCAGATTCGAGCCCTGTGTAGGGCTCCAAGCTGACAGAGCAGAGCCTGGAGCCTGCTTCGGATTCTGTGTCTCCCTCTCTTTCTCTCTCTCTCTCTCTGCCCCTACCCCACTCACACTCTGTCTCCCTCAGTCTCTCAAAAATAAATGTTAAAACACTTGTAAACAATTACAGCATAAATATTAACTAGTTGCTAATTTAGGCAAAGAAACACCTCTCTTCGAGTAACAGTGAAGCACACACCATCCCAGAGCCATCTACTGTTGGTAACAACACTTACTACAACCCTGGTTTTCCCCAGTCTATTTTTTTTTATAAAAAAATTTTTTTTTAGTGTTCATTTACTTTTGAGAGAGAGCGGGAGCGGGAGTCAGAGGCTTAACCGACTGAGTCACCCAGGGGCCCCTTCCCCATTCTACTTTAAAGGGAAACCTCAAACTCTCCCTTTCATCAACAAAACTTTGTCATTTGGGAGTCCAGAATGTTCCAATGATCATGTTCCTTAAAATTAAATGGCAGTCTTCGCTTTTCTTAGAGTCAAAAGCTTTTCAAACTTTCTCACAGAGAAAGAGCATTGGTTGCCCTTCTCAAGTCCTCCAATTAGCGGTCTTGGGATCTGCTCCCTCGGGGCCTTCTGTGCTCTGTGCGAGCAGAGCTTCTGGTTTTCTGCTGGAAGAGTTGCTTCGAACCTTGTCTCCTGCCCACAGCTTCGGTTCTCTGCGTGTTCACGGCTGGACAGCATGGGGAGCTCATGCATATGCCGTAAACAAGGAGGTTTACTGCCCAGTTTCTACCAGGACTACCAAGATCTGATTAATTCAAGGGACGTAAGGTACACTTCTCACCAGTAGACCAGTCATTGTTCAGATATTTAAATTTCACAAACAGAATCAATGGCCTGGGGAGGGCGTTGTGGCTTACCCGGAGAGCTGGGCCATCTGTCGCAACACTGACACTTTCAGGCATTTTAGGTGACAGGGTTGCAGGATCTTTCTGTTGGCGGGTTTCAGGATAAAGTCCTCCAGTAGGGGCTACGTGACTCGACCAGGTTTGGGTTCCTCATAATGTGCCCAGATGGGGCCCCGGCTAATGAGACCCCATGCCACAGCAATGAGAAGATCATCTAGTGTAAAAACTGGTTCAAGAGCGAGAGGCAGTGTCCCTGGGGAAAGAGATTCAGCAGTGGAAGAGAAATCCAGATCTCCGTTCGAGAAGCAGAGATTTTTAGTTTTCCCTAAGAGGTCTTGGCAGTTCCCGCTCTCGGTTATGACCTGAGGAAATCTCAATGCCAAGGTACCAATCACAGAAATGCCCAGATACTCCCTGAATCCAACTTGGGTCATTAAAACAAGTTAGACTTGTACCTTGGCTCGCTGCACCACTAGGTGACCAGTTGTCTCAAATCCAGGAGTATTTAGGAATAACGTCTTCCACCCTGGGAATTCTCTGACTTAACTCTCCTCTGGGACCCACTGGTCTTGACCAACTGTTAGGTGCTTGCAACCTAAGGTGTTAACCTTTTTAGAAACAGCTTGGGAAATACAACTACGAGGTTTGTCCATGGCTCTAGTGGCCAAAGACCAAGTAGCCAAAAGGCAAGACTGGAGTCAGTGTGGTTAGCTGCAGGTACAGGCTTCCACAGAAAGTTCTTGGCGCTCCACCCCTACCTGCTACAGGCAATCACGATCCCTGCCATCCACGGAAGCATTTATAGAAAAAAATATTCTCCCCTCGCTTTCCCTGAGGGCAACATTGAGCCCGTCAAACTTTCCCCAGTTAGTACACAAAGTAATCTAGGGGAAAAAAACACCCCAAATTCTCTTCTTTATGTTTCTGCAGATGGCCCTAGGGCACAGACGCTAATCAGGTTCCAGGAACAGACTTAGGTATCCCATAATTCCCCAAGGTGGGTCTGCAAACTCGCTTTCATACCAACGCTGCCTTGTAACGAGTCTGCCTTTCTTATAATGTTAACCTTTTTGGCACTTCCCGGAAATTCTAACATTTCTACCATTTTGACCCATCCCAAGGGATTAAATCACACTGCATGATCTTCCTGCCAAACAGCGTTTCAACCGGTAACTTAGGAAAAACAGATCTTCAGTCGATAGGCTGAGCCCATCCCTGGTGATTTATGAAACTGTCAGTCCGGGTGGAGATTCTTCCATTAATTCCTCAAATTATAAGAGCAGCAATGGAGGGAAAAACCATTCGATTAAGTGACAATTCCAATGTGTAAATCTTACGGTATCTTTGCATCTGTGACGTGATCCTACACGGAAAGCGCAACTTACCTAATCTAAATGAGACTTTTCAGGATGCAAGTCCCAATATTTTACTTTTGCCTCTTGGTTTAGCAAACCCCCAACCACTTTTTCTTAAAAAAAAAAAAAAAAAAAAAAAAAAGTTTCTCATTAGGATCCGAGCCATTAATTCTGATTTTAGCGGTTTTGGATCATTTCCTCTAGGTGTTAATCAGTTCTGGCCATATGGTGAGGGTGAGGTAATTCATTATTACTTTGCAATGAATGCCCTTAATTACATTTTCAGTAGTAATATTAGTCCTTCTGTTTATTTGAGTTTCTAGGCGCTGCAGGCAACGTGATCCGAATTCCATGGAGGATGAGCCCCAGCTGACTTTCTGTAAATTCGCATTAGGATTCTAATCTGAGAAGACAGCGGCAGGTGGGGGTAACAGGGCCCACGAGCCTGCCCATTATCCCGCCCAACCGGCCCCTCTTTCACCTCCAGTTCGCTGCAGGCATTTTGTACTTAGCCATGACCTCACTTGCAAGCATGCCAATCTGGTGGTCAGGAGAGGGGCGCCGTCCTGTTTCTGAATCTTCCAGCTGCCCCTGGGCCGAGGGGTGACTCAATTTCAATTATTGGTGGGGGATTGTTGCCCTCCTTGGCAGCCTCCGGGAAAGGTCATTACTTTCCCAAGAGGCTAGTGGGAGCTCACAAGCCTCAGCCTTGAAAAGTGGCCCTGGGGATCTCCAGGTCCTGAATGGGAATGGGAAGAGCTCTTGCCCGACGGGGACAGGCACCGGAGGGACCTCCGCCCGGGGGGCGAGGGCAGCTGCCGTTTGGGTCTCTGGCCGTGGTGAGCCAGGTGGCTGTCACACTGCCGCAGAAGACGTAAGGTAAGTTTATGATTCTAAGATGGACCGACTGCTGTTGTAGCCGGAATCATGCAGTGACTCTATTCGTCTGTTCACCGGGCTGACGGTGTGTGGCTGTCAGCCGTGTGTCTGGGCACTGGGCTGAGGGACGTTGCAGACAACAGAGACCCGTTCGCTTGCCCTCAACAGCCTGGGGATCTCCTCTGGGAAAATGGTTCTCACGAAGCCGCCCACTCGGTAGTCTTTTGCTTAACCCCTGAGTCATGGTGACTTGAAATTTTCCAGCATAAAGACTGTGTATTTGGACCCACTAAGGTAGAAGGAGTAGTGCTGTGCCGCGTCCTTCTCTGGCCAGGAACCGGGGCTCGACTCCCAGATGAGATCCTGCCCGGGACAGAAGTTAGTAGCAAGCCTCCGTCTCGGTCGCCCTCGGGCGCGGGGCCAAGCGCCTTCCATACACGGGCCTTGTGCCTCTTTCGGATTTCCTTCCTAGTCCCTCTCTGTAAAGACCCAGACTTGGACCCATTGCTTACCCTTATTTTTTTTTATTATTTTTTTAAGTTTCTGTATTTATTTTGAGAGAGAGAGAGGCAGGGAGGGGCAGTAAGAGAGAGAGAGACAGAATCCCAAGTAGGCTCTGCACGAGCCACGCAGAGCCCAATGTGGGGTTCGAACTCCTGAACTGTGAGATCGTGACCTGAGCAGAAATCAAGAGTCTGGATGCTTAATGGACTGAGCCACCCAGGTGCCCCTGACCCAGTGCTTACCTTTGACCCCTCTCACCTCATCTCTCAGGCTTTGCCATGCCTGACTCCCCACACCTCTCCCTGCTGCCAAGCATGCATTTTTGGAGCCAGCATGAGCCCTCTCTGGATCTGTCTTGATCCCACGTGTCCAGTTCAACAGACAGGCTTTGTCATCTAGCTTCCTGCCATTTTCCAGATATTGGCCCTTTCCAGTTACCCACGCTCTGTGGCATATCGCCCCAAACCGACACATGCCACAGGCTCAGAGTATCTTCTGGGCCAGTCATTAGAGGGCAGAATAGCTTAAGACCTTCCCTTGAAAACAGCTGCATGAACTAAAGGGTCAGCAAGAGAGACAGAGAGAGAGATCTGCCCACCAATAAGGGCTCAGCTGAGGGCAGCCATAATTGGTCTGCTCCCAGTGTCAAGGAAAGCCCATCAAAAGAGCAAAGAAAAGAAGAAAACACCTTCTAGGCCAGGGGTATTTTGATGTGAACCAATGAAATTCGTCTTCAAACTATGAATACGAATGATAATTAAATGACATGTGTGTTAAGGAAAAAAAAAAAAAAGATGAGGAAAGGGGTGCCTGGCTGGCTAGGTCAGAGGGAGCAGGAGACTTGATCTCAGGGTCATGGGTTTGAGCCCCACTTTGGGTATAGACATTACTTAAATATTTTAAAAACTAAGATAAATTTAAAAAATGTAGAAAGATGAGAAAAGATGATCGCTGCCCAATCCCATCTTTTGAAAGAGGCCTACAAGTGGGTAGGTGGCGTATGTGGGGTAGATCTGATTGAAATCTAATTAAATCACTGGAATATACATCACAATCTCAACAGTAGTTGTCTCTGTATGCCACTGTGGCTTCTTTAAGACTTTTCCAAAATTCAGATTATTCTCAATTTTTAAAGATTTTTTTTTTTTTTTTTTTTTTTTTTTTTTTTTTTTTTTTAGCATTTGTTCATTTTTTGAGAGGCACAGAGAGACAGCATGAGCGGAGAAAGGACAGAGAGAGAGGAAGACACAGAATCCAAAGCAGGCTCCAGGCTCCAAGCTGTCAGCACAGAGCCTGACGCGGGGCTCGAACTCAGGAACCGCGAGCTTGTGACCTGAGCCGAAGTCGGACACTTAACCAACTGAGCCCCTTTTTATTCTGAATTTTTAAAGTAAAAGAATATAAATACAATCGACCCTTGAGCAACACGGATTTGAACGGTGCACGTCCACTCAGATGCAGGTTTTTTTTCAGTAAATACACTGCAGTACAGTAAATGTATTTTCTCTGCCTTACCATTTTCTTAATATTTTCTTTTCTCTAGCTTATTTTACTGTAAGAATATAGTACATACACAAAATAATATGTTAGTCAACAATTTATATTATGGGTAAGGCTTTGGCTGACAGTTTTGAGAGTGTCAAACGTTACATGCAGATTTTTGACTGCACAAGGCATCAATGCCTCAGCCTCCGTGTTGTTCAAGCATCAGCTGTGTATATGTAGATGTGTGTGTGTGTGTGTGTTTATGTGTGTGTGTGTTACATGCATAATAAGATTTTTTAAATTACCTTTTATTTACATTGTTAATTAGGGGCACCTGGGTGGCTCAGTGGGTTAAGCGTCTGACTTTGGCTCAGGTCATGGTCTAGGAGTTCATGAGTTCAAGCCCCACATCAGGCTCTATGCTGACAGCTCAGAGCTGGAGTCTTCTTCGTTCAGATTCTGTGTCTCCCTCTCTCTCTGCCCCTCCCCCATTTGTGCTCTCTCTCTCTCTCTCTCTCTCTCTCTCAAAGATAAATAAACATTAAAAATTTTTTTTGAAAAAAATAAACATTAAAAAAGCATAAAATGTTAATTAACTTATTTTTTTTATTTTTTTTAATGTTTATTTATTTTTTGAGTGACAGGATGACATCTATGCAAATGTCACTCCCATCTCTGTGCCACGACAGAGAGGAGAAAGGTCACTCCCCACTCCAGACACTGCCTGGCCCTGAGACTCATCAAGGGCTCCAGCAGGAAAGGCCGGGCAAGTCCCGGCCACATAACAATCACTAGTCAGGTTTCCGGGGTTATTTTCTGAACATTCATCAGGTCACTTTTGGTTGGATGCTTGTTTGCTTGCTTGCTTGCTACTTTTTTTCAGTATTTTTGACTTCTTTATCTTCTTTTAGCCTTAAAGCTGTTTAGATTCAGTATTACAAAAGGAGACTTTGCCTTAACCAGGTCGTGACCATCCAAATTTTACCTTTTCACAATTTAGTAAAAATACTGGCAAGAATTAGCAATCACAAAATTACAATGGGACATGTGCAACTTAACATTTTTTTTTCCCAAATAGATTTTGTGTTCACATGAAACATTCCAGAGTTATAATCTCTGTTCTGTGGTTGAGGCATTTGGGTTTGAAAAAAGAATGAACTTCTGCACAGGAATGTGGATTTTTAAAATACCTTTTTCACGAACAAACTTTGTTTTTAGAGCAGTTTTGGGTTCACAGCAAAATAGAGCAGAAAGCACAGAGAGTTCCCATACACGCAGCCCCCCACCGTCAACATCCACGCACACAGCCCCCCACCGTCAACATCCCCACCAGAGTGGGACATTTGTTACAGTCTGAGAACCCACACTGACACATCATTATCACCCAAAGTCCCCAGCCTACATTAGGATTCACACTTGACGTTGTACATTCTCTGGCTTGGACAAATGTGTAATGACATGTAACCAGCCTTAAAATAGCACACAGAATTGTTTCACTGCCCTAAAAACCCTGTGTTCTGCCTGTCGCCCTCACCCCTGGCCACGATTGCTCTTTTTCACGGCCTCCATAGTTTTGCCTTTTCCAGAACGTTCTAGAGTTGAAATCATACAATACGTAGGCTTTTCATTTTGACTTGTTTCACTTAGTTACCCGCGTTTACTTTTCCTCTGTGTATTTTCATGGCTGGATAGCTGGCCTCCGTTCGGTACTGAGTCATATTCCATTGTCTGAGATACCACGGGAATTTATCCGTTCACTTCCCAAGGGACACGTTGGTTGCTTCCAAGTTGTGGCAGTTGTGAATAAAGCTGCAGTAAAGATCCATGCGCAGGTTTTGGCGTAGACGTAAGTTTTCAGCTGACTTGGATAAGTACCAAGGAGCGTAAGTGCTGGATTGTATGCGTGAAAATAAAATATCTGTTTTACAGAAAGTGCTAAGCCGAAATTAAAATTGAAATACTTCCTAAATGTATTTTTAAATGTTTCAGACAGAAAGACCCAAAATAACAAAACAAGAATCTTGATCCCCACTACCCAGCATACTTGACTGGTGATTCCTAATCTCCCTCCCCCACGAAGCCACTATGCTCTTGGATTTCTTGGTGACCCTTGCCTTGGAATTCTTACACTTTGACTACTCATACATGTATCCCTAAACGACACGCAATGTTTTCTGCATGTTTTCAACTCTATAAAGTGGTATTGCAGAGACATGTAATCTTTTCCCAGCCTGTCTTCCTCCCCTACCAGTACAAGGCCTATAAAACTCATCCATATTGAAAAGTGCAATTCTGAGTCATTGACTTTCATCGCTGTGTTGTGTTCCATCCTGTAAACATACCACCATCTGGTTTTCCATTCTCTTGTTGTTGAACGTTTAGGGTGCTCCCAGATTCTTGCTATTACAAACAATGCTGTTGGTAAACATTCTGGGACATGACTTTTGGGGCATGTTGGCAAGACTTTCTCTGGGGCAGTGCTCCTCAAAGAACGGTCCAAGAACTGTTTGTCTCTGGTACATCAATGTCTTGCTTCCTTCATCGAGGAAGTCTTGCTGTGAAACAAATTTAAGCTACACTAAATAGTTTGCTTCATGATAAAGTTGATGTACTAAAGCTCTTTTTTCTTCCTGCAGAACTGGCTCTCTGAATACCACTGCATATATCTATCTGGGCATATATCTAGGAATATGGTCTACTCTGTAGAATAGACCTGAATGGTCTACTCTGTAATTGCGGCAAACTGTTCCCCAGAGCTTAATACCTACCAGCAAAGTATGAATTCTCATAAATCTGAAAGTCTAAAATAGGTCTTTCAGCTAAAATCTGAAAGGCTCAAACATTTGCCCCAGGGCCTGGGGCAAAAACGCAATTGGAAACCCACATACCGTATGTCCAAATATTTATAAATTATGTTAACAGATTATTAAGTAAGTCTTATCACCCTACCTTGACAATTATGCCTTCATAGCAACCTAGGTCCAATGCAAGTTTAGAATTCTCCAAGTCCTTAAATTTCACTCTGTAGTGTGGGTGGTTAGGGAGAGCAGACCCCTGACCTGCAGCCAACCTTCCCCTCTCCCCATCCCCTGCGCCATCTTGAACCTCAAAGGGCCTCCTATGCTTGTGTATGGACACTCCCTCTCCAGTCCCACAAACAGCCATCCCTGGGTCACCTTGAGAGAACAGGCCTGTGTGCGGGAAAGAGCCCACTCTAGCCCTGGAAGTACACTCAGACAGAGCTTGGACAAGAACTCCGCAGCCCTCCTCCTTGGTCTAGCAGGAGGGGACAGTCTCCAGTGGACGCATCCTCTGGTCTCTGGGTACCCCCTGGCCATCTGGGGAGAGGCAGAGCCAGAAGAGGGGCACAGTTGGGCCCTCCAAAGCAGGGTCAGGGAAGGGGCCCCTCTTGCCAGGATATGAGGACAATATTGGGAATTTGTTTCTTTCAAAAAGGTTTTTAAATGTTCCGCGTTCTGTTGTTTATAGTACTCGTTAGGAAAAATCTGATACTCCTGCCTTCCTTTTAATTCTTTGTCTCTTTTCATCTTTTGTGTTTTCTTGATCAATCTTGCCCGTGTTCTATCTTCTTAATTTTTTCAAAGGACCACGTTTCGTTAATCGCCCTCATGTTTCTGTTTCCTCCACTGCATTGACCTCCAAAATCCTATAAAGATTGCTTTGTAGACTCATTTTGTTTAAATTTCCATGTTGCCTGGTAAACTGATTTTGAGCTAAAAATTTTCCTCTAAATTTTGCTTTGGCGATTTCCCACAAACTTTGACAAATAGTGTTTTCACTGTAGCCTAATTCTACATATTCCTTATTTTTATGATTTCCAAGTCCTTCTCAACCCCATGTTTCTTTAGTAACGTGTTGTTTTCCAAGTAAGTA
The DNA here is from genome assembly GCF_027475565.1 of Acinonyx jubatus. Classification (NCBI taxonomy): domain Eukaryota; kingdom Metazoa; phylum Chordata; class Mammalia; order Carnivora; family Felidae; genus Acinonyx; species Acinonyx jubatus. The sequence goes on along the minus strand of NC_069383.1, from coordinate 7,740,847 downwards.
GGCCTCTTTAAGCCATCCGTTGGTTATTCCTTTTTAATTTTACTGCAATGTGGTTAGAAAACATCCTGTTGGATATTGACCCTTTGAAATGTATTATGGCTTTCTTTAGAGCTTATCATGTGACTTACAGATTCCTAGAAAAAGTTAGCTTCCTCAAGGAGGACTTGGAAGGGACAGGCACATTTTGAACAGTGAAAAAAGAACACCAGCAATGGAAATTAAAGGTCCAGCAGAAACAAAGGAGTCCTATAATCAAAGATACACTGACCTTCCCCAGCACCAAAATGTAGGAGTCATTTATTTTTTTTTAATTATTTTTTTAAAGATGTCGGCTCTTTTTTTTTTTAATGTTTATTTTGAGGAGAGAGAGCATGCACGGGGGAGGGGCAGAGAAAGAGGGAGAGGGAGAATCTGAAGCAGGCTCCGTGCTGTCAGCGCAAAGCCCAATATGGTGCTTGAACCCACGAACCGTGAGATCATTACCTGAGCCCAAGTTGGATGCTCAACCAACTGAGCCACTTAGGCGCCCAGGAGTCATTTATTAAAGAACCCACACTTTGCTGTACCAACAGCAAGACTTCCTGGACTAAGGAACCTGGTAAGCTACTCAACCCTTCACTCACGCCTTGGACACGTGCACTACTGCTGATCAAGAAAGTACCAAGACACTCCCATGCACAGAAACAGGCCGACCAACTCCATGCCAAGCTACCATGAGAAGAACACAGTGAGAGTCCAAATTTACCGATAGAACATTTTTTTAAACAGAGGAAACAAAAACATTGTAACACATTTCAACGTGAAATGTGTTACATATAACTAAACAAGCAGCAGCAACTCTGACAGAATGCAGTGAAAAAGAAACTCTGGACAGAGAGAGACAAAAAGGATGAGTGAAACAGTTGAACTCAGAAAAAAAGTAAAGAAAGAGCACCTCATAAAACGGGACCAACTTTCAAGGTGTTCCAAGGGAAAAACAGTGAAATGAAAGTATCCAAAAGAAGGAGGGACAGAGACCTCATCTGGCTATGCCAGAGTGCACGTACAAGTTGGGGGAGGGGGGAGGAGAGAGAGGGAGGAAATGAGTGGGGGAGGGGCAGAGAGGGAGAGAGAGAGAGAGAGAGAGAGAGAGAGAGAGAGAGAGAGAGAGAATCCCAAGCAGGCTTCGCACTGAGCTGAAATCTAGAGTCAGAAGTTCAACCGACTGAGCCCCCCGGGGGCCCTTGAGAGATGAGTTCCATGAAACTGTAGAACTTCAGAAAGAGATCAGACCCTTCCTGCTTGATTTAATTTTTTTAACATTTATTTATTTTTGAGAGAGACAGAGCGCAAGTCGGGGAGGGGCAAAGAGAGACCTGCTTGAGTTTCGGCAGTAAAAATGCTCATTGTCTGACTGACCGGGACACCACAGCCTTGGGATAAATATAACCTAGACAAATCTGCTGCTTCTAGTTTTTGGACCACTCATTATTTTGACCAGACTTTAAAAAAAAGAAAAAAAGAAAAAAACAACAACCACTCCTGCAGGATATTTCCACTTAAGCAACCACCAATAAATGTACTGTTTGTCCGTGGCCTTGTACAAGTGACTCAGGTTTGAAGAGGTTTCTTTCATTGTGCCCTGGTGAGCCTTGAACTTCCGGTCCTCTTCCTATATTCTTCCCTGCTCTGAATCTGTTGTTTCTCTCCCTTTTTTCATGGCTCCAAGCCCCTTCATACTTTCCCTCTCCTCAAAATTATTAATGAGTTCTTTCAATCCTTCAGCCACAGGCGCCCCCAATGAAATGCCCTTCAGTTCCTGCTTCTGCTTCCAATGGGTTCTCTCCCATCCCCTCAAACTCCAGTGAAAGGTTTTTATCCATTCCTACTTAATGAGATAGGTGGAGGAAAATGAGATCTTTCTCCCCAGAAATCCAGGGGCTTGGAAATTACGAATAAGGTAACCACCAGGACACGTGTCAATACCTAGCCCTCTCCCCTTGCCTACAGAATGCCTCCAACAATCACTGTGTGGACTGAAATGGACACAAGAGCGGGTTTGACTTCCCATGGAGATCGCAAAGAAAGGCAAAATAAATCTCACTGTGAAGCTGGCCTGTCCCTTTACGACATAAATGGCTCTGTTTCCTGCCTCGGACGCGCATCAAGTCCTGCTAAGGGTGCTGCGTAGAAGGTTCCTTAGGTAAAAATGGCTTTGCTTTGGCAAATGCTGTTGTTGATCTGCCCTAGCTCGGAGCTTAAGGGCTTAACACTCCTTCTTACCTTGAACGAGCAAAGGGTTTTTTTGTATGGAAAGAAAAGAAAACATCTTTACAATTTTGGAGACACTAGGAAAAAAAAAAAAAAAAAGGTCCAATGTAAGGGGCAAGGGGCAAGAGGCAGTGCATAAACAGGACCCTAGAATGAACGGAGAGCAAACCCTCAGCCCCCAGAGACTAACTGCCATAGATGATCTACGATGTTCAAGCTTGATAGGGTCTCTCTGGTATAAATTATTCTTACAATTCTGGGCCCGGGGCGAGTGTAAACATTCAGAGGGCTCTTCAGTAGTAACCTTTGGGCTTGTGTAACAGAAGAAGTCAATGTGTGTGCCTGCTTTCAGACACGGAGTAACAGCAAACCCCACTCAAAGATCCTTCCAAACAAGGAAATACATTCGTCCCCAGGAGGAGAAGTTCAGAGATAAAGACGGGCTTCATTCTGGTCGCCCTCAGTGACGTTAGCAAGGGTCCAGTTCTTTTCAAATCCCTGCTTTGCAGTCCACGCTCGCATCTCCATCGTCGAGCTGGTTCTTCTCCTCCTAGTTATAAAGTGGCTGCCAGGAATAACTGGGGCTTCTCTCTAAAGAGGGAGGCAGGACTCCCTTGGACATCACAAGCGACCCCTCTTCAAGGTTCTGTGGCCAGAACTTGGTCCCCTGTCCATTCCTAAACCAGTTCCTAGAGAGGGGAAATGCATTTCCCTTCAATTATTCTAGCCCGGGGCAAGTTTCCCCCCACCCCCACCCCCGTGTTTGTCTGTGTGGGGGATGGAGGAGGCTTTGAGCAAAATCAGGGCTCTGTTAGAGGAAGAAGGGAGTAATGCCAATTAGGCCACCCACAGAGTCCCCCACCTGTGGAGACAGAGTCTCCACTGAGTAGGAGCATAAAAATGGCTACGTTAAAAATGGAAAGATAGGGGCGCCTGGGTGGCTCAGTCGGTTGAGCGTCCGACTTCAGCTCAGGTCACGATCTCACGGTTCGTGAGTTTGAGCCCCGCGTGGGGCTCTGGGCTGATGGCTCGGAGCCTGGAGCCTGCTTCCAATCCTGTGTCTCCCTCTCTCTCTGCCCCTCCCCCATTCATGCTCTGTCTCTCTCTGTCTCAAAAATAAATAAACATTAAAAAAAATTTTTAAAAATAACAAAAAAAATAAAAATAAAAATGGAAAGATAAGGAGGACCCTTCCGACCAGCAGGTCCCGAGAAGCCTAGATAAGTCCTCATCTTCAATCCATATGTTCATCAAGTATTAGCCGAGGTGCTGTCTGGAATCAGGGCTCTCTGTGTGGGTCCCGCAGAGGCAGGAAGGTGAATGAAAATGGTTCTGCCTCAAAAGTCTGTTAAACAATGAGATAGAATTGCCAAATCGCTCTGTCGTAAACTAATATAACGTTATATGGCAATTTAATTCAATTCAATTCAAAAAAAAAAACCATAAAGAAGAAGGTGGCATCTGTGTTGAGGTTTGTGAGAGCAAATTTCACACACAAAGGTATGGGGGACGGGCGTTCCTGGGCACAGGGAGAGAAGGGGGGGCAGTTAAAAGACAAGATGGAGGAATCACCTGTCTTTTTTTTTCCCTCTTTTGTTCTTCCTTTTTTATTTTAGAGAAAGGGAGACTGCTCACGCATGCACACACGTGAGCAGGAGAGGGGCACAGAGAGGGAGACAGAATCTGAAGTGGGCTCCACGCCTGACATGAGGCTTGATCTCAGGGTCATGATGTTCAACTGGCTGAGCCACCCAGGCGCCCTCAAACTCCGTTAGACCCGTCAACAGACACTTCGTCCGAATGTGTCCTGGACGAAAGCTCTTGCCAAGTTGTAACATGGTTGGTGGGGGCCAGGGGGGGGACCCCAGAGGGTGCTGAAATCTAGGACCCTGGGAAATCATTAATGGCAGCTTTCACTGGGCTCAGGACAGAGTAGGAGCTGCCTGTGAAGGTGCAGGATGTAGCTTTCGAGGCTGCAGGTGGATCAGGAAAGAGTTTGTGGAGACCAGCGGGACCTGCTTCCTGACGCTCTAGGAAATCGACTGGACACAGGCTCTCGAGTCCATCGGACAGAAGTAGACTTTGGAGGCATCCAAGGCCCAGGGGCTCCAGCGGGAGGCCCAGAGGGTGATGATGCCAGGCCTGGGGAGGCCTGCCACGATGTCCCCTCCCACCGGCGCCCCCTCACCTGGCTGGCAGGGCAGGTCCCTGCTGGTTCTACCCACAACTGAGTGATTCTCTTTTCAAGCTGGACAGGTGCCCCGTTCAACGCCAAGAAACCTAATGAGTTTACTCCTACGAGTCGATGTGCTTCCGAGATGAGAAGGGGCACAGCAATTCAGTGTGTTCCAAGAAATGAGCTGTCAAGACTATGCCGAGACACAAATGGAAATAGTTCTTTGTGCGATCGGCTTACGGGTAAGACGCTTCACGATCATTATTTTGCATTTTGAGTTAATCTCGTTACGCTCTATTTTGCACAAACTACTTTTAGACCATACACCGGGCTGATGCATGGCAGGCTGGGTTTTGGGCTCCCGTTCCGCACCTGCCGACATTCAGATTGCCGTTGCCAGGGCGACCCGTGACCTTCCTGCTACCTCCTCCTTCCTCCCACTTGTATTTACTTTTTTAAAAAAGTAATTTATTTTTTGCTGCGGTGGTAGTCTTATAACATAGAATCAACTTTTTTTTTGTTTTGTTTTGGAGAGAAAGAGGGAGAGCATGAGCTGGGGAGAGAGGCAGAGAGAGAGAGAGAGAGAGAATGAATCCCAAGCTGGGATTGGAGCCTCCATGCCGGGCATGGAGCCAGACGCAGGACTCGATCTTACGACCCTGAGATCGTGACCTGAGCAGAAATCAAGAGTCAGGCACTTAACTGCCAGAGCCACCCAGGTGCCCCCATATCCAAGCACTCCGGTCATCCCCGGAAGGAGACCCCAGACCTATTAAGTGGTTGCTCCCCTTTCTTGTCTCCACCTGCCCTCCACCACCGTCAGTCCGTGTTCTGCCTCTGCGGATTCACTATCCTGTATAGTAAATGTAAATGGAATCATACCATATGGGATCTTTTGGGACCGTCTCCTCTCACTTAGCACGTTCTCAAGGTTCGTCCGTGTTGTAGGCTGTGTGTGTGCGCCTCATTCCTTTCCATGGCTGTGTAATATTCCGTTCCATGGCTAGTCTTCATTTTGTTTCTGATTCCTCTGTCAATGGGCATTTGGGTTGTTTTACCTTTTGGCTCTGGGGAATAGTGCAGCTATGAACAAGTTTGCACAAATGTTGGGCCCCGGATCTCGGTCTTCTGGGTAGGCACCTTGCAGTGGAATTGTTGGGTCTTACAGCAACTCTATGTATTTACTTAATTTTTAAGTTTTTGAATCCTTATTTGCTTTTTTTCAGTGAAGAAGTAATAACACGTACGTTAAGAGTGCAAATAGAACATTGGGGCACCTGGGTGGTTTAGTCGGTTGGGCGTCCAACTTCGGCTCAGGCCGTGATCTCGCTAGTCTGTGGGTTCGAGCCCCTTGTCGGGCTCTGTGCTGACGGCTCGGAGCCTGGAGCTGCTTCAGATTCTGTGTCTCTCTCTTTCTCTGCCCCTCCTCCGCTCACACTGTCTCTCTCTGTCTCTCAAAAATAAACAAATGTCTTTAAAAAAATTTGTTTTTAAAAAGGAATTCAAGTAAAACAAAAATTAAATATAGGAAAAGGTAGGCTCTGTCCCACTGTGACCCCCAGCCTCTCAGAATAATTTCTGGCTCCCAGGGTTAACAGCTTCCTGTGTATCCATCCATGCAGTTTCTTTCTTTCTTTTTTTTTTTTAATGTTTATTTATTTATTTTAAACGTTTATTTATTTTTGAGAGAGGGAGAGCGCAGTCCGGGGAGGGGCAGAGAGAGAGAGGGAGACACAGAATCTGAAGCAGACTCCGGGCTGTCAGCACAGAGCCCGATTTGGGGCTCGAACCCACAAACCGCGAGATTATGACCTGAGCCAAAGTTGGCTGCTTAACCGACTGAGCCACCCAGGCGACCCCATCCATGCAGCTTCTACGTGCCTACGAATTCTATCCCCTTCCCTGTTTTACATAAACAGGAGCAACAATGTTCCCCCACTGCACAATCCACTCTCCTTTTAGGGACAGTTTCATCCGGGGGGGGGTCTGCAGTTGGAACCGGTGGACCCCCAAACATGGGGATGCCGTGTTGCCGGTCCTGGGTCTCTTCTCCCAGCCTTTCCTTCATGTGTTTCTTTTTCTTTTTTTTTTTTTATGTTTATTTATTTTTGAGAGAGAAAGAGAGCATAAGTAGGGGAGAGGCAGAGAGAGAGAGAGGGAGAGAGAGGCGAAGAATGTGAAGCAGGCCTCAGGCTCTGCACTATCAGCTCAGAACCCCAAGAGGGGCCGGATCGTGACCTGATGCTTAACCGACTGAGCCACGCAGGCGCCCCTCCGTCACCTCTTTCCCAGCCGATGCTGAATGACGCTTGCTCGGCCTGTCCGCACAGCCCTGCCCCGAGCGTCAGCCGGATGGCCCTCCACTCTGCCCTCTGGGTGTGTGGCAGCAGGCTCAAGACTGCGTAAGTATGCCGTGGAATGTGAGCACCCAAGACGCACTATACTCATTTAGAAGTCACTCAACACGCAGCGTTTGTTTGACCTACTTTTTGAAGGGCCACCAAGTAAAGGCGAGGGGCGGGGGGCGGTTCGAAGAGCTGCCTTTCCCAGGGAATCTCAAAGAGTTGATCAAAACATGCATCAGCTTGTGAACTCCTTGAGGGCGGGACTCCCTTCCCCTCGCGTCTGTGATCGCCACCTCCCCCCCACCCCCACGATACCTTGAAACGGAGCAGGTGATCAGCACGTGTCTGTTGTACGGCCCAAAGGAGCTTTACTTGGAATACAAACAACCTCTTGAGGACGCATTTAGGTTGAAGATCCGGAGGTCAGGAAGTAAAGGTCCGCATAGCCTGATATTAACGAACAGGAGAACAGCTCAGGTTCTGAATGCGGAGTAGTAGAGCCAAGCTCCCAGGTTAAATGTCAGGACACCTTCACTCACAAAAGCGCTGGGAGTCAGATGTTCCGATGAGACATGAATTGGGTGGGAGGATCAGGCAGGCCAGAGCCTCTTGTTAATCTACATCTTTGAAACGGAATGAATTTCCTCCCTCCTGACAACCGGTCCCGTACCTTTACTTTCCTCTTTGGTTAAGGCTGTCAACGTCCTCAGGATGTGAAGAACCAGGAACCTTGGAGATATTCTAGAGCCTTGTGCTCTCGCCCGCATCCAGTTGGTCACCAAGTCGCTCCCGTTGAGTCTCCGCGAGGTCCTTGAGCTGGCAACTGCCCCAGCCTTGGGTTGTGATAATACCATTTTTTCTTTTCTTTAGGCTGTGGACACGTTTCTGGGAATGTCTCTGGCTGTCTCTGGTTTTGCTGTATTCTAGCTTAGCCCGCCCTAAAACTCTGATAAATCTAACCCCCGCCCCCAAACTTAAAGTATTCCATTCTTCATGGCAGGATGGTTGCAGAGCGTCTTTTAGGTAACAGCTGACAGAGACAGCTGTTACCAGTAACAGGTGAATTACAGCTGTGAATTCAGTAACAGGTGAATTCCAGTGCGATTCAAGTATACACTCTAGGGTCCCATCGCTGGGGACACACCTGGCCGACGACGGTCAGGGAAACATGTCTGTTCTGGCCCTGTGGAACCTTTCTGTCCCTTACAGCCTGGTTCCTCATCAGTTACTGTGCACACACCTGTGTTCACTCACCACTCCCATTTCTGTGGGTGCAAATGCATTTCGATCGGCGTAGAGCTTTAGGATTTTCCATAAAAAGATTTCATGGAAATCTTTCATCCTGAAGATGTGGGGTGATGTGGACAATAATAATTTTAGGGCAAACCTGCTGCTTCATTGCCCAACAGTATTTGCAATTTTTAGGTAAAGGTAGATGATATGAATGCTCAAGTTGATAGATTTTTTTTTTTCTTGAGTTGGGAGTTCCCCAGAGATACTCTAGGTGGAGGCTCTGATTTTCTGGAGCTATTTGTGCTGAGTGATTTCCCCAAGGTCACATAACTACTGAGGCCCCTGGCTTCCCGTAGTGTCGTCTTTCTACAGCACCAGGCTAGCTCAGGAATGTTATTTGCATAAACAAGTTTCGCTATATGAGCTCAGTTACTGAACTCCTCTTTTGTTAAAGTCGCCATAAGTTCATGTAATAACAGCAGTTATCATGAATACAAAGAAGAGGGGCAGGATGTTAATGAGATGCTGTGGGAGGTCGGTAAAAGGTGTTTTTCTTTTATCCTAACAGAAGACACTCTGGCAAAAAAAAGCTTGTGATCAGTTCTGTTTCATGCTGGATCTTTGAAGAATTAGGAAATACCAGGCGTGCTAGAAAGAAGCAAGCCCTCCAAGTCTTAATTTGGGGGAAGTTTCAGAGGATCCCTGAGATTTTCTTAAGCTCATAAGTTCCAACACCCTTCAGAATTTATGTTTAGGGATGAATCATCTGCTCTCCTCTCAGGCTTCCAGGGGTTACTCAGAAGCGGGGAGGTAATTGGAGGACAGAGTAGAGGATATTCACAGAAATGTGCGACCATCATCCGGTTAATTTTAGAACTTTTCATCACCCCAAAAAGAAAGCCTGTATCTATTAGCAGTTACTCCCTATTTACCCCCAAGACTCCCAAGGCAATCACTAATCCACTTTCTATCTCTATGGATTAGGTTGTTCTGCACATTTCATATGAATGGAATCATACGATATGTGGTCTTTTGTGACTGAATCCTTTTGCTTATCCTGTCTTCAAGGTTCGTCTGTGTTGACATGTGTATTACACAGCACATTCTGTGTATCCATTCGTTAGTTGTGGACATCTGGGTTGTTTCTACTTTCTGGCTTTTATGAGTAATGCCCCTACGAACATTCGTGTACCGGTGTTTGTGTGAGCACATATTTTCATTTGTCTTGGATGTATACCCAGAAGGGGAATTGCTGGGTCCTATGGTAACTCTATGGTTACCATTTTGAGGAAGTGTCAAAGTGCCTGGCACCTTTCTGCATTCCACCGGCAGTGCATAAGGGTTCCAGTTTCTCCACATCCTCCCCAACGCTTGTTATCTTTTTATTATCACCATCTTAGTGGGTATGAAGTGGTAATCTCATGGCGGCTTTGATGTGCATATCCCAAAGGCTAATGATGTCGAGTATATTTTCACATACTTACAAACCATTTGTATATCTCTTTTGGAGAAATGTCTGTTCATATCCTTTCCCATTGTTTCCGGTCCCGTGGGTTGTCTTTTCACTTTCTTGATGATAGTCTTTGCAGCAGTTTTGATGAAGTCTAATTTTTATCTATTTTTTCTTTTGTCTCTGGTGCAATTCCAACATTTGGAAAGATATATCTAGTTCCTCGGGGAAGAGGAACTTATAGGTCTGCTGGGAACTTAATTATTATTATTATTATTATTATTATTATCATTATTATTACTTTTTAAGATTTTATTTTTAAGTAATCTCTACATCCAACACGGGGCTCCAACTTACAACCCCGAGATCAAGAGTCACATGCTCTGCCGTGAGCCAACCAGGAGCCCTGGGAAGTGTATTATGGATGTGACCCTTTGGAGATGAGGAAACAAGACACTTAGAACCAAGATATACGAAAACAGTGGACAAAGGAGATTAAAAAAAAAAAAATCAGTGGCTAACTTCAGTTGACTATGAAGTTCTCTCTGTTATTCACGATCCTGGCGGGAAGCAGATGGGCTACTCCAAAGAGGTGACTCTGGGGAGTTTAAGGAAAGGACTTTTATATGAAGGTGTTGACAGTGTGGAGGGAAACCGACAAATGATGACAAAGCATCCACAGCTGGTCCTGCTGGGAAGCTGCTAACTCGGTGAACAGGGAGAGCAGTCGCTGGAAACGAGTTGTAGGGAAGGGCTGCGCGCGGGAAGCCGTGACTTTTAGTAAAGGAATGTGGCCACTGCCAGCCTACGGGGTGACGAGGAGGGGACTGGAGGCATAATGCCTCCAAGTCTGTTTCCTTCCGCTCTGTGGTCTCCAGCCCATTCCTTCTTTTAGTTGAACCCAACTAAGGGTCAGAAGCAAGGGGACCTGGTTGACGCAGTTCATAAAAGCCAGCCACTGGGGCCACCGAACCCGATGGAGAACCATGGGAGATGGAGACAGGGTTTGAAGGAGAAGAGCCAGTGTAGTCACTAGAATGGTGAGGTGGACATTTTGCTCCCTTCCGTCGGGGGGAGGGGAACAATCTACAATAAGAAAGGAAGAAAGGGGCGCCTGGGTGGCCCAGTCGGTTAAAGCATCCGACTCTCGATTTGGGCTCAGGTCATGATCTCAGGGTCATGAGATTGAGCCTGAGCGTGGACATGCTGAGGATGAAGCCTGCTTCACTTTCTCTCTCTTCCTCTCCCTCTGCCCCTCCCCCTGCTCATGCTCTCTCTCTAAAAAAATAAAACAAAATAATAACAATACTAATAAAGAAAATCTTTTTTAACATAAAGGAGTTTGTCATACTCTTCTTGAAACTCTTCTGTAAGTTTGAAATTTTTCAAGATAAAAATACAATGAATAAATACTCCAAGAATCTGCCCAAATCCTTTTCTAAACCGAGCCAGTTTGGGGCATTGTGGCCCCTGATGAAGGCCCCCGCCACGTCTCAAGGAGACGGAGACATTCCTTGGAGCTATCACCGGCACTCGGGGCTCAACCAAACCCGCTTAGCCCCAGACCCTCCCTGTCCAGAAACAGACCCCTCATGCTGCCAGGGAAGAGCGAGACACCCCTGGATGGGGTGGGTGAGCATCTGCCCCACGGGCTGCCCTCTCCCCACCAGCGCCGCGGCTGCCTGCTGGCTCCCCGGAGTCCCTCACTGCCACCAAAGCCCTCCGACTGGCTTCTCCTCTAGTAGAAAGTGTCAGCTGAAGCTTCCTGGTTGGAGTAACTGAGCGTCGATCTAGCTTTCCGTCTGGAGCTGCCCCGTCTCTTTGTCCGCGTTCACACATCTGTCGACCAGGCTGCGGTCCGGTCTACTAGCGGCTGGCTCACCTGACTGCTGACTTCTAGCCCGGCCTCCTCTGAACTTGCCTTGCGGCTCCTGGAGATTCCCTGACTCCCCACTGCTCTCCGCCTTTGACCTACCAACCCCTGAGTGCCCTGGGGTTTTCTGCCTGCCTGATTCCACTCCCTTGAACCACCTATATATTAACGTTAAATTAATGTTTAAAAAAATCAACAACTCAATAAAAGGAATTGACAAAATATAGGAATGGACAGTTTACAAAAGACAAAATGCAAATTGCTTTAAGACACATAAAAGATGTTCATGGAGCGCCTGGATGGCTCGGTCGGTTAAATGTCCAACTTTGGCTCAGGTCATGATCTCACGAACCGAGATCTCACGTTTCATGAGATCAAGTGCCACATCAGGCTCTGTGCTGACAACTCGGAGCCTGGAGCCTGCTTCAGATTCTGTGTCTCCTTCTCTCTCTGCCCCTCCCCTACTCACACTCGTGTGTGCTCACTCGCTCGCTCTCTCTCTCTCACACATGAATAAATGCTTCAAAAAAAAGACATAAAAGATGTTCAGCCTCACTCATAAAATACATATGCCAGTTAAACTGAGGGGTGCCTGACTGGCTCAGTCAGAGAATGCTTCTCTTGACCTCAGGGTTATAGGTTCGAGCCCCACGTTGGGTGTAGAGATTACTTAAAATCTTAAAAACAAAAAAACAAAACAAAAAAACCCTACATTGAAACATCACTCTTACCGATCAGTTTGGCAAAAATCAGAGTTTGTTAACACATGCTGTTGCCAAGGCCATCAGCAAACAGACCTTCTCGTGCATTGCTGGTACAACAATAAACTGGTAAAACCCCTTGGAAGGGTAATTTGGTGGTCTCTATAAAAATTATAAATGCATGTACATTTTGTTTCAGTAGTTCTACTTCTAGGAACTTTTCTTTAAAGATTTTATTTTTAAGTAGTCTCTACACCCAACGTGGGACTCGAGCTCACAACCCTGAGGTCAAGAGTCACATGCTCCACCCACTGAACCAGCCAGGCGCCCTCCCTTCTAGGAACTTATTTTATGAATAGTCTCACCTTTAAAAAAAAAAAGTGAATGTTCTGACCTTAGCGTGAAATGATGAGGAATCAGTTTATTCCAAAATTGTTTGTCTAGAATAATCAGAATACATCCAATGTTTAATAAAAGTGAAAAGATAAAAAATTTTGAAGACTTTTTTTAACTTTATTGCTGCAGGAACATTTAACAAGATCTACCCTCTTAACAAATTTTTAAGTGAATAATATATTGCTGCTGACTACAGGAAGACTCTGTTTTTAAAATAATAAGCGAGGGGCGCCTGGGTGGCTCAGTCAGCTAAGCAACCGACTCTTGATTCCGGCTCAGGTCATGATCCCAGGGTCGTGGGTCAAGCCCCACTTTGGGCTCCGCATGGAGCGTGGAACCTGCTTAGGATTCTGTCTCTCTCTTCCTCTGCCCATCTCCCCCACTCATGCTTCCTCTCCCTAAAACATAATACAAAATTAAAAATAAATTAGCAAGTGAAATAAATTCTGAGACTCAAGAAAAAGGTTTAGAGAGTTACACCTCGAAATGTCGTGATTGTGCTATTCTGACCCTACATCTGGGTCTGCAGATTTTCAAAATGCATTCCTCACAGAAGGAATTTCCCACAGGGTTGGTTATCAGCACTGAAAAGCCTACATCTCCAAAAAGCTGCGTCCCTTGACAAGCAAGCTCGTTCCTGTGGTGACCCACATCTCTCTGGTTTTTACTACTGTGTGGACAGTGTGGTATAGCCCTGAAAGCACAGCCACACGGGAGAGAAATCAGCCAGTGAAAAAGACGACCAAACCTCCCTCTCTGAAGGGATTCCTTTTGATTCTCGTAAAACGTGATGGAGAAATTTTAAATAAAAACCACAGAAAATGAAACATTCGCAGCAGGTGCCCTGCTACAGATGAGGGTTTGGGAAAAATATCACAACTGGCCGTGGCTACAACGAAAAACCTTTTAAAGGCTCTCTGGAAAAGCCGGTCATCTCAATCTTTCCAGCGACAGAGAACAGTCTTCACCTCCCTAAACTGTTTTGTTTTGTTTTTTAAATTCAGGATGCAATTAATTTGAAAGCTTGAGCTAAACGTAAATTGAGTGGATTGGTGTGGAAAGGTAAATCGATACACCTCAGATTAAAGATAACTAAAACGGAGTGACCTATATATTCAGAACATTTTGATAATGGTTACGTGTCTCTTTGGTTCAGTGCTAGAGAAAGAAGTGGCTGGAAGTTGCAAAGTAACCACAGGGACGCTGTAAAACTGCCTGTCTGAAATCTGTTCCTTTTTGTGGTTATTTGGGCCAGGAGAGCCGGTGCCATCAGCAGGCTGGATGCACGGCCTGTCACACGCTGATCACATGCACTCCGCCCGGCCAGCCTTCTTCTCCTGGTCCGGATCCCATGACATAAGGGCGACCAGCTGATTTGGCGTGACAGTTCCCCTAATTTCTCACCTGGAGACTGAAAACAAAAACAAAAACAAAACCCGGGCACTTGCAAAGAGCCACTTTTAAAGAGTTATAAGCAAGCACGAAGAGGCTTTCCTGTCTCGTTAGCAGATCTCATTCTGCAAAATACATCCTCTGGAGGCTTCTTGTTTAAGGAACAACTGGGCTGAGTCCCATGTTAATAAAAAGCTACCAACTAGCTTTCACGGTTTCAAAGTGGCCATTTTCCAATTGTCCAAAGCCAGAGTTGCTATAACTTCTGAACATATTCTTCTAAAGTATCTGTGAAAATATTATGGAATAATATGGAATGAAGTTCCGTTCAGCACCAGTTCAACACGCTCGGCCTAAATTTTTTCCAAACTGTAAAGTTTTCCCTCCTTTAGGCAGGAAGTTAGAAAAGAAATGAAAACTAGAGCAGTTTTACTTTAATTACTGACAGGCAACCAGGGTCCCCCCCCCCCCACCTTACTTCTGGAATATTCCATTCCGTATTGGCAAAACACATATTTCATAACAAAAGCAGAAACGGAAGAAAAGGATCGTGAAAACAACGCCGATGCTAAGTTCCAAGGCTCCCTTCTACAACACTATGTACCTGTTTGTTCCCTCCCATAATGCAAGCTTTATTTCCGGTAAACCACGCTGAGCCTCATCTCTCTCCTCATAGAAGGGCAGGGTTCTTTCCAGCTGTTGGTGTCAGGCAGGAGAAACAAGGCCAGAGGCAGGTTGAGCTGAGGTCAGGTGCTTGGAGACGCCAAAGAGTAGAAAAGCAGAATTGGGGATGGGTGGAGGTCAGAACGTGAGTCAATCGCCAGAGACACCAAGTTCAAACTAGGACAAGCCAAGACCAGCGTCTTGGGGGCAAATCTAAGAACAAATCAGGCAGGGATGGACGAATGGGCAAGCTGAAAGACACTAAAGAAACATATGAAATAGGTGTGGCTAGATCGGCACAGCCATTCACTCTGCTCAGTGTCTGGTCGGACTTCCTCTGCAAACCAGCTTCTCCTGGACTTAAAGGAGCCGTGCTCTGAAAAGAGTAGAGAGGAGACCAGAAGCGATGAATGTAAGGTGGAGACATTGTTATGCACAAACATGCACCACCACAACCCCCAAAGGAAGAGCTGTGAGAACCACACAAGCTAAAGATTGGCATCACTTGTTAGAACAATAAATTACACGTAAGGAAGCAGTAGCTACCCTTGAAATACAAAGAGGTTAATACTCATCCCATGATTCACTCGCTAAAATACTGGGTGAGTACCTACAGCTGGACACTGTGCTGAAAGCCGAGGATAAAAAAAGTCAAACCAAATAGAGTCTGTGCTCCCACGGAAGTCACCGAGAAAGAAACAGACGAGTAAATAAGCAATTTCAGGACAGTTGGTGAATACATTGCCCGGGGGAGGTTGTGGGGCGTGAGATCAGAAGGATAATGGTCGGTTTCCAGAGGAGATGAAATCTAAGCTGAGGACCTCTCTCCTGACTTGTGCCCTGTGTGTGATTCCTCTGCAGAGCCACGGAGAACGGGGAGGACTCAGAAGAAGACAAAAGAATGGAAGCCCCAAAGACGGGACCCATCTGCTAGGAGTGAAGATAGTAGCCCGGTGTCACCTCGAGTACATTCAAATGTGTAATTCTCAAAGTGCCAAAAGGCATATACAGAGAGCATATGTCAGAGTTTCACTTAGCTCATTCCTGAGGGAACCAACAGAATGATTCCAAGGCAGACACAAGAAATGGGTGTATATACAGTCCACTAAAGAAAAAAAGACCAGGGGCACCTGGGTGGCTTAGTCAGTTAAGCGCCCGAGTCTTGATTTCGGCTCAGGTCATGATCTCACAGTTTGTCAGGTCGAACGGCACTTGGGGTTCTGCGTTGACAGTGAGGAGTCTGCTTGGGATTCTCTCTCCCTCGCTCTCTCTCTGTGCCCCTCACTCCCTCTCTTTCAAAATAAATGAATTAACTTTAAAAAAGAAAACACTAGAATAAAAGTGTTGAATTAGAGGGGTGCCTGGGTAGCTCACTTGGTTGAGCACCCAGCTTCGGCTTAGGTCATGGGCTCACGGTTCACGGGTTCAAGCCCCGCGTCTGGCTCTTAGCTGACAGTTCAGAGCCTGGAGCCTGCTTCAGACTCTGTGTCTCCCTCTCTCTCTGCCCCTCCCCCACTTGTGCACACGCGTGCGCTCTCTCTCTCAAAAATAAACATTAAAAATGTAAGTGTTGAATTAGATACAAAATTCATTAATATCAATGTCAATTCATCAGTATCACAGGGCAATAAACTATCATCTCCATGGTTAATTTCAATAGCGACGAGAAATCATTTGCATTGTTCTTGCAGAAAACTGATTCTTTATCTTACTCATTTCTTACATATTAACTTCTAACTTGTGTTGCAAAATGTCTGGGCCCTATTCTTTAGTAAATAGTAAGTTAAATAAAGTTACATTTGCTGAGAGTCAAATGATTCTTAGGCTTACTAAGTGAAGTCCTAGCATAACAATAAAAAATTCAAGGACGCCTGGGTGGCTCAGTCTGTTAAGCGTCCGACTTCAGCTCAGGTCACGATCTCGTGGTCTATGAGTTCAAGCCCCGTGTCGGGCTCTGGGCTGATGGCTCAGAGCCTGGAGCCTGCTTCCAATTCTGTGTCTCCCTCTATCTCTTCCCCTCCCCCGTTCATGCTCTGTCTCAAAAATAAATAAACGTTAAAAAAAAAAAAAAAAAAACTCACACCACCAAGTTTTGGATAACCTTTTAAATAGTAACCCTCTGTAATGTATCAAATATGAAGACATCCCATGAGGAGACTTGTGACCATCCTCAGTCTGCACAAGTGCTAGAAGTTAAAGTTACAGAAAAAAAACACTTTTTTTCTACCTGATTCTAAAGCATACAGATAACCATCTACATTGCAAGCGCTGTTTTTACACTGGTTTTTCTCATTTAATCACCTCGCCCATCCTGTGTAGTAGGTTTTACTGTTTTTAATTTCTGTAGTGGAGGAAAGAAAGGGGCCAGAAATTAAATAACTTTCCCCAAGTATAAATTAGTAAAGTTGTTTGGGAGGGCAGTTGTACAGAGTCAATCCAAATCTGAAATATACATATCCTTTGACTCAGTTAATTCTCTGTTAGAATCTATTCTAAAGAAAGGTTTGCTGCTTAGTACAGAATGTTTATATTGGCAAAGGAGAAAGAAGGGAGGGAAGGAAGGAAGGACGGAAGGAAGGAGGAAAGAAGAGAGGGAGGAATGAAGGAAAAAAAAAGAAAAAAAGGGAAGTTGTTAAATAAATTAGCATATATCCATATTATGACATACTAAGCAATCTTAAAAATAAATGAGGTAGACCCATACTGACCTTCAGCAAAAGGAGCAATTTACAGAATAATGTATTATGTAAAATACAATTGCTCATTAAAAGGCTGTAAAGGTCACATATCAGCTGTCAATGGTGATTGCCTCAGGCAAGGGGAGCAGGCTTGGGGAAGTAAAGGAAGATGAAGGTGGTGAGAGAAGAATTTTCTATTTTGTTCTGTATTTCTACATTCCTGGAACCATTTATAATGGAAATTGATTACTTACACAATTTTTTAATAACAAATGGTACTGGTTCAGGAAGGATAACTTGCCGGAGATTACCCAACTAATAAAAGGGATTCAAGTTACAACTCAAACTCAGGTCTGGCCAACTTAAAAGCTGTGGGCTTTGCAAATTATTATTCACCTCACTGATCACCCATGATTGCATTTACACAGGGATGTTATTCAGGATTGGTCCACCACATCTGTTGGCCAGAAAATTCCTTAGGAGTTAAGGGATGGGACCTGCTTGGCTTCTTCTAAGACATTGGTGTGGTTTGATTGCTTCCAGAACCATTCTGTGCCAGAACATAACTGCTTTTCATCTTGATCACCAAGAAACTCAGAGCCAGACCCAGCATCTAATTCCCATATTCTGGTTTCAAGGTAGACACCCAGTTTCAGGAACAAACTGGTAGTTAATTAAATTGGGATCCAGGTCTACAAGAAAATGTGGCCATGGAGTCAGACCCAACATGTGGGGCTAGGTCTCCTTCAGTCACCTCAGCAGAAAGTCAGGATACGTTCTAACAGACAGATTATCACACTTGAGTGTGCCTAAGAATCACCTGGTGTTACTCATTAAAAATACAGATTCCTGAGCCTCATCCTTGCAAAAAAATTTGGACATGAATGTTCATAATAACCAAAAAAAGAAAAAGAAAAAAATTAAGACAACCTAAATGTCCATCAACAGACGAAGAGATAAACTGATGCATTCATAGAAAGTTGTCTCTGGTCATCTGTAGGAAGTAGGTAGGTGGATAGGTCTGCTGCTACATATATGTACCAAATGTCTGACACTTAGGTGACCCACTAGGACATCTCTTAGTGCCCTACGCTGAGTTTTAGAGGTAAAGTGGCAAGTAGAGTAGACACAGTCTGCGAAGAACAGGGTAACCAGAGGCTTGCACTCTTCAGGGATGAGTCAGGATCACTTAACTGAACAAACCATTAGATCAACAGGAGTGCTGGCCCAGGGACAGAGAAATCTATAATGGGTTGCAGGGGAGAGGAGTGATGAGCATCAGTTATAGCCTTGTGATCAACTATAACATCCGGCACTGTAGTTCATACTACTAACTCTTCCCTTATAAGTTCCCAGGAAATAAGACTGACCGGAATTCTAGAGGAGCTATTCCTAGATAGGTCAAAGTTGCCTTAAGAAGGGAATGGAGCTGGGGCTCCTGAGTGGCTCCATTGGTTGAGCATCGACTTTGGCTCAGGTCATGATCTCCTGGGTCGTGAGTTCAAGCCCGCATCAGGCTCTCTGTTGTCAGCACAGAGCCCACTTCGGATCCTCATCTCCCTCTTTGTCTGCCCCTCCCCTGCTCACACTTGCTCGCTCGCTCTCTCTCTCTCAAAAATATAATTGAGGGGCGCCTGGGTGGCGCAGTCAGTTGAGCATCCGACTTTAGCCAGGTCACGATCTCACGGTCCGTGAGTTCGAGCCCCGCGTCGGACTCTGGGCTGATGGCTCAGAGCCTGGAGCCTGTTTCTGATTCTGTGTCTCCCTCTCTCTCTGCCCCTCCCCCGTTCATGCTCTGTCTCTCTCTGTCCCAAAAATAAATAAACGTTGAAAAAATATATATATAATTGAAAAAATATTTTTTTAAAAAAGGGAACAGAGCTGAGCAGCTCAAGGGGTGGACTGTAACTGATACTGCAGCACTCAGGTTCCCTCTTCAGAGCCCATGCATCTATCCTCCAGCTGCTGGAAGGATGAGCTGCTGAGGGCTTGCAGCTGTGCCCTTCTTTGGGAATTGCTCTCAGCCACAGGACACTGCCCTGCACAGGTGGCCATCTCTTTCCAGGGGGTAGCCCACGCCAATAGTATGACAGGCTCGTAGCTGTCAGTCTTTAAAAAAAAAAACAAAACTAAAAGCTTCTCTCTCTCTTTTTTAAATAAATTAAAAGGGTCTCTTTTTCAAATAGATTTCTGGATAGATATTCTCGGGCTTAAGCAAGGACGTGGGCTAACTAATTACAGTGGAGCATAGCGGGGGAAGTGGTTGTCTCGACACTCAAGCTTGAGTTCAAAGGCCACATGGGCAGATGTTTCCAGGTTTTTAAGATTCTCCCAGTTCATGTTTTCAGCTGCACACCCTCTGCCCCAGCCCACCAGCCTTGCTAGCTGGGGTTCTCAAAAGAAGGTGCCCTGCCCTATCCCCCTCCCTCATCTGCTCAAATCCTGGCCCCGAGGGTTTTGATCCTGACCTCGTTTACTTGATCGTCCTCCTCATCTCAAACCTTCTGACTTCTTCAGTTTGCAAAATGAGAGTCTCTGCTTGCTTGGTCCGTCTTCTGAAGCCTTTCTTCTTGGGGGTTAACCGTCACGTGGCTCCTACATATATCTGGAGCATAGTCTTCCCTCTCTCACTGGAGGAGGGTTTTAGATGACGGTGATAAGGGACACAGCATAGCTTTCAGCTGTGCTGGGTAGCTTTTCAAAGCCATGTGTGGTCCAGTCCCCACAGGTGCACACCCCTGGGTCTTAAAGTCACAGTGCTGTGCTCCTAACCCCACATCCAACAAAAGATTGACAGCCTTAGAGATGTCTAAATGCCTTTTTCTTTTCAGGCAAATGACTCTTGAGAGTCAATCTACCAGCCAAACATAGGGAACTGAAGAGCCCCGACCTCAGAGGGATAATTATTTAAAAGCTGGAGCTCATGGCATCTTTAGTATATGTCAGGATTCCCTTATCTTTGAGGTAAGTAACTTAATTAGCTGGAATTCAATGAGTTTAATGGGTATAATCGAAACAAAAATAATCACTAATATGATTGCTTAGAGTCTGATTTGAAAGCCTTGCTCTGCTCCTTTTGAACTGTAATTAATTCGTATTTGTTGTGAAATATGAGTACATCAAAATACGTTAGAGACCTGAAAACGCATACTGCAGTTGCAGGGAGGTATGCCAGGGGGCGCTCTGGTCCAAGGCTTGTGTTTTACTCTTAAATCTGTTTTTGGGCAAAGCGGGTTTTGCATGAGATTAGTCAGGAATTTTGTTTAAACATAAAATACTGCGACTGAGGACATTCTCTTTTCTTGGCACACATCCCATTTTTTTCTTTTCTCTTTTCTTTTTTTTTTTAACCTTCTATGCATGATTGCCCTATCATTTCCCCCTCGCCTCCTACACTACTTTTTCTCCTTTTAATGTTCCTCTCCCTCTTTCTTTGGTAGCTTCTCTCTTCATGCAACCTTTCTCTCCCTAAGTCCAGTACTGAGGACCGAAATGATGCACATACCAATTATCGTCAGGGAGGGAAACCCCAAGAGTCCACATGCTGGAATGGTTATCAATCAGCATGCCTGGGGACCACCTTTTCTAAGCCAAAAATTGAGGTATGCGTTCTGATAAGTATGGGGGTACATTTGAGAGCAGCCAGATAATATTTTTGGAATTGAGCCTGTTCCATAAAGTTCAGATCACCTGGGTGTGGGCTTTTTGCAGAGAGGACCTCAAGCGCACAGCCTCGTGTACTCAAGAGAAATTCCCCATATAGGCTGACACCAGTGGTGCCTTCTCACTTCTTGGACCTAAATGTCCTAACGCTCATGTCCTAACTCTGGAGTATACAAGAAAATTTTTCATCACGTTCACAAAGCCTTTATTAAATTGCACATAGTAGCCTGGGCAAGGAAGAACCAACTCCTTGTTGGTTTGTGGGCATAAATTGACATGCAATCGTGTCTCAAAAGGTACAAGAGTATCTCTGGAGCATAGAACTAATATGTATTAATAAGAGAACAGAAAAGACAGAGAGCAACCAGTAGCAGAGAAAAAGGCTCGGCTAGTTGGGGTACCTAACCCCAAAACCAGGAGCGAGGAAAGAAATCTAGCTATGGGACAGGACCGACGTGGTCCCAGAGAACACAGGGCTCTTCTCCTGGCCAAGAAGCAAGAAAGACGTTTATGTGTTTTTCTAGTTTTCCCTCTCCATCTCTTTCCAAACATCCTCACCTGCCCTCATTTTCTCTTGGCTCTCTGCCAGATTTGTGCCTTGGAAAAAGCAGTCATAGATTCACAGAAATATGGATCTGGAGAAGGGACTTCCAATCATCCTCCCGATCCCCTGAATAATCAATGAGCCTGGAGCCTGCTTTGGATTAGATGTCTCTGTCTTTTTCTGCCCCTCCTCCCCCTCTCAAAAGTATATAAACATTAAAAAATAATAATAATAATAATAAAGAAGTAGCACAGGCATATCTTGAATGTAGCCCAAGAATCAGGGCTTTTTCCATCGACACCATGCTGCCTCTCTCTGGAAGAATTGTCAAGACAATGGGAAAACAGTAATAAAACACGATACTATCAAGAGAGACAAGAGGAGAGAGAGCAGGTGGCTTATAGAAAGAAAATAGGGATGTGGAAGAAAGGAATCAGTAGAAAAGGAAGAAGAAAAGAGAGAAAATAAGATGGATGGAGGGGTAGAGGCATGAGGTATTCTGAGCTACAGTGACATCACCATCTAGTGCTAAATTAAACCATTTAAAATCCCACTGGGGGTTCCATTCCTAGGTATTTACCCAAGAGAAATGAACACATATCCACACCAAAAAATTTGTACAAGAATGTCCATAGCAGCTTTATATATAACATTCAAAAACTAGAAACAGACCAAGGTGCCCATTAACGGGAGAATGAATAAGCAAACTATGATATATCCAGAATGCTGGTCAGAAATACTTCTGATATTCACACGACCAGGAGATGGCTCTCACAGACATTACGCTGAGCAAAGGAAGCCAGACAAAAGAGTATATACTCTTTGATTCCATTTTATGAAGTTCTAGAACAGATGAAACTGATCAGTAGTGGGAAAAGTCAGAGCAGTAACTGCTTGGGAAGGGGCAGATGATGGTGAGGATTAACTGGGAAAAAGCACAAGGGGAAGGTTCTGGTATGATGGTAATGCTCTATGTCTTATTAAGGGCTTGGGTTACACCGGCATGTGGACTTTGTCAAAATTGATGAAAAAATATACCTAAGATCTATGCATTTCATTGGATGTAAATTTTATCTCAAGAGGAAAAAAAATAAGAAATACTAAACCCTAGTTAATGATATACGTGCCCACGTGTTTAGGAGAAAAAGGATATGACAATTTACTTTGAAATGCATCTGAAAAATAAAGGAATTGATCAATGGAGAGACAGAATATATGTGATAAAGCAAACACAGTAAAATATTAATTGGGACAGTCCAGCTGGTGGGTATATGGGTGTTCACAATAAAGTTCTTCCAACTTTTCTGCATATTTAAATATTTTCATCAATGCATTTTGAGAAAAACTCACTAAAGGACACACTATATTTGAAAAAAAGAATAGACTGGGGTGCCTGGGTGACTTAGTCAGTTAAGCATCAGACTCTTGATTTCGGCTCGGGTCATGATCTCAGTTTGGGGGACGAGCCCCACATCGGGCTCTGCACTGTCAGCACAGAGCCTGCTTGTGAGTCTTTCTCTCTCTCTCTTCTCTGCTCCCCCGCACACACGCTCTCTCTCAAAATAAAAAAATAAAAAATAAGTAAGAAAAAAAAGACTAAGCAGTGGTGCCTGAGGACTTTCAACTGGAATTTTCCCCGAATATGGGTGTGTGGAAGGACAGCGAAGAGAGAAAGAACGTTCCTTGGTATTTCCGGAGGTCGCATGAGACCCCATCAGCCAGGCTGTTCCAAGTTCCCCTTCCAGTCCCCTCCTTCCTACCTACGTTTCCTGCCTTTCTCATATTCCCTACCGCTCAGAGTCAGATGTGCGATTGATACGACCTTAGAATTCATCCCTTGTCACAATCCTGCGTCATTCACTGTTTCAAGAGATCTGCGTGTCGCGTCCAGCTCTGCTCCAGCCAGACACTGAGCTCCAGGAGCTGGTGCCAGAACACGATGTGTGCCTCTGAACCCGAGCCGGGCAGTGATGGGGGCTGTAGGGCAGAATAATCTCGTGGGGTGGAGCCCTGGGGATCAGGACCCTCAGGGCTCACACAAGGATGGCACGGTCGCCCCGGCATTGGCAGGTGACGACTCATATTCACAAGAGTTCAAGTTCGTGATGGTGAACTAATTCAATGGACTTTACATTTTACTTGGTACAACATTATTTTTATTTGAAAATATCTGGTAATGTTTCCGTCACATTTGGCCGATAGAAGGCCCTGAAATACAATGTCTCTTACCAAAAATTGGCTGAAAACCCCACATATGTTTATGATAGAGTTCATGGGAACCACATACATGTCAGTAGAGCAAGCAAACATGTTGTCTGGCCCCCAGCCTGTGACCTTCACTTGTGGGAGGCCCCACGGAACCCCACCTGGAATGCCGCAGGGTATAAGCCAAGACTCTTCGTGACCTGCTATTATCCTCTGTCTCTGCCAAGAGTGAAGCCACACCTTCCCTCTGATTGGTATTTTTCTTTTTCACTGTGAATCAAGACAGCGATACTGATTTCTACAAACCAAAGATAAAAAGCATCCCTTTTCTTTACAAACTCCTATAGCTACTTATGCGTATTGTAAACATTCAATAGTCACCCGGGTGATAAAATTCAGTGTAAGCGGATAACGGATTCTCACCATTAAATCCCCTTTTGAAACGTGGCCCCTACCACGTAGTGAAAAAGAATCACTAATGACAGAATAACAGAAGGCAATTTTTGTATGGATCGCGGTAGCAAATACAGCAAAACCTGGGACTGCAGGTAGCTGCTTCTGCGAGGGTTCCGAAAGACGAGCACACATTTCTAAAAAGTTGCAACTTGGTAGACGAGCGATGTCTTGCAATACGAGTGGCACGTGATGCCGAAGGTCACATGGTCGCAGCGGAACCAATGGTTCTTGAAAGTTGCTTTCGATATAGATGAGTGCTTTGGATAACGAGCATGTTTCTGGAACGAATTGTGCTCGCAAACCAAGGTGTTACTGCAATTCTCATGTTTAAATATTTGGTCTCCTGACTCTGAATACCAGAAGTGAAACAAACACTTTGAAGTAATTCGTACAGCCTACATCCTATGGATGACGTGGTTTGTTTCTTTCCAGTAGGAGTCCAGTCAGATCCCTATGTGTGGAGGCCATAAGGCAAGTCCCCAACTCCCTGAATGCCTGATCTGTCCAAGACAGTCCCCTGCCCTGCCTCATTTTACACACAGCAACAGGATCGTAATCTCACACACCCTACAAGGTGTAACTCGTTATCTCGTCCATAGCGGGCAACAATCAAGAGCAGAGTGAATGAGATGTCCCAGCGTTAATCGTAACTGCAAAATTCACAAAACCTTCCGCCCCACCTTCTCCCAGACCACGTTAGTATCTTTCACTCCAGCGGAAAGAACGGCGATCACTAAAGAATTTCCCAGCCTCACATGAAAGATAAGAGGGGGGCTACGCGGACCACGGATGGCTGCGAAAGTCCCACACGCTGTCCTGCTGTATTGGAGTATCCTGGTTTTCAGGAGCCCCGGGGAACCTTGTGCCCACCCAAGTCTTCAGCAAAAGTAAGCAGGAGGCGAAGCCGGCCTATGCTAGCTTTCCTCCGCGTCTTGGCCAGTTCCCTCTCCCCCCATCATCGAGGTTTAGAGCCAAGGACGTAAACTGGCAGCCGAACCACAAACTTGTTTTGTTCACGCCAGGATTTTCATGTTTTTAAGTTGGCTGCCTAAAGAGTGCGCAGTGTCACATGAAAATTCAGATGAACTGCTTCTCTTGGAAAACGAAATCTGGACAACACCCCTCATTCTCCTGTGGCAGTGGTCAGCTGAGCGGAATGAACAGGGGTCACCGCCAATGGGGCATGGTCTCTCCGGGGTCACGGTCGCCTGCTTCACGTATTTGTTTTACCTTCCAGAAGCATCTGAGCAGGTGCCTCCTGGTGTAGAGGCAGGCCCCAGCGCGGGAAGCCTAGGGTTGTGTGCCCTCCCGGGTTCAAGGCTTTGGTTGGCCACCCTCATTCTTCTACCAGACCCCACGGGGGTCTCACGCAAGCCGTGGCCGCCTCTGGGCCTCAGTTTCCTCATAAGCTAGCTGAGGATACCTCGACGAGTTCGCACAATCTCTTACTAACATGCCCCTAAAGTTGAAAGCTCTGAGTCCACATCCGAATACCTTGCCCTGCCCATGAACTTTGTCGGTGAGGGTTGCCCCTCAAAATGGAAGTTGTAGAAACGTAACCATTCTTGGGCACTTTGGGTGGCTCAATTCGTGGAGCGTCCGACGTGGCCTCAGGTCATGATCTCACGGTTCGTGGGTTTGAACCCCGCATCTTGTTCGCTGCCGTCAGCACAGAGCCCGCTTCGGATCCTCTGTCCTCCTCTCTCTCTGCTCCTCCCCCACCCTCTCTCTCTCTCTCTCTCTCTCTCTCTCTCAAAAATAAGTAAACACTTTAAAAAAATGTAGCCATTCTCCAGTGGCACTGCTCATTATCCCCAAAGGCATTAGGAGGACACCGTCAGCCCCTAAGTATCTACTAATCTCCCGTCTTTCCTCGGTCATCGGCCTCTGCCTCTGAAGTCTACTCATTATCACTCCCTCCTTGAAACACTGTGCTCACTTGGCTTCCATAAATTTACATGCTCTGCACAGCCTGTCCTCTCCAACTGCTCCTGTATTTTCTTCCTTTTCTCTTTTACCAAACGTAGAAATTCCCTAACGTTTCAGTCACTCCCTCAGCCCTCGTTGCCCACGGCCACTCTCCCTTTCGGAACACATACCCACGACAGTGGTCCTCACTGCAGCCTCTGTGGGGGTGACCTCCCTCTCTTGTGCGCCGAACCCAGGCTATCGCCGAGCTCTCCGTCGCCGCACCTTCCCCGCACCCCAGCCGTGACTCGATGTTGACATGTCCAAACGTAAAATATCCAAACCCAAACTTGCTGGCGTGGGTATCTCCTGTTTCTGTCTGCCCCGCATCTCGGTTTTCGCTGGCAGACTACTGCCTTTTCGTCTAGTGGGACTGCCAGTTGGTTTCCCCGCTTAGCCTGACCGGGAGGAGGCACGACCAAGCTTTCACCGATGGGCAGTGTCGCATCTTCCGGCTCACACCGATGGGACCAAAGACTTAGCACCTGACCTCAGCAGGAGTTGGCATATGGGTATGGAGAGGCAGCTGGAGGGTCTCTTCTTAGGTCATCAACTGTCAGGATGGCGTAACCGCCTTTCCCGGCCGCACAGAAAACATGGAAGGAAGACAAGACACACAAAGGAAGCGAAGCCAAGACAGAAGGAGGGTCAGGCACTAACGACAGCCTCTGAGCACCTGAAACCAGGGCTGTGGAAAATCGGTGGCTCCCCGCCCCCCACCCCGCCCCTGGATTTCACAATGACATCAGCTAACTGACTCCATGTTTCCTGAGCTAATTTGAACTGGGTTATTTTTGTCACTCGTAGTCAAGAGTCCCCTTTTGGTACCCCATCCTCCTGGTTAACATGTTAGAAAAATCTAAAACACCTCTAACTCTCTAGTTCCCTCTCCTCCAGCGTTCAGTTTGTGACCAAACCTTGGGAGTCGCATTCCCATCGCGGAGGCCATATCCCTAGCCTCTTCTCCACCCACATGCTACTCCCCAAGCGAGTGTCGTCAGCTACCCTTCTGAAGACAAATGCGATAGCCTTCTCACAATCTCCCAGTCTCCAGGCGCTGCCTCCTTCCTCCCCTTATATACCATGGCTACACCTGTTTCCCTGAAGCGTAAGTTTGACTATGCAACTCTCCTCTTTAAATACCCATTGCTTTGAAAATAAGAAAAAAAAAATCCCATATGAGTTTGCTAGAGCTTCCATAACGGGGGCTTAAAGGGCAGAAATTCATTTTCTCATGTTTCTGGAGCAAGAAATCTAGGATCAAAGTGCTGGCAGCATTGGTTTCTTCTGAGGCCTCTGCCAGGCTGGTAGATGGCCATCTTTATCCCGTATCTTCGCACGGTCGGCCTTTTGTGCGCGGCTGTGTCCAAAACTCTTCTTCTCATAAGGACACCAGTCATGTTGAATCAGCTCCCCTCCCCCAATGACCTCAGTTTAACCTAGTTACCTCTTTAAAACTCCCATCTCCGGGATGCCAGGGATGCTCAGTGGGTTAAGCGTCTGACTCTTGATATCAGCTCGGGTCACGATCTCACAATCTGATCCGTGAGATCGAGCCCCACGCTGGGCTCTGCGCTGACCGCACGGAGCCGCCTTGGGATTCTCTCTCTCCCTCTCTCTCTCTCTCTCTCTCTGCCCCTCCCCTGCTTGTTCTCTCTCTCTCTCTGTCTCAAAATAAATCAATAGACATTTTTTAAAAAATTTTTAAAAATCCTATCTCCAAACACAGTCACGTTCTGAGCTATTGGGAGTGAGGTCTTTACCATATGAATTTTTGCGAGGGACACAATTCACTCCATAACAACCCCCCACTCAGATTTCTTTCTGTGGCTCCAAAGTCCACCTTTTTAACCCTATCAACCTTGTCTCCTTCCCTGACTCCTATACTAACCTCTAGCAAAACTGTTCTCAGATAGTTTCTGAGAGTCTCATATTACCTGTCTCTAGGCCGTCAGCACCCAACCTTCCAAGTCCTTCACAAATGCCCTTTCCTCTCAACTTGCCTGGTTTCTTCAACGGAGATGTTCTCATTCCTCCTGAGCAGGCGTTAGCCATTTTGTTCACCTCCACCCACCCCTACTTTCCTGTACTTCCCCTCTTCTCTGGAGCTCGGCTTCTCCCCCTTTCCATTAGGTCTGCTGGAACTTCCAGGTAGAGAAGCTTTGGCTACAGGTATCGTCATGTGACCCACCCTCCGCCGATCAGATCCAACCTCCTGAGGCTTTTCTCCTGAGTGGTAACACAGCAGTCGGAGGGTGGTTGGAGCTGAGTCATTTGGTCACCACACTCCTGGATTCCTCCTGTCGCAACCACCACCACTGGCCTGGTTCCTGTTATTCTCAAAGCATCTGTTAAGCTCTCCCTTTCCTCTTCAGCGAGCTACCCAGAATCCTTCGAATGAACCCCGTGTTTTTCTTTTCTCCAGTTAGCCAGTGTTCATTTCTTCCCTGTGCAACTGAATATCTCCATTGATTCAGTTTGAATCCCAGAGCACAGCGCTCATCCATCTCGTAACACACCCTATTTCTGCCTTGTATGAAATGGGGCCCACGGTTTCCCTGCATTCTTTTTCCCCTTTGCTCAGGGCTGGAAGTAAGAAGGAAAAAAGGAGGGCAAGTGAGGAGAGGAGAGCCCAAATGTCAATTGGTCCTGGAGGGACAGTTGATCTCTTGTTCCACATAGGACATTGGGGGACGTAGTAAGATCCTCTGAGGAAAATTAATGGAGGGCGTGTGTCTTAGTCTTTTCGAGCTGCTATAATGAAGTGTCATAGACCGGGTGGCCTATAAACAACAGAAACGTATTGTTCAGAGTTCTAGAAGTTGGAAGTCCAGGATCAAAGCACCAGAAGATTTGGTATGTGGCGAGAACCCAACTTCCCGGTTCACAGATGGCTGTTTTCTCAATGTGTCCTCATGTGGCAGGAAGATTGAGGGAAGTCTCTGGGATCTCCTTTATAAGGGTGTTAATCCCATTCATGAGGGCTCTTCCCTCATGACCTAATCACCTCCCAAAGGCCCCACCTCCTGGTGCCATTATTTTGGGGGTTAGGATTTCAACACAGAAATTGTGGGGGTAGTGGGGACACAAACATTCAGTCCATAATGGTGTGTTTAAGCATGCCGGGAAGAGTCCCAGTGATTACCATGTAGCCCAGAAAGGCCTAGAAGTAGCAGAGAGAAACAAAAAGTCCTAAAGGGACCATGCAGAGCAAATGAGTATGTCCCTACGGACACCTGCATGAACTGATAATGTAGAACCACAGGGGGACAATAGATGTTTCAACGGATAGTGCTGACAGATAGTATTGAGGACCATAAAGGCACCTCATAACTGATGCCTTAAGATTATGTAAGACTTCAGCCAGGTCATGATCTCGCGGTCCATGAGTTCGAGCCCCGCGTCAGGCTCTGGGCTGATGGCTCAGGGCCTGGAGCCTGTTTCTGATTCTGTGTCTCCCTCTCTCTCTGCCCCTCCCCCATTCATACTCTGTCTCTCTCTGTTCCAAAAATAAATAAACGTTGAAAACAAAAAATTAAAAAAAAAAAAAAGATTCACATCCCAACACATTTATTTCTGAACCGGTCTTATTCTTCCTCCTAGACTATAACAGGGCAAGGACTGTAGCTCTCTTTGTATCCCCTGCAACTGCTGTCTCGGTATCTCATGCAGCGTAGACACTCATCGATCTGTTTTTAAGTTGAATCTAACTGAATCAACTGCATATTGGGAAGTACACAGCAGGGCTGGATCACCAACGTCCCTGAGACGGTTAGGCTTGATTTAGGGGAAGGGCCCTAAATCATTTTTCATCTTTGCATGAGAAAATTAAAGAGTTGCATCGATGGTCTCGAAACATTAATGGAATGTGCTTCTCCAGCATAGTGCAGATCGTTTGACCCTGGTGATTAGAAAGAACTGGCAGCTGTTTCTCACTCATGGCCTGAGAGTGCCTGCATTTTTGCAAAATTGAACCGCAGAACTTTGGAACTGGGAGGGATGTTGACCAAACGAGCCAACACCCTCACTTACAAGCGGGGGGTGGGGGGGGGGGACCGAATCCCAGAGATCTGTGGCAATTTGCCCGAAGTAACAGAGTCCATGAGAAAGTCAGAGCAAGGATCTGTCCCCTCACTCCCTATTTTCCCCATCCAGCTGAGATTCCACGATCTGCCCCCTCAGCCAGGCCCTCGCGGACCCCCACCTCTCTTGCTTCGTCGTCTCGTATCGTCCACCCTCCCCAAACACCCGGAAAAACCTCACCTCGGATCATGCCACAGTTTCTGAGCTCTTTGTACACCTGGGCTGCTGAACTCTGCTTGAGAAGATCAGATGACCTCGCAGACTGGTGCCACCATAAATTCATGACTGCCAGACTCCACGGGGCCCTCCGTGTTGCCTGCGATCTGCTCTCTCACAGGGCTGCTGCTCCAGTTGACTCATGCTTCTCCCCCCCTCACGCTTCTGACCTCAACACACCTCCCCTTTATGAAGTCAATGCCTCTAACAGGAAAGCCCTTGACCACCCACCACCAAGCCTGTGGACACATCCGCCTCCGCACCCACCCCAGCCGGACTCTAAACTCCACCTCGTCTCAAAGAGCCCGTTCTTTGTTTGGTCCCCTCTCTGCTCCATCTGTCATTTTTTTCTGAGCCACCTCCTTGCCGTCAGCACCCGAGGAGAACACAGGTGGTTCCTGTATTTAAAAATCAAACCAACTCCCTCCCCCTTTCCCCATGTCCCCTTCCCCAACCACCTCGCTCCTACGCTCATTATCTTCGTTCCCCACCGCAGTCCGCCTGCTACCACCGGTCCGCTACAGTGTTCTCACCAGGGACCTCATTGCTGTTAAGCCCAGAGGAGTCCTCACCTTGCTGGACAGCATCTGACCCTGCCCAGCAGTCCTCGACTTCAGGAAACATCACCTTGATTTCGATGACGACCAAGTCCTCTGATTTTCTCCGACTTCTCTGGATACATCCTGTCAGTCTTTTTCAAGTCACCCATTCCCTACGTGTTGGGGTCTTCGGGGGGCGCTAAGCTATCTTCTCCGGTCACCGTACACACTCTCGCTAGGTAAGTTCGTCTACTCCCTTGAGTCTAATTACGATCAGGTTGAGAGGACTCCCAAGTCTACACTTCCAGTCCAGAACTGGCACTGGAGCACTAGATCTGTAATTCAACTGGACACCTCCCCCTCGCTCCCATCCCCCACCCCCCCCAAAAAACCTTCCATTCTCCTCCCATTGGAAGGCAATACCACCCCCGCCCGGGCATCATCCTTCCTCATGACTCCGAACCGCAGTCACTGAACGCTCTCAAGTCCACTTTCTCAATATCCCTCTAATGAGCCTCCCTCTTGAGAGAGATCTGTAGGGAAGTGGTTAAACTTGCAGCCAGCTGAAGTAGATTCAAGTCCCACATCTACCACTTGGTTATGCAAGTAACTCGGCCTCTCTGGTTTCCCCATTTACGGAACGTAGGTGGTAATAATAGACCTTCCTGGTGAGGATGCTACGAAGATTCAAGGAGATGGTGCATGTGAGCACTTAGAAGAATATTTGGCACAAGGAAGGTACTGGCTCTTGTCTTAGCTCTCGCTGCCACTCTCCAGAGCCGGGCCATGTGCTGTTGTCTCTTCCCTGGCTGAATCCTGATGCCCTTCCTATCTGGGGTCTTGTCCCTCCTCCAACTCCCATCAAGAGGATCTTATGAAACAAAATTTTCCCAGGTCACTTGGCTACTAAACTCCACGGTGGCTTCCCGCTGCTCTGAAAATAAATTTCAAATTCCCGAACGCGGTCTACAAGGTCCCGCGTGATCTGGCCGGCAACACTCCTTCCTTCCCTCCACCTCAGACCCCCACCTACATTGGCTGTACCAGCTCCCCCTCAGCCTTCGGGTCTCAGCTCAACATCACTTGCTCTGGAAAGACAGCCTGTCTCCTCTCAATCCTCTCCTTGTCCAACAAGCTCGCCACGGAGCTTTTCATGGCCTACTTGTCTGTTTCTTGATGGAGTAGGAGTTCTGCTGGCTTTTACATTCATTGCTTTATCTTTTCGTTGCCTCCCATTAGGTTATGAGGTCTTTGGGGGCAGGGACTTTATCTGGTTCACTGCTGGATCCCAAGAACCCGGAAATCTGTCTGGCACACAGGACGTGTTCAATAAATATTTGTTGAATGAACTAAATGACACCAAGGCTATCATTTTCTCAATACAGATGTTAGGTTTTTAGGAAGCAGACAGCATTATGATTCATTTGGGAAATCGAACACCAGCAAATCTTCTTAAAATAATATAATCTGCTTTCGTTCAGATACCTCTCACCTTGGGAAGCCTGGTGTAATCTTCTCAGACGACTTCTACACACTCCATCATCTCTACGGTAATATATCTCACGGAATAGGCTCCAAAGACCCTTAACCTTGAAGAAACCTTAGTTCTTCTTTTTATGGAGAGATTTTTACCCTAGAAAAGCCTGTGGGCTACTTCAGCATGAAATAATGGCCTTAATCACATTGGACAACCTTTTCTACTTAAAATTATTTATGAGATTCAAGTGAGGAGTTAGTAAATTAATGACAGATTTAACTTTAAACGGTCCTTCCTTCCTAATGCTTTTGCCATAATGACTTTCAATACAAGGTAGCCTTTGTTGGTTTTAGAAAATAGAAAAAAAGAGTTTCTTTCATTTTAGAATGTTCTTTTACAATATCTTTCCTTTAGGCGAAAACAGATGAGATTTTAAAAGGGTGTGTGTCATTAACTATTATGATTAAGCATTTATTCTTCTCTTATTAATGTGTGAACATTTTTTGGCCAACCTTCCTCTCTTTGTTCTCTCCCTTCCTCTTCTTGGGGAAAAAGAAAAGAAAAAAAATAAGAAAGAGAAAGGTATACAACATACACACATATATATGCATGTGAAGGGAGAGGGATCCCACAGGATTCTCATATATTGAGAAAGAAGGGTTTGCATATATGCATATGTAATCTATTAATATATGCATGTATATGTGTATGTTTGTATGTATGTGCATATATATATATATATATATATATATATATATAAATACTTAGTATGTCCTAACATGTTTATTAATTTCCAAGGCCATCTTCATAAATGGGTAAAATTTCCACATTTGCATATGAATATATGGATATGTATGTAAGGATACACACACATATACATATTATGTATACATAACATATGTATATTCTGTAATATATGCATGTGATATATACATATAAATAACATATTCATATTAGTATATGTCCCATATGTGAGTGCATATATGTAATATATATGTAATAAATATGTATTATATAAATATATAGGTATATATTTGTATATATATGTGTGTGTATTACATATGTATATTATGTATACATAATATGAATACATGGCCATATGTTCCTATGAATCTATGGAAGCTTTACCCATTTATGAAGATGACCCTGGAAATTAATACACATGTTAGAATATACTAGACATTTATGTCCCTTATGAAGCTACACTACCATATATATTAATCCGATTTTTTTTTTAATGTTTATTTATTCTTGAGAGAGAGACAGACAGAAACAGAGTCTGAGCTGGGGAGGGGCAGAGAGAGAGGGAGACACAGAATCCAAAGCAGGCTCCAGGCTCCGAGCTGTCAGCACAGAGCCCGATTCAGGGCTCGAACTCACAAACTGTGAGATCATGACCTGAGCTGAAGTCAGACGCTCAACTGACTAAGCCACCCAGGAGCCCCCTTAATCTGAATTTTTAATTCTTAGTAATCACCAACCTTGTGGGAAGTGTTGGTAACCTTTTTGTTTGATCTAAACTTGATTCATTTCCTTTCTTCCAAAAACTGCCATACTTCACCAAAGTAAACGAAATGCATTCTGGATTTGGGGGTAATTCAGTGAGATCACGTGAAAAACCCAGAGATAAGAATGTTACAGAGGCAGGCCCAGACATCCTAGTGAGGACCACCTTGTGCTTCTTACATTGTATACTGTCTACTTGTCTCGGACAGGTCTCCATGCAGCCACCACGCTGGGTCCCTGTCCCAGAGAACAGAGGGCCTTTCCAGAAGAAGCAAAGGTTCTCCTCATGTACCGCTTTTGCAGGAAGAAACAGAGAAGGCAGATATCTTAATGCCTGACCAGGGGCCGGCCGTGGTCCCCCCGCTCCCCATCTGCTAGAAAGTTTCCACACCCACTGGGAGTCCAGCCTGCTGGAACCAGGGTGGACCTTTGAGTGTTTCTGTGGACTAGAAGACCTGAGTTTCCACTGAATTCGATTATTAATTAGCTGTGCAATCCAGGGCACATCACTCTCCTTCTCTGACTCTCACTTCCTCTCTGTAATTAAGGAATTTGGACTAAATGATCTCTTAAGTTCTTTTTAGCTCCACTGTTCTATTCTCACTTTCTAAGTTGCCATTTATAGATGTGGAAAGGTAGGGGCACCTGGGTGGCTCAGACGGTGAAGTGTCCGACTTCAGCTCAGGTCATGATCTCACGGCTTGTGAGTTCGAGCCCCACGTCGGGCTCTGTGCTAACAGCTCAGAGCCTGGAGCCTACTTCGGATTCTGTGTGTATCTCTCTCTCTCTCTGCCCCTCCCTACTCACGCTCTGTCTCTCAAAAATGAATAAACATTAAAATAGATAGATAGATAGATAGATAGATAGATATAGATGTGGAAAGTCTACCTATCCCTCTAGTCTCAAATCCGTGTGGTAAAAATGTGGGCCAGTCTAATTAAAGTATCTTCTGTACCGGACACAAAATTAGGATTTGGGGAAGTGCTAAAAGTGGCTTTCACAGTAGTCAGTACTAGGAAAAAGGAAGATCTTGAAGCTTAATATTCCTCTACTAAAGATCTTAAATGAAGGAAAAGGAACTAGGAAGCCCGTTTACAGAATAGCTTACCTCGTTTTTTTCATTAACATTTTTAAACGTTTATTTATTTTTGAGAGAGAGAGTGTGAGGGGGAGGCCCACACAGAATCCGAAGCGGGCTCCAGGCTCTGAGCTGTCAGCACAGAGCCCGACGCGGGACTTGAACCCATGAACCGTGAGATGATGACCTGAGCCGAAGTCAGATGCTCAACCGACTGAGCCACCCAGGCACCCCGCTTCCCTCACTTTTGAGAGTTCTAGTAGCAACAGAGGCTACTGTGACCTCACCATCCTGGCACACTGATCATTAGGACAGGCGTATAGAAACATCTGGAGAGCGCTTGGCTGGCTCAGTCGGTGGAGCATGCGACTCTTAACTCTAGGTTGTAAGTCTGAGCCCCTCATTGGATGTGGAGATTACTTGTAAAAATGAAATCTTAGGAGCGTCTGGGTGGCTCAGTCGCTTAAGCGTCCGACTCTTGATTTCGGCTCAGGCCATGATCTCACGGTTCATGAGTTTGAGCCCCGTTATCAGACTCTGTGGTGACAGCGTGGAACCTGCTTTGGATTCTGTCTCTGCCCCTCCCCTGCTTGCTTTCTATCTCTCTCTCCAAAATAAATAAAAATAAACTACGAAAACTGAAATCTTTAAATTTTTTTTTTCAACGTTTATTTATTTTTGAGACAGAGAGAGACAGAGCATGAACAGGGGAGGGTCAGAGAGAGGGAGACACAGAATCTGAAACAGGCTCCAGGTTCTGAGCGGTCAGCCCAGAGCCCGACACGGGGCTCGAACTCACGGACCGCGAGATCGTGACCTGAGCCGAAGTCGTCCGCTTAACCCACGGAGCCACCCAGGCGCCCCCGGAAAATGAGATCTTAAAAAAAAAAAAGTCTGGAAGAGACTGGGAGGGGTGGGTGATGGGAGACACTCATTCCTGGATTTATATATTTATTTATTACATTTGACGAGTTAAACCGTGTGCTCTTCTGCTCTCCTCGAATCCAGGAAAAAGACAAAATTTACGAAATAAAAGGTAAAACAAAGCTCACTGGTAAATATAATTAACTACCACAATGAATTCTGATCCATCTCCTACAGGGTTTACTTTGCTCCAGTGAGAGCTCTCCAGGGTGCCCCTGTCTCTTCTCCGTGTCCACCGGGGAGACTCTGTATCTTAAAGTGACATGTAATTAAGTGCACGATCACAGGCCTGTCCCATCTGCCAAGGAGAAGAGGAAAGCCACAATCCTTGTCTCAGGGAATTCTCTCAGCGTGTCCTCTGTGTTCTCTTCGGGGCACTCGGCCCACCTCATGGCATCTTCCTTCTCCCAGGCCCTGGGTTGAGACAACAGCCATTCTGTCACCAAGGCGAAAAACAAGGCAGGAGGTTTGCCTAGTAAAAGAACAGTCAGCGTGACAAATAAAAGCATAATTGAAATTTACCAACTAGTCTCTCAACGAGAGCCTTAAGCAAATGTGCCCTGCACAGCGTCATTTTGTTGATTTAAATTAGTTACTGGCGCTAACCATACTAAAAAGGGGGGGGGGGGGGGGGAGGGGAGGGGGGGGAGGAAGGGACTTGCCGAAGTTAATGTTGCTAATATCTCTGCTACCTGGTGTAGAAGTTCTAGCTTTCCCCAGGATCTGTTTTACCCATCTTCTTAACGTGTATTTATTTTTGAGAGAAAGAGAGAGACACAGAGCGCGGGCAGGGGAGGGGCAGAGAGAGAGGGAGACACAGACTCCGAAGCAGGCTCCAGGCTCCGAGCCGTCGGCACCGAGCCCGACGCGGGGCTCGAACTCGTGAACTGTGAGACCGTGACCTGAGCTGAAGTCGGACACTGAACCGACGGGGCCACCCCGGCGCCCCTGTTTTATTCGTCTTCTTTAGGAAGGGTCAGCCTGGGGCCTAAATCCAGCCAATCGCCTGTTCTCATAAATAAGGTGGCATTAGAACGCAGCCATGAGCGTTCATATGCGTAACATCTGTGGCTGCTTTCACACACAACAGCAGAGTTAAGTAGCTGAGACAGAGGCCATGGGCTCAGAAAGCCTAAAATATTTTCTATCTGGCCCTTAACAGAAAGAGTTTGCCCTATATTAATAGGCAACTATATTAATTATAGTTTGCTCTATATTAATAGAAAACGCAATTCTGAGCTCTGTGCACGGCTGCCTGGAATAGGGACCTCATGTCCCCACCTGCTAGTGATGATGTCATGTGGTGAAGCGTTGCCAGTAAGATATAAGAGGAAGTTGGGTACAACTTTATCTGGAACCGTGAGATCAGCCTGAGTGCAGAGGCCGCGCACAGCAGAGCAATGAATTGGGAAGGGCCTGGTCTGGACACCACGGAGCGCCTTCTGGCTGGACTCGAACATTCTGCCCCGATTTCTAGATGAGCAGGAAATAAATCCTTAATTTGGATTTTTTTTTTTTTTTGTCTCTCACAACGAAATCTAATGATGATATATCGGGGTATGCCCATTTTTAACATAAAATGTAGCTACAGCTAGGATTTTTTCAATGTATCTTCCTCGAACAGAAACCCAGGTATCTGCTTTCAGATGGAAGACGAGATGTTACTAGAACTTCTTAAAATGACTGCCGATAAATGACCTCCAGACCATTCAGGAAAGAGCATCATCACAGAGAGATGAATGCGTTCCTTGTTTGTATCCGAAGCTTTATTTTTATAAGCTATAATTTCTCAATTTATCATCCTCGTCCTTAATTGGGTGAGGACAGGATGTTATTTCTAGTAATTACAGTAACTATTAAACAAAACTGTCACGCCCTGAATAATTGAGAATTGTCAAATTCGAAATGAGTGTTTTCCTAATGTGTCATCCCAAATTAATAGGCATTTGTTGGGGAAATCAGGGACATATTGGCTACAATTCGACTTCTCCCTCGCGCTATTTGCTTTTTGCCTTCATTGTTAAGCAGTAAAACAGTTCCGTCACAACAGGCAAGCAACCTGTGCCTGGTGACACAGCAGGTGTGGGGCACATGTTTGAACAAAATGCCTTTTTATTAATTTAATTAGCACCTGGCCTCACAGGCTGCTGAAGGAAGAGTGAGAAGCTTCCTTCCCGCACAGCAAACATCTCTCAGGCTCTTACTCTCTGTCTTCTTTCAGGGTGAAGCCTCTTGTCGTGTATTCCCGTTTTCACCTCTTAGCACTTTCTCCTGGGTTGCAAAAAAAAAAAAGGAAAGAAAGAAAGAAAATATGAGCCTTTCTAGACCGTGACAATTTATCCAAGGATTTTGTTCGCTTTGGTGAGAGAAGATTTGAGAATCCTAGAGCAAATACTTTGTGCTATGTGTTTTTTTTTTAATGTTTATTTATTCTTGAGAGAGCGAGAGCGAGTCAGAGCCCGAGCAGGAGAAGGGCAGAGAAAGAGGGAGGCCCAGAATCAGAAGCAGGTTCCAGGCTCCGAGCTGTCAGCACAGAGTCTGACATGGGGCTCGAACTCGTGAGCTGTGAGATCATGACCTGAGCTGAAGTCGGACGCTCAACCGACTGAGCCACCCAGGCGCCCCTGTGCTGTGTGTTTAAAATGCAATCCTAGAATGTGGGGTAGTGGAAGGTGCTACCGAACTCATTTAGCCTCAGCATCTTAATCCGGAAAAGGAAACTGAGGCCCAGAGAAGTGAGACGTTTTGCCCACAGTTGTGGGAAATTCTGAATTGGAAAACAAATCCCTGGGTTTCTAATCCAGGGATCTTTCCACAAATTGGGCGTATTCTTTTAGTTTCAAGTCTTAAAAATGTTGAGGAATTGGGGCACCTGGGTGGCTCTGTCAGTTAAGCACCGACTTCGTCTCAGGTCACGATCTCGCGGTTCGTGAGTTCAAGCCCCACGTCAGGCTCTGTGCTGACAGCTCGGAGCCTGGAGCCTGCTTCGGATTCTCTGTGTCCCTCTCTCTCTGCCCATCCCCTGCTCACGCTCCGTCTCTCTCTGTCTCTCAAAAATAAATAAACATTAGGGGCGCCTGGGTGTCACAGTCGGTTAAGCGTCCGACTTCAGCCAGGTCACGATCTCGCGGTCCGTGAGTTCGAGCCCCGCGTCAGGCTCTGGGCTGATGGCTCAGAGCCTGGAGCCTGTTTCCGATTCTGTGTCTCCCTCTCTCTCTGCCCCTCCCCCGTTCATGCTCTGTCTCTCTCTGTCCCAAAAATAAATAAACGTTGAAAAAAAAAATTAAAAAAAAAATAAACGTTAAAACAAATTAAAAAAAAAAAAAAACAGAAAGAATCGGTTTCCATCTTTCCACCTTGCTTTCTCCTGTGTTGGTTTCCTTCTCAGCCAGTCTCTCTGTGGTGACAAACAGGCTATCACCTGCTCCTAACTTACATCCTACTAACTTAGGGACGCCCAAGGAATAGTTTCTGCACGCTGTTCCGGGCTTGTCCCCATTCCTGGGGCAGGAACACGTGGTCCCACAACTTGAGCCACATAAGCTGAGCTGGGCACAGTGAGGGACACCCAGCGCTGTGCCCGTAAATATTTGGCAACCGGTTCTGGGGGCGGGGAATAGCGTCCTCATTTGTAAAGCCTAGCAGTTTCCACGGTAGATCTCAAGCTCTCCCCAGGTGGTCCCAGAGCACCGAGTTGGGACGAGATGTGCGGGAACACCCATGAGGTAATATTTCTACCGTACAGACAAATAAACATAAATAACCTGAGGATCAATGACAATAATAAAATGCAGTTAATTAGTACCTTACGAGTTTTGAGCACGTGCTGCTTTGTTTTAAATACAATGTATTTAATCTCAAGTGTGTAGAATTTAATGGTAAGTAATGGCTGTGTCCGACCACGAGCTGGCCAGATTCCTGATATTTTCATACTCGGCTCTCGTGAACCAGTATGAGCCAGCTGTAGCATACCAGTGGGCAAATACTGCAGAAGGAGAGGTCATCTGTTATCAGAATTAGGGAGAATGCATGCTGAGCAGGCAAAGACAGTAAATGTCTCTTCCAAGCAAGAGGGAAGATTTCAGTGCAAATGGAAAATTGGTTATGTTGTAGCAGAGGAAATGCAAAAGAAAAGTTTTGTCCTTGCCAAAAACG
Source organism: Acinonyx jubatus (assembly GCF_027475565.1). NCBI lineage: Eukaryota > Metazoa > Chordata > Mammalia > Carnivora > Felidae > Acinonyx > Acinonyx jubatus. Next base: position 7,700,876 of record NC_069383.1, on the reverse strand, counting down.
TATTTTGAGAGGAAATCTTGGAGCATCAGGAGACACATAAATCGTGTGTGTGTGCGTGCGTGTGTGTGTGTGTGTGTGTGTGTGTTTATGCCCCATGGTAGCCGGCGGTAAGAGTTCCTGAGTATTTCTGCAGCCTCAGAACAGGTTTGGTGGTTTGGAACAGGACAGCCCAGGGGACATCCTGAAGACCCCAAGGACTTGCAGGGATGGAAAGGGCCTTCTCAGTATTTTGCTCCTATCTCGGTCCTCCAGAAAAGCTGATCTCAATAATTAGAATTAAACGCAGGAAAGTCCTTCGCAAACTGGTGTGAGTCTAGACTGTAATTTTTTGTTTTGATGTTTATTTGTTTTCAAGAGTAACAGAGAGACAGAGCACGAGCGGGGTGGGGCAGAGAGGGAGACACAGCATCCACAACAGGTTCCAGGCTCCGACCTGTCAGTACGGAACCCAACGCAGGGCTCGAACTCACGGACCATGAGATCATGACCTGAGCTGAAGTCGGCTGTTTCAACCACTGAGCCACCCAGGCGCCCCGAGACTGTAATTTTTTTTTTACTTTTTTTTTTTAACGTTTTATTTATTTTTGAGACAGGGAGAGACAGAGCATGAACAGGGGAGGGTCAGAGAGAGGGAGACACAGAATCTGAAACAGGCTCCAGCCTCTGAGCTGTCAGCACAGAGACCGACGCAGGGCTTGAACTCACAGACCGTGAGATCATAACCTGAGCTGAAGTCGGCCGTTTCACCCACTGAGCCACCCAGGCGCCCCGAGACTGTAATTTTTTTGAAAGGACTGAAGTTGCATTTTCATCCACATGGCAAGCATCCTCCAGAAAGCCTGTCCGTCCTCACTACCCCAGAGCACATGGCTATTTCCCACTCGAACTTCTGCCGTACTTCATCACAACACCATTTACATACACTATGATTATATCCTCTCTCATTTTGTTACAAAAATATTCATGGGAGAGAGCTCTATCCTGCCAAACACATTATTGCCTCCTTAATGTTTATTTTTTTATCCCCAAAAATGCTGAGCATAGTATTAAGCACATAGAATGTGTTTAACAAACGTGTATTGATGTGAAAACTGACGTACAGTGGCAAATTACTAGCTACTAAAAGAACTTGTGTTCTTTTTTAATTTTTTTTTAATGTTTATTTTTGAGAGAGAGAGAGAGAGAGACAGTATGAGCGGGGGAGGGACATTCTGTCTCTAGAGAGAGACATTGTGTCTCTAGAGAGGGAGACACAGAATCCGAAGCAGGCTCCAGGCTCCGAGCTGTCAGCACAGAGCCTGACCCAAGGCTCGAACCCACGAACTGCGAGATCATGACCCGAGCTAAAGTCTGACGCTTAACCGACTGAGCTGCCCAGACGCCCCCCAAAGAAATTGTTTTATGAAAAGACAATGGTGATGTGATAACCAGGATAATAAGATGTGTGTAAATGGTGTTTCTAAGCCCTTCAGGGTGTGACCGGAAATTATTTCTTCACTTTGAAATCTTATCAAAAATGCTGACTTGGTTTTCACAAAGACGGTGTCATGGTAAAAGGCAAGTTAGGCCCTGTGCAAATTAATCAGGTCCAAAAGCTGAGATTGTCCTGTAAAATTCATAGTGACAATTGTCTCTCAGCCAGTCCTGTAAGCTCATTGCCCACAGCATGAATGCTGGCCAAACTTGATACATTCACAGAATTTTGCAAAGGTGACTTCCAAGGAGGTGGCCTCAGTAAGCCAATACCTTATGTTGATTATCGGAAGAGAAATGACCAGAGGCTAAGGCAGCACCTTCATCCCAGAGGCAATTTTCAAGTTGAACGTGGGGATCCGTGTTGACATGGTTGATGCCATTTTACTTACCTTTAGACAAAAGTCAGCTTTCTGGTAAGAAAATTGAGGCATTTGTCACTTAATCATCTTTTTTTTTAATTTTTTTTTTAATATTTATTTATTTCTGAGACAGAGACAGAGCATGAGCAGGGGAGGGACAGAGAGAGAGGGAGACACAGAACCAGAAGCAGGCTCCAGGCTCTGAGCTGTCAGCACAGAGCCCAACGCGGGGCTTGAACTCACAAACCATGAGATCATGACCTGAGCCGAAGTCGGTCGCTCAACCGACTGAGCCACCCAGGCGCCCCTGTCACTTAATCATCTTAATTGTTCACACTACATATTTGAAAAGTTGTAGGGTTGCAAATGCTATAATTATAGTGTCTTATTCAGACTTCAGCTGTTCCCCAGACAATGCCCCACCCCTCACCAAAAGCGCTTCTTAAAATTATGCTGTTCAGCTTCTGGTTGGAGTTTCCCAGTTTAAAGGAGATTTAGACCATAGATCTGAAGTCCTCTTCTTTCGATTTTTATTTCTCAGTCTTGTTGGGCCAGCTGCCTTCAACAGATGGAAATGTGGTCCCTTTTGAAGGCAGCATCTGCTATGGTACCTGCTGGCGTCATTTTTTCCCATTTCATGTGGAATCACATACGTTTTTGCCCATGGCCTGCTCTAGCCACACTTTAAATTATACCTAAATTTAATTTTAATTCCAAACACAATCTCTCAGAGCAGCAAATAAAAACAAGTAATTAGAAGTTTGCAAGTTTCTTATTTGACAGCAATTTGAAGAAACAGAAAAATGGTGTCAATGTGGAACTTAAGAAAGGGTACGTGAAACTCACAAATGTTGCTAAACCTGTGCGCGTGCACGCACATGCATTATTATTAAACCATAGTCAAATTGCCCCAATATCCAGAGGACATAGACAATGCAATTTGGTACAGCTGACTTTCCCCGACGGTTCAACAGGGATGCCTTTAAGAATCAAAACTTTGGGTGGCTCGATTGGTTAAGTGTTCGACTCTTGATACTGGCCCAGGTCATGATCTCATGAGTGAGAAGAATACAGAACCTCAGTTTTGTGGGTTCGAGCTCCCCATCGGGATTCTGCTTGGAATTCTCTCTCTCTCTCTCTCTGTCCCTCTCCCACTCACACTGTCTCTGTCTCTCTCAAAATAAATACGTACATACATACATACATACAAACTTTCCAAAAATTTTAAAAATTAAAAAAAAAAGAAAACTTTAAAATCATAACGACTCTCGTGTCAGTGCTTTGCGGGATGTATTACATTCAGTTTATAAATATAATTTCATCCACTTCATAATGACTTATTGGCATCCTTACGAACATTCGTCACCACGCTCCGCTGTTGTGACAGATAGTGTGTCCAGGACGAAAATAATTCTTATTCATCTCCATTCAGTACCACAAACGTTTGTGTGTTTGCCCTGTCCACACCAGAAATGATGCTGAGTCCTAAGAATAGAGATGAACGAACCTGGTATTGTTTCCAGCCTCGCTCTTTCCCACTCAAGGAAAAACGAGAGGGCAGGAGACACACGATGAGTCATCACAGACAACTGGCCTTGGAGGTGAGCAGAACCCAGATCGTGAGGGAGTTTGAACTTGGGCAGTAGGAAGCATGGAGCAGGCAGATGGAAAAGTGGACACAATGAGATGTCTGCTCTGGTCCAAACAAGAAATGATACAACCTGAGCCGGGCCAGTAACAGCTCAAAGAGATAAAACCTACAGGATCTGGTGTCTCCCTTCATGATGGAATAGAGAAGGAGAATCTAGGATGATCCCTAAGTCTCTTGCTATGGCACCTGGGGGATGATGCCATTAGCCAAGATGGGAGATTCGGAAAGAATGGGCTTGAGAAGGAAAGGTACTGAGTTTGGCTTTTCATTCATTTCTTCAACAAATATTGATGGGTCACCTAGTGTGTGCCAGTCACTGGGTTGGCACTGTGGGTACAATGGTGAGCAAAAGAGGACGTGATCATGGCCTCTTCTCCGAAGGTATCTCATTGTTCTTGGATTAAACACCAAACTTGTTACTTGGCCTATAGGCAGGGAGCATATCAAAAACTGTCCAGACACTTAACAAGTAATACTACACAGGTACTGGTCATCAGAACAGAAGCCGGCATCTTGGATCAGCATTTTAAGAATCTGCATTTCCTGCCCCCTTATGCCAGGCGTTACTCTTCTGGTTACTGGATCACGGGGAAAGTCCAGAGGAGGGGCTGGGCAGCGGGACTCATGGAGGGGGTGGGGGAACACTGGAGTAGCTCAGCGTAGCAGCTATATTTATCAACTGTACAGAAGTATGTTACTGTCTTAATGACAGCATGGCCATATTGGTACAGATTGGCTGACCATCGGGCCTGCTTCCAAGGCCTTCTGTGGTCTGGCATCTCTCCCCTTCTCTGGCTTTGTCTCCTGCCCTCGCTGTTCTAGCCACACTGGCCTTCTCTGAGTGCCTTGAAAATACCACACTCCCACTATGGAGCCCCCAGCCATTGTTTCCTCTGCAAACAGCCTTCTTGCCTCCCACCCCCACCCCCTCAGCTAACTCCTCTACATCCTTCCTTCTCGACTCTGACAGATTCCTCAGGAAGCAGGCCTGACTTCCCTGAAGAGGGAGCCCTCCCTCCACCCCCACCGCCAACTCATCACCCAGTGATAATCCCTCACAGCACCGTGTCCTTCTCCTTTGCCATTATCACTGTTGAAGTTTACAAATATATTTATGTGGTTACTCAGTTCACCCTCTCTTGTAAGCTCCAAGAGCGGAGAGATCGTGTCTTCTTTTGACTGGGGCCGGGGGATCTGTTTCTGAGATGGCGCCCTCATGTGGCTACTGGCAGGAGACCTCAGCTTCTCACCACATGGAGCTCTCCTCACAACATGGTAGCCAACTTCCCCCAGATCAAGCCATCCAAGAGAGCGAGAAGAAGCCACAGTGGCTTTTGTGACCCAGTCTCCTGAGGCTCACCGTGTTGCTTCCAGTTTATTTAGAAGTGAGTCATTATCAAGTTGAGCACACACTTAGAGGGAGAGGAATATGGCTCCACCCCTTAAAGTGAGGAGTATAAAACACTTTGTGGACGCCGAGTAAAATCATCATAAGGAGCATTAACTCTGAGGACTGCTATAGGTCAGAGGTTGACATCTCTTTGAATGCAGAGAAGTGATGTGAAAGCAGATAAAATATTATACAATCGTACCCATATAGGTAACGTGTGTTAACGGATGACCACTGACTTTGGTAAAAGCCACATCGCTGCTGACTTTGACATTAGACAAACTCTTTGCATTCTTACTATTTTCTTTGAGAATACCAGTCACGATGAAAAATTAACATTCAGAAAATTCATCTCTCAACAAAGTGATATTTTCAGATAATCATATTGAAAATAATCTTAATATACTCTATGTCATGATTTATAAAAAGTATTCTAAGCATACTGAATATCATATTTATAGCTGTAATTTGGAGTTTTCTTTGTACATTATTTACTAGCGTATTGAATTCCCTGCCTGTTAAGTGTGTATATATTTCAACCAGACTAAAATACAGCATTGCAACCCAGACTAAAGTTGCCTCAGACATTCAGAAATTCTTGAGAAATCCTTTCTGTAACATTGTTTTCTTGTTTTTTGCATTCCTTTTGACACATTTCAATCACCAGTTTCTAAAAATTACTTGTTAAGATCTGATTTAAGAGGTGCCTGGGTGGCTTAGTCAGTTGGGCGTCCAACTTCGGCTCAGGTCATAATCTCATGGTTCACGGGTTTGAGCCCCACATCGAGCTCTGTGCTGACAGCTCGGAGCCTGGAGCCTGCTTGGGAGTCTGTGTCTCCTACTCTTTCTGCCCCTCCCCCATTTGCACTGTGTCTGTCTCTCAAAAAATAAATAAACGTTAAAAAAAAATTTTTTTAAAGATCTGTTTTGACATCATGCTTATCTTATGACAGTTATTCCATACTCAGAAGTTTGGGCCAAAAACACATTTAATGTGTCCCTGTTCTTTCACATGTATGTATCCTTAACTAGTTGACCTTCTAAACAGAAGAAATTTTTTTTAATTTTTTTTAATGTTTACTTATTTTTGAGAGAAAGAGACAGAGTATGAGGGGGAGAGGGACAGAGAGAGAGACACACACAGAATCTGAAGCAGGCTCCAGGCTCTGAGCTGTCAGCACAGAGCCCGACGTGGGGCTCGAACTCATGAACCGTGGGATGATGACCTGAGCTGAAGTCGGACGCTCAACCGACTGAGCCACCCAGGTGCCCCTAAACAGCAAGAAATCTTAATTAAATAATGTGAACACAGCAATGTTCCTTCTCTAATATTTCCATTATGTTTAGCTTCCTTTTCCTTGTCTTTCAAATAAAGTCAAGAATCATTATTTTACCTGTTATTGGGAGCGTATCTGTTAAAGTCTTTGGGGAGAGGCAGCATTTTAGATGGATGTTATGCCAGGGAGACTGCTTCTGTGCTATGATTTTGGAAGAAATCCTCCACTCTTCCTGTGTTTGAAATTTACCCAGCAGGAGTCATGGTGTTTTGCTCCATGGTTTGTCTTAAGGTTAAATGAAAATGATTTCTAGTTGTTTGGAACATCATAAGGAATGAACCCTGTCGTACACACCTCGCCATTTCATCGGCACATCAAAGCCGTGAAGCACGATCATCAGAGTCTTTCTCCTGGTAAGGTACAATGGATAAAGTGACTTGACCAAGATGGCCCGTGTCCTGTTGAATATTGCTCAACGAGTAAATGGTAGGGGCCAAACTGAAACTCTGGGCTTTTTATTTCGAGGTCCTGGAGCTTTCCACCGTAACAGGCTGACTTCATTCACACCAATGCGTAAGTTACAGCTCTCAGAGCTATGACTACCAGCATTGTGGCATAAATGGAGAAGGGACCCCGACAGATGTCAGTCGTGGCTGACCGAGTGTGCAGTCTGGGTCTGCTCAGGAGATAGAAGCCACAGGGTGGGTTAAACAGGGAAGCTGAATATAAAGAATTATTAATTGTGATGAAAGAGAGGCTGTAAGATAGAAGGAATCTCTTTGTGGTGCCCCGGCAGCAGGGAGAGGACCTAAGGAAGGGCAAGCTTGGAAGGGGTTCGGATCTCGTTGGAGAAGGTGTGGTTCGGCCCACCCTAAGCATGACGCATAAGAGGACAGTCTGATGCACTGCACATCATCAAAATTAAAAACTTGGACGACCAGGTTAAGAGGATGAAAGACGGGGAAGCCTGGAGGCTAGTGCGGCAGAAACACAGACTCCAAGAATCCGCGTCTATCCCAGAGGCGCAGGCAACGTGCTTAGAACACAAAGGAGAAGGAGATTAATTTCAGCCAAGGGGATCTGAGGAGTCAGAGGAGGTGATAAGTAAACCGGGATTTGAAAGGCAAGCAGGATTGCAACAGATGGACCCAGAAGTATGAAGAGCATCCCAGGCAGAATGAGCAAAGGCCAGAAGGGAAAAAAAGTGCAAGAATGTTTACCCGGTTCGTAGCCCGGTGCGTGGGAGGAGCCAAGTGGGAAGTGAGCCTGGAAAGGTGGGACAAATAGTGCAACCGAGTGCCCTGCGCATATAGCCCCTGTGCCCAAAGCCCGCGAGGCCAGAGAATGTTAAGTACAGTAAGAGGTGCAGAGAACCCTGGCGGGGGTGCGGGGTCAGGGGGTGGGGGGAGCTCTGGACCTAGGTAAGAAGAAGATTATTTGGCCAGGGGCCATGATGCAAGATGTCCATCTGTTCTGGGGGGCATCGCCCGAAGGGGAGCAGGAGGGAGCAGCTACAGGGCCCCTTCTGGAAGCTTTCCCGCTTCTGTCCCCTCATCTTAGGCCCAGGCTGGGACACCTGAGTCTGTCTCTTTCCCATGGGCGTCTCTTCCTTGCGTCTTCCCAAGCCCTTTCTCAGGCTGAGGGCGGGGCTGCAAAAACTCACCTGCCGTAGTGTTTCAGGGGGATTGATCCGCCGCGGATCCCCACTTTGTGCAAGGGAAGAGCCACCCCTGCTTCCCAGGTCTGAACTACGGGGTAGTATTTTAGCCGCGGGGGGAGAAAGTAGGTCAGTTAGCAAGTGGGTTGTGAAGTGCTTCCTCAAGAAACACATCACAGTAAATGCTTTACTCTGCTTTTCAAAACCGTGGATACCCTGGGATTTAAAAAAAAGCTCAGTTTATTTTGACCATTAGAGTTTTACATCCACTCTTTACATCTACTGACCTAATTCTATCAGGAAAACTGAAGGGTCTGTGGTTCCAAGTGTATTTCATCCCATTGCCAGTTTCTTTCAGGCGGTCTTGCTGGTAGCTGGGAGGTGACAATCCTTCTGCTCCATCCAAGTAGCATTTGCTAATTTAAAGGCACACAAGTCAGCAGTCTTTTAACAACTAGGGGAGCACATTGCTGGGTATTTACCGAGTTCTAATCTTCTGGTAATAGGTGAGAACGGTTAGAGGGAGAAATGAAAGAAAGTAACATTGACGAAAGAAAGAACGGGAGAGAGAAGGGGCGCCTGGTTGGCTCCGTCGGCTGAGAGTCAGTTGACATTTGATTTCAGCTCAGCTCTTAATCCCAGGTTCGGGGGATCTGGGATGGAGCCCTGGGCTGGGCGTGGAGCCTGCTCAAGATTCCCACCCCCAACCCCTTTTCTTTCTCCCTCTGTCTCTCTGCCCCCTCCCCCCGCCCCCCAAAAAGAATGGAGAGATGGATGGGCTTCCTGAATGGGAGGGAAATCTGAGTGTCTATTTTGGGTATTTAGCTGTTGCTCCCCAAGCAAGTTATTCTGGGGGGGTGGGGGGTGTCTGTAATTCCTGTTCCATCCCAGAATGTCCCTTGATTAACCCCTTAAGCTCACAGAGCCACACTTGCCCCAAGTCTCTGCGACATTATCAGCAAAACTGAACTGTAGCCCTTCACTCAACGCGAGTTTGGTTTCTGAACTTGATCTGCCAGCACGACTGCCCCAGCCAGGAACTCCTCATCCAGATTCCAAGTCTAAATTAAACACACGTTCTTAAAAAATGGTCAGAGGGATCATGCAAATTCCAAAAAAGGTCTCTTCACTTGCCGTTCCCCAGAGACCGTTCATGGGCAGGGGATTATTTCCCTCATAAAATGGCAGTCTAATGTCTTTGTTGGGTATTATCTGTCCTTCGAGGACTCCAGGCTGCAGCCTCCTTTAGCTCTTTAGCGTCCATTTAGCCCTGATTTTTTCCTCCCCAAAGTGAATATGGAGTCAAAGCAACTGGCCTCCCAGACCCAGAAAACCAGGCTCTAAGGTCATTGGAATTTCCTAAATTCTCTATACATGGTATCTAACTACAACAGCTGTTCTTTAAAATATATCATATAAACAAATGGTGCCGATGGGCTCTCAAGTTTTTCCTGGCGCAGACATTGTATGACCTGGAAAACACACTCCATCATTCACGACTAGAATGTCCTCTCCGATGTAGGCCAAGAAAAACTTGGAATACTCCAAGATACGCTTTGTACAACATCCATTACATACGAAAATACAGGAATAGTGGCTCAACACTGAAACCCCACTGCTGGCAATCAAGAAAGAAAGTTCGGGGGGAGAGGAGATTTTTCGCAGGACTTGTGGCCAACGTTCACGCAAAAAACATCAGGACACAGAGAGGGTAGAGAAGAGGCTGAGGGGGCCTCGTAGGGAAGGTGGCATGAAATCAGGGACCTGGGGAGTGATTCAGCTTTCTTCAGGAAAGAGGAAGGAAGGAGGACACTCGCACCAAAGAACCCTAACAGCAGTCCCTAAACTTCCCAGGGAGATCTGCCTGCTTGGGGAGTGTGGCGGTAGCCCAGGGTCGGGGAGATGTGGCTGGGGCTGGGGTGGGAGCCGGGAAGGGAGACAGAAGGCACGTCGTGAAGATGACGTGAGATCATCGGACGTGTTTCACAGGAGAGCCACACAGTGGCGACTTCATAGCAGATGCTTGCTCTGGGCCCGATATCCCCCACCCTGGCACGCTGTAACTTATTTCTTAAAACCATCCTGGGAAGTGTGTGCTCTTCCCATTTTAAAGGCAAAGAAACGGAGACGCCAGCCGATGACATAACGTTTGCAAGGCCAAACGGCCGCGAAGCAGTGGGGCCAAGATTTAAACCCAGGGCATCCAGCTCCAGAGCCCGTGCTGTTTTGCTTCCCGAGGAAGTCATTACCTATTTTAGAAAGATAATCCCGTTGCCCCGTGGGGGATGAATGAGGAGAGAGACAGGAGGCAGGGAGGCCCGCACGGAGGCCACCGCAGTGGTCCCAATGAAAGCTCACACAGGCCTCAGGTTGATAGGATTTAATGAACAAGTGGATATAGAGGTGAAAACAAGGGGGCAGAAGGAAAAACTACCGACTCATCTCCCTTGAATGACTGGGTGAGTGGCGCTTTCAGTTCCAGAGATGGGAAACAGGGAAGATACAGGATGGGTAGGGGGAGAAGAAAGAAGACGGTGTGGCTTTGTCTGAGGCCAAATGATTTCACACGGGAGGGACATTCGAGTAGAGGCGTCTGCTCACAGGTGAAATAACCGACTTGGAGCGCGGGGGACGTCGAGGCTGAACACAGAGGCGGAGGTGGACATTCCTGAAGGTCGTGAAGAAGCTTCGGGGCTTCTCCCATACGTGAACCCTTCAGGCCCCTGGCCTCTTTATAAAGACCCCGCCTCTTTATTATTCGTGGGGTCAGGTGTGTTTGGGAGCCTTTCAGAAGTAGGTGGTTGGAGCTGACATTGATCCAAACCGTGATTGTTACCTCCTTCCACCTGTCCTCCTTCCCACTGACCTTCCCCTCAGATCCAAGGGCACCGGAGTGCCCCAGGCATGGGGCAAACCTGTTTAGGAGGATGCTGAGTTAAGAACACTTGTAGCTGGGGATTAATGGGCTACATCTGGACGGCTTCAGTGTCTAGTTAAGTTCCTGCTAGCCATCTTAGTACAGAAATTTTGTAAAAGAATGCCCTCCCCCCCCCCCGCCAAATTGCATAAACATCAAGTCTCATAAACCTCGGTGTATCCCTGGATTGAGTTGGAGGTGATCATTTGATACAGTTGACCACTGACGCCCTGGGAATGACAAGACTGCACAAAGAGAGCAGGTAGCAAGAAAAGATCACAAGGAATAAAACCTTCAGGAACTCACGGTCAAGGGGCGAGTGGAAGGAGCCGGATGAAGAAAGTTACCATGAGACCATAGGGGCTTGGGAGCCAAAGAATGACTAGTTTCAAGAGGGGAGGGCAGGCAATTCAAGGAACACATGCAGAAGAGAAACTGTTGAACTAACTAGGTGGGTAGAATAAATCAGTGGGTAAAAGTCGCCTTGAGGAGTGCCCCGGAAGTAAGCAACTAGAGGCGATAAGTCTAAGCTATTTTCTAAAGATATAAAAATGGCTATTTGCTCTGTGCAGGATACCCTGCTCAGTGCTTACAAACGTTACTTTCACGTGTCAACTTGGCTGGGCCATAGCACCCTGATATTTAGGCAAACGTTATTCGGGATATTTCTGTGAGAATATTTTTTGGATGCAATGAACACTTAAATCAATGGACTTTGAGTAAAGAAGGTTGCCCTTAGCAGTGTGGGTGGGTTGTGCTCAAGGTAAGGCCGGAGGGTAAACCGTGGGTAAGGTATCTGGGCAAGCAGTGACCAGGGAAAAGCAATCAAAAGGGAAAGCGTAGTTGCATGAAGAAACGCCCGGAGCCTATTTGGACATTTGCAGGAGCCCAGGCTGGATTCAGCTCGGTATGCCTAACAAAACGGAAAGGACAGGTGCAGATAGACCCATGGAAGCCAAAGTGTAGAGGGTGTTTTAAGGTTAGGAATGAGGTGCGTGTCATTCTTTTAGCAGGAAACAGAGAATTATTTCTTTGAGCAGGAAAGGGGCATGATTGGGTTTCAGAGTACAAACTATCCTAACTAATCCATGAGTTAGGCTCCTATCATTCTTTCTGTATACCATGTGCCAGGCACTAGGCTAAGTATTGTAGATGTGGTAATAAAAACACACAGTCTCTGAATTCAAGGAGCTCACAGCCTGGGAGGGAGCTGGAGATAGAGAAGGAGAGATAATGCAATATTGATGAATTATTTAATAACAGTTAAGTGTATGGTGGAAAAGAATCTCACAAGGGGCGCCTGGGGGGCTCAGTCGGTTAAGTGTCTGACTTTGGCTCAGGTCATGATCTTGCGGTTTTGTGAGTTCGAGCCCTGCGTCAGGCTCTGTGCTGACGGCTCAGAGCCTGGAGCCTGCTTCGGATTCTGTGTCTCCCTCTCCCCCTGCCCCTCCCCTGCTCACGCATGCTCTTTCTCTCAAATGTTTTTTAAACATTAAAAAAATTAAAAAAAAAATCACCCAAGAGAGGCACCTAATGCCCTGGGTTGTCACAGAAGGCTTCCTGGGAGAGGTGATTCAGGACATTTTTTTGGAACTCCGAATATCTCATAGAGGTTAGGTCGGATCACTTGAACATGAGTTGTAATTTAATGTGATTCAACCTCACAGAATGTTACAATGGGGGGCAGGTCTCCCAGGTCAGACCTCGAAGACCTTCATACCTCATGACTACCTTACCACGGTATTTTCAGGCTTATGGGTCCCCAAAGTAAGCAGCCTAGGACTTCTCAATATGCAAAATCTGAAGCTGGACAGGTACGGTTTTTAAATACTTCCATCTTGTTTTCCCTTTCTGTGCTTTTGCTTAAGCTCCTCTCCCCAAAACCTCCGGCCTCAAGGCCTTCGGCCCTGCTGCAAGGTGCTCATTGTTTCTTGAATCCTGATTTGCCCAAAGCTTTCCCTTCTTGAGGTGCTACTGACTGATCCGTGTTAGAAAAAAAAAAAAAAAAAAGCAAACTGATTGAAGTAGTTAATCCTTACGTGCGAATGACTCTTAGAGCTATTTAAGTCTTTAAGAGCCGGATCCCACAAATCTCTGGTGGACTTACAGGTAATAAAAAACAAGGCCTTTGTGTATTTGTTTATATAGGTCATTTATAAGTCAGGAGTTGAGAAGGCGGGGCTACCTCTCCGATGTTTCCCATTCAGACTTATTTAGTTTGCCGCCTGGGTCAGTAAATTTCTGCTTCTCGATTTATATACACTTACATTTAGCATCTTTTCTCATGAATTACAGTAGTAGAGGATTTAAAAATCTGCTTCTTCAAGGATGTATGACTTGTTGTCCTCAGTGGAAGAAATGTTGGTATCATCCCATCTCTTTCCTGCTTCCTTTGAAAACTGAGCTGGTTGAAGCTGTATAGTAGTTACAGCATGTGTGTAGTTATTTTTCTAAGAGGAACCGGTATTTCCAAAAAAAAAAAAAAAAAATCACACATCACAGACATCTCATGATTTGGGTTAAATGAACGAATTTCGTTGAAAACTGTTTACTTGGCTCCTCTGCCTTAAAATACGCTCTTTCAAAGTAAGACTTATTGTAATATGTCCTAATGCTAATACCAGAAGTTTTAAGGTCATACAATTTGACACGTTAGCGTTAGATCAGTGGTTCCCAAACTCAAGTCACCAGATTAGCTCTGGGCAATTCTTTCTTTTTTCTCTTTGTCGTCATCATCAGCATCATCGGTTATGTTTATTAAGTACGTAATTTATAACAACCTCCTATGAGAACATTTATCACCGCCTTTTCATAGATGAAGAAACTGAGGCACAGAGAGATTAAGTAACCTGCTCAAAGTCACCCACATCATAAGTAGTAAAGCCAGGATATAAACAAACTCTGGCAGTTTCAAATTCCCTCCCTGCCCCTGCCCACCCGATTTGGACTCAATCGATCTGGAAGGAGCCCTAAAATCAGTATTCAAGTCTCCAGGTGATTCTGAAGCAAAGGCAGTTTGGGGAACCATCCCATTAAGTGAACTTACTTTGCACTGGATGGCTAATTCCTTACGCATGTCTTAGAAATAATAGCTCATATGGCTAGTCCAGTGGCGCGGTACCCTTTCATTGGATCAGTAAACATATATGTTTGAATATTCTTCAGTGTTCTTTAGGGACAATGCTGAGGGGCCTGGTGAACTTTAAGAAATACTGCATGACCCAAGGCACAGACCATCTAGTTTAAAGGCACTTGTGAGAAGTTGGCCATTAGGAAGAGATCACAAAAGCCTGGGTAGAAGGTGCAAAGCAGGGTTCCTAGAAGGGGATGTGAGCTCAAAATGGGAGCAGGGTTTGCAAACGTATGAAAGGAAGAGGGAAATTTTTCTGTTCAAGGAGGAAGCAAGCACTCAGAAATAGTGCTTTAAGGCTGGTATTTATGGGCCAACAAATAGGCCCAACAAGACTGGATGAAGTTAGGACTTCCTTTTGGGAGGTGGCTGGAAATACATTTGGAAAAGTAAGTTAGGACAAGATTCTGGTGAACCTTAAGTGCCAGGTCAGAGCAACCCTATGAACAACGGAGGGCGGCAAGGGTGTGTATTAAAAAGTTTGAAAGGACAAAATACGAGGGCCAAGCTATCAGCCGGGAAAGAACAATCTGCAGCCAGTCACTGCACAGGCTGGAAGGAGAGAGAAGAGATCAGAACCAGGAAAACGATGTTGAAGGAACATTCTAGCGTGGGAAAATATCTTAGAAGAGTGGATACACATGGACCGGGGAGTCACTGGATCGGGTTATGCCATTGACCAAGCTGAGTGATTTGGAGCAAATTGTCTACTTTCTAAGTCCTGAGTTTCTTCGCTGGAAGATGGGTATGATTATGATAATTCCTGCTCTTACAGACTGAGCAAAAATAGACAAAAGATTTCTCTAGGATGGTGCCCAGGATGGTGACAGGTCAGAATTTTGAGTTTTCAGGTCCCTGTGACTTAGAAAATGGAAGACATTTTATGGAAGACAAGGAAAGAAAGGGAACCAATACTTGGTGTTTCAAGAATTGTGCAGGAATTATAAACGCATTACCCTTCACGACAACCTTAGGAGGTAAGTATTTTTATCCCCATTTAACAGTTGGCTTAACTAGAGGAAAAGAGAGTCGTTTGGGTGTATAAATCAGGGTCTGCCTGAATCGAAAACTTGGGCTTTTTGAACTTCATCGTATGGCTTTAGATTTGTAAAGTTCTATTTTATCTCACTGGTTTATACCTAATGTTCTAGTCCGAGACTATTTTGAGGTTTGATTCTGACACCTAGCCAGGCAATCATCCCTCCAAACTTTGTGTCATCTGAAAGGCGGCCATCAATTTTGCTGAGATGGGGGAGAAAGTTGGAGGAAGGATTTTTTGGAGTGGAAAGAGAGTAGACGCCCTTGATCTATTAGGTATGAGTCAAGGTTACCCGCCTCAAGTAGATGTGTAGACACAGCCTGATTGTAAAGTGGCTATAAAAGCCAATGGAATAGTTTAACCGGCTAAGAATGATAGCGCAGGTGGGTGGCAAGTAAACGATACAAGCCAGTTAACCACCAGGCACCGAGGCAGGGAGTAGAGAGGGTGGTGTAGGTGGATGAAATACTTCCACCAAAGAAAAGTAGAAAATGGGAAAAACGAACAGTAAAGGGAGAGTTGGCTGGTGGGAGGTCAAAGACAAGGAGAACATGCCGAATGCTAACATTGAAGAACACAGGTTAGGAAGATGGAAATGAGATAGACCGTCGTCGGAGGAAAGCACAGGCTCCAGTAAGGGGAAGAAATGATGATATCAAAGAAGCCGTATAGGTATAGTGGAAACCATCCTCCACAGGGTCAAGCCTCCCAGTTTTAGTGTCCATCTTACGGCAGGCCCATAAAAAGTTGTTAAATACATCTAAGTGTTCTTTTGACGGGGTAATCTATTTATTTATTTTTTAATGCTTATTTATTTTGAGAGAGTGCAAGTGGGGGGAGGGGCAGAGAGAGGGAGACGGTGAATCCCAAGCTGGTGCTGCCCTGAGGGAGCAGAGCCCAATGCGGGGCTTGAACCCACAAACCGGGAGATCATGACCTGAACGGAAGTGGCACACTTAACCAACTGAGCCACCCAGGCGCCCCTACGGATGCGGTACTTCTGAAGGTACTTAGATGTTGACAGAAGACCACATTTCGAAGAGGGAGCCACGTGTTACCAGTGGGATACTTCTAAGAAAAACCCATGTTACTCAGGACAAACTGTGGACTCTGAGGAGCAGCTTTTGCTCGGGGCCTAGGATTTCCACCCCAAGGGGGTCCCAGAATCTCCGTCCTGTTTTGGTTTGAAGCAAAACGGGAAGTGACATGCGCCCGCATCTTTCGCCCAGCTGGGATCATTGGAAATCCTTTCTTGGTCATGGAATCAGCCCGCTCTCTGGTATGTTGGGAACCGTGATATTGAAGCAGGAGCCCCTCACTGAGCCCAAGTCCATGCTTTCTCCACCCTCTCTCAGCAGAGGAAGCCCAGGGGCTCTTGGTGTTCCAAAAATTAGCGTTTAGCGTGTTTCAAGTGCCCAAGTGACAGTTAATCCCGACTGAATGCCATTAACGACTCCGGGTTACACCTGAAAACAGTATTTTTTTAGTCGCCTCACCCCATCCCCACCTGTCAATCCTTATTCTGTTCTTGACTGGCCCCCCACCCAGATTAATGATAAGGTGATTCTCCGTCGTTTGCCAAAAGAGACTTGGTCAAAGAGTTGACCTAGGGGAGCCTCGCTCCCCTCTGGAAACGATTTTAAAGAGAGACGCACACACAGAGAAGCGCAGGCTTTCAGGCGCTGCGGGCCACGGCCTGCGGGGGCAGAGGGGCTCGAGAACCCACGACACGTTTCTCTGAAGCCTGTGCCCGGTTTTCGGGGCCTTTTGCCCGGCCCGGACTTACTCGACGGCCCGTCGGGGATGTTGCGGGGGTGGGGTGGGGGGGGCGTCTTCTTAACCGGGTGTCGTGTTGGTGGTGTTTCCATGCTGGTTCGGGGCGTTGTGTGGTGTGTGCGCGCACAGAGGAGGGGCGGGCGGAGGTGCAAGACCCTCTCTTCCAGGGTGTTCTGGGGCGGTTGCTCCGGTGTCCCCCAACCTAAAAAAGGTGACCCCCTCCTCGCGAGGTCCGAAGTGGCGGGAAGCCGGGTCCTCAGAGGCTCCCGAGGGCGAGGGAGGCTCTAAAACCCGGAGGAGGAGACGGTGCGCCGGGGCTGGGGAGGGCGCGGGCGCCCAGGGGAAGGGGCCGCGCGGGCTTTCAGGTAGAAACACCCTCCCGCTCGCGGGGCCCCGGCCGGCGCGGGGGGCGACCCCGGGGCAGTGGCCGCGCCGGGCGGGAGGTTTCCGGGCCCCTCCCGCGCCTCGGGCTTGTGAGGAGATGGCGGCGACGGTTTCCCGGCTCCCCCGCCCCGGACGCCGATGGCGGTGCGTTCCGGCCCTCCCCCACCAGCTTCTCCCCCACGGTAGCCGGAGCCGGTGAGGCCGGGAGGGCGGGGAGCCGAGGACGAAAGGCGAGAGGGCGGAGGTTGCGTGGTGCAGGCGGCGGCGGCGGCGGCGGCGGCGGGAGGAGGGCCGGCGGGCGGGCAGGGGAGGAGGAGGAGGAGGAGGAGGCGGGAGCCGTGTCGCACGCAGCTCCAGGCGGGGCAGCCCCGGCGGCTGAGGGACGCAGCCAGACCTTGGCGGGACGGGGATTTAACCGGGGCCCGGGCTCAGCGACCAGGTGGAGACGTCGCCCGAGCCATTTAGGCACCAAGGGAAATGAGGGTGAGTGGCGGCGGCGCCGGGGCCGAGGGGAGGCGGCGGCGGCGGCGCAGGCCCGGGCTGGAGCCGCGGTGTCGCAGTGACTGGGGCCGCGGCGGCCGAGCCCAGGCGCCCGGCGAGGCCTGAGCCGCCGAGCCGAGCCGCAGCGGGGCGGAATGGCGGCCGGGCCCGGGGACTCGTGGGCGGAGGACGCTGGGGCGGGAGGGGAAGCGAGCTGGGCCCGGCCCTGAGTCACCCCGGCCGGCTCGGGCCTGGCCGGGCCGCGGTCCCGGACGCGGGCTCCGAGTGACCAGGCCTGGACTACGCACTGGAGGGGGGAGCGGGGGGGGGGGGGAGAAAAAAAAAAAAAACCCGATTCATCGCACCCGAGGCGGCGGCCTGGTGGCGCCGGCCTCTCTCCTGGCCGCGACCGGCCTCGGGCTGCGGGGCTGGGCGGGCGAGCGAACGGCTCGGGGCAGCCCGGGCGTGCGCGCCTCGGCCCCTTTCGTACGGCGACCCCGCGGGGCGCCCGGGCTGGTGCCCTTTCTCCCCCCCCCCCACCCCCTCGGGACCGCTAGTCCCCCGTGCGGCGCTTTTCCCCCCGACTCGTGCTCTCAGGAAAGTACTGGGCTCGCGAGCAGGAGGAGCCGCGGAGCCGGGCTGTGCTTTCCGGTTCCCCGCCCGCAGGCTCTCCGGCTCCCCGCCTGCATTGTTGCGACTGTGCAGGACGCTATTATCGGGTCACAGTCGCCCCTTTGCCCCGTTCTCTCGGGGGAGCGGACCGGGGAGGGGCGCAGGGATGCTAGTGCGGCGGCCGAACGAGAAGGAGGGCCCCCCCCCCCCGCCCGGGTGCCCGCGAGTCGGGCCGGGCCTCGGCGCGGCCCCGGCCCTGCGCCCGGCGGGAGCGCGCGCTGACCCTGCAGGTAACCCGGGGCGCCGGCGGCCGGCGTGGGGCGGGGTCGCCGGCAGCCTGGTTCCGCCACCTGTGCCGCGTTGGGGTCCCTGGACGGAACGGCTGAGAGAGAGGGAGTTGCTTTAGGAACATTCCTTGAGACCGATCCCCAAAGTTAAGGGTTTTCTCTCTTTAGCGAGCTCTTTGCCAAAACCGGGATTCTCTTTTCCGATTGGATCGCAGTTGTTGCTTTTAGTTCGTAGCTGGCGTTAGTGGTAAGTGTGCAAATACGGAATTGCAGTTAAGTTATTTATGTGCTGTGTGTAGTTGCCCTTCCCCGAAGTGGCATTAAAACAGTCAAAGTTAGGAGTGGAGTAAATGGTCACGCTGTTTTTGAAATGCACTTATTCCGAGTGGCGGAAGGGGAACTAAATTCACTTTTTTAACTTTAAGCCCTGAGTTTTTAGGACCTAAACTGTGTGCAGTTTTAAGTTTAAAACCTCTTTTTGTGGCCACGTTGCCTACCTGATTTTCTGAGATCCTGGAGAATTTATTATGGCTTGTGTAGCAAACTAGGAAATGTTTGAAAAGCAAAACCAGTTTTGTCAGGGAATTTGGGGGGTCGGATAGGAGATTTTCTTTGTTTAAAAAGGTTCTTGGATATTAGAATTTTTTGGTTTTGTTTTGTTTTGTTTTGTTTTTACTTGGCAGTGCTGTTTGTTGCTTTCCCTGGTAAGAGGAATCGGCATTTCCAATTCCAAAGCACACAAACTTTAACCCTAGGATGCCCATTTGGGGGGGTTTTTGGAGAGTGCTCATTAAGTTTGAGACGGGTGGCTGAATCACTCTCAGAAAATATTAAGCTTTTTTTCCCGTGGTTGGCGCCATCTTTTAAAAACAATTTTGCCAAAAAAGAAAAACACGGTAGCTAGCCTAGTATTTGAATTTCTCATGCCTCCCCTCCGAGCCACATGCTCAGCTCTTTGCAGCAGTGTCTCCCAGTCCTAATGTCTGGGAGACCACATCAGGAGGCCGAAGGGACACACGAATGCCTCAGCTGATTCTGCAGTTTCCTTCCACCTTAACAGCCCCTAAGACTCCTTTGCCTCTTGCTGAGTATCCAAGAGGTGAGTAACTTAGTGTTGACTGTCATTACAGCCTTCACACTTTTCAGACTATGAAGTCCTTGAAGGCAAGAGATATGCCTTATCTGTGCACCCCCACGATAGGATAGACCTCGGCTGTGGGTACCTCAGTTGTTTCTTGAATCAATAAATCCAAAACAGTTCTGATCCCCGGGCTGTGGCCACTTCTGATGGGGGCTGCAGAAAGCACTGCGCTTGTGCTGGTAGGAATGCAAATTTCATTACAATTGCTGTTAGCCCAGGATCCAATACAGTGCCCCAAAGGAAAAATGCCCGGGTTTTCTTTGTGGAAATCCAGGAAAGTGTTAAGAAAACAAGTGGCAAAACTTTAATTAGCATTTTCCCCCCTTCAGAACTAGTTTTAAGGTGCAGCTTTACAGTTTTAAAAAAACTTTTTATTTCTTTATCAATTGATCGATTGCAACAAGATTGAAGTATTTTCCGCCAGGTTAAGTATTTGCAGCCTTGCCTTTGAAATGAAATCCCTTGGGAGCTGAGGCCCTTCCCTGTTGAAGAGCTGAGGTGCGCCCAGCAGAGGTACTGGAGTCTTCTGTGACCTCACCTCTCGGAAAGGCCATTCTTTCCTTGAGGCCCTTTTTTGTTTGTTTTTTTGGTTTTTGTTTCTGTTTTAAGAAACTCCCTCCTAGTATACCCAGGAGGCACAGTGGGCCTTTCTTTCAGCATGGAAAATTAAAATGAAGGTACTTGAATTTTGTTTATATTCATTTTTGAGAGACTGAGACATTTTGAGTGAGGAAGGGAGGGGCAGAGAGAGGGAGACACAGAATCCGAAGCGCCCCCGCCCCCCCCCCCCCAACTCACAAACCACAAGATCATGACCTAAGCCGAAGTCAGATGCTCAACTGACTGAGCCACCCAGGTGTCCCAAAATGAAGGTACTTTAAATTGAGGGGCTGTTACTTGCCATTCTTCAAGTTAAAAATCAGGGCCCCCAGAAACTTAGGAATGTATTTGTGTTTTTCTTCTTTGCTGTTTCAGCCCCACATAGTTCCCAAAGCCCCCGGCCTTCTATCTTCAGCAGTAGAGTCAATCTGGAATATGAGGTCTTCAGGGGAGCATTGGCTTATTTCGAACTTCTCATTGAGATGTACCTAGAGAAAAGAGTGTCCTATTTTTAAGGGCCAATTCTGGGTTCACCTTGCTCTTTTTTCTGATACCTGGTACTTTGTCAGTAAAGTGGTCTTTTGTTTTTCAAAACTGAGGGGCAAACATTAAATGGAAAGTAAATGAAATTTGGAAGGAAGGCCCTTATGTTTATTAATAAGGACTTTCAGCTCCCTGTTTATAACACATATGTTTAATCATGCTTTAAACAGAATTATGATGCCTAATGATGTTAAGGTTTTTTATTCACACAGATATTTTCCCACCATATGTATGTTATTTATTCACTTATTTTTGCCGAGGACGTTTTGCATAGAACATTTTGCTTGATAGAGAAGACCTGGGGTCTGATTCCAGCTTAACTTTGCTGAGCCTGTATTTCCTTATTTGTAAAATAAGATGGTTTTTAATCGATACTATTTTAAGACTTCTTTAGGCCTTCAAAGTGTGTGGATGCCATGGGAATGTCACAGCTTTTAACAGCATTTGAAAAACTGTCCTCTAAAGCATACTCTTACTCATGTGTAAAAAACAGACTTGTGAAACCTCAGTTTGATAGTCATTTAAATTTTTTCCTTTGGGCAACTTGGATCAAGTAAGCAGAGTCCCCTCACTGGCTTCCACTCCCTGCTCCAGCAACACTATGGCCGTTTCCCTGTGCTGGGCTTTTGTCCCCTGCTTTTGCTCGAGCTTCCCCTCTGTCACCTGACGGACTCCTGCTCCTTCAAAATGGTTCCACTTAGGCCCTGACCTCTTGTCCCACCCCATCCAGGGCTAGGAGTCCCCCCGCGCTCCTCCTCCCCCCCCCTTCGCCATCCCATGAGGCCTGGCCTGGGTCCCTGTCCCAGCAATTTACCCTCTGATTGGACTGGGTGGTTTCTCCCCCTAGATGGACCTCCGTCAGGGCTGGGAACGTATGCCATCCATCTGTCCCCTACATCTAGCACCCTGCCTGTGTCTACATTCATTTAACTCCTACTGTGTTCAAGAACAGACTCCCACCTGGAATTTTTACCAGACTTCATAAAGTGTGGGTACCGCTGCCTAATCTACCTCACAGCATAGAGCTAAAGAAACTGAGGCTCTGAGTACGGAAGGTCAGACCTAGTAGGTGGTGAAGCCTAGGCTGAGGCGGAGAGACTCCGGAGCTCAGGACTGCAGACAGCTGCTTCCTGAGTGTTTTCTATGAAAGAGAAGAGATCAGAATGGAAGTGCCTTAAAGATTGATAACCCATCACGACAACCGAATTCATTGTGCAGAACTCTGCTTGACCGCCAAGAATGCTTATTCTTCTTGGTCTTTCAGCAACTGGTGGACACAGAAGGAGAGTCATTAGGCACTAATGGGATAGAAGTGAACAGTTCAGGGGGCACCTGGGTGGCCCAGTTGGTCAAGCGTCTGACTTCGGTCAGGTCATGAACTCATGCCGAGTTCAAGTCCTGCATCGGGCTCTCTGCTATCAGCACAGAGCCTGCTTCAGATCCTCGATCTCCCTCTCTCTGCCCCTTCCCCTTTTGCACACCGTCTCTCAAAAAAATAAATAGAAAGAAATGAACAGTTCTGGAACTTCAGGACTGTTAAATTGAGTGTGATTCATTGGCCTTGCAAAAACGCATAAAACCCTTTTAAGACTGTTCAGATCTAACAAGTTGTGATTTTTAAAAAGGCCTGTGTCAGAAAGTATTTTGGAAGACCTAGAATGAATGTGTGCAGCCATTTAAAATCTTGTGTGCATGAAGTGTGTAGGCGCTGGTGAAAATATTTAAAGTAGTGCAAACTGGTTGTAATTCTAGGGTGGTGAACTCGTGTGCTTTTTAATGTCTTCCCAAAAAATGTTTTCAGAAACAATAGATAGAAAAATTTTTTAAGAAACCAAATGATCTTAAGGTGGCGAAAGCCTCTCCCAGCGCACTACCGAAAGTAGGAACTGTAAGAGAAAACAATTCCTGTAAAGGAAAAAATCAGAATAATTAAGTTTCTGGATGTTAAAATGCCAGAAACAGAAGGACACATGGCAAACAGAGAGATATTATAAACTTACAAGCAATTTAACTTTCCTTACAGAAAGAGGACTTGTAAACCAATAGGATATAGAAGGCACCTTCCTCTGCCATGGGGAAAAAAAAACCAAAACGCGCCAACTAGTACTTTCTAAAAGAAGGAGCAGGAAACACGAAAGTTTCAGCTCCACCAGCAGTACTCCTAGAAATGCCAATCAGGGAGATCCTGTTCTTAAAAATTTTGGCATAGAAGAAAAAATAAACCGCTTCAGGTGAGGATATGGAGAAACGAGCCCACTTGTGCGTTACTAGAAAGAGTAATTTAGTATGACTTTTCCGAGAGAAATCTGTTGACACAAGCTTACAAACTATGTGTGCCCTTTGAAATCACTCACTCTAAAATTTAAGAGCGGAAATGATGAATAGATTGATGCTCTCATGAGGACACTTATTTAACACCATCATTTGAGCGTTTGTTTTCAGTGTTTTGCTGTTAAGGACAATTATTTCATCGTTTTTAAATAACTTTGCATTTCTGTAATTCTGTATTAATGATTATTCACTGAGCATCAAGTGACAGAAACATGCTATAAAACCATTTGTAGGGGCGCCTGAGTGGCTCAGTTAGTTAAGCGTCCGACTTCGGCTCAGGTCACGATCTCATGGTCCGTGAGTTTGAGCCCCGTGTCGGGCCCTGTGCTGACAGCTCAGAGCCTGGAGCCTGTTTCGGATTCTGTGTCTCCCTCTCTCTCTGACCCTCCTCCGCTCATGCTCTGTCTCTCTCTGTCTCAAAAATAAGTAAATGTTAAAAAAATAAAAAATAAAAAACCATTTGTAATGTCTAAAATTTTAGGGTTGTGGTATGTGAGTACATACCTTAAATAAAAAGATGACAAACCAAAAAGTCATAGTGATGATCTCTGAGCAGTGGATTTATGGGCTATTTTTAGTTTAGTTTTTCTGGTTTTCATTTTTTCCTCCCGTTTTCTACAGTGCATGTGTATGTATAATACAGTGGATTAATTTGTAAAAACGACCACAGAAAGAACAGTGGAGCTGGTGGGTCTCCTTGGAGCGAGGCGGTTCTGCTTGGTTTTGCGTGGAAATGGCCTTGGTGTCGGCTTTGCGCGCCGGCGTGCTGTCACTGACGGTTCAGTGTGTGCGGGGAGGGCTGCCCGATTTCCTGTTCTTTCCCCCACACCTTCATCCTTCAGCTACTTCAGGTCCCCTCACGGTTCGTGATCTCCCTGAAACCACCTTAATCTCATGAAACTCATAATTTTGAGATTTTAGTAAATTCTCACACTGGATTCATTACTGACCGATTGTCTTTGGTGTGGAAGCTTCCTTTTCTTGGTGATGCTGTGAGCTTCCTATCCTTTTTTGCTGACTTCATAACTCCTAGTAATAGGTGCAGTTTTAAATTGAGTGTGTATTCTAAATGACACAAATGAGGAATGCAGTTGGACTTAGGAGAAAAGAGGTACATCGAGGAAACATGGCACCAAATGCCAGGACTCAAATGCCTTCACTATGTAGGTGTTAGTTAACCGTGTCGTGACTGAAGTAGTTAAGTGTGCCCGAGAAGCAGCCGGAAGTCAGGACGTGGGGGAAAGGCCGGAACCCGAACCTCCCTCCCTGCTGGATGGAAGGAGGCCTGCCTTCCTTCCGGCCCAGAGTCCAGTTGTGCCGGACCGGAGAGAAGTCGAGTGCTTCACCACCTGCGGGAGGGTGGAGAAGAGGAAGTCCCAGAGTGGTGTTTTCTGACTTCCACCATGTGAAACATTCAAAATCCAGGAGGTGTCCTTGTGGGTTCATCTTAGGTGTAGTAGCACCACTTTTTACTCAGCATTTACTCAGCGCCAGAGACCAGGCTGGACCCTCGTTGGTGACTTTGGAGCTGCTCTCCCTTGGCTTTCTGCTCCTTGGAAATGCCTCACTTGGGACGGAAGCCTCTCCTCCACCTTCCTGGTTGATGGTGAACTTGGACGCAGTGCCGGGACATTTTACCCGTGTTCAGAGACTCCGCCGGTCAGCATCTCCTATTTGACACAGTGAAGAAAGAGCACCAACAGGGGCCTCAAAAAACACAAAGGCGGGGTCAGGGGGAGGCTTAGTGCTGCAGTAGATACTCAGCCTGTTGAGCAATTTGCCCAGTCTTCCCTTCAGTGGTACTTTGTAAATGTTCTGTGTGTTGGTGACTTTGCCGCGTATGGGTTGTTTTTTGATGTCTGTAGGTGAGCTGGGGCATTCCTCTGGTGAGGCATGTCATACAATCAGCTTGATATTGTGAAGCTTCGTTTGCTTTTGTGTGGTTTTGGGGCGTCACTTTTATCACGAAGGTGTTCCACTTTACACGTTTACTGCATTTTCACTGTTGTCATTTGGAGCCGTATTTGTCCATCTGTGTTCTGTGACATGTAAGTGACAGGGGTGAGAGAGAAGATCTGTGAATAAATAAATTTAGCAAATACTTGGTTGCACACTGAGGGACCTTTGACATGTTAGTATATGTTGCTCTTGTCACAGGGAGATCTAGATCTTCCAGGGGATATATGTCTTCCAGGGTGTGTATGTCTGTGCCCGTGTAAGGTGGACCCTTAATACAGCCTTTGAGGGAAGAAAACCCTTCTACCATATTAAAGAATGTATTTTGTTTTGTAGAACACATTGATTTTAGACTCAGGTGACAACATGCCTTGAAGTAGCAAGTGGTCTCAGTAAATCGACGTGTTCATTTTTGTTGTGTCTTTGGCAAGCACCGATAATGGAGTCTGGAGGCCCTTGTGTTCTTGGGAGCACTGTGTGCGAGGTGCCGTAGAGCCTGGGATCCTGACGAATACGGTTAGGTGTGGAGTTGTCTAGAAGCGATTTCTGCTTCACTTTATTCTGTGTCTGAATCCTAAATGCTCTTACAGGAAGTATCTTAAAACAATTTTTTTAAGCACATGGATTAGCATTAATTTATAGTCAGTGCTGAGGAACACCAACACAGTCAAAGCGTGCGTCACCCGACGTTTTCTTGGTGGGGTCCTGCTAAAAGTACTTTTTAAACCTGGAAAATACTGGTTTATGGCATTCACTACAAAGATAGGTCAAAAAAATTTTTTTCTTTATAACTTGAAACTGCCTGGACTGGAAATTTCAGTCCGTTGAAAATCAGAAGTGGTGTCCCTTTACGGCCTTGGATTCTTCCCTGCTCTCTCCCATGGGTTCTCCTGCATTTCGAGCTCGGTGGTTTCCAGGGTGTGAACAGTGTTCTCAGGAGGTGTTAGGCCGGATTAGTTTGGGAAGCATAACCAGGTCTGTTTTCTGGAGCATTTTGGCCTTTTCAAGGAGGGAATTTAACAGGCAGTGATTCCCAAAGTTTTCAGCCAGTTCGGCCCTTTTTTTTTTTTTTTTTTTTTTTTTTTTGCTTGAAAGATCTCTTGACATTAGCTTCTGCGGAGAATATGTTGCTCTTCCAGTTGTATCTTTTCTTTTAGTGGACATTCAGGAGCTCTCTCCTGACTTGATTCTCTGTTCCAGTTTATTTTGCTGTGGGGCTTCCCGGTTTTGCTTCCGCGGAGGTAGTTGTGATGCTTCTAACCGTTGGCTCACTGGCTCCTGCCGAGCTCCATCCGCACTGACCTCCCCACCCGTCCTGCCCCAGGCGACTCCCGTCTCGCTCCCTGCACCGCTCCCTGCCCCGGGCCCAGCTTTTCTCTCGCTAGCCTTCTCTCGCTAGCCGCCTAGCAGAGACTCCATATTGCGTGAGCCAGCTACCCAGTTCTTCCTCCACAATGCTGTGTACTCGCACCTTCCTTTTTGGTCCGGTGCCGGCTTCGTGACCTCCTCGCGCTGCCGCACCTGTGTTCAGGCTCAGCCGCGTGTCCCGCGACGAGAGCCTGCCCCCAGTGCGGCTGGGAGTCCCCGTGGTTTCGTGGATTGGGCTCTGCTTGCGGTTCTCGAGCGTCCTCCCGCTTGCGATCCCCCCTGCTCCCCGGA
This sequence comes from Acinonyx jubatus, assembly GCF_027475565.1. Classification (NCBI taxonomy): domain Eukaryota; kingdom Metazoa; phylum Chordata; class Mammalia; order Carnivora; family Felidae; genus Acinonyx; species Acinonyx jubatus. The sequence goes on along the minus strand of NC_069383.1, from coordinate 7,674,211 downwards.
AGCTCAGAAAAACCCTGCGGCCCCGCGCTGGGCGCAGAGCCGCAGACCGCCCGCCTCCCCGCTCCCGGCTCCCCGACGGGCTCCTAGACGGCGGGCACCAGGGGCGTGTCGGGCCGGCCCGATGCTTCTGGAACACAACTTAATGGCATTCCAGTAAATCAGACCGGTTCGTAGGAGTTCTGTTAACTTTGAGATTTTACCTATGATGTAGACATTTTTTTCTGATGAGCTGATTTTTAGAAAATGTCTGTGGTTGAAGGATTCACAGACTGTTAACCAGCAAACCATGGTGCACTAAAATTTCCTTGTGAACGTTTGGGTGTGGTGTAAGGTAAACATCCGACCTGTTGCTTTGTTGGTAGATGTATTAGGTGAGTGTGCGTGTTTGTACGTAGGACAGTAGATTACCGTAATAGTTGTAGTGAAAAGCAGTTTTAAAACATTCAGATGACTGTCTTGGCAGCAATGAATGGGACTGCAGTTTCACATTAAAAAAAGGGTTTTTGTTTTTTTGTTTTTTTTTTAACGTGGAGGAGAGGGTTTTGAGGTATTGAAGGCCTAGTATAGACTTAAGTGAACACATACTACTCTGTGTCCAGTTTGGAAAAAATTGCTCCTAAAATGTGCTGCTTTCTACAGTTATTGCATTTATACCTTGCATAAGTTGGTTTCTTTACAAAGTGTTGATGTGTAAGTTTTATCTTAGAAAATTGAGTTGTTTGTGAAGCTCAGGCCCTCTGAAATGTCCTTTTTTATACATGTGTTTTCCCCCCTTACAGAACCATGAGGGGATCTGGATTTTGTGATTTTGGTGTTCTTTAAAAAATACTCATTTTCAGCTGGAAACATGGCTTGATGGTTTTCAAAATAAGCTATTTGATGCATAAGCTTGAAAGCTTTGCTTGAGAAAGAAAAACGTAAGTTAATGAAGTACATTATGTGAAATCAAGAATGTTGGCGGACATTTCTTGGAGGCTTCCCACGTTAGACTTGAGTGTGACACTAAAGACATTAGTACTTCCCCAGTCAAAACTAGTGTGTTGATAGAAATCATGGGGCTCCTGGGTGGCTCAGTTGGTTAGGCATCCAAATTCGGCTCAGGTCATGATCTCACGGTTCACTGGTTCGAGGCCCGCGTCAGGTTCTGTGCTGAGCTCAGAGCCTGCAGCCTGCTTCAGATTCTGTCTCTTTCTGTCCCTTCCCCGCTCGTTCGTGTTTCTCTCTATCTCACTCTCTCTCAAAAATAAACAAAACATTAAAAAATTTTAAAAAAATCAGTCACAGTCTTAATATGTAGAATGTTCTTTATGCATATTTATGTGTGGGGTTTAATTATTGTAGAGGTGCAAAAGAGCCACTTTTCTGTTTCTTATTCTGCCTCTAAACAATAACCTAAAAATCACCAGTATCATAGTGACTACAAATGTTGTGTACATTTGTATCTCTCAGTTGTGTACCCTGAGAGAAATTCACTACAAATTTTTGCAACTAGAACTGTCTTGATTAGGAGCGGTTCCATTTTTTTTTTTTTTTAAGGTAAAAATACTAAATGTAAATCTGTTTCAGAATCCTCTTAGGGGTAGCTGATATTATGGGTTTACCACATTTTTTCCTTTGTTACGCATATGGCAGGTTGTTCTGACTCTTCATGGGGAGCAAGATTAAAAAACAACACCAAAAAGCAACCCTCACCTGCCTTCAAGAAAAAAAAAAAAAAACCCTCTGTCACTGAAGGTCATCATCAAATGGCACGTTTTCTGTGAGCCCAGATGATTTACTCAGATAATTGAGAGACTGGATTTATAATCTAATTACATTTGATTGACTCAAAGCCCAGGTTCAATACGCATATATTATGTATCACTCACATAGCTTTCCCCCAGTATTTGTAATGTCAGAGGACATAAGTACTTGATATTGTAATAGCTACTAAGGACTTTCTCAACAAGCTGGTATTTTTCGGGGCAGTGACTGAACATGTACACAGAAGGGGGTGCAGGTCTGACAGGTGGGCCCACAGGAGCAGTAGGCGAAATCAAGCTCCTAGAAACCCTGGGAATCAAGACCCTCGTCCAGGGGCGCCTGGGTGGCTCAGTCAGTTAAGTGACCAACTCTTGATTTCAGCTCAGATCATGATTTCACAGTTGTGGGATCCAGCCCCGTGGGATAGTCTCTCTCTCTCTCTCTCTCTCTCTCTCTCTCTCTCTCTCTCTTTTTTCTCTGTCGTTCTCTCAAAATAAATAGACTATTGTCCACGCACCAGAAACATTTCAGCTAAAGGAAGGTGATTCTTGATTTCTCTTGGTGTCGTCAGTAGGGTGAATACATTTTTAGAATGTATTCAAATCAAAATGTTAAAAACCCTACATCAGATAGAGTGTTGAGGTAGGACTGTGTGTCCTTTTTAAACCAATTTGTAGCGAAATGAGAAGTGTCTTTCAAAGTTCACCTAGCTCAGGGCAGTTGCTGACCAGAATTTTTGACTCAGGGTTGATTGAGTAGCCGCGGCGAGTGAAGCAATGAAAAGGCTTGAGAAAACCCGGACCAGGTGACGGTCTTGTTCGCCTGGCGATGCGGCAGCTTTGGCAGCCCGCCTTGTGGCCGATGCCGGTTAAGGACTTAGCACTGACCCACGAGAGGGAAACCGTTCGCCCCGCGTGCAGAAAATTGGGCGAGTACTTGAACGCCACTGTGGGAACTAGGAGTTGAGACTTCATTTAAACGAAAGGTGACAGGCAGTTGTGGTAAAATAAGCACCTCTCAGTGAAGCGGCCCCCGTGTATGAACCTCCCCAGGGAGGGAGAGACCGGCCCCCTGCACGCGGCCCCTGTGATGGTGCCTCGCCAGCCAAGGGCGCGCGTCTGCACACGCACGGCCCTGTGGCCTTAGGATGTTTCCTGGACCGCCAGCATCCCGCTCACCTCCAGGGCCCCCGTGACTCGCTGTGTGTATCTATCTGTTAGCCTGGGTCCCGAAATTGCTGCGGCGCCAGCACGGAAGAGGAATCTCTTCGGTGCCGTTGAGCACTGAAAACTCTTCGGTTGTGGGTTTTCCAGCCTTCGTGGCTTCAATAGGACAGCAACACACCCGTTAACTGGTAAGGTAGGTAAGAAGCGTTCTTTAAGCTGGCATTTTAAAGCATCCTGTTGAACATATTTGGTGGTAGAATGAAAGATTCGGATGAGTTTTAAGAGAGAAGGAGGTCGATTGCAGGGCACCTGGGTGGCTCAGTCGGTTAAGTGTCTAACTTTGGCCCCCGGCATGCCCCGCGTCCGGCTCTGTGCTGACAGCCTGGAGCCTTCTTCAGGTTCAGTGTCTCCCCCTCTCTCTGCCCCTCCCCCACTCGTGCTCGCTCTCTCTCTCTCGCTCTCTCTCTCAAAAATAAATAAACATGAAAAAATTAAAAAGATTGAGATTTCAAAGAAAATTTGAGCTGTTAGCAACTGGATCGCCAAGTCTGTCAGAATACAAAGCTTCCACCTTCTTGATGACAGATACACTTTGAGGGGAATCTTTGGAAAGTACTGCTCTTGGTATTATCAGTTATCAAGGGTATTAAGACGTTTTCAGGCAACATTAATTTACCTCATTTTGACTTAAGAAAATATATATGAACACGCTCGCTTTGACATTTCTCCCCTGAGAAGTTTTTCGTTGTATTTTAAATTTAAGTACCACTGTTAGGAATTTCAAGGACACCTGATAACCTTTGTGGAAGTGTTACTACAAATAAAAGCAAGTGTCTCCTACGTGCAGGGTGCTCTTCTAAACATTGTATTTACGTAACTCGTCTGTTGCTTTCAACACCCCTGTGAGGTCAGTATTGTTTATTGCCCATGGCACACAACTATAGGCACAGAAGGCGAGGAATTTATGCAAGCCCATGTAGCTGGTTGGGTCGTGAAGCTAGAAAATTGAAGTCTACATACGTTTATATATTAACTACAGTATTTGAAAAAGTCATGGCCCTGTGTAACGCCGATCCACGCTTTTTTTTTCTTTTTTTGAGCGAGACCGAGCATGAGTGGGGGAGGGGCAGAGAGAGAGACACAGAATCCAAAACAGGCTCCAAGCTGTCAGTGCAGAGCCCGATGCGGGGCTCGAACCCACGAACCGTGAGATCGTGACCTGAACCGAAGTCGGACGCCCAACCGACTGAGCCACCCAGACACCCCCTGATCCACGCTTCTTGAATTGTTTCTACAGTAGGAAATACATTTTATGGGGAAAACCCGGACATACACAGGCGTAACTGAGATAAAAGATGCACTGAGTAATCCTTACCTTCTTGTTATGTTCTGTGAGCTCTTTTTTTCTATTTTACTTTATTGAAAAGTTCCGGTTGCCATTTACAAAGTTGATCTCGTGATCCGCACATCAATGAATTGTAGCCCTCAGCTTGAAAAGCGTACATGTAGATAATCGTGATTAAATCTGATGCCGTTTTTCTTTGTTTTAAAGCAAACAGAAATGCTTGGAAATAAAATACACGGCAGCACCAGACGAGATCCTTGAATAAATCTACGGGAGCATTGTGCCAAAGCTGAGATCTGCAATTCAGTCTTCAGCAGTGGAAACCAGTTTCTGTGGACAAACCCGTCAGTCTGTACAGCACCTGTTAAGTAGTAACAGGTCTTCTGTGGGTTTCCAAGTTTTCTAAAGCACTTGACACTGGCGAGGCTCGGGTCGCCCTCCTTGGAAGTCACTTGGTAATGAAAGTAGGAAGGGTCTATGTGCTGGCTGAATGGAGGTTCAGTTATGAATTGAATGATACTTAGGGCTTTGAGTGCAGTATGGATTTTTAGGATTTGAAAGGACTCTCTTGGTTTAAATGTTCAAGTACTCAAGCTGAAGAAGAAAAATTATTTAATGCCTAAGATGTTCAGAGGAGAAAATTCTGTGCTTAATGACATCTGAAATTTCTCATTATTACAAAATCCTGTGTGTGGGTGTGTTGGGGAATGATTGAATTAGCATGTGCACATATTTATAATTAGAAAGACAAAGATTGAACACGAGAAGGCAGCTCTATTGATTCATTTGGTAGAAGTGTGAGGGCCTGCTAATTTCAAACCTCTGCGAGTTTTTAGAGAGCGGGGAAAGGCCGAGAAAGAACTAAGCTGTGAAACTTGAAATCGTTTTGTGCTTACCCCACCCCACAGCGGTGAGTCCTGGCCTCGTTTCTTAACTTTTTTAAAGCCATCGCTGTTAGATTTTTTATGGCTCGTTTCAGTAATTCTTGTCGGAGCTGTGCCTAAGGCCTCTACATCCTGTGAACGTACCTCCTCTCAGCCCCGGCTCTGCCTGCAGGAATTGAGAGCACCCGTCCGCGGCTGGGTGACAGCATGTCCGTAGTAGTTCTGCGTGCCAGTGGGCTGCGTGGGTTTTGTGTCGGTTCGTGTTAAGTATCCTCGGAGATTCAGGCGTCTTCTTAAACCCTTGGAGTAGCAGACTCACCAGTATCTCCGGAGCTCTTGCGGTGCGCCGAGGCCTTGCGTTCGGTGCCGAGGACTCAACTGTGAACGAGGCCCAGGCCCCTGCCCCCCAGCCCCGGCCTGGTCCTAGAAGAGAAGTCCTGGTTTTCAGAGAAGGACCCTTTGTTACTGCTGCGTTTTCCGTTTTGGTAGTAACAGCTAGAAGTGTCTGTTTTCTTTATCGAAACCTCCGTTACTCAAATAGCAGTAATTCTTAGCAAAGTAGCCTAGTTTTGAATTCAGGAGAGCAAGCAAATACGGTATTTGATATTTGCTTTTTGTTTCCTCACGCTTTCCAGATTATAAAATATAAGTGTATTTCATGAATGAAATAGGAAAATAAAAAATGAGCCCCTACTCTCATTTTTTTTCAAAGACTTCCTTTTTTTTTTTTTTTTTTTTTTTTAAAGAGCAGTTGTAGGTCCACATCAGAATTAAAGAGGAAGGCACAGAGATTTCCCACATACCTCTGCCACATACGCAGCCTCACCCTGTTATCAACATCTTGCACCAGAGTGGTCCATAACCTACATTGACACATCAAAATCGCTCAAAGTCCGTAGCTGATGCTACCACCTACCTTGGTGAGGTACATTGTATGGTTTTGGACAAAGGAATAGTGACCTGTATCCATCATTATAGTATCATGCAGGGTAATTTCACTGCCCTAGAAATCCTCTGTGTTCTATCTCCCCCAACCTCAACCCCCTGGCAACCGCTCATCTTTTCATTGTCTCTGTAGTTTTGCCTTTTCCAGAATGTCCTACAGTTGGAATTATACAGTGTGTAGCCTCTTGAGATGGACTTCTTTGACTTCATCACATGCCTTTAAGATTCCTCTGTCTTTTCGTGACCCAATAGTTCATTTCTTTTTAGTAAAGACTAATACTCCGTTGTCTGGATGTACCACACGTTAGTGACTCATCCATTCATCCACTGAAGGACATCTTAGTTGCTTCCAACTTTTGGAAGTTAAGAATAAAACGGGCAGGTTTTTGTGTGGACGTAAGTCTTCGGCTCCTTTAGGTGAATAGCAAGCAGCGTAGATGCAGATCATAGGGTAAAAGTATGTTTAGTTTTCTGAGAAACCAGCCGATTGTCTTCCAAGGTGGCTGTACCATTCTGCATTCCCACCGGCTGTGTATGCGGGCCCCTGGTGCTCCATATTCTTAACCAGCATTTGGTGGTGTCAGTGTTCCAGATTTTGGCTATTCTAATAGATGTGTAGGGGGTATCTTGTTCTAATTTGCATCTCCCTGATGACACATGATATGGAACATTTTTTCATAGGCTCGTTTGCTGTCTGTATATCTTTGGTAAGGTCTTTCGCCCATTTTTTTTTTTAATGTTTATTTTTGAGAGAGAGAGAGAGAGACCGAGCGGGGGAAGAGTAGAGAGACAGGGGGGAGACAGAATCTGAAGCAGGCTCCAGGCTCTGAGCTGTCAACACAGAGCCCGACGCGGGGCTCGAACTCACAAACCGTGAGATCATGACCTGAGCCAAAATCTGACACTTAACCAAGTGAGCCACCCAGGGGCCTCGGCCCATTTCTTAATCAAGTGGTTTTCTAACTGAGTTTTAAGAGTGCTTTATATATTTTGGTTAGCAGTCCTTTATAAAATGTGTCTTTTGCAAATGCTTTCTCTCCCCCTGTGGCTCGTCTTCTCATTCTCTGGACATTGTCTTTCATAAAAGTTTCAAATTTTCATGAAGTCCAGTTTATCAGTGATTTCCTTTGTGGATCGTGCCTCTGGTGTTGTATCCAAAAAGGCATCACACCCAAGGCCCATCTAGGTTTTCTCCTGTGATCTTCTGGGAGGTGTTTCATTTTGCTCCATTTTTATTTTTAAGGAAGGTTTTACAAACACTACATGAATAATGTTTGACATATTAAAAGTGTCCTTGTATTTATGCACTTAATGGGTTTTCATCATTTTCTGACTGAAATCAGGTGAATTAGATGGGTCTTTAAGGATCAGCTCCTACCCCCTTACTATATTTTTAGGGGGAAGAAAGCAAGCTACCATTTGGGGGAATTTCTGCAATGGACCAGGCAGAGAACTAGGCATTTTTACATCTGATTTATGTCTCATCTGAATCTCCAGTTGGTATTTGGGTCTTTCATTTAAAATGAGTTAACAGCATTAGAACTGGCATTGTTGAAGGAACCACATGTTGCCTTCTAAGTGAATGTGATTGGGAGTGCTCACTGGATTTTGATTCTCTGTAGCAGTTGGCATGGTATTTTCTCAATCCCACCTGGAGGTGAACTGAGGTGGGGGGGGTCATGGTGAGATCACCCAGAGGACCCCCTTGTAGAGAGCAGTAGGAAGCATGAATGCAGGCAGAATATAGTCAACTTGCTATCAGACTTTGAATTCAGGGTTACGTGAAGTTCAGCTGTGAGGCTTGCAAAGAAGTTGTTCTAGGAGACCGCTGTTGTAAGTCATTCTCGTTGGTTGTACGTTATTTTTGAATAAGGTATGTGGTTTGTTGTAGAAGCTGAAGCATGCTGGTTGTCCTGTGCGTCTTCATTTATACGTTTGTAATATTCATGCTTGTATGCTGGCTTTAGAACCTCAAGGGAAAATTCGTGTCCTGCTCGCACTTTTATTCCGTCACGGTAAATGGAGGTGATGAGTCAGCACGTGGTCCCAGCTCGTCCCAGGAACCCCCTGCGACACCAGATACCAGGGGAGGCAGGCCTCTGGCAGACTCCACATGGAGTCCGGCGTCCTCTCACGTCATTCTGAGCAGTGGGCCGTTTGCGCCTGGCTGTCGTGTGGCTTCTGCTCTGTGGGAGCTACATTCTCGAAGACCACCGTTCCCTGGGACTACTGCAGTCAGTGACTTTCTCCTCACAGACCTTTTCCTTGATGTTTTGCAGACCTTTGACGCTGTCCAGGGCTGGAATTTCATAATCCTGCCCTCCCCTGGCTCCCTGGTTCTCCCACCCGTGTGTTCCCTCTTTGCAGCGCTCTCTCCTTTTGGTGGCTGAGAGGCAGGGACTCATTTCCCCTGTGTCCTTTACGTGCATGCTCTAGTCGCCACCTTTCTTTGTTCTTTATGCTTTGAAGATTTGATCTGCGTTGTTGAAGACAACTTACATTTTTGTAAATTACTAAATACATTTCTTCAAGGTGTGATTTCCTTTGGAATCCGGTTCTGTATTTTTTAACTGCCTTGGGTGTTTCATTTTGGTGTTCTTTTTTTTTTTTTTTTAATCCCATTCAGTGTATGAAAAGGAAGCTCTTTATTTTCCCTTTAGATTTAGGCTTCTAAACGTAACATTTTCTTAATAATATCACCTTTCTCTCGGGGGTTCTCTTTAATCCCTTTAACCCTTGGGGTTTTGCCAGCATGAGAACTTTTTCAGTAAGTGTAGAATTTGGTGATATTAAAAATTTCATAAAGACAGATTTATGAGTGGATGATCATCATTTAACCTAGAACTGCCATGAGACTTTGCTCTTATGAGTTCGTATTTATTTACAGTGTAAATAGTGTTTATTTTTATGAATACTTATTTATAGTGTTGATCCTCTGGCTGTGTCAGGAGAGCATGGGATGGTGCTTGATCTTGGGGTTGTGAGTTCAAGCCTCATGTTTGGCTTGGAGCCTACTTAAAAAAAAAAAGTACAATTATATTGTTGCCAAGTGACTGCCTAAAGCAGGGGGTGTAATTGCTTGAGATTCCTGGGAGACACAGATGTTTTATAACTTTTTTTTAATCATGAAAGATGTTAAATAAAGTACAGCAAACATGCCTACCACCGAGAATTACACGTTAACCCATTTAACATTATTTCCTACTTACGGCGTGAATGGGTTTTATAACTACCGTAATTCCAAAGTAAGGATGAGCATAGATGATACTGGCAAGAACTGTCAAAGAATAAGCAAAGTATCTGTGCATTTTTGGTGGCACAGAGGTACTGCCATAACTACTGTGGTCTGTTACCCACGTTCATGATCGGAGGAATTGCCAAGTTTCAGCTAGAGGTTAGTGGAAGATAGGATGCACTCTTTCCCCGTCTACAATCACCATCACCCCGAATTCTGTCCATGGGCCCCCCACCTCCACCCTCCCCCGTGGGTAGCATTCTTACTAGTTTTTGCTTTACCCTTCCATTTTTTTTCTTTCTGAAAAAGAAAAGCGTGTCCGTAACGTGCGTGTTAGCATTTACCCCCCGACGCACAGAAGGAACTGTGCCGTTTCCGGTCTGGGCGCACACGGAGAAATCCCTGTTATCAGCCGTCGAGGTCTGCACAGTGGCCCCTTGTGTGGACGTGCCGTCCGTCAATCCTGCCCCCTGGCGGTGGATTTGGGCTTGATGTCCAGGCTTTCGCAGCGACTAAACTAGAGTTGACAACCTCGTGTGGGCTTGGGCCAGTTTATTTTGGGGACACGGTGCTAGAAGTGAGGTCGCTGGGTCCGAGGGTAAATGCGGCTGTGATGTCGTCAGACCCGGCCAAGGGAGCGTTTGTGTCGAGAGTTCCCATCAGCCATAGTTAAGTTGTGAATTTTTAACGTAAGGTCTGCCAAATTCTGGAATCCAGAGATAAATTTGTGGAGGTTTGTAGGTACAAGTTTGAGAAGCAGGCCTTGCCATGTTTCATTCCTTCCTGCCTGTGCTCCCGTTTCCGGTCAGCCCTGCTCCCACTGTGCCTGCTTGGGGTAGTTTCGAGCATCCAGCTTGCCTTTTCCCGTTGCTGGGAGTCGAGGTCCAGCCGGTGTCTGAGCTCTGATCGCCTCCAGATCCATTCCTCTGCCTTTAGGCACACTTGGATCCCAGGTCCACAGAGCCTCCCGGCTGCCATCTCCAAAGTCACATCAGACACCTCTCTTCCCTGCGCTGCCCACTCACAACAGAGGCCTGGGTTCCTGTGCCTGTACCCCCAGCCTCGTGGGATTCGTTTTCCTGCCTCATGCCCTTCGTCCCTCGTGAAGCACCCTCCCGCTTGCTCTCCTGCCCTTCAAATCCTGTTCATCCGGTTCAGAGCACACATCTTGTGAAGCCTTCTTGATCATTGCAGCCAGGAGTGATTTCTTTCAGACCCGCTGAGCTCCTGGTGCGGTTTTTGTCTGTGTTGTTAATGTGGCAGTAAATCATACGTGCCACAGGGCATCTCTTCTGGGACCTTCAGCTAAGCCTTTCAAATTAACATTTTCACTTGCTTCTGTGTGTTGCAGGAGAATATAAGCCCCTCTCTGGGTAGCATCTTAAATAGCAGTTCTGAAAGTTGTCTTTCTGGTAGAATACTTGATAATACTGCTGCTTGGGCTGAGCGCCGTATGTTTGCAGAAACCTGGTCATTGTGTAGAGAGATACATTCCTTTCTAGAAATGAGCTGAATTTGACCCATAAAAATGTGTAGCTGGCATGCTTTAAAGCTGTTTTTTTTCTTACCAGCTTTATTGAGGTATAATTCACATACCATAAATAAAGTTCAGTTTTAAATGCATAATAATTGATTTTTAGTACAGCGACAAGAGTTGTGCAGCCATCACACAGATCGGTTTTAGAGCATTTCCATCACCTAGAAGAGATCCTGTTGTACCTGTTTGCAGTCACTCTTGATCCCCAACCCGGCACCGATCTACTGCCTGTCCCTAGAGTTTGTCTGTTCTGGACATTTTGTACAATGAATGGAATCACATAGTCTGTGGTCTCTTGGTTCTGGTTTTCATGTAACATGATGTTTCGGGAGTTCATGCTGTAGCACGTATCAGTACTTTGGTTTTTATTGCCAACTTGTATTCTTTTGGGAATAGATGATATTTTGCTTCTCCATTTACCTGTTACTGGACATTTTGGGTTGTTCCACTTTGGGGCTGTTAGAAAAATGTGCTATGAGGATTGCCTGGATGACTTAGTGGTTGAGCATCTGACTCGTGATTTTGGTTCAGGTCTTGTGGTTCATGAGTTCGAGACCAGCAGGTGGAGCCTGCTTGGGATTCTGTCTCTCTCCCTCTCTCTCAGCCCCTCCCCTGCGCTTGCACTCTCTCTCTCTCTTAAATTTTAAAAAATGTGCTATGGAAAATTAAAATAAATAAAAATGTGCTGTGAGTATTTGTATATAGGTCTTTAGGTGGACGTATGTTTTCTTGGGTTTTTTTGGTGGATATCTAGCACTGGAATTGATGGGTCGTGTGGTAAGTATGTTAACTGAACCTGGTCTTGTAATGCCCCAAATGTTTAAATCTTTGAGTGAAGGCATAAACAAGGCAATTCAGGCACTCAAGATACATTCAGGTCTTGGGGATTTGGCTTTGAATTGGTTGTTTAGGAAATAGAACCACTTCCCATTTGGCAGTGTGGTTCTGTTGCTTCTCTTACTTTATAGCTGTGGATTTAAATGTTTGAATGACTTCAAGTAAGTAGAGAGACAATTCAGATAATGTCTCTAAAAGCCATCTGTTAAGATATTAATTGAATTTTTTATACTTCTTGTCCACTATAATTGCTTGAACTTCATTGTGATCCCTTAGTTCTATATAGAAATGTAATAATATACTTTATAAGTAACTAAATTTGGCAAGCCTTGAATTTCAGTCATGAAGCCATGTAAACTTCTAAGGTGGTAAATGCCTTTGCTTATAGATGTACAAGTGAAACCCTCATTCTTGAATGTGGACATTGTTGGCCTACATTTATAAGATATTAGCCCCTGTTCTAGCATCTTTAAGATTCCTTCTTGATTAAAAAGGTTAAAATTTTAAATAATTAACATTCAAATGATAATTTATGAATATTCAAATGAAACCATTTTAAACAGATTTGGGAGTGTAAGTATAAATGTCTGTTTCGTGAATTTGCTAGTTCTTCCGTGATCTTGCGTTTGCAGTCATTTGAACTTGTCGTTACGTATTCTCATCATGCCGTTTTCACTTGGCATTTTGTGTGGTTCTTTTGGAAGCCAGGTTGTGTAATCTGTTGGTAGCATGCTTCTTAACGAAGTGGAGGAAGAAATCTCCACCTTAGTAAGGGAGCAAGCAGTGTGGGATGGGGTGATGGACAGAACATGGCTTTGGACTCTAAACATTTAGTGTTCTGAGTCCTTGCTACTTATTTGCAGCGACTTGGGGCAAATGAGTATCTTTGAGCCTGAGTTGCCTCATTCGTAAGAGATGATACCGTGCCGAAGATATAGTTATTGTGAGGATTAAGGGAGAGAAGGTATTAAAGCTCCTGTTGGTACAGAGCCTCGCATCGTAGCCTGCAGTAAAATACTCTGTCCTTTCCCTACACAGATAAGACGCCCACGTGGAGCAGTCCTACTTGATGCGCACCGGGGGTGGGCGGTCAGGGATGCGGTGGAGTGTAGACGAAGGTCACTGGAATGAATTCATTCACCAGAACGAATGGCTGTTGGTGTTTTAGAAAGTAACTCGGGTGGCAGTGTGGAGGGTGGATCGGAAGGGGTAAGACTGGCGACAGCGAGGTCGGCGAAGAGGCTTGTGTTAGTGACCCAGGTGAGACGAGAGCGCGGGGACTGGAGTCGTGTAGTGGGTACGGAGAGCCATGGGGACGCGGGAGCTAGGAGGGGAGCCCCGACTTTACGACGAAGTGAGGACAGGGAGGGATCAAAGCTGACTTGTCTTCGCAACGTGGGAAACGCGGAAGGGAGTTGGTCAGTTTGAACGTGGAGAGACCAGTCGGGAGGCCCGGGGAGGGCCCCCCCCCCCGGAAGTGTCGGCAGGGGTCCCGGATGGAGGGGCGCGTCTGTGCGGGGCGGCGAAGGCGGCGAAGGTGTAGGGCCCTTCGAGGGGAAAGGGTGCTTTCATGACCGCCGGGATTTTGAGTTGCGCAGCCGAGGCTCCCGGAACCCAGGTGGGAGGAGAGGCAGCGGGGGCGGCGTTCAGTCCTGACCCTAAGAGCCGGCAGGAAGGGAGGACGGGGAGCCGGATTGAGGGGCGGTGTGCGGCCGCGAGTGTGCACAGGGTTTTGCGGCCGCGGGGGCCGGGGCGGAGCGGGAGGGCCAGTGGGGCCGGAGGCGGCTGCTCTGTTTTCACCTCCTCTCAGCCGCGCGCGTCAAACCCCGGCTGGTCTCTTCGGCCTCTTGTCCAGGCATCCCGTGGGCTGACACTTCGGGGGGATTTAAGAATTTCTTTTTTTTTTTTTTTTTTTTTACCGTTTATTTTTGAGAGAGAGACAGAGTGTGAGCGGGAGGGGCAGAGAGAGAGGGAGACACAGAATCTGAAGCAGGCTCCGGACTCCGAGCTGTCAGCACAGAGCCCGACGCGGGGCTCGAACCCACAGCCTGTGAGATCGTGACCTGAGAGAAGTTGGACGCTTAACCGACTGAGCCACCCAGGCGCCCCGGGGTTGAAGAATTTCTAATAAAATTTAAGAATATCTCAGCCTGGCGACGCTGCGGTGTCCGTTGTAAATGGCGTTGAGTACCTTTAAGTACCTTTAACCTGCTGGATTGTTTTCTGGTGTGTTTCTGGACCAGCCAGATCGCGAGGAACCTGAGCCTCTGCTCCGGCTTTACGACCCTACAGACCTTTTCAGTGACACGGGGGAGCCCCCCTCCCCTACTCCTTCTGGTAGGAGTCCACCTCCTGTTCCGCCCCACCCCCCAAGCTCCGCGTGGGCCGCTTCCCATTCCCATCCCTTCCCGGCAGCCCAGGCTTGAATTGTCCTCCCTCCCATTCTCTTGCTTTCCGTCCGGGTTTTTTTTTTTTTTTACTTCACCCGTCGGATAGGTTTGCTCAGGTTTCTGTTAGCTTTTTATCATGGAAGATAGAACACAGTGTACAGATACAACGTACGCATCTGTCACTCAGCTTCTTTTTCCTGCCGTATTTTGGAGTAAATCCCGGCCATCCTGTCATTTCATGCATGACAGAATGTGTCCCTAACAAATCTGGTATTTTGTTGTTGCTGTTCTTCCGCTCCAGCACCGTGAAACCGCAGTGGCCGTGCCCCCGCCAGGCAAGGGCCTTCCCGTTCTTGGGGTGGGGGGGGGGTGCCGGCCCTCCCTCCTCTCCTAGAGGTACTCTTGTGTAAAAAACCAGTATTCTATATAAAAACATTATCGTTCTGTACGTACTCCTTTCTCTGTCACCTGTTTCGCTTGCGAGTCTTTCTGAAACCCGTCTGTTGTGTGCCTGTCCGCCGGTTTAGTTTTGATATCTCCTGTTAGTGGACGTGAGGGTTGTTTGCACGTTTGGGTTTTTGTTGTCGCTCATACAAGGCAGTACAGTGAAAGCACGTGTTTGGTGTGCGCGCACGCGCCCGCACGCACAATTTCCTCTGGGTGTAAACCATCCTGCGGTTCGTTCGTGTCTCACGTGCCATGTTGCAAATCAGAGCCGGGGGGTTATGCGTTCTTTTACCCAAGTGTTAGAAAAGAAGTAATTCCTTGGTTGAGTAATACCCAGGATCATGTAAATTTTGAATCAGATTTAAAATGTTAACTAAACCAGAAAAGCTAAATTCCGTCTCGTTTCTATGTCTTCGGTTTCTTGCGGGAAACCTTTTCCATTCCATGCGACCTCTTCCCCTGGTTTAGGGGACAGTCTGCTCCCTTTCGGTCAGGATCATCCCAAACTTGCAGGAGATGCTCCCGAGGGGGTAAACCCGGCCATGAGCTCTGGGATTTCCTCACCTGGCTGTGCTCGGTGACCAGGGAAGCTGCATCTCAACCTTTCGTTTCAGCGACTCTGGTTTTAAGCGCCTGCAGAAAAAGTTCAGGACTCTGTGGGCCACCGGCCCTGCATCCCGCCCCCCACCCCCTTTGGTGGCACACGTGCCCAGCTCCACCATTTTAACGACAGAATGGCACACGTTGCTTCTGCAAAGTGACCTCCTTCTGATACTTGGGGTGGCTTTTCAGGTGTGCATACCGGTGACGGCCCGGGCAGTTTCACAAATGTTCTTAAGGTGAACGCAGAGATTTGAGTCACTGGATTTGCATGGTTTTGTGGGGTTTCCCGGGTCGTGTGAATAACGGATCATTTTCATTGATCACCTCAGACCACTTACAGAAAGAACTTGTTTTTTAACGGTGAATTTTATTACATTTTCACTGACTCTAATACAGCTTTTACGTTTAGAAGAAACTAACATTTTAAGTCAGTGTTTGTTTTTTTTTAATCTTTCTACATTTTTTCAAAAGCCATCCACCTAACTGAAGCACTAGAAATAGTTTTGTTTTTTTTTTTTTTGGAAAAACCTTGTCGTTTGCACTCCTGTCACAACTCGGATCTGAATGATCTTGCTCTCACACTCCTCAGCATTGGCTGCTGCAACAGTACCTGCTAGAAGTGTTTGGTCTTCAGAAATGGGGGCAAATATCAGGACTTCATTAACAGGCAAAAGCGGTTATCTGGCCTTTCGGAGCAGTTGAGGTGAAAGTGAGGCGCGGATAAGGTGGGTTTCTCCCCCGGAGTAGAGACGTAGTTTTGTTCCTTAAGGGTCTTGAGAATGTATATTCCTACCTGTTGTGCTTGAGGAACTGTCAGGGAACGCAGAAAAGCTTAATTGCTTAGATGTCTGGTGAAGAAACGCTTGGCCCTGTAGTCCAGTTTGGGGGCCGAGTCTCATAAAGTGGAGGCCACCCTCCTTCCTGCAACTAGACGCTTAAATCGTTAAATCGCCTCTGTGTCTCCCAGTGGCCGCGGTGACACGTAGCACCCCCACAGGCGCCTTGCACGGCCTCTCTGCCAGAACCGTGCCCCCCTCCCCTCACTTCTGCCCCCACCTCACTTCTCCGCAGAGCTCCCTGGAGTCTGACCCTGTGACGAGGACGCCCCTCTGTAGCCTCTGTCCACATCCTTAAACTTCCTCGCTCATCTCCGGAGCTGAAGCCTCCTGGAAGCCAAGCTGTGGCTGTTCGTGTTCTCCCACATTCCACCAGCCTCCAGGTTGAAGGTGGCTCAGTGCCCCCGACCCCGCCCGGTGTTGACGGGGCCGTGGTCAGAGACTCACTCTCTGGAGGCCCCGCCCGCTCCACTCCCAGTAGCGGTCGCCTGTCGCCAAGGACTGGCAAAATTCACCGGGCAGTCTGGCGCCCAGCTCGGTCTTCCGCTCCGTTCCTCAGCACCATCATCTCAGGTGACTCACTGCCTATGGGGATGGTGCTCCTGGTGCCTTGACCTTCACTTCCTTGAGCTCCACCGTGTTCCCGTTGTTCTCAGGCCGGGGCCCTCAGCCTCGGCCTTGTCACCAGACCACCCCACTTCCAGCGTCGTCGATCTGGCGGGCCGCTGCCAACTACTGGCGCCAGCCTTCTGTCTCTCGGCCTTTCTCAGACCTCACACTCCTCTTCCCGCTTTCTTCACCCCTTCTTGGCCAAAACGGTCTGCATTTCTGTGTCTTCCAACCCGTTCCAGTTGATTTCTGTCCTGAAGGCTGCAGTGAGACTTTGCTTGCTGAAGCGTCACCAGTGGCTTAAGTAGAACTGAAACCAGAAGCTGCATTTCAGATACGATGACGATGAAAATAATAGCCTTTATTCACTGTGTTGCCTCACTTAATCCTGACCCCTCTGAGATACATTAAGTGATTTACTCAAGATCATACAAGAGGTAGAGGGCAGAGCCTTTTGTAGGACCACGATGAGGCCCTGCCCGCCATGGCCTTTTCTTCCCTTGGCCTCCAGAGTGGGGCTCCTCTCATTGTTTGGGGCTGTAACTTTGCAGGTACAGACTCTGTGGTTCCCCATCATCTAGTCAGTTTCTAAATGTTCTCAGGACTGACTTTGGGCCCATCTCTTTCTGCAATTTCTCTGATTAACGCTGGTTCTCAGACTCCAGTAGTGCCTGTCAGAATGATCTCTCCAGAGCCCAGCTTCCCAGGATGCTTCTGTGATGCTTTTCAGATCCACCGTGTCCAAAAGTAAACTGCCTCCCACCAATCTGTTCCTCCTCCACTGTGTTCTGACCTGGTAGGTGGTTCCATCGTGCATTTATCACATAGATGATACATATAGGCGTTTATCACGCACACTCAAGTCAGCAGAAGAGAAATCCTTAGAAGGCTGCCTGCTACAGTGTCACTTACAACTGTTAAACACCTAAAGCTCTTTAGCAGGGGACTAGTTTGATGAACAATAGGATTTTAGCTCACAAAAACGAGATACATTTCATTAAGTGAGATGTATTTCGTTATTAAAGAAAAAGTTGCAAAAGTGTGTGGTCAGCTCCGTGAGTGTTAGTTAGAAATGAGTAGGGACCAGTGCAGAGTAATCTTTATAAATAAATAAATAAGTAAGTAAGTAAGTAAGTAAAGCTGTGTTGTTCCTTAAAACATTAGTTTTCTTGAAGAAACCTGTCCCGAGATCTGTTCAGGAAAAACCACTCTATGGCCAAGTCCACTCGAATGAGAAGTGCTTTATACTGTCGTTTTGACGGAGATTCACAAGAGGCGTCCGCTTATTAAGGCCTCTCGAGTCTCGTAGCCAACGGACGTGTCAACTTCGCCGCAGTTAGCGTCTCCCGTATCCCTTGATGCTCTATTCAGTTGATAATCAGTCAGCGTTCAGTGGAAGGCTGTTCTAAGTGCTCATTTAAAAGAGCCCTTTTATTACTACTGAAACTCTGACTTCCTCATAGCAAAGAGGTGTTTTTCAGGATTCCTGGAGGTTGTTTACCTAGCACTCTCCTCAGCGAAGACATCCTGTGCACCATTAATGTTGAGAAATCGGCTGTTTGGTTGGTTCACAGTGTGAATTGTTAGAAAGTCTGTTTACTACGGATTCTGTTGACTTTTCTGTCCCTTTGGAACAACACGGTCTTTGAGGGGAGTCCTTAAATAGACAACCTCCTTTCTCCTGTTAGGCTGTTTATTCTGACTCGTGTCCCATTCCGCCGTCTTGCTTTCCTAGGCGGACACGAAGGAGAAGAGCGCGGTGCGTCTGCATTTGTGGTGATTTGTTCGGCTTCGTGAGATGCAGCTGGGCTGCCTCTGCTTCCTGTCCTTGACCGGTTGCGTTTTGTGCCTCGGTTTCCTCTACAAATCAGCGTTTCTCCTGGATGTTCGTGACCGCAGACGTGAACGCTGTAATGTCGGGTTTGCGATACCAGAATGCTCTTGAAAACTGCCTGGTTTCCTGAATAGATACCTGGTTGAGTTTTGCCGTTTGTTTCTTGTATTGATTGGCTTTTTGGACCTCCAAAGGTTTTTAGCTAAAATATTTTTACCCCTTACTTAAAAACCACTCGAAACTCTTTTTATGAAGTCTGCTCAAGGCCATGGGCAGTTTGGATGGCCTGGTCGTGAGGTGGAGGCTGTCCCGTTTGTAAAGTGCTCTGTCTCCGAAGTTGCAATCCTGGCAGATAAGGCCTCGTGGGCGCCTGCGTCGTGGGTTATCACTCCAAGCAGTCTTCCTGTCCGTTTAGTTCACAGACACTTGGGCGACGCACGCGCAGATTAGCCCCTTGCCCCCTCGCCCCCAAGTGGAAAACCGCTTACCAGAGCGCCGTATGTCCGTTTGGACAGCCTGGTGGATACGCGGGTGCCCCACCTGGTTGCCCCTTCGAGAGGGGACTTGACTGCCAGCGTGGGCGGCGCGGGCAGCAGACGGCCCCCGCTTTCAGCTCCTCCGGGCCCGCCTCGGCCGCAGAGAGCTGCCCGGCCTGGCCCGCTTCCAGCCACTGAGGCCAGTGCGGCCTTGCGTGTAGCATTGACAGGGCTGACTGCAGAGCTGGGGGCCGGGGTGGGGGGTGTTGGGGGGGGCAGACGCTTCATTCCTAAGAAGCATCTCCCACCCAAACTCTTTCCCCGCCTCTGCCCCAGAGGGGCCACCCGGACACCAGCAGGTGGGCTGTTGCTGTCAGCGCGTGGCCTCACCTCGAAGACATTTTCCTCATGTGCTTACTTGGAACGTCTGCTTGTCGACTAAGTTCTGGATTCCTTTCCTGTCATATTAGTCATAAATGTTGAAGCGTAAGGGTGTGAGACTCCCTAGGGGATACTGAGACTACAAGGTAAGGATGTCCTCTTTAAACTATTTGCTTAAATAGGTGAGGACGTTGTGAGTTTTTGAGAACCTCACATCAGCTATGTATGAATCCTGAATACTCAGTGGGGACGATAGAAAACTAGAGCAGGTAGTTTCAAATAGACTAGTTTGCTTATTTTCCAACATTTTCTGCATATAAACTGAGGTGTGCCATGGTACAAAGTTACACATATAGAACTAGACGCAAAGTGTGTGTAGTAGAGTCAACTTGACATTGTATTTTTATTTATTTATTTTTAACTTAATTTATTTTTTAAATTTATATCTGAGTTAGCATGTAGCATGACGATGATTTCAGGAGTAGATTCCTTAATGCCCCTTACCCATTTAGCCCACCCCCCACCCCACCACCCCCCCAGCAACCCTAAGTTTGTTCTCTGTATTTAAGAGTCTCTTCTGTTTTGTCCCCCTCCCTGTTTTTATATTATTTTTGCTTCCCTTCCCATATGTTCATCTGTTTTGCTCTTAAAGTCCTCATATGAGTGAAATCATGATATTCGTCTTTCTCTGACTAGTTTCATTTAGCATAATACCCTCTAGTTCCAAATGGCAGTAATTGCCATTGTAATACTCCATTGTATATATGTATATATACCACATGTTCTTTATCCATTCATCCATCGATGGACGTTTGGGCTCTTTCCATCCTTTGGCTATTGTCGATAGTGCTGCTATAAACATGGGGGTGCGTGTGTCCTTTTGAAACAGCACACCTGTATCCTGTGGATAAATGCCTAGTAGTGCAATTGCTGGGTCGTGGGGTAGTTCTATTTTTAGTTTTTTGAGGACCTCCATCCTGTTTTCCAGAGCGGCTGCACCAGTTTGCATTCCCACCCGCAGTGCAGAAGCGTTGCTCTTTCTCCACATCCTCGCCAACATCTGTCACTGCCTGAGTTGTTCATGTTAGCCATTCTGACAAGTGCGAGGTGGCATCTCACCGTGGTTTTGATTTGTCTTTCCCTGATGATGAGTGATGTCACTCTGACATTTTAACATGAAAAGGTTGTGTTTGATCTTCTAGAGTGTGAGTGAGTCTTGGTGTAAAGACTTAGAACTGGAATGGGAAGTGTAGTAGAGGAAGAAAAAGCACGTAAAGAACGTGTTTGGGCATATTTAGATGCTGATGCTGAGTTAGGAGAGTGGAGGTGTTCTAGAGAAAATTGGTGAATCTGGGTTTTTCTAAAGTTTTTTATTTTAACTCCAGTATTGTTAAGATACCATGTTCTGTTAGCTTCAGGCGTACAATACGGTGAGTCAACAAATTCTCTCTGCTCGGTGCTCCTCTTGAGAAGTGTACTCTTTAATCCCCATCGGCTATTTCATCCATCCCCCCACCCACTTCCCCTCTGGTTAGCATCAGTTTGTTCTCTATAGGTAAGTCTGTTTCTTGGTTTGTTTCTCCTTTTTTCTCTGCTCATTTGTTTGGTTTCTTAAATTCCACTTATGAGCGATACTATATGGTATTTATCTTTCTCTGGCTTATTTTGCTTAGCATTATACTCTGGCTCCATCCATGTTGTTGCAGATGACAAGATTTCATTCTTCTTTTATGGCTGAATAATACTCCGTTGTATATATGCACCACATCTTCTTTATCCGTTCATCAGTTGATGGACACTTGGGCCACTTCCATAATTTTACTGTTGTAAATGCTGCAATAACATAGGAGTACATGTATCCCTTTGAATTAGTATTTTTGTATTTTGTGGGTACTTAGTACAGTTAACGGATCATAGGGTAGTTGTGTTTTAAGGAACCTCCATACTGTTTTCCACAGCAGCTGCACCAGTTTACATTCCCACAAGCAGTGCAAGAAGGTCCCTTTTTCTCCACATCCTGACCGACACTTGTTTCTTCTGTTTTTGATTTTAGCCATTCTGATCGGTGTGAGGTGATCTATCTCATTGTAGTTTGATTTGTATTTCCCTGATGATGAGTGATGTTGAACATCTTTCCATGCGTCTGTTGGCCAACTGGGTGTCTTTTTTGGAGAAATGTCTTTTCATCTTCTGCACATTTTTCAATTGGTTTATTTGGGGTCTTTTTGGTGTTGAGTTGTATCAGTTCTTTATATATTTTGGGTACTAACCCTTTATCACATGTCATTTGCAAATATCTTCTTCCATTCAGTAGGTTGCCTTGCAGTTTTGTTGTTTTCTTTGCGTGTGGAAGGTTTTATTTTTATGTAGTCCCAATAGTTTATTTTTGCTTTTATCGCCCTTGCCTCAGGAGACATATCTAGAAAAACGTTGCTATAGCTGATGTCGTAGAAGTAGTAATACTGTCGGTGCTCTTGTCTAGGATTTTGTGGTTTCAGGTCTCACATTTAGGTCTTTAATCCATCTGAGTTTATTTTTGTGTATGGTGTGAGAAAGTGGCCCGGTTTCCTTCTTTTGCATGTAGCTGTCCAGTTTTCCCAGCACCATTTATTAAAGAGATGGTCTTTTTCCTCTTGCATATTCTTGCCTTCTTTGTTGAAGATTAATTGACCATATGATTGTGGGTTTATTTCTGGGTTTTCTCTTCTGTCCCACTGATCTATGTGTCTGTTTTTGTGCCAGTATTGTACTGTCTCGATCACTATAACTTTGTAATATAACATGTAGTCTGGAATTGTGATGCCTCCAGTTTTGTATTTCTTTGTCAAGACTGCTTTGGCTACCTGGGGTCTTTTGTGGTTCCATTCAGATTTTAGGATTGTTTGTCCTAGTTCTATGAAAAATGTGTAGGTATTGATAGGGATTGCATTAAATCTGTAGATTGTTTGGGTGGTGTAGACGTTTTAACAGTATTTGTTCTTCCAGTTCGTGAGCATGGAATGTCTTGCCATTTGTGTTGTCTTCCATCTCTTTCATCAGTGTTTTATAGTTTTCAGAGTACAGGCCTTTCACCTCTTTGGTTAAGTTTATTCCTAGGTATTTTATTATTTTTGGTGCAGTTGTAAATGGAATTATTCTCTTAATTTCTCTTTCTGCTGCTTCATTATTAGTGCATAGACATGCAACAGGTTTCTGTACCTTGATTTTGCCGAGTTCAGTGAATTCCTTTATCAGGACTAGTAGTTTTTTGGTGGAGTCTTTAGGGTTTTCTTTAGATAGTGTCATGTCATCTGCAAATAGAGTTTTAGTTCTTCCTTGTTGCTTTGGATGCTTTTTATTTATTTTTCTGGTCTGATAACTGTGGCTAGGACTTGCAGGACTATGTTGAATGAAAGTGGTGAGAGTGGACATCCTTGTCTTGTTCCTGACCTTGGGGGAAAGGCTCTCAGTTTCTCCCCATTGAGTATGATGTTGGCCATGGGTTTTCATAAATGGCCTTTATTATGTTGAGGTGTGTTTCCTCCAGACCTACTTTGTTGAGGGTTTTTATCATGAATGGATGTTGTACTTTGTCAAATGCTTTTTCTGCATCTACTGAAATGGTCATATGGTTTCGTATCCTTTTTCATGGTTGTGATGTATCACATTGATTGGTTTGTGACTGTTGAAATTGGTTCCCTATTTGTTGACACCCTAAAAATGAAAGAACCTAAAATTCACACCAGGGTATTGAGGAATACTGGCTTTTCAGAATCCAGATGTCAGCCTTGTTGTTCTGACACTTTCTAGCGTTGTAACATTGGTTAGGTTTGATTGCTTCCGTAAAAGGGAGGGCCAGAACTAACTATCTTTAAAGTTAACCTCCAATCTACTGTAATTGGTTCTTATGAGCAAATATTTTTGGTACACAAATGCGTAGTACATAAATTTTCCACTTTACAAGTGTGTCACATACCAAAAGTTAATGGGTTAGCTTCTTAGGTGCTTTATTCCACAGCAGTAGCGTTGTGTCTGTTTAGATTTACTATTATTAAGAGTACATAAGACAGTGCCTACAATAGTGCCTGGCACATGGTAGTTTCGTACTAAATATTTGTTCAGTAAAATATTACTGATCACTGAACTCCTGGGCGTCTTACAACTCTGTTTAAACACTGTGTTAAAATATGTATACGTTTGTAGTGACCAGAATAACAACATTAGTAAATGAATCAGTAAGAAAAATTTCAGCCTAAAATCTAGTGTTTGAAGGAAAAAGTGAAGAAACAAGATAGAATTTAATGGAGATTCTAAGTGGGGGTTTGAGGGTAAGTTCAGATGCTTTATAATGGTGATACTTCATTATTTCTAAATCCTTTAAAAACATACAGCTTTTCAGTTCCCCAATTTGCTATTTCATTTATTCATATACAACATTGATCTGTGTGCCAGGCTCCGAACTAGGTTCTCAGCAAAAGAGATGGTCTCTGTGCCATGAATCCTTCTCTGCAAAGAAGGGAGAGACACAGGCCTGGGATTACCAGGAATGAGAGTTCAGAAGGGAAAGTCCCACGAGGTGGGCGCACCTCACCGGTCTGGGACTTCTAGTGAGTGTCACCTGGCTGGACGTGGGCGAGGGAGCACAGGAGCTTTCCAGGCACAAGCAGCCTGGGGAGCGGCAGCAGTGATGATGATGACGACGACGATGACGACAGTGACCGCTGGGGAAGGAAACAGAGGTAGTAGTGAGTGGATATGACGTGACCTCGAAGGTTAAAATCAGTAGCACTCAGATGTGAAAGAACAGGAACGAGGCATTCGAATTATCCCAGGTTTCTGGCGCTCACTGAGATGGGCGGCACCGGTGAACGGGGGATCTGGGGGCAGCTCCTGCATTCAGCTGTACGCCTGCTGGGTGTGCGAGGTCTAGGAGGGGGTGTGAACTGGGCACTGAGATGTGTAGATGGGCCTGGACTCGAGAGAAGCAGTCTGGGTTGGAGATACACTTCATGAGTCACTGGCAGGTGGGGGTTTGAAGGAAGGAGGTTGGGACACGTCCCCGTAGTAACCCGTTGAACTTGAAGGTACTTTTATGCGGCCCAGTGGAAGTGATACGGTGAGGAAAAGGTGAAAATGGAAAGAGTGGAACATTTTTCCCGGTTGCTGCTAGGAATTAAACGGGAAGAAAGAGGAGTAAAAGAGCATCTAGATGGGTCTGAGAAGGCTTATCTAAGTTAGAATTAACTGAAGTGTGTGTGTGAGTCCGGGGAGTTGAAGTGATGATTTCCCCCGGGTGGAACACAAGGAGTGCGGGTTTAAATAGGTCGCGCCACCAGGCAGTACTACGGGTCCAAACACCCTGTCAAGTGGGGTGTTGGTGGGTATGATCCTCCCAAGGGAGATGGAAGGAAAGGCATATGGAACATAGATTCTGGGAGCATTTGCGAAGTGGCTGCTGGGTGGTTGGTTTCCCTAAAACTTGAGGGAATTCTTCTGTCAGGTATGTTTATGTTCTACATTTGAGCATACTTCTTTGAGCGTATGCTGTAGAATACTTGCAGGATCAAGAGTGGTAGTGTGGCTTCATAAAATAGTAGGTCCCAAAGCTTAGATTATAATTAGTAGAGGGGTGCCTGGGTGCGTCAGTTGGTTAAGCGTCTGACTCTTGATCTTGGCTCAGGTCTTGATCTCAGGGTCGTGAGTTCAAGCCCCGCGTTGGGCTCCACACTGGGCGTGAAGCCTCCGTAACAGCTAAATAAATATTAGAGATGATTTGGTTTTCGGACTTGATCCACAAGTATGAACTACATTCTCCTCAAATGTGCCTTAGCCTACAGGGAGCGCTAATGCCATGGAAGATGGAGAATGTACCGAATTACTTGCTGAACTCAAATTTGCACTGGCAAGCTTTGACAACCCATTCTTACTGCTCCAGACATCATTTACCTCCAACATTTATTGTATGGAGCCATTCAAATAATTCAGTGTTTCTTAATTTGACAACAGAAGTACTTGTTTAAAAACCTCCACATTTCAGTGTGATGTACGTAGATGATCCTTAAGGTGTGACTGTAGTATTACGTATTGAGAAGTACTGAGTTACTAGGCTATGGAATACCTCCGGCCCTTTATCTATGGATCTGAAATCCTGAAGCATTAAATTCTATTTTGCAGGAGCCTTATACACTTGGAAATAATAGCCACTATTAATTGTGAAGCGTTGACTGTGTGTTAAATATCGATAAGGTAGTAAATAACAGAGGCATTATCTTATTTAGACTTCACAGTAACTGTCTGAGAAAAATGATCTGCCCCCCCTTTTGAGGATTAAGAAATCGAGGCTGAGAAGTGAAGTACCTTGCCGAAGACCTCATACCTAGTAGGTATGGAGCCGAGCTTCAGACCCCGGCCACTGAATTTAGGGGACATTTTAAATTTTGATGATTCCTGCCAAATTCCCTTCTAAAAGGGGGAGTGACCGTTTCCCTGCACCTTCAACCTCCCCAACATCTGCATTCCTGCAAAGTGCTAAGTGAAAAACTGTTAGAATTCACAGGTAACTAGTGCGGTCGGTTTTTCCTACTTTTTAGGTGTTTGTGTTTCGCTTTCTGGGAGTTAGCTTTGCCTTTTTTCCTTTGAGTTTATCTTTCTAGTTGTTATGTAGGCCAAGTGATTAAGTTTAAGTTTTGATACCTTCAGGAGGCAAAAAAGAGCAACAGTGTTAGCTGTGCTTCTGCAGTTTCACCCGGCTTTTCTTGTGAACACTTTTCTTGTGAGTTCATAGGATTCCGACCTAAATCCCTGATAAGTAAGCTTATCTCTGTACGTTAGACCATCTAACATGAGTTTGTTTCCACAGAGAAAGAGAAATATTCTCTAGATTAGAGTGGTGCCCACTAATGCCCACAGACTGAATATTTCTGTGCGCGTGGCAGGCACCCCATTACCCACCCCAGGATGTCGAGAAAGAATTAATTGGCTTTATTTCTTCCTCAGGTTTGCCTGCAATGAGATTTCATTCTCTACATATAAAGGACATCCTTTCTGAGCTGCTGTGAATAAATTTGGAATGATACTGTATATTTTCATCTGATGGAGAATTAGCTGTACCTTGAGTTTGGATTGCTGCACTGGACGACCTAAGAATATCGCTCACGATGTCATCAAACAGGAGTCAGAATCCCCATGGACTGAAGCAGATTGGCCTTGACCAGATCTGGGACGACCTCCGTGCTGGAATCCAGCAAGTATATACCAGACAAAGTATGGCGAAATCCAGATACATGGAGCTCTACACGTATCCTACTGCTTGAGCTGAGATTAATTTGCTTAGAAGTTCAGTTATTTACTAGTATGATCTGTGAATGGTTAGAAATTTTACATCGTGTTTTCTCTTTCCATTTTCACCCTGTGATATACTCAGAGTCCTTTTTTAGCTTTAAAAATTAACTCACACTCTAAGTCTTTTGACCAGAGGTAAAATTGGCTAGTTGGTTAGTCCAAAGCAGTGCTGTGCAGTGCAGTCGTTACTGACTACGTGTGGCTGTTTACATTGGCAGTCACTAAAATGAACAGTTCCTAAGTCACGGTATCTGTACTTTAGGTGCTTGAGAGATGGCACACTACTTCCGTCGCTGTGGAAAGTTCCATCGGACCGCGCCAGTGAAAGCAGGGGAGCGCTGGTTTCTGTGTTGTCTGCGGTTGCCTTTGTGTTTCAGGGCCTGAGCAGGGTGCTTGCATCAGAAATGGTCTGGTCCTCCGTGGCTCAGGACGTGGTTCAAGGCCCGCACTGGCCTCTGCGCTGACAGTGCGGGGCCTGCTTCGGATCCTGTTTTCCTCTCTCTGCCCCACGCTCACTCTCTAAAAAAATAAATAAACGTTAAAAGAAAAAATAAAAGCAGTCTGGCCCACAAAGCCAGAAATATCTGCTGTCTCGCCCTTTATGGGAACAGTTCGCTGACCCTTATCTAAAGGGTTACCACATAGAGCAAAAAGCTTGACAGTCATACCTTGTTTTACAAATACGGTATTAAAGTATCTCATTCGCTCGTTATGTGGTCCGTGGTGTGTGCAAGGGACTGTCTGCCTGCCACAAAGGTCATGAGGGTGTAAAAGACATAGCTCCTGTTCTCTAGTATGTACTTGACGATACACTTTTTAACTTGTAAGTTTCTTGATTCCATTCAAATATAAGAAATTGAAATTTAAGCTAACTCCCTAGACAGCAGATTGCTACCGCTTTGCTGGTTCTAGTAGTTTAAAGTTGCTAGTTCAGTGGAGATTTAATCTTAGATTTTTAGTATGTATCCATAATTGTCAAACTTGGCTATGTGATGTTCCAGTGTACCCTCAGCTATGCTAACATTTTAGGATCGTCCCCCCAAATTAGCATTACTTTAAATAGACATGAAGCTTCATGTCTAACTCAAAATTAACTTAAAAGTTATTATAGTTGTGTGCATATTCCTATGTGCGTGTACATTTACGTTGTTAAAAAACCAACTTGAGATATAATCCCATACTGTAAAATTCACCCTTCTTTAAGTGGTTTTTAGTATATTCCCAGGGCCGTGCAGCCACCAACATGGTCTCATTTTAGGACATTTCCATCACCGCCAAGAGAAGATCCGTACCCATGAGCAGTCACTGTCATTCTCGCTCCCCTCGGTCCCCGGCAACCACTAATCAACTTTCTGTCTGTGCATTTGCCTGTTCTGGACATTTTAGAAACGTGGAATCACGCAATGTTTAGCTTTTTGAGACCGGCTTTTTTCACTTAGCACAGTGTTTGTGGCTTCAGCCTTGTGTCACGTGTCCGCACATCCTCCTGACGGCTGGATCGCAGGGACACATACCGCGTTTTGTTCATCCGTTCATCAGTGATGGGCCGCCTGGGTTGATTCCACCCTTTGGCTCTTACTGAACTATGCTGTTGTGAATATTGTTATCTTGGGTGGATAGCTGGGAGTGGATTGCTGGGTCACAGGACATAGAGAAAGCCTTTAAGGAGGATAGGATCTTTGACAGAAGAGAGGAGGTTCCTCCACTCGAGGGTTGTGGCTTACCTAGGTGTATGACCTTTATGATCTTTTTTGTTTTTGTTTAATCTTGTAAGTAATACGGCTGAAGGTGGTGATTTCAGTGGCGAGACAAGGCACTTGGCTGGGTTTCTGGTGTGCGGAAAGCCCAGGGAGCCCCTGTGTGGAGACCAAAGACGTCTAATTGCTGATTTGTCTCTGGGGAATTTCTTCACATGTGATTTTTGGCTAAATCAGATTGGTCCTCTGTCCAGGACCATGCCATGCTCTCAGAACTCTGAGAATGTAGAGACAGCAGTTACTGGCTTCTTTTATTCTGTAAATAATTAGAATGTGTAGTTCTGCAGTTTTTAAATTTTTTCGGAAATTCTGCCCTTCAATTGAGTATTCTTTTCCTCCCAGTTGCGTTTGACAACATAACAGCTTTATACATTTATTACGAGTGGAGAGGCCGACTGAGTCTAAAATATCTTACTTTAATTCTTCAGGTGTTTATGAAATAATGGCTACAGTTGAAGTCTTATGTGTCAGGCCTTGGGCCAGGAAGCATCTTCGTCTTCCTCAAGGCCTGCATTGCCCCCGAGGGCTGGTGGGAGTGACCCTCCTCTGTTGGTGTCGGAAACCACTTCCCCAAAGGCTCATGTAACTTGCTTGATACGGCAGCCACAGTAAATGATGGCGGTACTAAAATGCGCAGTAGCCTGACCCTAGAAACCTGCCTTTATCCGCTAACTACCTTCAGATTCTGTATCTGAGTGAATCCTGTTGCTCAAAGTATTTGCAGTATTGATGGTGTTATTGTCACAACTAGAACTTTGGGGCGTTGCGCACGCTTTTCCGGAGCATGTGGTCACTTGCGTTGAGGGTCCCCTAAGACCGGGTGCTGTTGGAGACACCACGGCAGCGCTAGCCCCGCCTCCATTTGCGGGTCACTGCAGATTCTTGTAAAGTTTTCTCTTCGGGTGTGTGTTCGGTCTCCGTGTTAACCACTTGCTGACTCGCCTTTTAAAATAATCTCCTCCGGGCTGGTTTACAGTGACATCTGACACTTGGCGGTTGTCAGGTTGTGTTTCAGGTTAGCGGGTGCTTTTGGTCCTGGGAGGAGGGAGCAGACTGTGCACCCAGTGTTCACTCTGCAAGGTCAGAGCATCCTTGGCGATAGTTGCTGACGGAGAATGGGTTAGAATCAGGCGAGAGGAAAAGCTGGTTGAGAGAAAAGAGGGATCCTTTTCCTTCCTAACTCTGGCTGGGGGCTAACGGCTCAATTTTTACCCTTTGTTTATTCTGGAGAAACATATGTGACTTGCTTTCTAGAGAAAATACCCTGCTTTTGAATGTGAAACAAATATTCTTAGAGCCTTATTATACAGTGTAAACATTTTTCTTGACTTTTTAACTCAAAATGGCAAAGGAAAGAGAAAGGTGTTTTTGGAAAGAAAACAGTCCCAGAGCATCTGCAGTCAGAAAGATCTAGTTCACTCACCTTTGTTTCCAGCCGCTACTCTCAGGGGCTTCATTTTTCTTCTACAGTTTGAGCCTCAAGCCCTTGCTCCTTCTGGCATGTCTGTCTGTCCAGTCTTTGTCTCCCCGCTTCTAACTTTCCTTGATGTCTTACATACTATACAGCCGACCCTGGAACAGCACGGGAGTTAGGGGCATTGACCTCCTGTGCAGTGAAAAAGCCGCATATAGCTTGACCCCCCTCCCCCAAATTTAATAGCCAAGTACTTTCAACTGTGGAAACCCAACTAAGAACATAAACAGTCGATTAACACACATTTATGTCATATGTATTGTTTACTGTGTTCTCACAATAAGCTAGAGAAAAGAAAATACTAAGAAAATCATAAGAGAAAATACATTTACACTACTTTATGTAGCGAAAACAAATCACGTTTAAGCAAACCCGTTCATTTCAACCCTCTTGTTCAAGAGTCAACTGTTGGGGCGCCTGGGTGGCTCAGTCGGTTGGGTGTCCAACTGCATCTCAGATCATGATCTTGCAGTTCATGGGTTCGAGCCCCGCATAGGGCTCTGTGCTGACAGCTCAGAGTCTGGAGCCTGCTTCCCATTCTGTGTCGCCCTCTCTCCGCCCATCCCCCACTCACACTCTTGTCTCTCTCAAAAAGAAACAAACCTTGAAAATACATGTTTTGTTTTTTTTTTTAAGTCAAGTTTTTTTAAAAAGTCAGTACAGCAACTTTTTTTTTCCCAGTAAAATACAGGCGTGCGTTCTGTGCTGGTGGGTATGTAATAGGTGGGTAAATAATAGTAGACTTCTTTCTTTTTGAAAAATTGAAATAGGTAATGTAATTTCTTAGTCGGTTTATTGACACTTCAGGTGTCATGCTTCGCTCAGAGCAAGCGTGGGTCTTGATGAGTGGAGCAAACGTTTATGGTGAGAATGCAGGATGATGGAGGGTCCTTGTGGCGTAACTGAGAGCAGCCCATCTGGTCGAGTGTGGTAGAAGTTTCTGGTTTCGCTGGGCGCCAGATCTGCCTGCCCTCCTTTCCAGGTCACAGGCCTTTTTTCCCTTGGTCAGTATACACCGCAGACCATGTTTTGCCTTCCCCTGGGATCCAGAGAAACCTCCGCGTTGGTGTCTTTCATTGTTTCCTTATGCCTACAAAAGTTCTCAACGCTGGTGCTGTGAGCTGAATTAGTTTATCCTGTTTTGTTAGCCTCGTTTTTTGTTTGTTTTTCGAAGTCTTCTTTTTCCCCAGCAGTACACTCAGGATCCCGTTCCTATTTCCAAGTCTTGGCCGTTCACCTCGCAGTGATAACAGACATAGTCAGGATTCATATTTACTCTCCGTCCTGATGTTCTGTGACACAGTTCACGGTCCCTGGGCCTGGGGGCACTTTTGCACCCAGAGTTACTGAGCCCTCGGCCGCGCATGCTTCACAGGCAACGTGCCAGGACGTGCTGGTCCTACCGCGGCCGGTGCCTGCCAGCTGCGTGGTCATGTCCCAGCTGCTGCTGTCACTCATCAGGCTGACATGCTCTGGCCCTGGCCAGCTCTTCCTAGGAACCGTGGGGAATATTCCAGTAGCTCAACCTACCTGCTGCCAGATTCCCTCTTACCTTTAGAGAAAACTCAGAATCTCCTAGAAAAGCTGATCAAACCAAAAGAATAACAAATTCTTTCACAACAGATTCATGATGACCCGTGTCTTCTTTGAAATAACCATCCAGCCCAACGAATGCATTTGGATGTTTTCGTCTTGTACTTTTTTTTTTTTTAATAGTCTCACATGGATATGTTTGGCTCACCTAATGAATGTGGCTAACATCAGATAAACCTAAACATAAAGGTATTTTACAGTTTTTCCAAATGTAGCTACCATTCTCCTATGTATTTATCCAGACTTTTAGAGTGAGGTTCTAAAGGACATAACTGATTCATAGAAGAAATGCAAATGGTCTGTAGGCGTATGAGAAAATGTTACAACTTATAATTGTTACAGAAATGAAGAATTAAATTTTTTACACCAAAACTGAAAACCGTTTTAAAAGAAGTGATTGTAGGGGCGCCTGGGTGGCGTAGTCGGTTAAGCATCCGACTTCAGCCAGGTCATGATCTCGCGCTCCGTGAGTTCGAGCCCCGCGTCGGGCTCTGGGCTGATGGCTCAGAGCCTGGAGCCTGTTTCCGATTCTGTGTCTCCCTTTCTCTCTGCCCCTCCCCCGTTCATGCTCTGTCTCTCTCTGTCCCAAAAATAAATAAACGAAAAAAAAAAAAAAAAAGAAGTGATTGTAACCAGTGTTTGGCAGACTACAGAGGGAGGTGAAGTTCCTGTCGTCAGATGGAAACGTTAGTTTGCTGTGATCTTTCTGGGGAGACATTTAGAAATATAAAGACAGTGTTTTGGCTTTTTAACTTTTAACTCTGTTCTAAGGAAGTCGTGGTATTCAAATTGTACGTACAAGGCTATTCAGAATATTTTAGTAATAGGAAACCGTGGAAACCAACCTCAGTCTTCATCACTAAAGATGAAATGGTATTTAAAGGTTATAAACAGCCAATAGAGATACACTGCAGGATATTCTTGGACATGTAATAATGTCTGTAACAAGGGAGAAGCCGGATGCAAAGTGGTACGTGTTCTGTGAACCCTCAGTGCATCCTCTCTGCTTGTGAAAAACCACATCGCCCCATATTGAAGGTAGCTCTCCAGAGGTATGGGGCTTATCACTGGTATTTTTTTTTTAATAGATGCTAATTTCTTTTTTTTAATTTACTCTGGAGAGAGTGAGAGAGCACACACGTGAGCTGGGCAGAGGGGCAGAGGGAGAGAGGGAATCTCACACAGGCCTCACACTCCGCGGGGCTCGATCCCACAACCCTGGGATCGTGACCTGAGCTGAAATCAAGAGTCAGACACTCAACTGACTGAGCCACCCGGGCGTCCCTAGATGGTACATTTTTAAATGATCTTCTGTGCTTTCTAGATTTTCAGTGTAGAACATGCATATTAAAATACCATTTATTAGTTATTTGTTTTCATTATGCAAATATAAGTCCTAGTTACACTTACTTGCAAAACTCTGCCTTTCACCACTGACCTAATACTTTTAAAATAGTTTGTAGGGGGTGCGTGGGTGGTTTAGTTGGTGAAGCATCTGACTCTTGATTTTGGCTGTGGTCATGATCTCACGGTTGTGGGATTGAACCCCTCCTCTGGCTCCATGGTAGGCGTGGAGCCCGCTTAAGGTTATCTTTATCTCTCCCTCTCCCTCTCTCCCTCTCCCTCTCTCCCTCTCCCTCTCTCCCTCTCTCCCTCTCTCCCTCTCTCCCTCTCTCCCTCTCTCTCCTCCCCTGTATTCACTCACTAGCTCTGTCTCAAAAAAAATAATAATTTTTAGGATTGAGAAACTATATTTATCTTTGAGGGAGAACCCAAGAAATGATATTGCATCATTGCCTCTAGAAGTGATATTTTGTAATTAGTTGTACAAATGTGCTATGTTCAGGTTCTTTTCCTTCTAAATGTGAATCCTGGTGTACGTATTTAGACTGCTTTGAGCATTTTCAAACAAATTTTATAGTTAATCACTATCAGTTGCAGGCAGACTTGGCTTTTGAGATAGGCTGTGGATGTGCATTTGCTTTATGCGGAACATCCTTTTCGGAACCGTACCGACAGTGGCCCAGCGACGGCTCGATTCTTTCCTAACTTTACAGACCAGCTGTGCCAAGTGGGAGGTGGATTTGCTGCTCCTGCCAGTTGTCCCGGCACGTTTGTTGACATGTGAAGATAGATAGAATTTTTAATGCAACTTTCAGTGTAGCCTTTCCAGATGATTATAATACAAGCTAGCTGTTCAAGATTCCACTGTAAGTTCCCGTTGGGTAAGAAGCGGTGGTAGGAAATAGTTCTGTTTAGGTTTGCTTCTTTAATTGAATTGACTTTTCCATTAGAAGATGAAAATGGTTTGCGCTTGGTGGTAACTCAGTCGCGGAGCGATTCCCCAGATGTGTTTACGTCAGAGGCGTGGTGCTGGGGGTGACGGTCACCGGAGTCCCCCTCCTCTCCCTTAAGCGCTGGCAGTAACCCCCCTGTCTTCCGGCGGGACGTGTCAGCGGGAGATGAACCGAGCCGTCCCTTGCGGCCCCCGCTGTGGGGAAGGTGCTCTGCAAACATCTACAGAAATGTGCGCGTGTGTGACTTGGCCCTTTGTATCTGATGTGACCCCTTTCCGTGACTTGTCCCCACCAGTCACGCAGAAGTATACCTCGGAAATGGTTGAACGGTTGTGGGGTGACAGAGAGTGACTTGGCCCATTTTGGAGGCAGCACCAGGCTTGGCTCCTTAACGCAAGCCGCCACCCCACCGACCCCTTTCCAGCCTGCCGTGGCCGCGAGGCTTGGACAGACCTCTGAGCAGGAGGCCCTGTGTCCGCTTGGATCCCCTTCCGCTTTCTGCCGCTGGCTGTGTTGCCAAAGAAACCCCAGGGAGCTTTTTGAAAAGACTCTCCAAAGTTTTAAAAGGCAAATATGTGGGTTTGTTAGACTCTGGCTGCCTTAGTGTCAAACAACTAACCCATTGACTATTGAATGAAGCTTCAATTCTGTTTTATTACTTTTTAGGCTTCTAGTTTATTTTTACCTCTGGATGGTTTCCTCTTAATTCCTATATTTAATCCTCAAATTCTATTTTAATTATTTTTGCTTTAAAGATAATTTTAGATGTGACGCATTTTCTTGTAAACATTAGTCCTGTTTTGTTTTTCTACTCTTCGTCTAAAGTAAATGATTTATTAACACGCAGTTCTGCATGTGTTGGAACGGCGGGTGGTAAGTGTGGTCTCTGTAAGCAGAGTAGTAGAAGGAGCCTCACTTCGTGCGGAGAGAAAGCATCTGGAAGCCGGAGGGCTGCGGTTTCCCCACAGCACAGAAAAACCACACTCAGTAATTCAGGAATGCATCCGTTTCAGAGTCTTTCTTTAGACGTGGATTATTCTCCCTTTCACATAATGTACTCGAAATAATCTGGGGATGCCTGTCCTCACATCTGACTCGAGGCTGATTCAAGGAAGGACTAGTTCCCCTGGATAGATGATTTCTCTCTAGCAGCTTCTGATACACACTAAGAATCTTTTTCCTTTTCCGATAACATTTCCCCACATAGTGCAGTTGATTGAAAGCTAAGAGTAAAAAAATACAAACTGAAGCTTGTGTGTTGTCAAAGCTGTGTGAAGTCTGTCCAGATGGGTCGGCTCTGATTTCTTGCCTTTCTGAGGACTCGGCCTGGATTCAAAGCACGATTGGTGTCATTTTTTTGTGAGAGGTGGTTCACTACTCCCTCAAAAGCATACACCTGTTATTATCTCCCATATAAGCTTCATGTCTGTTTCCTCTTCGCAAAAACAGCAAGTAGGGGTTCCCTGGACCAGCATTTTTCATGAGGAATAGCTGGGCTTTCGGCTGAACTCTTCCACGGTCGGACACAGCCACTCACTTTACAACTACCTGTAGGAAAAACTACATGAACCCAAGAGTAGGTCTATTTGGGGGCTTTTTAAAATGGAATTTTTGTTTTTCAGATCAATAATCCTGTTGTAAAATTTAGCAGGCCAAAAAGGCACACAGTGAGCAGTACTTCCTTTCCTTCCGTCTTCCATCGGAGTCTTGGCCATACCAGCGGTCCCTACAGTTTGGGCTCTGTCTCGTTCACATCTCTCTGTGTGATACCTGCACACACACGTGCACACACATACTTGTGCGGAGAAAATGGATGTTTATATTAACTTAAAAATAACCTTTAACACAAATTCTCAATTGCAAGTAAACAAGTAATCTGTAGGGTTTGGTTTTTATGCACGTGGTACCCTGGTGGTTGATCCTTACAGAGAATTTGCTCTAAAACATCCCTGTGAGTGAACAGAGATGGTCTCTTGACCTCATACCAGGCTTAGCTTGTAGCTCACCTCTTGTGATTGTCGTTGTGTCATCTGAAAACAAGCATCTTTGTTAAAATTTATTTTCCTTGATTACTTTGATAATATTTGCACTTTAGTCAGAATTAGGAATTGACTCAACAGTCAGTTACTCGAATGCTATTAGAAATGCTGGAGATAAATACTCTGAAATCAAAATTACTTCTGGCAGATAGCCCTCCAAATGTGTAATGTATTTTTTTTTTTTTTGTAATTCATATTTGTTTAGGTAGATTTTAGGATTCTGGCATAGACATTATAATTTTTGTACCCTGTTTTATTTTCCTGTTCTTGTAGATGTTTATTCTGGCCTGTTTTGTACTGTTATGTTGCAGGGGTTTTGTTGTTGTTGTTGTTTTAGATTCAGATTAGTTAATATACAGTGAAGCATTGATTTCAGGAGTAGAATTCAGTGATTCATCACTTAGATACAACACCCAGTGCTCATCATGAGTGCCCTCCTTAATACCATCATCCATCTAGCCCATCCCCCACCCGTCTGTTTCACGTATTCTTATAAGTTATGTCAAATGCCTAATGAAATGGTGGATGTGTAGGTGCATGTGGGGGTGTGTGTGTGATGGAATATTTATGATGGGATATTTTGGTGGTAGTGCAGACAGGAAATATTGCACAGGATGATACCGGAGGAGGGAGAAAGAATTTGACCCTGGCAAGGTTAGAAATGTTCATGAACCAGGGCTATTGAGATGGACTTCAAAGAATGGCTATGGATGCGCAGAAAACAACGAATGAGAATCTTGGTGAATTTGGCTGGAGAGAGAAGGATGAATGAGAAAGTGGGAGTAGCACTGCTGGCGAACGTGGCATTGGACACGGCGTTGGCCAGCTTGAATGGCACAAAAATAACCAGACGAATTGGTTGATTTAATTGCTTGGATAAAGGATGGTGCCCCATTTTGGTGAACCTTGAAAACCAGGTAAGTGAGTTTGCACTTGTTTCCTTGTTTTTGTTTTGTTTTGAAAGTGTAGGTTCGTAGAGATTGGATATGTGACTTGAGAATGAATGACTTGATGTAAACAGATTTTAGGAGGATTAATCTAGAAATAGGATTAATCTCAAAACCAAATGGGATTAAAACAGGAAGAAGTCAAAGACAACCAGAGACCAACTTGGTCTGAGTAGTAGTATTCCACACAGGTGTCGTGTAAGTTCTGAACTGGGGTAGTGGCAATAGAAACAGAAAACAAAAGCGCCAGTTTCTGGGCTTCTGGTTAAAGATGAAAATTACGTTTTGACTTTCCCCTTTGCGACATCACTAAAACGGTAGTAAAAGAATTTTAAAATCAGTGAAGACGAAGAATGGAAGAGAATAAACACCGTAGGTGTTCTGGAATAGAAAGGCGGCACTTGTTAATAATGAGCACTGGGTGTTGTATGTGAGCAATGAATCACTAAGTTCTACACCTGAAACTAATATTATACTGTATGTTAACTAACTGGAATGAAAATAAAAACTTGAAAAAAAATTTTTTTTTTTTTTTTTTTTGGAAGATGGAAGGCATATGGAGGCGGGGTAACTGATTACCAGAATATAGGAAGCCCTGGTTTAGAGGGTGGTGAGAGGTGCTGCAGCAGGAAAGCCACTGTTCCTGCAGGACTGGAGAGGCTCGGGATCTGAAGCCTCCAGTTTGGCAGAAGGTAGTGTGAGATGGGGCGGTGCCTGGGAGATGATGAATAGATTCAAAATCTGTAAAATTAACAGCCCATCATCCCCTCTACTCCCAAGTACAGATCATTTGGCGGCCAAGAGCATATCCTGTGTCCCAGGCAGAACTCTTGTGTGTACTTCGAACACATTGAAGGAGACTGTGTCAGAAATTCAGGGCAGGAGGCTTGGACGTTGGCATAAGTAGGAACTATGAGCACTGGCTATGACAGAAAGTTAGCATTTAGAATGATTGGTCCCCAATTCCGTTGCAAAACACTGGTGGTGATGCTGGAGACCGAATAGCTCTCAGGAAGAATGAACGGCCCTGAAGGGCACATCCATTTATCGCCATGCGAGGCGGCGGCAGCAGCGAAGTGGCCGCCTCACGTGCTGTGGCCCTCCAGTCTCTCTCAGGCCAGTGGTGTTTCCGGCTGGCATTGCAGTTCCTTATCGTTACGAGTATAAGCATGAATACCTGTGTTTTGAAAGAACAGAATAAACAACCATAGAATGAAAAGGGATAGGAGAAACTGTTAATACCGGCAACAGAAGAAAATGTTTTGAAAGTCAGCATCATCAGATATAAGAGATTCTTACTACAGTAGTAGAGTAGGAACGGGATGCTATGAAAAAAGAACCCTTATTTCAAATGAGAACTCTGATTTTAAGGAAAGTAACAGAGCTAGGAGAATAGGCGAAAGTGAAGAGTGAAAGGGCACAAAGCTTTGGTGCCTGAGAACTAACCCAGGAGGCCTAATATCTGACCGTTAGGAATTCTGGAGAAAAGCAGAGGAGATTTTTTTTAAACTTACGGTATCTTTCTGTAAAGAGAATATAAAATCATTTCTCAGAATTGAAGATGCTATATCTCTAGTGCCCAAAATAATGAGAAGATTGATACTAGGGGAAAAATTATGAAATTTCTGTGCGCAGAGAATTATGAGATCTCCACGAACCCATGGATTAGATTTAAGGGAGCAGGGTAAAGTTCCAGGATTAGTATTGTCCGATTGGTCTAGAGAGCAGCCAGTGTGTATCAGAGCTAGAAGACCAGGGAGCCATTGTGATTGTTGCAAGAATTAAGACCATGGATACGATGAGTAAAATCCAACTTGAAATTACCCATGTGCAAAGCCCTAAGCTGTCCTTCACAGAGGCACAGTTAAGGAAGATGAACGTAATTTAACATCCTTTTCCCCCGTACAATGTCCAAGTCTTTTATTATTGAGTCGTAGGAGTTCTCTATGTATTTAGGGCACCAGTGTTTGGTCGCATAGGTTTTGCTAATATTTTCTCCCAGTCCAATGCTTGCTACTCCTTTTCTGAATGGTGTCTTTGAATGACTAGGTCTATTTTATTTTGAGGAAACCTAATTTAATTTTCTTTTACAGTTCCTGCCTTCTGTGACCTTTAAGAATCCTTTCCCCTAGACGATAAAGATAATGTGTTTTTCTCAAAAATTCATGGTTTGGGCTTTTACATATAGGCCTCTGATCCATCCATATAACTTTTGTATATGGTGTGAGGTAGGCTTGAGGTTAGTTTTTCCACTGTATGGACATCCATTTTTATTTCTGCATTGTTTGTTGTAAAGACTTGTCCCCATAGATTGCTTTGATGCCTTTGTTAAAATTAAATGATAATATAGGTATGGTTCTATTTCTAGAATATTGTTTCATTGATCTCTGTATCCATCCTAAAGGAATGATACATTATTGATTTGTTTTGTGAAATATTTTTGCATCTGTGTTCATGTAGGATATTAATTGCTGTTTGCATTTTTGTTTTTGATTACTGTCGCATTATGAAAACTCTTAGAAGTCAGGTAGTATAAGTCTTCCCAACTTTGTTTCCGCCCCCCCCCCCCCCCCCCCCCCCCACTTATTGTTAGGTCCATATTTAGCTTGTCAATTTCTTCTCTAAAAATTGCTGGAATTAAAATTGGGATTGTATTGAATTTTTTAGTAATGATTTTATTGAGATGCCATTCATCAGCCTTAGAATTCATCTGTTTAATTAGTTTTTCAGTGATTTTTAATATATTCAGATGTGCTCAACCATCACTACAGAAAATTTTTGAACCATTGTCATTACCTCAAAAACCCTGTACCCTTTAGCTACCATCCCTTTACTCTCTTCACCTCCACTAATCTTTCTGTCTCTAAATCTGTCTCCATAGATTTGTCTATTCTGAACATTTCAGATAGATGTGATCATATAGTATGTGGTTTTATGGGCAGGATTGTGTGCTCCCCAAATTCATATGTTGAAGCCCTAGCCCTCAGTTTTATAGTATTTGAAGTTTGGGCCTTTGGGGGAATAATTAAGGTTAAATGAGATCATATGGTGGGGCCCTAAGCCTGTAGGGGTGATGTCCTCAAGAGGAAGAGACCCCAGAGAATGCGGTCTCCTCCCCAACCCCAAGTAGGAACAGAGGAAAGGCCATGTGAGCATACAGGGATGGGGCAGCCGTCTGCAAGCCGGAAGAGAGCTCTCACCAGGAGCCAACCCTGATGGCACCTTGATCTTGGACTTATAGCCTCCAGAACAGTGAGAAAATAAATATCTGTTGTTTAAGCCACCCAGTCTATGGCATTGTTTTAGCAGCCTGAGTAGACTAATAATACATGCCTTCTGTGACTAGCATCTTCCATTTACCATAATGTTTTCAAACTTCATCCATATTGTAGCATATATCAATATTTTGTTCATTTTTATGGCCCCATATAATAACCCACTGACTGGGTTTATCACATTTTGTGTATCCATCCATCAATTGATGGACATTTGGGTTATTTCTGCCTCTTTGCTGTTACGAATAGTGCTGCTTTAAACATCCGTGAACAGGTTTTTATATAGACGTACATTTTCATGCTCTTGGGTAGATAACCAAAGTGGAATTTGGGGGTCAAATGGTAGCTGTATGGTTAACTGTTTGCATAACTATTTTCCAAAGTGGCCATATCATTCTACTTTCCCACCAGCTGTGTGTGAGCCTTCCAGTTTCTTCACATCCTGACCAACACTTGGTACTATTATTTTTTTTTATTCTAGCCATCATCCTGATGGACATGAAGTTTACTCATTGTGGTTTTGATTTACGTTTCCCTGATGACTAATGATGTGTCTACCTTGCTTAGAGAAATGTCAGTTAACATCCTTTGCCTTTTTTTTTTTTTTTAATGAGAGAGAGCGCACCCTTGTGAAAGGATGAGGGGCAGAGGGAGAAAGAGAAAAAGAGAGAGAGTGTTAAGTAGTCTCCACACTCAGCCCAGAGCCCCTCGTGGACCTCATTCCCACGACCCTGGGATCATGACCTGAGCCAAAATCAAGAGTCGGACACAACCAACTAAGCCACCCAGGCACCTCTCTTTGCCCATTTTTTAACTCGGTTGTCTTTTGACTGAGTTTTAAAGTTTTTTAATACTACACGCAAATACTTTATCAGATTTGTAAATATTTTCTCCTATTCTGTGGGTTGACTTTTCATTATCTTGATTGTTCTTTGATATAAAAGTTTTAAAAATGTTGAAGTCCAATTGATTTTTTTCATTGGTTACTTTTTGTTGTTACATTTAAGAATCCCTTGCCACATCAAAGATCATGATTGAGCGTTCTGTTTTCTGGTAAGTGGTTTATAGTTTTAGGGTAGACATTTAGGTCTTTGACCCATTTTGAGTTTGTATGGTGTGAGGAGTAAGGGTTGAAAATTCATTCGTTTGCCTGTGGCTGTCTGAATTGTCCCAGCACCAGTTGTTGAAAGGCCATTTTCATTTTCCCCCCTTGAATGGTCTTGGCATTTTTGTTGAAAACCAATTGTCCACAGACACCTGGGTTTATTTCTGGATTCTCAGTTCTGTTCCACTGATCTATATGTCTGTCCTTTGCCAGTACCTCTCTGTCTTGATTTGTGCAGTGTAGGAACTGTTTAAATATTTGAAGTATGAGTACTCCAACTTTGTTTTTTCAAGACTGTTTTGGGTTCCTTGCAATTCCATATGAGTATCAGAAGGCGCTTGTCGCTTCCTACAAAGAAACCAGCTGGGATGCTGATTGGGGTTGCACTGGACGTGTATATCAGTGTGCGGACTATTGCCATCCTAGTAATACTGCCCTCCTACCTTTTTTTACAGAAGTATTTGAAGGTATACATTTCTCAAAGGAATTTTTACCTTTATTCCACCAATTTTGGTGTGTTTTGTTTTCATTATGATTTAGTTCAAAACATCTTACAATTTTCCTTGTTATTTCTTTTTTGACTCTTACATTATATAGAAATGTTGTTTAGTTAGAAATGGTTGAGGTTTTCCAGGGTAGCTCATTGTTCCTGATTTCTAATATAATTCCATTTTAGTCAGAGAACACTCTGTATGATTTCAGTCTTTAAAAATGTAGAAAGGGCCATTTTAATGGCCCAGAAAATAGCCTATTTGATGAGCATACGGTGGACTGTTGAAAAGGATATGGAGGGGCGCCTGGGTGGCTCAGTCAGTTAAGCATCCGACTCGGTTTCGGCTCAGGTCATGATCTCACGGTTCATGAGTTCGACCCCCGCATCGGTCTCTGCTGTCAGCCCAGAGCCCAATTCAGATCCTCTTGTCTCCCTCCCTCTCTGCCCCTCTCTTGTTTGCGCGCGCTCGCTCGCTCTCTCAAAATAAAAACTTTAAAAAAAAAAAAAAAGAAAAGGCTATGGATTCATTAGGTGTAGACGGTGTTGTGCTGGAGCAGGATCGCGTCGGCTTGTGGGAGGTGAGGGTGCACTTCTCTCCCCAAGCCCCTGCTCAGTAATGTCCCGTTAGGAGCTGGAAATCTGCCTTGGCGGGAGGATTACGCCACATTTGGTTTGGTGTATTTTGAAGCTCTGTTAGAAGAATATACATTCATGATGGTCTTTTTAATAAATTGACCCTCTAATTAGTACAAAATGTCTCTCTGATCTCCGGTATTATTTCCTTCTGGTCTGTTTTGTCCAGTACTGTTACAGTCTCTTTAGCCTTCTTCGGCTTAGTTTGCGTGATCATCTTTCCCCATCTGTTCACTTTCAACCTATCTGTGTCTTTGCACTTCTGTTGTGTCATCTGTAATAGCATAGACAGTCCTCCCCGTATTTGTCCCTTCCGGTCTTCCTTGTCTTTGGATTGTAGGTTTTAGTCTATCTGTTAACATTTATTGGAAGTATTAATAGGTTGATTTTTAGATGTACCTTTTTTTTTTCTGTTCTTTAAAACATTTCTTTGTTCCTACTCTCCTCTCTTCTTTTGCATTATTTGGAATTGTTTACAATTGCATTTTAATGTATCTGTTGGCCTTTTAGGTGTTCATCTGAGGTTGTGTGTGTTCTTATTCTTATTCTAATTACAGTGTTCTTTTTTTCTTTTTCCTTTTTGCCTAGAGTTGACCCTGGAGTTTGCACTGTGTGGGTCAACTTAGCGCCAGATTTTTTTCAATAAGTACAGTATTTAAATGTATTTTCTCTTTATGATTTTCTTTTCTCTACCTTACGAATTGTAAGAACACAGCATATAATACATGTAACATACAGAATGTGTGCTAATTAACTGTTTATGTTGTCGGTAAGGCTTCTGGTGAACAGTAGATTAATAATAGTCCAGTTTGGGGGGAGTCAAAAGTTATATGTGGATTTTGTACCGCGTGGAGGGTCAGCACCCTTAACCCCCACATTGTTCGAGAGTGAACTGTACTTAGAGTTCATATCATGTGACCTCACGGGGAATGTAGAAACCTTCAACTGTACAGTTCCATTTACTATCCCACTAGCCTGTTGTATGATACATCTACATATGCTTT
The DNA here is from genome assembly GCF_027475565.1 of Acinonyx jubatus. Taxonomy (NCBI): domain Eukaryota; kingdom Metazoa; phylum Chordata; class Mammalia; order Carnivora; family Felidae; genus Acinonyx; species Acinonyx jubatus. Next base: position 7,631,006 of record NC_069383.1, on the reverse strand, counting down.
AAACCCACAGACAGTATTATAAGTTTTTGGTTTAAACCATCCTCTGTATTTTAAAGAATTAAGAAAAGTAATCTTTTATACTTTATATTTACTTTATAATAATCTTGATACTTATATTTACTGTTTCTAATGTTTTTCATTTCTTTCTGAAGATCTAAGGTTCCATCTAGTATCAATTCCCTTCCGTCTGAAATGCAAGTCTGTATACTATGTGAAGTCCCTTAGTTTTATTTTTGGAGAATATTTTCACTGGAAAAAGAATTTTTGATTGATGGGCTTTCCCCCTCTTCAACATTTAAAGATGTTACTACTCTGTCTTCTGGCCTTTGTATTTGTTAATGAAAACTTAGTGGTAATTTTAATTCTTGTTTGGTATGTTACAAGTAACTTTTCCCAGTTGGCTTTCAAGAATTTCTTCTCCCTTTTGGTTTTCAGCAGTTTATTTTCTTTTTCTTTCTCTCTTCTTCAGAATTGATCATTTTTGATGGTCTCTCTGTGTAAGTCTTATCTCCTCATTCTGTTGTCAAGCCCGTCCAATAAATAAGTTATTCTAGATAATATTCATTTCTAGAATTTTTCTTCATAGTTATGATTTTTTACCGCAGTTAGTTTTCACTTATTATGACCATGTTTTCGTTCATATCCTTGAGTATAGATATAGGTACATTGTCTCCTAATTCCAACATTGGGTTCTCTCCAGATTAGTCTCTCGATTATCTCTTCTCTTGAGGGTGGATCTCATTTTCTTGTTTCTTTTTATATGAGCAAAATTGGATTGTGCCATTCCCTCCTTCCGAGACTAGGCTACCCTTCAGTATAAACTTCTTTTTGTTGTTCTCTGGTGGCTTCAGACAGTTGGTTTTATATTTATTCTAGTTTAGTTACTTTTTGCCAGAAATTGTGGTTAGATACACTGGTACCAATCACAGAACCATGGTTTAAGTATAACTTAAAGTTTCCATGTCGACTAAAACAGCCTCCACAGTGATGTAAGTGTTGGGATGAAGTCAGATTGGAGGTAGGGGTTTGCAGTGAACCGTATTTTCTGTCAACAGGAATTCAGTAACTTACGCAAAGGTCGATTGGTCAAAGAACAGTATAGGCATGTGATTTGAAGACATGTGCATATCCGCCTGGACAAATCACCTCTTAAATTGAAAAAAAATTAAGAGTGGTTGCTACTTAAAAAAAAAAAGTTAAAGGGATGCCTGGGTGGCTCAGTTGGCTAAGTGTTTGTCTCTTGATTTCAGTGTCATGACTTCAAGCCCTGCATTGGGCTCTGGAGCCTGCTTTAAAAAATAAAGAAATAAAAGAGTGGTTGCTATTGGGGTGCCTGGGTGGCTCAGTCGGTTGGGCGTCCAACTTTGGCTCAGGTCATGATCTCACAGCTCTTGAGTTCGAGCCCTGCGTCGGGCTCTGTGCTGACAGCTTGGAGCCTGGAGCCTGCTTTGGATTCTCTCTCTCTCTCTCTCTCTCTCTCTCTCTCTCTCTCTCTCACTGCCCCTCCCCTGCTTGTGCTCTGTCTCTCTCTTTCTCTCAAAAATGAATAAATGTAAAAAAAAAAAGTGGTTGCTACTGAAGGTGGGGAAGGGTGAACCGTAGCACTCTTGCTTTTTATTGTAAGTTTTTCTGCATTACTTACCTAAGGTATAAGTTCTTAGAAGAAAACTCAAATTTTAGCAAGCAGGAAATCTAACCACTACTGTCTCTAGCCACTACTGACTAATGCTTTCCACGCCAGACTCTGGGTAATGGGAAGGGTAATCCTAATTTGGGAACGAATGTGAAGTTCAAGTCTGGATAGAAACTTGAAGACCGATTTTAAGAGGTTTCCTTTTGTTAAAACCATGCCTTTTGGTTTGTTCTGTGAGACCGGGTTCCTTGCATTGTGTCCAGTCCTCTCTGAGGAGGTGAGGCTGGGAGGAATGATTGGTAGCAGGGGGAGAGTGTGTCCTGTGCTCCGGCCTTTCCTCTGGAAAGAGTACTTGGTGAAGAAGAAAGAATTGTGTGCCTAAAAGGTTTTTATTAACCCCCTCCCCCACCTTCAGAAGTAACAGCTGTTGAAGTCCAGAGGGGCACCTGGCGGGCCCAGTCGGAAGAGCATAGAACTCTTGATCTTGGGATCGTGAGTTCAACCCCATGTTGGGTGGAGAGATAACTTAAATAAATAAAAAAAAATAATAAAGGCCAAGCAGATACATCAACTTTCATCTTCATGCCCAATAGCATGAAGCTTAGTATGCGTAGAATAGCATATTAGATGCTATTCTTTTAGGTTCCTTTTTTACTTATTTGTGTCTTTTTAACATATTTTCATATGGCTCTATGAATATACCAGTTAGTGATTCTAAGGTTGTGGGGTTTTTTTGTTGTTGTTGAGTTTGTTTGTTTTTTAAGTGCTTCATCCCGTGGGGGGCACAGGACCGTGGTTGGTCGGGTGTCAGTCACGACACAGTGGTCATTACCTGCACCTGTGCAAACTTGACTATCCCCTGTTCTGTCAGCATTAAGGACCTTTTGAAGAATTTGCCCTGAAAAAACCTTTTAATACAAGCAAGCTCAGGACCTAAACTTACAAAATGGGTGGGAGCAGATGAGCAGGAAATGCTTAGTTCCTCTGTGACCGGAAGCTCACGGGCAGTACTCACGCCCTTGGTGCTCACGGAGCACGGTGACAGGTGGAAAACATAGCCCTCCTTGACAAGGGTCTTGAAGGTTCAGCGGAGTGAGACTGCGTAAAACCTCCGAGGAGTGTCTTAACCAATTCATTTAACTTTTCTTTACTTACAAAGAGTGTTAGGATAAATCTGTTTGAGTCTAAACGGCTAATCTTTAAGTAAACCTAAAAATTCCATCGAAGGATGTTGTGTTTTAACTGGTAGCATTTTCTTAGTGTAACGATACGTATTATGATTGGTGTCTTAGATGAAATTTGGTCAATACATCACAGGTTTTATAGCCACTCTATGTTCTTCGACATTGTTAAAAGCTGCGTACCGTATCCTCAGATGAATCTAACAGGGTATTTACCTAATTCCCTATGTTTGCCGTATAGATTGTTACAAGGTTTTTGCCACTGTGAGCAATGCTGTGATAGTTTGCTAGCTAAGTATTTTTATAATTCTGTGATAATTTCCCCATGATAAATGCATATAGTTGTTGTATCAAAAGGAATGTGCTTTAAGGCTTTTGAATATTTCTAAATTTTATTCCAGAAAAAATCCTAACTGTGTACTCTCTGACCCCCAATGGATAGAAGCTCCCATTTTCCTGCACTTTGGCTATCATTGGGCTTCATTGTTTCTTTAAAGACCTTTGTTAATTTAATAACTGGGAGATGAATATATTGCCACGAGACAGAAGTCAGTCCGAATGAGGTAACCTAAGAAGTTCCCCGGAACCAAACACCTAGAACTGTGTGCTTGGTAAAAAGTATGAGCCTCTGTGTGGAAGCAGGAGGATATGATATGGGGAGGGGTGCGCTGGAGGACAGAGGCCACACAGAAAAGGAGACAAAGCCTTGTGCCTGGGCGAGGAGGGAGAGAGCTGCCGTTTCCATGGAGATCTTTAGTGACAAGGTGAACTGGAAAAATAACGGACTTTCTCTCCCACGGAGGCAACTAGAAAGTAGTTTGAGATAAGTTCTGGGTATGAGGGGGGTGGGGAACGTATGTCCTGAGAATTTGTTACCTTCGGCGTGTTTGGGGTTGGAGTTTGTATTACCACTTTGGGGGGGAGGATTTCCCCAAGCTGGGAAATTAATACAAAGACCCCACTAAAAATGAGCTGAAAAAAAGTTACCAAGCAGAGGAGAGATCCCACCAGAACAAGTCAGCACATACAACGAACAGCAGAATGAGAGCCCCAAGAATGTCAAAGAAAAGGATCTTTAGAGTGTGCCCCTAAGTGTGAAAAATGGTTACATCAAAGAAACAAAAATACTGCGGAACAAAATAGAAATAAGACAGACTTTAAGAAGAAACTGGGAAACTCTACAGATGTAAACTAAGATGTTTAAAAGTAAACAGCGAATTTGACACGGTTGAAAGAATCACTTAACCAGATGATAAATCAAGAAAAATTAGAAAGTTTGAACAAAGAACATGAAAATGTCCAACATACATGTAGTAGAAAATAGGGGAACAAATATTTGAAGAGTTGACAACCCAAGAATTTTCTAGAATTCGTGAAAGGCAAAGTATGCATATCAGATTTTAAGGGTAACCAAATAAAATATGTAACTCCAGAGCGATGTAAGAACTACAGTGGAATAAGGAAGCCATCAACCTGGTAAAAGAAAAAGGAGAAAACAAAAGCAAAGAAAATAGAAAATAAAATTTTTAAAAAAAATAATCAAAATAAGATGGTAAAAAATAATCCAAATAGCAATGTATAAAACAGTATATAACAGTGTATTTATATTTGGGTTTTATAATAAAACCAAATTTATCCATTGGAGACCATCAAACTCCATTTTTTTAAGAGCGCGTTTGGCTGTGGTTTGCAGTAGATGTAAAAGTAGAAAAGTAAAGAGATGGAACCGGTGTACTTGGGGTAAATTCTAACCAGAGATGGGAATAACCATACTAACATCCGGTCCCGTGGATTTCCTCAGGCACTACTGTGAGGAGGAAACATGGTTATTTCCTACTAATAACAAGACCAAGGGACCAGGAATATAATTCAAAAGTTTATATACTTGTTAACAGGGCCTCAAAATATAGGACCGATATTTTAGAGAGGTATAAGAGAAACTGACAAATCTATAATTAGGAAGATTTCCATTAGAAATTCTCAGTAATTAATACCCAGAGAAATGGCTGACAATATATTAGATGTGAAAAACAGAATTGACCAGCTTACTCTAATGGGATCTTATATCCATTAGAGAATGGACATTCTTTTCAGGCAAATGTAAAGAAAATCACATATTCAGCTGTAGGTCTCATCACCTTTTAAAGAAACTATCAAAAAGATAATCTCTGATTAATTCTAAAGTGAAATTAAGAGGTTTTTTAAAAAGATTTTTTAAAAGTACCCTTTGGAAATAAAATTTAACTTTTTTTTTAATGTTTATTTCTTTTGAGAGAGAGACAGACAGACAGAGAGAGCGAGCATGAGGTGAGGAGGGAGACAGATTCCAAAGCAGACTCCAGGCTCTGAGCTGTCAGCACAGAGCCGGATGCGGGGCTCGAAGCCACAAACCGCAAGATTGTGGTGTGAGCCAAAATCAGACACTTAACCGACTGAGCTACCCAGGTGCCCTAAATTAACTCTTAAGAGAACTATTAATAATGGAAAAAAGAATATGCAGCTGAATGTAAGGGAAACCCATACGGATCAGACTTAGGTGATGCAGCCTGAGTGGTGTGGAGAAGAAAATCTGTAGTTTTAAATGCTTACGTTAAAACAAAGAGGAAAGATTACAAAGCCAATAGACCAAAACGAGAATTTCTAGGAGGAGAACAATTATAAAAGAGGTACATGAAAAAGAACAGAAATGAAATAAAGATAAACAGAAATAAATCCCAAACTGGTTCTCTGCAGAATTAATCATAAAAATATTTAAAATAAATACAAGACCTCACAAAAACAACAGGTTTTTTAAAAGAACCAACAGACAACTGGACAGTGTACTTGAAAAATTCACTTAAAATGGGCAGTTTTCTAAAAGCAGCAATACCTACGGTGGGGAAAGAATAGACCATGTAAAATACATGGTTTGTGAACCGTTGTGTATCCATGCAGACAAACATAAAATTACATTTCTTCCTCATACACAGTTTTACTTCAGGAAGATGAGAAATCTCAATGTGAAATCAGGTGAAAAAAATAATGCACTAGAATCCATGCCTTGGGAGAGAAGATTTCCTAAATAAAAATTAAAGCATAAGCCATAAAAGAAAATTTGTATAAATTTGATGATGACAAATTAAGAATTTCTCTTTACATAATGCTTTCCATTAAAAGAAGTTAGGCTGCAAACTCCAAGAATGTAAGAATTGCAATATATGATGATACAGTAGGGATTTTCACAATGAAAACTAACAGGTCAAAAAGACAGCTCAGTATTAGTCAGTCCGTAATACTTATTACAGGCTTACATTTTAAAAAATGTTTTCCAGGCAAAATTCACATACTGCAAAGTGCACAGATCTTAAGTGGATAGTTTGAATTCTTTTTGACAGGCATATACGCTCAGGTAAACCATACCCTAATCAAGAATACAGAAAGTTCCCTGGAGCACCTGTTGGTCAGTCTTTGCCCTTCAAGGAAAAGGAAGTCACTCTTGATTTCTATCACCATAGAAATAATTTTCCCTGTTTTAGAACTTCATATAAGTAAAACCATAGATATCTGGCTTTTTTCCTTCACCATGTTTTTAAGACTGATTCATGGTATATCAGTACAGTAGTTCATTAAACTGCTGAATAGTAGTCTGTACATACACCGTGGTTTCTACAAGAAACTGCCAGGGGCACCTGGGTGGCTCGGTCAGTTGAGCATCTAAGTGTTGATTTCGCCTCACTTGTGAGATTGAGCCCTGCAACTGGGCTGTGTGCTGAGAGCGCAGAACCTACCTGGGATTCTCTCTCTTCTCTCCCTCCCTGTCCTTCCTCCAACTCAGGAAAAAACAAAAGATTTTTCTGAAGTGATTATGTATTACACTGTCATCATCAGTGTCTGAGCAAACTTTTTTTTAAAAGATTGTGAAGGATATGACGTAATATACAGAAGAGAACGTGAAAATCATAAACTCAGGAGAATCTTCGCCTCGCTGTAGTCAGAGAAATGCGTATTAACACCGTGGCGACCCGCAGTACAAATGTGTGGAAGAGGCTGTCGGCTGTTAAACAGCACTGGTGGCTGTCCAGCGACAGCACATCTGACAACAGGTAGTGAAGTTTATGATGGACCCCTTTCTCCCATCACCTGCCAGTTGTGTAGTGTGAGAAACTCAAACCTGTATGTATGCAAGAGAACTTAAGAGTACTGTTCTTTGCAGCTTTTGTTGGGAACTACCAAAACCTGGACCTCAACCAAAGTGATCGTTCGTAGGGTCCATCAACAAGAAAACGGAGGACTTATTGTAAGGTCTAAGCTGTATCTAAAACTTGAAAACATACGGAATGTAATTTCAGGTACAGTGTTACAGTAAGATAGAAAAACATTCGTAGGAAGTGCTGTGCACCACATCATGGGGTATTTGCCCCTAGGGAAAGCAGAAGGAAGGGAGACACTGGGAGCAGTACAAAGCAGGTCTCTTGCAGAATCTGTACTATTTAATTTCCTAAAAAGTTGAGGGAGGTGTAGCTGGAATGAGACCATGGGAGTAGGAGATTTGTCCAAACTGCATCATCAGTTTATAAGAGTTCATTGTATGTTATAAACTGTGATTCCCTGTACATTTGAAATGTTTAATGAAGTGATTGGTTGTTTTAAGGCAGAGTTCTTTGATTACTGAAGCTAAAGATTTTTTTTTCAGCTTTTTAACCACTAATACGTATTTCTTTCAGCTTTGGGATTTTCTGTTGGTATGCTCTCCCCATGTTTCTGTGGAGGTTAGCTTTTTCACGTTTTTAATTCTCTTAATTGATTAAAGATAGTAACTCGTTAAAGATCTCTTTTACTAAGATATTTTCAGAATCTCAGATTAAGTGTTTAGATGACTTTGCTTAGAAAAGCCTTCTCCAGTCTGAGATCAGGAAACAGTTCGTGGGTATTTTCTTCGTTTTATGGTTTAGGTTTGTATATTTTAAGTCTTAACCCTTCTGTGTCATGTATTTTGGAGTATGGAATGTGTTTTGAAATCACTCGTGTCTTTACGCACTAACCTGAAACAGGCCAGAATTTATTGTCTTAATGATTTTTCTTTCTGAGTCCGTGTTGTCTGTTAGTTTTATCCAAGTGGTAATATGTGCAGATGAACTGAAATCGTGCAGATGAACTGAAATCGTATGAAAGGTTGTATAACAAAGTAGCGTGGTTCTCTGCCTTCCCCGCCTCCCAGTCCTCAGCAGCTCCCCTCCAGCTGTTTCAGACTTCCGCTGTCTATCCTGTGACTTACGCAGCTCCCTCCCTGTCAGTACTGCGCATGCGTGCTGCACATCTGTGATTGATCAATTTTAGACATCTGTGACTTCCTGTGATAAGAGGTTTCTTGCACTGCCATTTCTTCTGCTTTTTGTCCTTCGTCCACAAAGTGTAGCTTTGTTTACATTCGTTTATGAATAATTTTAAAATAAAGCTTTAGTTATTTTGATATTTATAATACATGCTTCTAGAAATATAGCTAGGCATCAAAATAGACTCTGGTTATAGTTTTTGTTTTTCTTGAAGGAGATAATTGCTTTTTTTTCTCTTGTATGGAACCTTTGTACCGATTGCGAGTTCTTTTCATGCCTTCTGAAGGACAGTTTCCCACAAGGTCAGTCACATTACGTGATCTTAGAAGGTCCTGTGTTTCCGTGGTGACCTTCCTCAGAACATTCCTTCATTCGCAGCAGGCTGGTTCCTGGGCCTGCCGACAGGCTTGTAGGTGGGGCCGGCTGATGTCTAGCTTCATTGCTGTGGTGGATGGGGTCTTATTTTCACGGTAGTTTTTTTTTTTTTTATAATTTTTTTTTTTTTTTTTTACTATTTATTTTTGAGAGACACAGCATGGGCAGGGGAGGGGCAGAGTGAGAGGGAGACACAGAATTGAAATCGACTCCAGGCTCTGAGCTGTCAGCCCCAGAGCCCGACGCGGGGCTTGAACTCAGAAACCACGAGATCATGACCTGAGCCGAAGTCGGACGCTTAACCGACTGAGCCACCCAGGCACCCCTTCACTGTCGTGTTAACAGACTTTTGTTGATGTATTGTAAGCATATTGGTATGAACATATTTTCTTTAAAAATATTTCGGTATTAATCCCTGTTGGCATTGATGATGCATGTTGATTTCCTTAACTTTTCTCCCAAGTCACGTTTATAACTACTGCACGAGTGTTCACCAGTCAAACCAGGCCCGAGGGGCTGGCGTCCCTCCCTCCAAATCGAAAAAGGGTCAGACGCCTGGGGGAGCTCAGTTTGTTGGCTTGGAATTATACAAACGACTTAAAGAATTTTTGAAGAATTACTTGACAAATCTTCTTAAGGTAAGACGTTGTACGTGTATACTTAAACTTACTCTTTATAATAGAATGTAAAAGAAAATAGTGAAATGATGGTTCTAACTTGATTGAATGCTAAATCTCTCACTGTTATTTGTTCATTGTTTTCGGCATTGACATTTGCATGAAGCTAGTTTGCTCTTGCTTAGTCTTTTACCTATTACGAAGATGGAGCTTTCCTAAGCTATATTCTGTTTTTTAATTTGTTAAACTAGAAGGCTTTGATAGCTTTATATCCAATTAGTACTTTTCCTTAAATCACTAACCATTTTGTATTTGGTTGTTAGAAATTAACGGACCTTTTCACTTCGAGCATCTCATTATGAATTCAGATCACCTGTGTTGTATTTTGACCCCAGTGTGTTGTTTTGTCTAAAAATGTACAAATGATCGTAAGGTTATCTAACCTTTGGTAATCACATTTTTCCACTGTGACCTCCTCTTGCACATGGTCGTGTAGTGTATTTCAGAGCTACGATGAAATCGTGCCCTTGGCTAGGATGGGTTTCTCTACGAACATCCACGGCCTTCGAGTATGGTTCCTCCTGCTCCGAGCCGTTGCTCGGACAATGATAGTTTTTCCCCTTCATCTTCTGCCTTTTCCTTCCTCAGTCTCCATCCTCTGTAGGAAAGGCAGTGTGATGCCTGCCTTCCATCCAGCCACAGGATGGGCAAGTGCTCCTTCACCTGGTGCTACACATGTCACATAGAGTGAGTGAAGACATCTATACTCTCGACCCTGGGAAGTCTGTGCTCTGTGTATATGCTTTAAAGATTTTTTGTTTACACAGACATTATGCAAAATTTTCAGCATGCTTCAAAATTGTTTTTCTTAATCTATTTCACAAGGCAATTGGAAACTTAATATCATTCTAACAGACCCTAGTTGATTGACCACAAATTGTGACTAAGATAGCATGATTTTCATGTTCCCTAAACCATGTGTGTCGTAGAGTTTTGCTGAAACCGCTGTGTCCTTCTGTTTATTCAGAACACTTTGTAAAGTGAACACTGGAATTGATTATTCTTCAGCATTAAAGTGGGAACAGGAGTATATTGTGTTGTATCAAAGTATTGGGAGCTGTGCTCTATCAGTGATATCTTTGCATTTTGGAAAAGGTCCTGTGCTATAAGCCAGAGTAGCAAACCTTTACATTTGATAGTTCATTTCTTACTGAAATTTAAGTGAGCAAAAATCTGGTTGTATCAAGATCTGGTCAGGTTTTCCTGTGGCTTATGGGCTCACTTGTGTGCCACGTGTTTGTGGGGCCTCAGTTCTGAGGTTGACGACACTGAGGCAGGGCGAGCGGGTGGCCTTCCCAGGCCCTCGGTTCATGGCGGGGCTGCGTCCCTCGTTTGTCACCTCTGTGCTTTCTTGCTGCAGCGTATTTCAGGGACACTGAAGTGGAATATGCAGTTTTTAAGGAGGCAGATATACCTTGCGGATGTCATTAATATCGGAGGAAAAAAATCTCCGGTTGATCCTTCACATAACAGTTTGTGGTTTACCTTGTGGAAATCTGGGTAAAAATAATTTTAGTGAATGCACATTTTCCCCTTGAGATCTTGTTAAAGAAGAAATATTGTACCATTACACTTATTTTTACAGAAATGCAGCAGATTATTGTAAAAACTATTAATTTATAGTTTTTAAGTAAATTTAATGAAGGAAGCAGATGCATTAAAAAATCGAGTAGTATTGGCCCTGTGGTCTAAATTGCTAATAGGACATTTTAATTAACTTTAACTGAAAAATATCAAAAACGGGGCTGATTTTGAGGTAAATTCCTTATTCCCTTCATTCTAAAAGTTGGAGGTACTTCGTATGAGTGTATATGATACATAATATTCCACCGTGGAAAGTTTCCATTTTGAAAGGATTTTCATTAAAATTCTCTCTATAGTCTGTTCCTCACAAGCTATATTCTTATGAGAATAGGTGTTAATGAGCATGTTTTTGTATACAAAATAAAAAGCTCATCTAAAACCGAACACATGGATGTATTTTTAATGCCGTAGGTTTGTTTTAGTGAACTTTTAATTTATCATGTGACAAATTAGTCCTTAAAGCTTGGGTTCACTTGTTTTTAGGATGGAGAAGATTTGATGGATGAGAGCGTACTGAAGTTCTACACTCAACAATGGGAGGATTATCGATTTTCCAGCAAAGTGCTGAATGGAATTTGTGCCTACCTCAATAGACATTGGGTTCGCCGTGAATGTGACGAGGGACGGAAAGGAATATATGAAATCTATTCTGTAAGATTTTTTAAACACCTTTCACGTGTGTGCTTTCTTAGTGCTGCCTCATCTGTCAGTAGGGGGAGCTAGGCAAGTAGTGAAGCTGTTTTCAGACCCGGAGGCTAATTTCCTTTGCTTTAATTTATCGACAGATGACTCTTAGATATTTTGTGGCAGGAAAGGATGAGTAAATTGGAGTTCTGAAATACAGCCTCCACACTTCTGCATTTACTGATAAGTTTCTTCCGCAGTCACTCGACCAGCCGTCCAGTCTAGCCTGGAACTGTCCCGCTTGTAGCGCTGGGCATCCCACGTGCTGGCTGTGTCAGGCAGATCCAGTCCCGAGCCGGGGACCCGGGCCTCCCAGATCAGCCCTCGTGGCCTCTGTGGTTTGGGAAGCTGTTTAGGGAGAGGACCGTGTGGTGAGATGCCTGCCTTTTCTCTTTACAAAATAATACGATACTGACAGAGTTGAAAGTTGAAGGTTCTTTTTAGACGGCATGAAAATAGATTGTGAAAAGGCAGAAGTCGAGTGACTGAATCACTTTCATTAATATGTTTCTTAGTGTCATTGTTTTTCAAGGTGTGGTCCCCAAACCTGCCACATCATGGACACCTGGGAACTTGTTAGCAATGCACATTACTGGGCCCCAGCCTCAACTTACTAGAAACCCTGGAGGTGGGGGTCAGCAGACTGTTGGAGTCCCTTGAGAGGACTGTGATGTCCAGTCAGCTTTGGGGACTGATGTCGTAGACCAGTGGAGGGGAAGGACTCGACAGAAGGCCTGTCTGTTCGGAACGGGCTATCAGATGCACAGACTGTCCTCTTCTTGAACCAGTGATGTGAACATGTTAAGTTCTGCATAATGAGATTATCTCCGTCTCCCAGAATGCTGGTATATTAGCAGTACTTTATTGCTTTATTTTGGACAGATTTAATAAAAGGAAAATGTAATGTATCATAGATTCATGACAAATTAGTATCATTTATATATATCCTATATATGTGGTATGTATAATGAACAAAACTTTGTGGATTTAGTATTTTGAGTTGAGCCTTTTGTGCTTTCCTTTTTCTTTTCCACTCACAAATGCTTTCTTTACGAATCGGCATGATTTGGGTGATTTCTTCTTGGATGCCACCTTGACCTAAAACACCACACGAACCCTGCAGTAATGTCACAGACTCCTAAAAATCGTTACACCTGAACTTTTTGTGTGCTATATTCAAGAACAGAGAAAATAGAAAGAAGTTCAAGTATACTTCGTAGGCTACGATTTTCAGCTTCTATTTTTTATTTACTTTGAAAATTCATACCTTCTACATCCTTAAATACTGTCTGTAGTAACCGTTTGGAAATACAATATGCAGCCGTAAGTTTTAGCAAAGGCCAGTGAATAGCCCTGTCTAGAAACAGTATTTCCTCTGTGTGCTCTTCAGTGAACCTGTTGAATTCATAAAGTTCAAGCATCAGTTGACACAGAGGAACAGTTGGGCACAGTGATCTCTCTCATTGTATTTTCCAGGAGTTCCAGAGGTGGGGATGCTTTGTCGCACAATATAAAGTTTTACCTTTTTTTTCCTAATAATCCTTTCTTCCATTTTAATTATAGAAAGTTGTTTTCCTTTCATGTCCACCAGAGGACGTAAATTAATTTCATCATTGATACATTAAAGTGATGGAGCAAGATGTTTTCCTGGACTCCGTTCCTTGTTCGTCTGAACTTTGTCTGGTGTACATTTGGCCTTGCTTTCTTATCTTGGCATCTTGCTTCCTTTCTTCCTTCAAAGTGACAAGTTATCCAGAGTCAAATTAGACTTGCCTAAGGCTGTCTTGATTTAGAACAATGTTTGGAAAAAAGTTATTTTTAAAGGTGTAGTATATCTTTACTAGAAGTTCATGGCCATGGCGTTGCATTTTCCCTCCTTACTCTTGCTTTAAAGAAGTCTTGGGGCGCCTGTGTGGCTCAGTCAGTTAAGCGTCCGACTTCAGCCTGGTCACGATCTCGCGGTCCGTGAGTTCGAGCCCCGCGTCGGGCTCTGGGCTGATGGCTCAGAACCTGGAGCCTGCTTCCGATTCTGTGTCTCCCTCTCTCTCTGCCCCTCCCCCGTTCATGCTCTGTCTCTCTCTGTCTCAAAAATAAATAAACGTTAAAAAAAAAAATTTAAAAAAAGAAAGAAGTTTAAGACTCGAGGCGGCAGAATTTGCACAGGGAAAATCGTCCCAGGCTTGCCTTTTTCCTGACAAATGAGGCTCTTCCCTTCTAACATCTTCTTGGACATCATAGTTTCTAATTCTGAAATCTTATTTTTATGGAAACATTACATGAGTATGTATTGTTCATGCTTAATTAAAAATAGTTTTCTCTTAGAATGAAATCTTGCCTTTTGCAACAACATGGATGGAGCCAGAGAGTGTAATGCTAAAGCGAGATAAGTCAGAGAAAGACCAATATCGTACAGTCTCACTCGTATGTGGAATTTATGAAACAAAACAAAGGAACCAAGAAAAAGAGACAAACCGAAAAACAGACTGTTAACTCTAGGGAACAGGCTGATGGTTCCCAGAGGGGAGGTGGGCCGGGGCAGGGCTGAAATGGGTGAAGGGGATTGAGAGTCCACTTACAGCGATGAGCACCAGGTCGCGCATAGAATTGTTGGACACGCGAAACTGGTATAACACTGTTAACTGCACTGGAATTCAAAAAAAGTTTTTAATTTTTTAATCTTTATTTTTTGAGAGAGAGAGAGAGAGACAGAACGCAAGCAGGGGAGGGGCAGAGAGAGAGGGAGACACAGAATCTGAAGCAGGTTCCAGGCTCCGAGCTGTCAACACAGAGACCGACGTGGGGCTCGAACTCACAAACCACGAGATGATGACCTGACCCGAAGTCTCGGACACTTAGCTGAGCTACCCAGGCGCCCCCCAAACTTTTTGAATAATAAATAAATGAATTTAAAAAGTAGTTTTCTCTTAAATACTGCTTTTCATGTTGCCTTTTTTGTGTGTGTGGTAGGAACATTACTCAGGGCTTATTGCATAAATTAAATTACACATAATCTTTTCTGAAATACATCTTACATCCACCTAGTCTTATCTGTGGTTAAATTTAGGAAAAATAAGACTGAAAGCATTTATGTCTAAGTGAGTTCCTTACCAGTTTATATTTGAATATTGAATTGTTAAAAATTTGAATTTTACTCTGAATACTACCTCTCTCAATAAACAGCTGAAAATCATTTATGAATTATAACCGTTCCCCTTGGGGGAGCATTTTTATAGTGATTTTCTGGCATAACTTCTGTGGAAAGTTTTAGAAATGCATCAAAGACTCCCAACACACATGAGTGCAAGTAAAATGGGAAATCTGAGCAGTTCCTATATAATGAACCACGTCTATTTAAAGTGTGCAGTTTGGTGCGTTTCCAGCCGTGTGCATCCGTGCAACACAAATCACCACAAGTAAGATACACAACATGCTGAATTTTTATCATCTGTTACTTAATTTATCGAGTATTAGGAAACTATGATAACTGGAATTATCTTCATTTAGATGAAAAATTAAATTTGGGCCAGGGAACAGTGTTAGAGGTTGACTCCACTGACACCCTGTAAGCTGATATGTTTGGTCTCCTAAAATCCAGGTTTTCTTTGTGTCTGAATTATTAAAATGGGAGCTGATAAGCGGCTGTATTTCGAAACCTCTTGAAGTTGCTAACTCGAGCGTCTCTGATGTCATCATGATAGATTTTTACCCAGTTATAATCTAGAAGTGCTGATAGATGAGATTCAGGCTGATTCCTAGGACTTCAGTCTTAGAAAAACGTGGTGAAAGTGTAGACCTCTTACACTTCTCCTTTTTCTTTTCATCCAGCTTGCGTTGGTGACTTGGAGAGATTGTCTGTTCAGGCCATTGAATAAACAGGTACGCACTTGTGTGAGAGTGTGCGTGTCGTCCTGTTAAAACCCCCTTACAGATTTCATTTCTTAGGCGTTGTCTCCTCACAGCTTTAGAATGCCCTAAGAGTATCTGGCACCTTGCATTGTGTAATGTTCTCAGAGTCCAAGAGATGTGTAGTAATATACGTGCTCTAGTCTGTAATCTACAGGTCTTTTCCCTTTATCCTTCCTAAAGGTAACAAATGCTGTTTTAAAACTGATTGAAAAGGAAAGAAACGGTGAAACCATCAACACAAGACTGATAAGTGGAGTTGTACAGTCTTACGGTAAACCATTTCCCTTTCACCTACTCGGAGTTTTCGTGTCAAATGGCAATCCTAACCGTGTTCTGACAGATTCGTTGACAGATATTTTAGCTGTTGTGAAAATACTGTTTGCATGTACAAGGGCCCTCAAAAAACCCTCTTTAAGTGAGTGTGATTCTGTTTGATTTTACCCCTCACAAAACTTGTTTGATCTTTGTTTCTCATGGGACTTTTGAGGAACTCGACATTTGAATTATTTTCTGCTCTCATACTGCTGAATGACTGGATATATAATATGATGGAGTGTCATTAATGGAGTGGGAAGAGGACCAGAGACCTGGGTCAGCCTGAAAAGTTGAGATTGAGCAACTGATGAGCCAATGCAATGTTCGGGAAACTTGAGTGGCCTCGTGTTTCTCTGAAAGTTTACATTTAGTCCTTCTGGGGAGGGAGGTGAAATCAGTGAAGGTGATTAAGAGATAAACCTCTAGTTATAAAAGAAATGTCATGGGGGGTGTAAGGTACAGCATAGGGAATGTAGGCGATAATACAGTAACTTTTTAAGGTGACAGGTGGTGGCCGCACTTCACTGTGGGGATCATTTTGTCATATTCACAAATATCAAATCCCTGTGACGACCTCCTGGAACTGATAGGCTGCTGTACGTCAGCTACACTTCAATTAGAAATAAATGTGTTGGGACACTTGGGTGGCTCTGTCGGTTAAGCATCTAACTTCGGTTCACGTCTTGATCTCGCGGTCTGTGGGTTCGAGCCCCGCGTCGGGCTCTGTGCTGACCGCTCAGAGCCTGGAGCCTGCTTTGGATTCTGTGTCTCCCTCGCTCTCTGCCCCTCCCTCACTCGCTCGCATACGTTCTCTCTCTCCTTCTCTCTCTCTCTCTCTCAAAAATAAACGTTTAGAAAAAAGAAATGTCATGTTTAATAATTTTTTTAAGTGAACTTCACGATAACTTTGAAGCATGCGTGGGCACGGGTCAGAATTACTTCCTTTTATGTCTTGGATTTTATTTCTTTTTTCTTTCATTGAAGCCGTGTACTTCAGTGCACACCGGTGAATAGCAGGCTTACCTTATGTCCTGCCATTTTCCATTTACCTTTTAAACGTAACTTAAGCTGAATGTTACTCGTGGGTATGTTGGGTAAAATGTAACAAAAACTAGGGTAATTGAAATACAGTTCCTATCTGTTTCTAGTGGAGTTGGGGCTGAATGAAGACGACGCCTTTGCCAAGGGCCCTACGCTGACAGTGTATAAAGAGTCCTTTGAATCTCAGTTTTTGGCCGACACGGAGAGATTTTATACCAGGGAGAGCACTGAATTCTTGCAGCAGAACCCAGTGACTGAATATATGAAAAAGGTACGCTTACATACGGCGCATACGGTAGGCTTCAGCTAACACGGTTCTCGCCCCTCCAGTGGGTTATTCTCTTTGACGTGCACAGCTCTTTCCACAGATCATGTCTTGGGCAGTGTTCCCCTGCAGTGTCCGTAGCCCATACAGATGCTTCTCCCCGCGCACCAAGGAGCTTTCATAATAACTTCATCTGACCGTCGCGGCTCCGTGTTCTCTCCAGGGCTCTGAGGATCTAACTGTCAGAGCTGTGTGGCCTCTGTGTTTTGAACTTGCTCTCCTAGCATGGGTAGCTGTAGCTAATGGAAGCCACAGGCTTCAGTCAATGAGAAGCTAAGTTTCGAAGTACCAGCTGTTGCTAGGTTTGCGAACTTTGCTGTTTTCCCTTCTGAACTGTTCCCTAACAGTCTCCGGTACAGCCTTCAAGTTTACAGTAGAGGAGATCGTGCTGAAACCACAGGATCTAAGATTGGTCACAAACTGTACCGGAAGTCTGTTTCAGTACTGAGTGATGTTCCAGCGATATTCTGGTGTAATTTTTTTGGTTCTCTTTCTCGGGAATACAGGTGTCCCGGACTTTTCTCCGTGAGGAGTGACCTAGGTTAGGAATCAGCACACCTGTTCGGTAAAGGGGCAGAGGGCAAATATTTGCGCCCCACGTGGTCTGGCAGCTGTTCAGCTCTGCCTTTGAGGGAAGAGCAGCCATGGCAACATGTAAACAGATGCGTGCGACTGTGTTCCAGTAAAATGTGACTTAGAGGCAGGATTTGGCCCGTAGGCTATAGTTTGCTGACCCCTGACCGAGACGTCCAAGGACATCTCCAGGGAGCCTGGGCCGACCGTGCCTCATCTCTGCTTTGCCCTTTATTCTCTGTTGGCCGGGAGAGGAGGGGACCGCACAGCCACTCAGGGCAGGTGCTGCGATCGAGGTAGCCGGTCAGCCCCCCAGGGCAGCGGTGTGAGCAGTGTGCCTCTGTAGGCACACAGCCCCGCCCAGTGTGTGTGACGTTCTGGGTGCCTTTTCCCCTAGGCCGTCATGGTTGTCAGTGGGCTTGAGACGTGTGCAGTTGAAAGTCCTTGACGAACAGATTTCTGACATCTCAAAACCTGACAAAAACGGAAGTCTTCGGGAATACTGTCCTTGGAACAGTATTAGCTCTTTGTGTCTATCTGTGGGTTAAGTTAGCTTTTTGGTGTGCTGACCCGGGACCTAACCAGCTCATTCTGAGTGTCGGTCGCCTGACAAATGAACTTTCGGAGCAGAATCTGTTTTCAGTCTTAGCATCGCCTGTTATTGCGGGTTTTTCGTTTGGTGGTGTCGTTTTCATGATCACATCTCTTCTCGACTCTCCTGCATCTGGTGATTCTTTTAAAAGTGGGGTCTTTTCTCAGGGTGCACATCGGCAAGAGCGACGCTGGGTTCCCGTCACCTCCATTATCCACCCCCGGGAAGGTGGTGGTGACACGACGGGGTCTGCTCTTCAGGCCAGAGACTTGAGCGCCCCCGCAGTGGGGAAGTCTCATTTTTAGGTCAGGCCTGGAACCGAAGGCAGCTTGAAGAGCAGAGATTGCCAGTGTGAGCCCTGCCTTCGGGGCTGCAGCATGCTTCCTGCGCCCCGGTGCTCTCAGAGGGGGTTCCTTCCCACAGGGGTTATAGCTTGGGCCCGGATCCAGTTGGATCTTACCAAACATGACGTCCCTCACGTTCTGGAAGTCCATAACGTAGAGGATCTACGAGCATAAAATTGGAATTTAGCTGTATGAGCAGTTCTCCCACCTAGAGCCTTGGGCTGCAAATGTCATTTTAAATCCCTGTTCAGTCATTTCCTGGGGAGTTGACCTAACCTTTCTGGTCCTCAGTCCGTCCCTCCCTTCCCTCCCTCCCCTCCCTCCCTTCTGCCCATCCATTTATTTTTGAGAGCAAGAGAATCCAAAGCATATATTCAAGCTCTGGCAGTGCAGAGCCTGATGTGGGGCTTCATCTCATGAACCGTGAGATCATGACCGGAACCGAAATTAAGAGTGGACCCTTAACTGAGCCACCCAGGGGCCCCTGGTCCTCAGTTTCTTCATCTGTAAAGTGAGGGTAATAAGTTTTAGTTTGTTTTTAAGGCTTTATCTTACTATTATTATTATTTTAAAATTTACTCAGTTTTGAGAGACAGAGTGAGTGGCGGAGGGGCAGAGAGAGGGAGACACAATCTGAGGCAGACTCCAGGCTCCATGCTGTCAGCACAGAGCCGGACACGGGCTCATACTCACGGACTGTGAGATCATAACCTGAGCTGAAGTCAGACACTTAACCTACTGAGCCGCCCAGGTGCCCCAGGTCCTCAGTTTCTTCATCTGTAAAATGGGGGTAATAATTTTTTGTTTGTTTTTAAGATTTTATTTTTAACTAATCTCTACAGCCAACATGGAGCTTGAACTCCCAACCCCAAGATCAAGAGTCACATGCTCCACCAACTGAGCCACCCAGGTGTCCCGTAATAATTTTTATTTTGTAGTACATATATATTTGGTGCTTGGCAGATAGTAAGCATGATATAAGCATTCATCATTCAGAACCTCCAGTAGATGCCTGAGAATATGCAAAGCCAGAGGATAAAAAGTGGCACGTTTTATTCAGTAGCTTCAGGGGAAATTATGTTTATATTAAAACAGTCTGTCAGGAAATAATATACAAAACTCCTGAACAATATTGAGATAAAGCATGAACCTTTAAAAAATACTCTGCTTTTAGCCGCTAGTTTGGGCTAGGTGTGCAAATTCCCTAAGGGATCTACATTCCCTTTTCTGTGATTTGAGGGATATTTTAGTGGAAACATTTGAGAATCTTCAGTAGGGATGGCTTTGATGAATTAACGACCCAAAGCCACATTAGGGTTTTTAACACATCCTGCTGTCTCATGTGATTGAGACTCATGTGAGCTACAAAAGATTTGTTGACTGTTCTAGGTTACTGATGTCAGACGTTCAGTATTTCATTGATTTCCTTTTTTGGCCAGGGAGTGGGCCTGCTTTTCCTTTTGTTTTTCCTGCGGAACCCATCCTAGTAGAATTAACAGGGACAGTCTTTAATTGCTTTGTTTTATTTAGTCATTTTGAACTTGGTCCTGGGGGCGCCTGGGTGGCTCAGTCGGTTAAGCATCTGACTCTTGATAGGAGCCCAAGTCATGATCTCACGGTCCTGGGATCGAGCCCTGAGTTGGGCTCAGAACAGAGTGCAGAGCCTGCTTGGGATTCCCTCCCTCCCTCCCTCCGTCTCTCTGTCTCTCTCTCTCTGCCTTTCCCCCACTTGTGCTCTTGTGCTTTCAAAATAAATAAATTTTTTAAAAAATTGAACTTGATCCTGGTGTTCTGGACAGTGATGGTCAAGAGCTTACTTGACCTAGATTCCACAAACGTGATGACCCAACACTGGATACTTTGGTTTCTTTATATTTAAAACAAGCTATTACTGAGGCCCCTCTGTCCTTTAATGTTTTTTAGTCACTCAGGGGCCAGTTTACTCTCTTCTTCCTTCTCCGCCCCTGCGGGAGGGTCCTGTGGCGGAATGCTGCCCCTACCACAGTGCCTGAGTTGGAAAGCCACTGTGACCCCCCCCAGAGAATGAGTCAGCAGTCCCACCAAGGCTGTACCTTTCATCTGGGCAGGGGTAAAAGTTCGTTTTAGGAGAAAGCAGAGTTTGAAACAGAGGAGTTTCTGCTGCCCAAGGTGATTTATGTTCTTCTAGGAAACAGGTATAACTTCAAACAGAAAAAGAAGTGCTTTTTGGTTTGTATGTCCTGTATTTTACTATATTGCTTGCATTCTTGAGGCTTAGTATCAGATCTGAAGCAGTACGCGCTTAACGTAGAACTTCTCAGTTAAAGCACAAACGATCCCGTATGGTTTAAAATAACTTCATAATCAGAGAATATATACACATTAATTGTAGGCTTTTTGGAAAATACAAGGAACATAAACCTGCAAGCTTGGAACACTAAGTATGTATATAAAACCAGATAGGAATAATTCTGTAGGTTTTTTGGTAACTTGTCTCCCCCCCCCCAACTAATTTGTTACATTAACATATTTTATTGTTACTTATTTTACTGGATAATAGTATTCCATCAGCCAAATATGCTATGCTTTCATTACTTCCTACCAGAAACTTGAGGTTTTTTATATGTCTTCTTTTATAAATTGTTCCTTTTCCTTTCATGTTTTTTTTATTTGGATGAACTTAACTAATTTTTCAGGGATCATTCTGTGTCGAGGACCTTGACATTTTGATAAATACTCCAGATAATTTCCAGGTTTATTTTGTTGTTCACATTTGACCATTTGGAATGTCTAATAAGGTTCTGACTTCTGTTGTTTAAATAACCGTTTCATTGTTAGTAATTCTTGACAGCATAAATCCCGCCTGCATTTTTTGTTTCTTGGCTCTTGAGTGTTTATTCTTCCAGTTGAATTTTTATAGATTTCTCCCAAATTATACCAAATCTAAAATCATTTTGGAAAGTAGGGCACTTTTACAATACTAAGTATAGTATTTCTCTTTCTCACCTGATTAATTTGAGATTATCATTGAAATTTCGTCGTTGCTTTGATAATTTAGTGATTCCTCGGTGATGCTTTATACCACACATATTTCTGTTGATACACTGTAAAATATACAGACTTCTATTTATTTTGCTGCTCTGTTAAATTACATCTTTGTTTTCCTCGCTTCCTTGAAGGGAATGGTAAGAAATCGAAATGCATAAATAATCCAGTAGTTACAGAGGTATATACTCAATGGTTGGCAAGAGAAGGCCACGATATTTTTCCTTAAAATTTGTTTAAAAGTCTGATTACTAATAACTCTTTCCATGTGGTCATTTCAGGGAATAGATTCATGTGACTCTTGACTTCAGGTGGCTTTCAGTCAAAAATAGGGGTTTTGAACGTGGTGTCCACGGATAAGAGAGGGTCCATAGGTGTCTCAGAGTGTACAATAGGGATATTGCCCCCAGAAGGTGAAAAGCCACTTACCTGAAGGACGAAAGTTGACGTGAACACATCTGAACTAACAAAG
Organism: Acinonyx jubatus; assembly: GCF_027475565.1. NCBI lineage: Eukaryota > Metazoa > Chordata > Mammalia > Carnivora > Felidae > Acinonyx > Acinonyx jubatus. The sequence goes on along the minus strand of NC_069383.1, from coordinate 7,608,968 downwards.
ATAATCTTGTGAAGTCATTTGAAAAGGAGCTAGAGGTGGAAATCTGTTGCAGAGAAAATGGAGCACATCAGTGACCACTTAAACATGGTTGGCATTCACCTAACGTCACAGGACCCGTTCCCTTTTCTCTTAATGTATTAGAGCTTGTGAATTTAATTTGCCATTATTCGTGTAGCAATTCTTTAGAAGTGAATCCAGACGGTTCACTCGAATTAATTCCTGCAGGCAGAGGCCCGTCTGCTCGAGGAACAACGAAGAGTCCAGGTCTACCTTCACGAAAGCACACAAGATGAACTAGCAAGGAAGTGCGAGCAAGTGCTCATTGAAAAACACCTGGAGATTTTCCACACAGAATTCCAGAATTTGTTGGATGCTGACAAAAATGAAGGTGAGCCACTCAGACTCCCTCCAGACCTGGGTTTCTCACGATCTGCAGTTTTGAGGTTGGTTGAAACTCTAGAGTCAGAGCTGACAGCATCACCAACAGCCGGTTTTGAAGAGATTAGTGCGCAGTGAGCCTGGTTGTGCACTGATTTCAGAGCTCTGTGGAGTGTTGTGGGGAGGACTTTGGGAGAAGAACATCTTTTCAGTCAGCGTTCTCTGGAGGGTTACTCGTCCCATATACTCTGGCATTGACTGACACTACCCCTGACTTGTCCTTGACTGTTTTTCTTCTGAAAATTCTTCAAGATGAGAAGGCTAGTATTTTGTGAAAGCATTTCTCTTACCCTTCAGGTTTTACTGGGAGATACAAGGAGCTCAATGAAAGATTGATGTTTGGGTTCAGAAGTTTTGTCTTTGGCCTTCATAAATTAACCATATGCCATTCGAAGAATTCGGGGGCCCTTTTGTGACTCGTTTGTATAGTTGGGATAGATACTCAAATACTCTTTAAATTTATTCCTCTTTTAAAATCAGTACATGAGTGCCTGTTATGTATCTAGCATAAATAATACCTCGGTCTTGAGAATTTGAGGAAGTATCTGATGCAGCTTCTGATAAAAAGACTTTTTTTCTATTGTTAGATGTTTCTCATAGTAAAGGGAAAAATAAACTTTCATGAGAGGATGGTTTCGTTGTTACTTTCAGCTAACTACATGTATACAATTCAGTTACAATTAAAACGATGTTGATGATTTCGATCAAAAAACACCATTTTATCTCAAGGCATCTGTGATCACAGTATACGTACATACTTGGCGGAATGGATATGCAAAGTTTGTTTCAGTGCATAAGACGTGGTACCTTCTTCTTTCAGATTTGGGGCGCATGTATAATCTCGTATCTAGAATCCAGGATGGCCTAGGGGAATTGAAAAAACTTCTAGAGACACACATCCATAATCAGGGTCTCGCAGCCATTGAAAAGTGTGGAGAAGCTGCTCTAAATGTAAGTACCGTTCCTGAGAGTAGTCGGGCTTCACCGGTTCCGCACACGAGCTGCAGGTGTGTGTCATACGCTTGCGTTGACCAGTCCAGGTGGTCAGGTTTTCCCCAGAACTCTCGTGAGGAACCTTGGTTTGGTGTTTTAATGTAGAAGGTTGATAGGCCTCTTTGCTTAGGAAGTTCCTCCACAAACTCTTCTCGGGCACTTTTTAGGCATTGAGGTTGTCATTTCTTGATTTTTTTCTCCCCTTTCATTTCTTCTCACGCTTCCATTCCTTGCACTAGAAGAGCAAAGATCTTCCATAGAAGGAACAGGCCCAAGCCTCCTAGACATGTGGCTCTGGCAGCCACAGACCACAGGCTGCACCTGTTGGTGACTTGATCTGAGGGCGACCCTCCAGCGGAAGGTAACAGGGCTGTTTGCCCTGGATAGGCCCTGTAATGTGTAGCATTTCTCATGATCCTCGCCACCACCACCCCAAGGAGGCTCGTGGAATATTCCTGCTAGCTGAGCTATGATTCAGGTGATAATTTTACATAGGGAATACCTCGTATTTCTAAAAGATGGGTAAGTTGTCGTAGGGTTTTGGCCCTGTCGTGAACTTCAATTTTGATAAGTGTTTTGGAGAACTAATGAAGAAGAAAAGCTTCTAGAACATGGTTCCTATATATCTAAATCAGAAAACTCTCTGATTTTATCGTTTGATGTTATTTTTGACAGTACTGTCTTTATACATTTTTTAAAGTCTTCATTTCCCTGTTAACTTTGCAAGGTTCCTTTTAAAGTTTATTTATTTTGAGAGAGAGCATGCATGCGCGTGTGAGCAAGGGAGGGGTGGAGAGAGACAATCCCAGGCAGCCTCCATACTGTCAGCGCAGAGGCAGATGCAGGGCTCGATCCCATGAACCGTGAGATCACGACCTAAGCCGAAACCAAGACTCCGATGCTTAACCAACTGAGCCACCCAGGTGCCCCTGCAAGTTTCCTTGTAATTGTGGGGTTGCTGCCTCCCTTTTGGCACATCCATGAATTATTAAAGGGATAGATGTAAACCCCTTCCTTTAGGTTGATAAAATAATTAATTTTACACTTCCGAGATGGAAGGGAACTGGCTTGATGGTGAGTATTGCGAAGGAGATCTCCAGGTGTCAGTAGAAGCCTTAGTGTGATGTCCCGGTGTCGGGACATATTGTCACCTGGCACGACTGAGTCACATCCCTGACGGTCCTCCTGAGTTCACATCCCAACCCCACTTGTGGGACCTTGCTGCTGACATGGTTTTTCCTGTCTGTCAGTTGGGTTTTTGGTTTTTGGTTTTTGTGTTTTTTTTAATGGAATGGTGATGATGGCTGCCTCAGGGTTTTTGCAAACACATGATCCTTGTGAGGTGCTTATTATATCTGGGAACATAAGTGCTAAGTGCTCCGCAGTGATGACAGTTTTATTTAAGTTCAAAAACTCATTTAAAAATCATCCTTCCATCTTGATGACCTTATTTCCAAACTAAATGTTCCCTTTTAAAGGGCCTGAGACACATACACGCACATACATGTGGCTCAGGAGCGGCCAGCTTGATGAAGGTCGCTTTTCAGCCACAGTGTCTGGTGTTTCCGCCGTGGTTAATTCAAAACTCAGTTGAGCCGTATAAGCAGCGGAGCCAAGTAAATGACTTCCTTTCCTTGAAATGAATTAAGTGGTGGGGAGTCTGTTATTTGGTCAGACGCAGGTTGGGAGAGCGGCTGTGTGAAGCAGAGTTGGCTTTTTTTTTTTTTTAATTTATTTTTTAATCTTTATTTATTTTTGAGAGAGAGAGAGCATGAGCAGGGGAGGGGCAGAGAGAGAGGGAGACCACAGAATCCCAAGCAGGCTCCAGGCCCTGAGCTGTCAGCACAGAGCCCGACGTGGGGCTCGAACCCATGAACCGTGAGATCGTGACCTGAGCCAAAGTCGGAGGCTCAACCGACTGAGCCACCCAGGCACCCCTAGAATTGGCTTTTTGACATGAACCATTGTGAATCACGTCTGTGCTGTGAGAGGCCCGCAGCGGTCCGTGGTACAGATGAACGCAGTTAGATAATTTTCATGGGAATGATGGGGCGTTACTTCTGATATCCACCTTTTCCAAACCAAAGTAAGGTCCTAACTGGGGAAATAATTGCACTATAATTCTAAGTACTGCTGTTCTTTTTGATACGATCCCCTGCCAGTTGACTTGGTCAGTGAATCTTAAATCTGGCATTTACTTTTTCACGGCCAGTTAAAGCAAAAGTGTAGTTTCTAAGTAAAATTGTTTCTTTATGTGTGGAACCTTCATCTGTCAGCAATAAACAGCACAAATAAACCATCCTTACCAGCAGTTATATTTTACTGGAAATTAAACTGTTATAAAAAATGTTTTTAAGTTTATTTGTTTTGGGAGAAAGAGCATGCTTGCCCTCACACAGGCCTGGGAGGAGCAGAGAGAGATAATCACAAGCAGTCTCTGCACTGACAGTGTGGGGCTCAAACCCAACAAACCCTGAGATCGTGACCTGAGCCAGAATCAAGAGTCAGACGCTTAACCGACTTGAGCCGCCCAGGCGCCCCAGAAATTAAACTTTTAAATAGTCCTTTTATTACTTGAACATAAGCCAGTGATTCGCATGAACTTCAAAAAACAAACAAGGTTTTCCTTTGTGGAGAATAATCTATATAGCTTGATAAATTTAGGGCATCTGCTTTAACTTTCAGAAGTCAGACATTTCTTTTTTTAAATACATCATTGATCATAAAATGTGAATAATTATAATTATTTCCATAAGAACTATTTTTATATTGAACTCGTGAAACTGGTTTTCCAAGTTATTCTTGTGAAGAAAATTGTTTCTTGAGGATAGCAGATACATTCTCTGTTTTCTGCAGGAGTTTTTCCTCAATTTCCATTTTATTCTTTTATTTCTTGAGTTTCAGTTGAACTCATGAGGTTGCAGTGCCATCTAAGTGGTGCCTGAGTTTCCTGCAGAAACGTCCCCAGCCTGCCACCCTTAGTCGGCAATGAGGGAAAGCCCGCAAAGCTTGAAGAAGCTCGCACAACAGCATGTGTACCCAGCGCTTAGCCTGGCACATAGGAGGTGCTCAAGTACTCTTGTAAGAAAGAATAAATACCGCTGCTTAAAACACAAATAATTTTAGGGGTGCCCAGGTGGCTCAGTCGGTTGAGCGTCCAACTCTTGGTTCTCTCGCTCTCGCTCTCTTCCTCCTCCGCCCCTCCCCCACCCGTGCCTTTTCTCTCTCTCTAAAGTTAAATTAAAAAAAAAAAATAACTTCAGGTAGGTATTTTTATCATGAATGTGGTAAATGTAAAAGATACTAGAACCCAAACCATGATGGTTTTCCAAAGCCCATTGATGCTGGAGAAAAAGCAGCAGAGGAAAGAGATTGTTTGCGTTAGTTTAAAGGGGGGGGGGGAGCTATTATACATAATTTTAAGTGGGATGTAGTTACTTTTTACAGTTTTTAATGTTTGAAAATTGTTGCTTACTGGAGTTGAATCGTAGTGTATGAAAATCATTTACAGTGAGCGTATTAAATGTCATACGAGGCACTGCTTAAATGATTTTTTTTAATGTTTATTTTTGAGAGAGCACGAGCGGGGGAGGGGCAGAGAGAGAGGGAGACACAGAATCCGAAGGAGGCTCTAGGCTCTGGGCTGTCAGCACAGAGTCTGACGCAGGGCTTGAACTCAAACCGCGAGATCGTGCCCTGAGCCAAGTCAGATGCTTAAGCGACTGAGCCACTCAGGCTCCCCTTAGATGATTTTTTAAGGACTAAAAAGTCCCGTGCTTCCATTTTTACCAAACAAAACAGGTGAAGTTTTCACAGAGAAATGATTTACTTTGGACTTCTGGTGGATTTCTGTTTTAGCTGGTCTTGAAAAAGTATTGATTAGAAAATTAGATTTACTACCAATTAGTTTGGCCTAGACTGTAATTATCACAGGTTCCAAATTTGTAGTGTGATTTAAAATAACATTTCATGTATTAGAACCTTCAAAACCTACCTACCTGTCACAAGGTGAATCTCCCTCTCTTTACCTAAGTAAGAACTGGCAGTCCTCGTGTCCTCGTGAAGCGTCACTGAAAGAGAGCCCTTAACACACACGCTATTTTTAGATGTGCCGCTGCTCGTACCTGCCCCGACACCCAGACCAGTGAGCACTTGGGAAGGCGGTGTGGATCAGGGCTCAGGGAGCTTCAGACTGAATGGCACCGGAGCAGATCAGTACAGGCCCATCTTACCACCAGTGTGCAAAGTTCCACTGTATTGGGAAGAGCTCTCTGGCCTTTAGAGGTCCTCATGATTGAGCACATTGATGCTTAACTGATACGCTAACTGATTTGTGTGTAACTGATGCAAGGTAAGCTAGCATATTGCATTGGGACACCCAGCAGGACTTCGGGAACCTTGGACACAAAAAATGTTCAAGGATGGGATTTAAAGCTGGTTTAGAGCTCAGCGAGGAACTGGATAAATCATTTTTAAATAGACGGGTTTGTTTTATAGGCGAGTTTCCCATGCATGGCTTCCGGACTGAAAACATGGGGGCGGCTTGGTAAGTTAGCCTATTGACGTGGCCCTCACACTCTTCTCGAAGTCAGGATTTGAAAGATCGTATGTGCTCATTACATAGATGGGCCACAGCACTACATTTGTGTTCAGACGTTGGCAGTGTAGTAACTAGAAAAATAATCTGTATTAACATCTAGAGGGAGGATGGCCTGTCCACTTAGGTCTTAAGGGGGAGCATCCTGAAAGCAGAGCCCACACATCGGCCCCGTGTTGGTTCTCGGGTTGTCTAGCTGCCAAAGCAGCTGGCTCATGACGCTGGGCACCGGTGCAGCTTAAAGGGCCAGCAGACACCACAGATCAAATTGAAACCACTGTTTCCATCCCTTGAGCGAGCATTTATGGCATTCCTGTGATGGGATTGATGGCAGGGATCCCACGTTGAAATGCTTCACCTCTGCCATCTCATCCAGCCCCCATGACTCCGTCTGCCTAGGGCCTAGACTGCTCGTTCATTTTTACGCTCACATTTTCCTTCCTCCGTGTAGGGCGTGCCACTTTGCCCATGACATCTGTAACCTAAAATGGTGTGATTTTCCGCCGAGCCCGGACCTGGCCTCAGCATCCTCTCACACCAGTAGGGCCGCCTGCCCACCAGCCCTGCCTCCGCCCCGCCCTCTGTGATGAGTCCACAGGGCGTGGACACGGCCCCTTCCCCGCCTGCGAGGGCTCTCTGTCCGGGCCCGGTGCCGCCGTGTTCACCTGGGCCCCGTCCCCTCGTGCTCCACACGGTCGTCCGGCTCTCCTTTCCGGTTCGTCCCCCATGATGCTTCGCTTCAGTCCTCAGAAGTCCTCTGCACACTGACCGTGTTACTCCACGATCATCTTGTTTTTAGCAAAGCAAAATGAAACCTCTCCTCTCTGATAATATATTAAATCTACAGTATTCTGTTAAGTCAGAACCCTCTTCATACTTACCCCATTCTCTTCGCCGCCAAATCACTGCCCTCTCCGCTGGTGACACGTCCTCCTTGCTTTCTGCTCACTCTGTCCTGCTTTCGAGCCCAGCACAAACCCTCTTTGCTTAAAACCATTCTCTGCTAGCTCTTCTAGCCCGAAGCACTGCCCCCGTCCTTTACTTCTATGACATTTCTAAAAATCTCTCCTGTGCCACTTTGTATTTGTATGTCACTTCTGTGTTTCCTGTCACTCCACCGTTGATTGTAACTCCCTGAGGATACAGCTGGCACCTCATCATAGTTGATACTCTAGTTTCAGTGCTGGTGTCTTGTGTGACAGATATCTCTTGATGGTGACGATGATAATGATGGAGGAAGAGCCATTTGCTACGGGGCCAAAATGTCCTTTCCGTTTTTGTTTTTTTGTGGTTTTTTTTTTAATTTTTTAATGTTTGTTTTTTAGAGAGAGCACGTTCGAGAGAGAGCAAGCGAGCTCTAGTGGGGGAGGGGCAGAGAAGGGGACAGAGGATCCGAAGCGGGCTCTGTGCTGACAGCCCAATGTGGGGCTGGAACTCACGAACCGGGAGACCATGACCTGAGCTGAAGTCAGATGCCCAGCCAGCTGAGCCCCCCAGGCGCCCCAGCTCTCCCCTTTTATCCTGTGTTACTCTGCGTCTTCGTCATGTCCCCATCAGCACCTGGATGCTCACCGTTTGTGATTGTGCCTTGCTCTACCTGCCTCGCTCTTCTCTCTGCTCAAACACATTCCGTGTTTTTTTTTTCCCTACGCGTTAAACACCTGTTTATCTTCCAAAACCCAGCTCAAATGACATGCCATCCACCAGCCTTTGCCAATCATCCCTTTGAAATGGTAGCATGTTGGACTGTTCATATTCACACTGCTTTATGTGTTAGATCTCTGTGTAAATGTCTTCTATAAGAATGGCTTTATCTGTCTTCATTTCTGCACAACTTAGCACGGTGCCTTGTCCAGTATGGGCTCTCCACATACAGTACTTACGCTTACTAGTACTCCTCGTCGTTCCCAGCAGGATTCAAGGCTGCTTACACAATACGGAAAAGACAAAGGGATGTAAGAGAGGGAAGCAAAATAAGGATAGGAAACACAAACGAAGCTAAGTGTTAAGACAGCGGAGTCTAGTATTTTTGCTAGAGATGGGTCACAAACATGCCTCTAGTTCTTTGCGGTCAGTCCGAGTGCTTACTGGTAAAGGCAATGGGTAATGTGAGGGACAGTCGGCTCCTAGATTCATGGTGACCATAAAGAATAAGCCTGTAACTCAGAAGAACGAGTTTGTTGCCATTCAGAACTAAGAATTCTTTCCCCCGTGGCCCATCCTAAAGAAAACACCAGTCACGTGGGCAGTCATCAACATTACACTTAAAAGTAAATGTGACACCAGTTCATTGGACAGCTTTGCGATTTCCCTTGACACTAGCTTATAAAAAAATACCAAAACAGAGTTTAGGAAAAGAGTCTGTGCAGACATGTAAGTACTTGCTAATGAATGCTTAGCGATACAGTTGGTTCCATGTTGAATTTTTAATCAGCGCCCGATCTCCCAGTAATCTGGGTGCTATTGTACATCCCTACAAAGAGGGCTTCGTACGTAAACATAAACCAGGTTAGAAGAGAATATTTCATTACTGTCTGTCTTCAGGGCAGAAACGGCAACAGATAAGCGCAAAGCTGTCTTTGAAACCATATCTTGATTTAGTAACCTCAGTCTAACTGGGATTGAAGTGTAATCCAGCAAGAGTAGGCTTGTAGATACTTTGATGTCCAGCGGGGCCGTTGGTCTAACAGTGGGGGTGTCGGGCTGCAGAGATGGACTGGGGAGCACAGCCACGAAAGTGTACTTGCAGCCTGGAGAGAGAGTGTGTGCTTACAGTGGGGGGAGACGTTTTCAGGAGCTGCCCGGGGCTCTGGCTCCAAGAACGATCAGGGTTAAAAAAGGGAGCACTTGAAATGGACAAGTGTACAAGCAGAAATACAGTCAGGAAACTCGGACAGCATATTTTTCTGTGTAAGACTAAGGAGTGACGAATCTAGGACCTTATCAGAATTACTGTGTTTGGGTTGAGAAGCTGAGTTAGAAATAATTACGGGAACCCAACTGTTCGTATCAACTTGCACCAGAAGCCCAGCACAGGGTGCTTCTGGCAGATGTGGGTTTCATTCATACATCCAAGATTCCCTTTCTCTTCTGGACCCAAATGTTTAAATAACTTGGTTCTGACTCAGCCATTCTGTGGGTGCTGGTAATAGAAGAAAATTACCCACACGGTGATAAAATTGGCCAGGGAATCTTACATCTGGAGTCTGACCTGCTTCACCTGGTCAGAGGGGATGGGGTGCACACCCCTGAAATCTTACGTAGGAGGAGGGCAGGGTAAGAAGATCCTTGGCTTGCACGGCTACAGGCTGTCCCTCAAAGCTGAGCGATGGAGTATTGGGACTGACTTTACTATTCTTTCTTATGTTAATTAGGTTTGAAAGTCGTCCATAATAAAACATTTTTTAAAAAGCAAACGGAAAAAAATGTACCAGTTTTGATGTAGTAGATGTGGGAAAGGAGGAAGAGCGGGGTGGGGGGGGGATCAAGGAGGTGTTTTAGGAGAGAACAAAGCAGTTTTATATAGTAATTCACACTGACAAATTTAATTACAAAAAACTGATAATATGCTGATAATGGAAATGGGTTCAGAAAGCCTAGAGTTGAATTTGTGGGTCTGTTTTCTGTCTTGACGTGAGATGAAAAAGGAAAAATACACAAGTGTTCATTTTTGGTTTGGGATAACCAGGCTCTGAGAAGACTCACTCTTGGATTTTTATGTCCAGGTTGTACCTTTCCTTCTTTGAGCTGTGGGCAAGTCTGTCATCTTTTCACAGGCAGACCAGTTACGGAAGCCTCTCGCTACCCAAATCTGAGTTTACATCCCATATCAAACTACATTTTGGTTTAATCTTTGCTGTGTATTTTTAAGTCCTGATGGCCCTTGCTTGGCCTTCAGACCAGTTCAAGACCACCCATGAACTTCTCTTACCAACTGCCCCTTGTGGAGATGAGCGAGACCACCCGGTCCCCCACTTAACCTCCTAGGTGTACCGCATCTGTTTCTGAACGAATGTAATTACACTCTGCAACAGCATTCTTTCTCTGAGAGGAGTGATTGCTTTTCCTGGCAAGTCCCACTTAGCTCCGCTTTCAGAATTTTCTATCACTATCGCTCTGTGCCTGAATGTAGTCAACTTAGGGCTTCAGTGCCAGGGAGTACCGAAGGGGTGCGGACAGGGCCTCCAGCCTTGGCTCAGATCAAGGGGAGTAACCAGGGAGGAACAGAGGCCAGGGTCAGTGATGAAAGCCCACCCAGTTACATAACTGGAATCAGAGCCATAATTACAAGATAAATATATGTGATTGAAGCAAAAAGTAGCAGGTGGACAGAAGTTACAGTGATGAGAACATGGAGCACTAGTTAAAATTGGTAGGTCTTTTGGTCTTGGTATTTTCAACTCTAAACTACACTCAGAACAACTGGTGATTTCTGCTTATCGGAAGAGATTAGATGATGGAAGAGAAAAAAAACAATAAAAAAGTACGAGACTGTCACATCGCTAGGTGGTGTGTGAGGCGCCTCTGTTGTCTCCAGTGTTTTGGGTTTTGCCTATTATTTAATACAAAAATTAGTCTTACTCCCTGAGCGCACAGAGACCCGTAGAGGAGGGAAAACCTCAGATATAGGGGGAAGGGGGAACGCCAGTCTAGGGTTAAAACTGCCCACAGGTAATGGTCACGGTGGTAATCTGTGTGCCCATGGACTCTTACCTGCTTTTCTCTGTAGTGGCTGGTTTGTGATTGTTCCTTTCCTGAAACTTTGGCTTCTCTGTGTTGGGTGTGGAGATGATGTTCTCCAAGGACCAAATGCTAATGCTCGGGGGTTGGGGGGGGGGGGGTGCGTAGAATTACTCTGCATGGTGTGTTTTCATTAACCAAGACTTGGTTTCTTCTCCTTCTTCAAGAATAATCGTCTCCAGGTGAGGTTGTGACACAGTGTCTGGCAGGGCCCCACACATCCTGTGGGTGCTGGGTGGTGACGGCCATCCTCAGAAGGCTCTCGTAAAGCTGCCTTAGTCCGGGCTGGACGGGAGATGTGGGGGTCAGGTGTCCCTCAGAGGTAGCTCTAGGTGAGAGCACGTCTCTGGGGATGGGTCACATCCGATGCTGGCCTGGAGAGCACCACCTTACGTACCTGAAGCGGTGAGGGTGAGCCTCTCGAGCCTGTCACCCCCCAGCGTACCTCTTTGGGCGGTGTTAGAACGTTAGGGTCACAGGTGATCCTGAGAAGTCCTACCATATACCAGCTCTCCGTGAGATGATGCCCTCACACCTCAGCTGCTGTGTGTGCGGTGCTGCTTTAAGGAAGATGGGAGACGGGAAAGTGGAAGTGAGGCTCCATATGTTTCTTTTGGTGAAATTGGTCTTTAGGGTTATTTTTTTAGTGGTCGTGTATGGGATAAAAGGTAGTATTTCAGTCATGATCATCCTGGTTTCTGATCCAGCCGTTTAAGAAGAGTTGGTGAGTGCCACTACCCTGTATGCTTCTAAGCAAGGTGGACACGGTCCCGGCAGGCTTCTTCGAGCTTACGCCCGGCAGGAGAGGCCGCCAGTAGCAGGGACTCGCAACGGGGGGGTTCGGGTGTCGCGTGTAACAGGAGGCCTGCTCTGTCCTGCCAGTTCTGAGAGCTTCCCAGTGGAGGCCAGTGGAGGAGCTGAAGCTAACTAATAAGCAGGGGGTCCTAGACAGAGCGAAGCCCCTCAGTGAGCATAAACATGGCCCATTCTGAGAACCCAGAAGTCTGGTACGACTTGAGAAGAAGGGAAGGTGGCACAGGGAAAGTAAAAGGGCAGGCACCGGCTGGCCAGGCCAGGAGACCTTGAAAGCCATGTTAATGACACTGCCTTAGTCCTAGGGGCAAGAGGAAAGCAGGTCATGGTGGTAACAAACGCGAAATCGATACAATCAGATTTTTATTTTCTAAACGATCTGTATCGTATAAAAGAGAGCTTAAAAGGAAGAAGAGTGTGAGTGTATGGCTAGGCCTATTTGGGTGGTCAAACGGAAGATGGCATGGGTTGGTGAGGCTGGGGGTGGGGAGAAGAAGGCCTTAGGAACTTAGACTCTGTGAGGTACCGGTGTTTGTGCCCGATCATTGTTGATGCCGGATGATGGGTTCATGGAGTGTATTTTACTATTCTTTGTAATTTTGCAGAGATTTGAATTTGTCTACAATAAAACATTGAAAGAAAGGAAATGGAAAGAGATCCAGAAGAGAGGCAGGTTCAGGGCGGAGAACGGGTCAGCTCTGACGTGTAGAGTTTGGGAACCCCATGAAACAGCCAAGGGCAAGTAGTGTGAGCTGAGTGGGGAAGTCTGGTCTGGGCTAGAAATAAATGTGACCGTCACTGGCATAATAAAGACAAGTGAGATCATGTAGGAGTTGGGTGACATCCCTCAGGGACGAGCCCTGAGAGGTGTCGTGTTTCTTACGCGGAAAGCCCTCATGTACTGTCCAGTAAACAGGTGGTCATAAATCAAAGCAGTTACTACTCCGTTAATTTCTTTAAACACCAAAAGTTTGCAGGTTTCATGAAAAACATGCATTTGTGCTAGCTGCTCTGTCCTCTCTCCTCGCCTCTGTTGCGATGCGGTGGCCTCGGAAGCACCTCCTGTTCGCTCTGTATGACCCTGTGCGTTTCTGTCTTTGTCCATTCTTGCCAAGTTCCCAAGCGGCTTCTCTCAGGACTTCAGATTCCCAAGGCTGATGCTTCATACTTTACCCTCTGTGGGTTCCTGTCAGACCTTCACTTCTCACCAGTGAGACTGCTGGCTGGGTCTCCTCCTGTAGTAGAAAGAAGCTTGGAATCGGAGTCCGAAGCCTTCTGTGTCCTAGGGGAGGATAGGTCTCGTTGGTCTTTCCATGGGGGAATTCCTTGCTGGCAGTCAGTGGGACATTGATGTTTTTCCAAATTCTGAATCTGAGAAAAATCGTTAAAGAACTCAGGAAAAGAGAGAACAGCATCATTCTCCTCCAGGCGTGATGGTCCACACAGATACGTTCCTGGTTCGGAAGAGCCCACTAATGGCAGGGGTAGGGGGTGCTTACGGAGTCGGGGAGGTTAAGGCGGACGGCTCTGGGAACCATGGTGAATGCACATGCCGGAGAAGCAACGGTCTGAAGGATCTTCTTGTGGGTGATGCCGGGTTACAAATGGGTGTGCGCTCCCCTCTTACAAATAAAATACATGTTAGTATGTTTATATAACATACTTCACGTAAATCCTTTTGAATGGTGTTCCAAGAAACAGCACACGTTGGAGGCAGAGTAAGTGCTAACGTTGGCAGTTTTGACATGTGATTCTCTGTAATGCTGTTGACCTTAACCTTGAATGTTACCTCATTCAAATACTACCCAACGATACTTACTGGCATTCTCCAGTGCTTGAATACTCACTGTAGGCTCAGGTTCTTTGTAAATACTTTTAACAGAAGAAATGCAAAGGAAAAACACGTGCATGTTGTGAGGTCGTTTGACATGAAATCAGAAAGCAATCTCAAACCCAAATGAGCAAAACGCAATATCCATTTCAGTGGCAAACCCAAGATTAAGTCAGGCAGACGGTATTTTTGTTGTTAAAAGAAGAAATGAGTTTATACGAAATAAGATGTATGCCAATTGGAAGATGCCTTCGGAGGCAGTTGTGGATTAAACCCTGAGGGCAAAATGGGAGACATGTTTCCACATCTGGAATAGTTACCATGAAACAAGATTATCTGATGGGCCAGTCAATGCTGTGTTGTAACATTTTAAGGTAGATAATTTTTAGATCTTACATATATTTTAGATTTAGATATAGATTTTACATATATTTTAGGTAATTTTCATTTGGCAGTTATTTTGTGTTCCCTTTTAACATTTTCTCTTACTAAATGTCTTATCAGGTAGAGGCCACTTTACATGTTGTTGACATTATAGTCTTGTCACAGTGTATTCATAGTAAGAATAAACTTTGCATTTTTATTATATATTATTTTTTAACAGAGGACCTGTGAAACTCTTAGTCCAACCCTATCACAGGAAAACGATTTGATCTCAGTGCTTTCTCATTATTTTTTTTAAAAACATTGTAAGATGGGGGCGCCTGGGTAGCTCATTCGGTTGAGCATCTGACTTCGGCCTAGGTCATGATCTTGCAGTTCGTGGGTCTGAGCCCCACGTCGGGCTCGCTGCTGTCAGCCTATCAGTACAGAGCCCACTTTGGACCCTCTGTCCCCTTCTCTCTGCCCCACTGCCACTTGTGCTGTGCCCCAAATAAATAAATATACATGTTTTTAAAGTGTTACAAGATACAGAATAATTAAATTTGGAGAATTCTGGTTTCTCATCCCTGAATCCTGAGAATTCCTATCTGTCAGAAATTTGCAGTCACCTGCCACCATTTAAGCACCCCACCCTCGGGCCTCCTGTTTGTGAAGGGCCAGCCTCCGGTGCCCTCCTGGCACAAGCCATCTGTCCATGGTGCTGCCTGTCCGCACCACCCCTCCTCCGACTGGTCCTGGTCCTCCAGGCCTTGTCCCTTCTCAGGGCCGTGGAGATGCCGGCTTGGGAGTCAGGCTGCTTGGGGTCCGGCCTGACTGCCATCCCTAAAGCCCTTGGCCAGATGCCTGACTGACTTAGTTTTTTCACCTGTCAAGTGGGAATGCAGGCAACACTGACCTCATAGTGCGGTTGTGACTGTCCCCTTGTGGGACTTGGCACCACGACTTGCAGTGAGTCCCCAGCATCAGCCGTTCTGTGGTTATCACTGAGGCTGGTCTCCATTGTGTCCCTGTCCCCACCCTCCCCTCCGTCTTCCCCACCCTCCTGTCTTCCTTGTGTGTCATTCCCAGGGCCTTTCCTGTGGCTCATCTTTCCATTGCATTCCTGTTACTTGTTTCTTTGTCCAGAGCTCCCACGTGCCCACCCTGCCGAGTCCAACCCCCCCCCCCCCCCCCGAAACATGCCCTGCCTATCTCCTGGGCCCTGGCCTGTCCCATCCAGTCCTGCGATGTGGTGGCGTGTGTGAGTCAGACCTTCTTCTCTGCCTCGTCTGACTCTCACACCCTTGCCCGCAATTCCTCTGACCTTAACCCTATGCTGTTCTCACATCTGCCCAGCCAAGTGCAGGATAACCGGCTGATTACTGAGCTTACTGGCTGATCGGTTCGCCCAGCAAAGTCCAGAATTTGAATTTTTAACAGCAGCAAAAATGGGCTAAGCAGACTATCACTTTGAGAAATTTTGTTTTCTGTGATCCTTTCGAATTTTCAAATAATTTGAGAAATCCCTTTTATACAAAGCTTGAAATCAGTATTTAATTTCAAGTATGGGAATGTATTTTATTTTGTATCTGTAAACAAAATGCCTTATGTGTTTTGATGATGGAACCAGAACTATTATTTAGTCTTATTTGTTGGCATCTTTGAAGCAATTTCTAAACCTTACGGACTATTTTATAGTAGCCCATTAATATACCATTTAATCCCCAGTAACCAGCTTTTGTTTCTGTTTCTCCCACTGGAGGACCCCAAGATGTATGTACAGACAGTGTTGGATGTTCACAAAAAATACAATGCCCTGGTGATGTCGGCGTTCAACAACGATGCTGGTTTCGTGGCTGCACTTGACAAGGTGGGTGTGTCAGAAGGAGTCTCTCCTGCGATGCGGGGGGGGGGGGGGGGGTGCGTGGCCTCTGACCGTGTTTTGTGTGCTCCACAGGCCTGTGGCCGCTTCATCAACAACAACGCAGTTACCAAAATGGCCCAGTCGTCCAGTAAATCCCCCGAGTTGCTGGCTCGATACTGCGACTCCTTGTTGAAGAAAAGGTATTAAGTGACATTGTGTTTTATTCTTAGTAAATCTATTTAAACTCTCAGCTTATATATGAGGAATTAAACTTTATATTACGTTTTACTTCTGTTGTAATTTTTGTACCTTTGAGAAAATACTTCAAACCCAATACATCTTCCTTGTCTCTTTGAAAGATACTTCAAGTCCTATACTCTAGGCCCAGTTCATTTTTTTTTAATGTCACCGTTGGGTTGGCTTTGAGAACTGCAAGCAGTGTGGCCCCTTTAGCTGAATCCAGTTCCGTGGGCTGGCCGAGCGGTGGTTACAAGGGCGGAAAGGACGCGGGAAGTCAGCGTCTCTCTTGTGCTCCCCGTTTCTCTGGGCCCAGCTCGCTTGTGTTTCCGGGCGAGGCTGCTTCGGGAGCTCCCACTGGCCGTTCCTGACACAAGACTCAGCGCTACTGTGGCACTTGTGTTGTCGTGTGCGCTTCTAACGTTGATCTTCCCTTAATGAGTTTGTTTTATTGCCATTCTCTGTTTTCTCTCTGTTTTTTAAGTTTATGTATGTACGTAATCTCTACACCTCACATGGGGCTCCAACTCAGGACCCTGAGCTCAAGGGTGGTGGGCTCTTCGACTGAGCCAGCCAGGGGCCCCTCGTGCTCTTTGTATTTCAGCCGCCGGGTTTCTCACCTGCTCTTCTTCCTGCTCAGGGTGTGTGTGTGTGTGTGTGTGCGTGCGTGTGCGTGTGTGCAGGTGTAGTGAGAGCTAGAAGCACGACCGGCGTGGGTCTCTCTGTGCCTTGTGCTTCCAGCATTCCGGGTTTTGTGCGTCTGTTTGGGTGTTCTTAGCTTCTCGTTTCTCGTTCACTTGGACGGCTCCTCTCGGTTCGGAAGCGCTCAAGGCTTGTCTCACTTTTCCAGAGATCTCTCGGCAAATGCTGCCGCAGGCGTTGTCCGCGCTTCCACACGGTCCTGGTTTTGATGTTAACGTACTAGCTCTCACGAGCTTGCGTAGCCCCCTTGTGAAAAGACGGAGAACGCCTGCCCGTACCGAGAAAAACACTGCGAACAAGTCTCTCCTAGAGTAGAGTCGGGGAAATCTTAAGTCAAATGTTAGCAAGCTAAATTTATCAGGGAACTAAGAATAATTCTCCAGAACACAGTAGCTTTCTAGTGATGGCTCAGTGGTGGCAAATTTAACGTAACTTACTGTGTTAACGACTGTGTGGTCTTCCTGACAGACATGGGGAAACTTTGACGAGGTCACTAGCTAGCTCTTGAACTTTGCCAGAAAGCCATTTCCCCAAGGCCAGTGAGAATGGAGTATTCGGGGGGTTTCCTCTGTTTCTTGCAGTGCTGGTCAGTGTAGTATTTAGCAGTTGTAGTCAGATCCGTGCAGGTATTCTTTCCAGGAATAAACATGGACTTCACATTGGAATGCCTCTTCTGACCTGCTGTTAACTTTTTTTTTCTTTAGGCTATTACATAAAAATCTTCAGTGTTTTTTAATTACATGTTTTAGTAGGCCCTCATTTCGTTTGGTGGCACTTGTCCCTTTTATGCATTGCCTTTTCCTAAGGGGCCCTCATCAAGTCTCTTGCTATGTTGTTGTAATTGAGGCTGGGGCAGCAGACAGACGACAGGCCGCTGGGAGCACCACGTCCGTGAGCACACGCTCCTCCCGAGTGAAGGGGGCTCAGAAGAGAGGCTCTCCCGCAGGGGGCAGTGGCCCCGGCCTGGCCCTGTGAAGAGGGGGGCTGGGTTTTCTGAGCCACATGTTCTTAGGTAGAGGCACCTCTCCAGAGCTTGGTTGGTGGCTGGATCATTCGATGTAAATTTATGGGGAATCTGTCTATGAGGGACTTGTAGACCCTGAAAAATTGCATTTACCCTGAAGTAACCTTTCAGTTAATACTTGTTCATAGAATAGAATGAATCAATCGGTTGTTAAAGACAACTCTCTGTTGTGTAGACATAACCCCAGAGGAAGGTGGTGCTTTAGTGCTTGAGATCCTTTCATTATCTTTAATGTTTAGGCCACTCAAAACCTAATGCCTTTTTCATTTTTTTCAAAGTTAGAGCATATTGTAGAAGGCCTTCGGCTTTTATTTATTTGTATTTAAATAGATTATCTGAAAGGAAAACTTGAATGTCTGGGGGAGCTTTTTGTAAGTGTCTTCCGTTGCTTTTCATCTTGGATGTCGATTATTTTGTAAGCGGGTTCTTCCGCGATAGTTTCAGCGTAAGATCGCCACGCAGCCGTAGGTAAGACAACTTTGCCTCTGTCTTCACGCGTTCATCTGGACAGAACTGAGTGTTCGAGTGTTCACAGCCACATTCTGTTGTGTTAGCCGAGTGGTGCTTGCTCATTAACAACTGTTGGCTGATCTGTTTGAAAACAGTATGCTTCTTTTTACATTTCAGTTCCAAGAACCCAGAAGAAGCAGAGCTAGAAGACACGCTCAACCAAGTGGTAAGGCGCTTGCTAACGCACCGATCCCGGTAGCCATTTCTCTGCAGCTTTTAAGGTTATTGGTACAGGGTGTCTGGAATGTGAAAAGTCATTGGGTCATTTATTTTGCTTTGAATCTGTGGTTTTACTCCCTAAACCGAGTCATGAATTTTAGCATTTGTACTTTCCTCATTAGTGCCGAGTCTAGACCAAGTTAATGTGGTTTCAGCGGTTGACAAAAATATTTCAAGACTACGGGTGGTATTTGTAGCCGTCGTAAACGTTGGCACACAGGCCGGACAAAACAAAGCACGCGTGTCAGCTGCCGGCGTGTGTTTGGTGACTGTGGCTTTTCAGTGCACTAAGTGTGCTCTCTCGGTGACTTCACTAGATGGTGGTCTTCAAGTATATAGAGGATAAAGACGTGTTCCAGAAATTCTATGCAAAGATGCTGGCCAAAAGACTCGTACATCAGAACAGTGCCAGTGATGATGCCGAAGCAAGCATGATCTCTAAACTAAAGGTAAATTTCATCATTTCCAGAAAAAAAAAAGTTTTTAAAAATCGCTGTGAAAGATTTTCATTGACCCAGGTTGTCGTCGGTGGCCTGTAGCTAATGGAGTTCGAACGGCACGGGCTGTCCTGGGCCCTGCATGCTTTGCTGACCATCCGCCCCGCCCTCGGGGGCCCCTCGGTTCCGTTGGCCGGGCTGTGCCGCACTGGCCACCGGAGCGCCAGCTGGTTCCCACCCCCCCCCGCCCCCCCCGTCTCCCCCCGAACTGCTCCAGTGGCTCAGCCCACACGTGTGTTGGGTCGACTTTGAGTTGTTGGGTGTTTTGTTTTGCTCCGGGTTTAGTTCACATCCTCAGTGGTCGCATCCTCAGGAGGACAGAAGGCATCGGACTCCACCGTTGAGCACCTGTTTTGTCATTCAGCCACCTCTGCCCTCTGCCTGCTCTTGTTTCGGTGCCTCCTGGCCTGCCAGGCGCTGTCACGTGTCTGAGACCTGAAATTACTGTTGTGTGGGTAGCTAATTCTGCTCAAGCTGCCGTTACAAAATACCACAGACTAGAGGCTGGAACCACCCAGGTCTATCCTCCCAGTTCTGGAGGCAGGGAAGACCAAGGTCAAGGGGCCGGCTGAGTCCATTCCTGGTGAGGACTCTCTTCCCAACCTGGTGACGGCCACCTTCTTGCCGTGTCCTCACGTGGCAGGCAGAGAGCACCCTGGTCCCTTGTTACACGGGCGCTAATCCCATCACGAGGATCCCATCCTCGTGACTCCATCTAAACGTAATCATTTCCTCATGACCCCGCCTCCAGATACCATCACACTGGGGGTTAGGGCTTTAGCGCCAGAGTTTGTGGGGCACATGTGTCAGCTGATAACAGTGGGTAAGAGTAATAAACAAAGTATGTCCTCCTCGCATTCCGTTAGAGATCCTTGCTCTTAGGTGCTCAGATGATACTTATTGTGTGAATAGTAGCTTACTGGTTTGAATCTGCACATACTGATGCTGTGAGATGTAGTTCAGTGTCACTAGCTTCAGTAGTCATTTTCTATGGTTAAGCCTATATCGTGTGTGATTTCCATCAGATTCCCTTATATACACTTCTGTTTCTAATAGAAATTAATGAGACGGTTGTCTGGGTTCATTTCAGCAAGCTTGTGGTTTTGAATATACCTCTAAACTTCAGCGGATGTTTCAAGACATTGGTGTGAGCAAAGATTTGAATGAGCAGTTCAAAAAGCACCTGACGAACTCAGAACCGCTAGACTGTGAGTACCCACGTGTTTATGAGCCGCTTTTACAGGCAGTGTTCTTCGGGAAGTCCGTGCCCTATGTGGCAGGCGACAGAGATGACAGAGTGTTATGTGAGGGTGGTCGGTGCTTTATCAGGGATTCAGGGACGGACAGACAGCAAGTGCCACCTCCCAGATGGTCTTCCTGAGTCGCGTGTGAGCCTAGGAGATGACTGGCCTCTCCCAGGGGACCCAGGACTGAGCCCTGGGCTTTTCCACTTGCTGGCGTGGCCACCCCACCCGGGATATCTGCCAGCTCAGGGCTCCACATGGTTTAATACTTCATAAATTTCTTTAACCTTAGTTGGGATCAGTTCTTGCTTTTTTTTTTTTTTTTTTTTTGGGTGAATTATAAGAGACTGACTTGGTGTATAGATTACAGAATCAAACTAACCAAAGACTCCATGGCTCCCGATCGCTATGGTGCCAGGACTGGCTCCCAGGGCCGCACCCGCCCCCCGTCACGTCCGCTCTGGGGGATGTTGGTGGACGATGCAGACATCATTACTTGTTAATGTTGTCTTTTCACATGAAAAATGGGAATTTCATTTCTCCCCAAAGCTGAAGCGCTATTCCACTGTTAAACCTGGCAGTTCTGCCAGTGAGCTCGTCAGCTCTTGGTACTGATGAGACTTTCGTTCTGATTTAGTTTGTGTTACGTGTAGTGTTGGGGGGGCGGTGGTGTCGGCAGTAGTGGGCGTACAGGAAACACACCGAAGGTAGCTGTTCACGTCTGGGGGTTTTGCTTCCTGAGTTGCGGCTGCCGCGGTGTCCGTGCCCGGCAAGCTGGGGGCGCCTGAGCGGACCCCGGGCCAGCAGGGCGCTGACGCACAGGAAGCGGGGCGGGCATCTGATGTCATAGCTCTGAGGAAAAGAGTTTCTGGCTCTTTGACCTTTCACTAATTTTCACGGAGTAAAATCATTTAACTGAAATACATCCGGTTCTTAATTTCCTGCTGAAGCAGAGTGTTTTCATTCGGTGTGTTTCTTTTGATACGAGGCAGTCCACGTTTGCTTGAACGGCAGCATCTTTCAGTGTGTGGGACTAACCGTGTTCCTGCCTTTTCACCCCACCTCAGTGGACTTCAGCATCCAGGTGCTAAGCTCTGGGTCGTGGCCCTTCCAGCAGTCCTGCACGTTCGCCTTGCCGTCAGAGGTGAGGGCGGCTCCGTCTCGTGTTCTGCTAGTGCCCGGCGGAACGCAAAGGGCGGCCTTGGCCGCGAGCCCACGCGAGTGCGCGGCGGTCAGGGCGGGGTGTCCGGAGGCCGGCCGCCTCCGCGCCAGCCCACACGGCCCGCGAGCTGGCTCACGGACACGGAGCCTCGTCGGTGCTCTGCCGAACCCCGTGGCGGTGGCCGCCTGCCTGACCGTCAGAGTGCGTTTCCGCGTTCTCCTCTCGTGCCTCAACCAGTGTGCCTTGCAAGAGTCACACCCCCCACCCCCCCCCAACCCCCGCCGCTCGGGTTTCACGTTTATGTAGTGAGCGTTTTGTACCGTACGTTTGGAGGTGTGTGTATGTGGAAGTGCTGACTACGGACTGGGGTGAGATGCGTATTCCACACAATGCTATCCTTTTATCCAGCTGGAACGCAGTTATCAGCGATTCACAGCTTTTTACGCTAGCCGTCACAGTGGCAGAAAACTGACCTGGCTGTATCAGCTGTCCAAAGGAGAATTGGTAACCAACTGCTTCAAAAATCGATACACTTTGCAGGTAAGATCACCCTCTGTTTCGGAATATATTTTTTTTAGTCTAAATGAGGATAAGACAAGTTGTAGAAATCGGAATCCAGTGATTCGTGCGTCAGAATCTAGGGTCGAGCTTCCGGCAAAGTGTGGTTCTCAGAGTCAGAGGAGTTCGGACGCTTTCCCGTTGACGGGCAGGTGATACACCGATGCCTCAGTTTTATTCTCCATAAAATGGGGGTGCCAGTGCTTATACCTTGGAAGCGACGTGAAGATTAAGTAAAATAATGTGTTTAATAAGCATTTGGCACAGATCCTGCCCGATGCACACCGCGTAGCTCAAAAAGCCAGAGTTTCCTGTACTGAATTACGACGATAGCCTTTTCCTTTGGCAAAGCAGTTTCCTGCTAATATTGACCCTCGGTGCTCTCGGCAGCACCGACTACTAAGTGATAAGAACTGCTAGACTCCCATTTCAGTTCTGCGGGAGAGGCTGAGGCCCGGGGTAACTGGAGCGGCCTCCTCGTGATCCTGGTGTATATGTGGCAGAGGGAAGATGTCCGTTAGGGTCTCTTCCCCTAAAGAGGATTTGTGTGTTTTACACGTGCTTATGTAAATGAGTGTGGATGCATAAATAGTGTGTATTTGCGTAGACAAAACGTCTTAGAAGAAAGTTCCAAATTATTTTAACCTTCGAAAGGCGGTAAGTGACGTCTTTCGGGAGAGCGGTGCATCGCGTGGAGCTGTGACACTTTGTGTTCTCTTTTAAATAGACCTGCTGTTGTGCGTGTTTTGCGAGAATTTGTTTCATACGTAACTTCTTCAGCCTTAAGCTGTGTATTTTTGGAGGCTTTTCCACGCATTTAAATTCCGTTTCTCTTTCTCTTATATGGGGGGCCTCGAAGGCATCCACCTTCCAGATGGCGATCCTGCTTCAGTACAACACGGAAGACGCGTATGCTGTGCAGCAGCTGACTGACAGCACTCAGATCAAAATGGTACCTTCCCGTTACTTGGCCCCTGTGACGTGTCCAGTTCCCGTCTCCTCTTGTGAGCATTGAAGGGAGGGGGTGGGGAGACGGCGCGGAGGTCTCTGATTTCACACGGATGCACATGACCTTTCACACGTTCGTCTAACCCAGCGTTAACCCTCTTCCCAGCTAAGCTTTTCCTTGGAGGCTTAAACGTCACTTGATTACAGTGTCTTTCTTCCTGTTTATTGGCCGTATTTTTTATTGAGCTGTATTTCACGTACATAAAATTCAGCATCTTAAAGTAGACAGTTGAGTGTTTATTCACAAGGTCGTACAGCCACCATCGCTGTCTCGATTCCCGAACATGCCTGTCATCCCGAAAAGAGACCCGTTAGTGGTTAGCAGGAACTACACTCTGCTCCTCTCCTCAGCCGCTGAGCCCCATTAACTTACTTCCTGTCTCTCTGGATTTGCCCGCTCTGGGCTCTTCACGATAATGGCGTCAGAGCGTGTGTGCCTTTGACTTGGCATGTTTCCAGGGTTTCTCCACGTGATGGCGTGTATGTTTCATTCTGTTACCGGCTGAAATACGTTCCAGCGTCTGCGTGGACCACGTTATGTTGACCCCCTCATCAGTTGGTGGGCCTTGGGGTTGGTTCTACGTGTGGTTATTGGGAATAACAATGCTCTGCGCATTCACATGCGCGTCTCTGTAAGAACCTGTTTTCAGTTTTCTTGGGTGGATGCCAAGGACTGGAACGTTCGAGTCGTGACAGATTTAACTTCCGAGCCACTGCCAGGCACCAGTTCACGTGCACACCACCAGCAGCATGGGAGGGCCCCCCGACCCTGGCTTCCTTTCTTTACGGCTATTATGGCCTAGTGGGTATGACGTAGTTTGATTTGCAGTCGTCGGTAGTTTGATTTGCATTTCTCCGACAGCTGATGACGTGTCTTTTCGTGTTCTTCCTGGCCGTTTATATCTATTCTTTGGAGAGATGTCTATTCAGACGCTCTGCCCATGCCCATTTTTTATTTGGGTTGCCCTTACCGTTGAGTTGTAAGAATTCCTTATATATTGTGTACCCAGAGCCCCTTTTTCTTTTGTCGCGCATGCCTTTAGGGTCAGGGCTTAGGAGCCGGGGCCAGATTCAGGGTTAGAGACGCCTTTCCCCGTTGATTGGGACTGCCCTGTTGAAAATCAGATGGCCGTAGGTGAATGGGCTAATTTCTGGATTCTTCGTTCTTTTCCGGTGATCTGTAGTTCTTTAATCCACAGTGCCTTGTTTGCGGTCATTTTGTAGCAAGTTTTGAAACAGAGACCTCCAGCTTTGTTCTTTGTCAGAATTGTGTTGGCTCCTCTGGGTCTCTTGCATTTCCATGTGAATTTCAGAATTAGCTGGTCTGTGTCCAAAAGAAGGCAGCTGTTGCTGTGATAGAGACGCATCAAAGCTTTGGGCTGCTTTAGGGGGTGTCCCGTCCTGCCAGCGGGGGCCTTCCAGTCCGTGGCGTGAGCGGCTTTCTCTTTATGTAGGTTGTGTTTCATTCCTCTCACATGTTTCAGTTGTGAGTGTGTAAGCCTGCACTTTGGTTAAATTTATTCCTAAGTGTTGTGTTTGGTACTTTTGGAAACGGAATTGTTCATTTCTGGATATGGAAATATAATTGATTATTGCGTATTGATTTTATATGTTGCAACCTGGCTGAACTTTTTTTTTTTTTTTTTGAGGCTTCTTTAGGGGTTTCACAGTATCATGTCATCTGCAGATACAGCTAGTTTTACTTCTTCCTTTCCCTATTTGGATGTCTTTTATTTTTTCTTCTTGCCTGATTGTTCTGGCTGGAATTTCCCACGCAGTGTTGACTAGAGGTGGTGAGAACAGGCACCCTTGTCTTGTTCCTGACCTTGGGGGAAAGCTTCAGTTTGTTACTATTAAGGGTGACAATCGCTGTAGGTTTTTCTTAGATTCCCTTTATTAAAGAAGTTCCCTTCTAGTCTTGTTTTTTTTTTAATCTTTCCATGATGAAAGAGTGTTGCATTTTGTTCAACTGCTTTTTCTGCTCTGTCGAGATAAAAATATGCTTTTTGTCTATTAATATGGTATATTGTAGTCATTGCTTTTCTTACGTTGCCACCCTTGCCTTCTTGGGGTAAACCCCACTTGGGCATGTATATGATATTCTTTATGTGCTGGGCTTGGTTTGCTAGTATTTTCTTGAGGAAATTTACATCTACATTCATAGGAGTGTTATTGGTCTGTTGTTCTCTTGGGATGTTTTTGTCTGGTTTTGCTGACAGGGTAACACTGGCCTTATTGAATGTCACTTAGGGAAGTATTTATTTGTTAAGTTTGTTTATTTATTTTGAGAGAGAGCAAGCAGGGAAGGGTCAGAGGAGAGGGAGAAGCCCAAGCAGGCTCCAGGGTGCCGGCACAGAGCCCGATGTGGGGGCTCGAACTCACGAACCGTGAGATCATGACCTGAGCCGAAACCCAGAGCCAGACAGCAGAGCGACTGAGCCACCCAGGGGCCTCAGGAAAGTGTTTATTTTTTGATGATGCTTCAAGTCAGTCCAGAGTACATCTTCAAATTCTAATGACAGAGTGAATTTGCCCCTTTGTGTGTAAGAGTCTGTCTCATCTCGTCAGGAGGGCTGGACTCAGGTGGAGGCTCAGGCCACCCTCGGCCCCGCCCCACGGGGCTGACAGGGCCATTGGCCTTGGCCTCCGAGCTCAGCACTCCCCTGTCAGGTCGGGCTCGGAAGTGCGGCCTCTGGTGGCGGCGCCGTGGATGCGGCCGGCAGTGCCCCAGACCTGCGGGGTGGGGGGCAGTGCCCCAGACCTGTGAATCTGAGCTGGTCACGTGACCAGAATGGGTGTCCGTGAAAGGCGGGGGGTGTTCCGTGCGCCGGGGTAGGAGGTATGGGGTGCGTCCGGGGGACTGAAGTTGGGCAGGTGGTGGTGTCCACGTCACGGGGTCACAGAGTTGAAGGAGGAGGAGGCCGAGACCCGCCACCTGTGTTTACAGGCGAGGAATCGGCCGGCGGCCCCGCATGGCGCCTGGGGCTCCCCGCAGGAGGTGGAGGACGGGGTCGCCACTGCCGAGTCCCTCGCGTCCATGAGCAGCGTCCTCCGCCGTCGTGCGGGAGCCCTCGGACGTTGCTTTTGTGGTGACCGTGTCCAGGATGGACGGATAGGTTCCTGTAGTGACGAGATCAGCGTGGCTTCTAACGTTTGTAACCGAATCAGCAGTTTTTACCACGAGGTGGTCAGAGCCACAGAGGGGTTGGCTTCCCTTTGACGAGTAGGCGCTGGCGGTAGTGAACTTAGGGGACCTCCTAGTCACCACCTCCTTCTCCCTGGGTACATTCTCCTGTCTGGGGTGGGGGGACTCCTGTGTTCCTGCCAAAAATCAACTATGAGGTCGTGTGTGTGTGGTTTGTGTTGCAAAGAAAAATGCAACTTACCTTTTTCTCTTCAATTGCAGGACATTTTGGCACAAGTCCTACAGATTTTATTGAAGTCGAAGTTACTGGTATGTCTGTGCACGTTCCGTGTTGAGCTAGACAAGAGCCTTTTCCTGAGATGATGTGGTAACAGCTGTTGTCCTGTAGGTTCTGGAAGACGAGAATGCAAACGTTGATGAGGTGGAATTGAAGCCAGACACCTTAATCAAATTGTATCTTGGTTATAAAAAGTAAGGAAAATCTGCCAGGTGGATGGTCCTGGACCACAGACTCGTCCCCTCGCGTCCCTGCGGACGGAGGCTGGGCACGGCGTGGGCCTCGGTCGTCTGCCGCTTGCCTCTGGTTCCGTGTCTGGCGGTTTCTCCACCGGGCAAGCGTCCCCTTAAATGGCTGGCCGGGGACCTTTGGGCCTCTGTCTGTCCCAGTGCCTCGAGTTTGTCTCATTTGACGAAATTTGGGAGAGCAGACGGAGGCACCGGCTCTCCCGTGACACGGGTGGCCTGTTACCGGCCGGGCAGGAAGCCACCGAGTGGCGGCGGCCTGGGGCCTGCTGGGGGCCGAGCTTCTCACAGAGGTGGAAACTACCTCGGGGGGCGGGGGGGCCGGCCAGTGGGACGCGGGGACGGGGCTCGGGTAGCAGAGGCTTGCTTCTTAAAGGTCACACACGGGCCTTGAGCACCTGTCCTTTAAAGCGACAGCGATCGGTCTCCTCCGTTTTCCCGGCAGTAAAAAATTAAGGGTTAACATCAACGTGCCGATGAAAACCGAACAGAAGCAGGAACAAGAGACCACACACAAAAATATCGAGGAGGACCGCAAGCTGCTGATTCAGGTGACTTGGGGCCCGCGCGGGGTGGCGACCCCTCACAGAGAGTGACGCCGCTCTGGCGCCCCGCGGGGTCGTGGGGTGGCTGGGACTTGGGAGCGGGTGCAGGGATGGTGACGGGCCCCGAGTGGAGCAGAGGAAGGAAGCGGATGGACGCAGAGAACGTGGCGAGTTCGCGTCCGACGGGGCAGGGGAGGGGGTCACAGCGAGGCAGCTTCTGCGGCTCTGCAGACTCGTGTTTTCTCCCCACCCCCCACCCCACGCTCTATATAAAAATGAATTTTTTAATTGACATCCAAGTTCGCCGATAGTGCAACAGTGATCTCGGGACGTGTTTTCTCATTTTTAAAACGCTCTGTAGTTGGGTGAAATTATTAAAACTGCCCAGGAGACCAAAGTATACCGTGTTTATTCTGTTAGAGTTGAAACACATATCCTGCCGTGCGTTTGTGACCGCGTGTGAAATCGCAGTCCTCTGCGCGGACACGGCCCTCGGCGGCCCGTTTGCTAGTTGTCCCGAATGTTCCGGAACGGTTGTAACCGTGACGTGTCCCGGTTTTTCCTCCCCGGATGACGGGTGACCAGGCGGCCATCGTGAGGATCATGAAGATGCGGAAGGTCTTGAAGCACCAGCAGCTGCTCGGAGAAGTGCTGACTCAGCTGTCCTCGAGGTTCAAGCCGCGGGTGCCAGTGATCAAGGTACAAGAGCCACACGGCAGAAGCTGCCCGTGTGTCGTTTTAGGAGAGCAAGGTGTAACGAAAACGAGGCCGACGGCCCTTGGCGTATCCATACGTACTAGGTTTCTACAAAAGGAAACGGGCTTAAGCTTAAAACCTTTTATCGAAACACGTACACCGAGCGGTGCACGCGTCCTGAGTGTCCGGGTTGCTGATTTTCCCAGAGTAAATACACTTGTACACCAAGACCCAAATCGAGAGTTAGAAGGTGACCAGCATTCCCGAAGCGTCCCCTCGCTGCCTCCCCCACATTGCCCCCTGTGGCCCGAATCTCGCTCCCACAGCAGTTTCGCCTCCCTCGGGACTCTGTGTAAACGACCTGTAGAGTTCCCGCTCGGCTGTGTCCCAGTTGTAGCCCGGCCACGGGGTGCTCCCCCTCGCTGTGTGAGCACCGGCTCCAGGGGCAGCCGCGGGCTTCTTCCAGGTAGCAAGTCCGAGGCGTCCTGAGACCACTCGGGTCACCGGCAGCCGGTGCGGGGGCCCCGACAGTGGGGCGCTGGCTTGTTCAGGAGTCCCCACCGCCCCCCAGTCCCTGCCGGTGACTCAGGACAGAGCGACCGCGAGGTTCCCGCCCCGTGGCCTCTGCAGCACCCGGCCCGGGCGGCCCAGCGCCTGGGGTGCTGGGAGGCTGTGGCCCCGTGCCGGCTCTAAAGACACTCGGTCGCCTCAGCGAGGCCATTAAGGAGACGGGCACTGAGGGGACTCCATTCGGGGACGCGGTGGATGGGCTGAATTGCCCTGACTGGGCTCTCGGTGGTGCAGGGGAGATCCCCGGTGAGGGTGGCCCATCTCTTCGGTAATATGTGTGGTTTTTTCCTCCTGTCACGACTTCTCTCTTTTTTAAAATAATGCCCAGAAATGCATTGACATTCTGATCGAGAAGGAATATCTGGAGCGAGTTGATGGGGAAAAGGACACCTACAGTTACTTGGCTTAGCCCTTCCGGAAGGGTCTGCCTGTGCGAGCCGCAGCAGGTAGTTCCGGGCCGAGAGAAGAGCTCCATCCAGCTCGCAGCAGCCAGCCTGGCGCCGTCCGGACCTCCCTTTTTAAAACCGAGACCGAGGCTCCCACCGGCCGGTCTCAGACGAACATCAGAACTGCTCAGGATTGACACGTTTCAAGTCTGTAAATACGGACACCGACGCCATTTAACCTAATTTAAGAAGAGGGGCGTCGCGCCCCGAGGGCTGCATGCTACCGCATTTAAACCAGTCCATTGGCTGCGAGGCCGACGGCCGCCGTCCTCGGGCATCGGCGTTGGCAGCACCCCCTTTGAGAGCAAGTCTCACGGACCCACGTGTAGTCTGCTATGAAAAACCATTTGTATAGTGTGTTTCATTTTTTAATGTGTGAAAATAAAGAGAATTAAAGAATTTCCGTACAGGTCGCATTTGGTTTTGTTTCAAGTCTTACTGATGTCTACGTGTAAATAAAAGACGTAATGATTGTGCAGATTTATAATCCCGTGTCTTCCTGTAGTCTAATAGGCTGCATCCTGTGGATTGAGACTCGAAGCTCTTAAAACTTGAAGGCCTCTTACAGTCTCTTCCCCCAGACGCTCCTGCTCATTTCTAGGACTTGCCGCAGGGACTGGAAGGCAACCGCCTGTTGATTCTGTTTGACGCTTGGGAGGACCCGGTGGGTTAATCCTGACGTCCTCAGTGGTGGAGAAACTGAGGCCAGAGGAAGGGGCGCGGCCCCAGCCTGGAGAGCCTGGCCCGGGACCTGGCCGCTCCCTCCTGGTTCCAGCCGGTTGTCTGCGCGCAGGGAGCAGCCGATCGGGGCGAACTCGCCAGCTTTTCCTGGTAAGACCGCCCAGCCCCCAACCGAGGAGAGTGGCCAGGCCGGTGGCCCAAGGCGAGCACCCCGGGGTGGGTGGGCCACACAGACGGAAGCTGTCGCTTCCAGGCGCCTCCTGGTAAGCGGAGGGGAGACCAGAGGCCTGGGGAGCGTGCCCTGCGCCCATCCGGTCGCGGGGGCCCCTCCGAGCTCTAGGCCGCGCTCCCCCGGCTGAGTCACTTGCTAGTGAGCCCCTTCCGCAGTCCCTTTCTGGCTGAGGGACAGACGAACCCGGGAGGTGGTGGTGGAGGCTCTCCCCGGGCCCTGCTGCGTCGTCGTTCTCGCGAACCCCACCTGACACCTCGTGGCCTCGAGCAAGCCCGCCCTGCGCCCACCCTGGGTCAGGGTCACAAGCCAAAGAAGTGAGAGGGAAGTTCTCCCAGTTCCCTGGAACAATCTGGGCCTGACAGGTTAGTTTAAAAAGTTACAAGTTGGGGGCGCCTGGGTGGCTCAGTTAAGCAGCTCTGGTCATGATCTCAGGGTCCGTGAGTTCGAGCCCGGCCTCGGGCTCTGTGCTGACAGCTCGGAGCCCGGAGCCCGCTTCGGATTCTGTGTGTGTCTCTCTCTCTGCCCCTCCCTCGCTTGTACTTCATCTCTTCTCTCTCAAAAATTAAAAAAGTTACAGGCCAAATGGGTTAAAAGGTAGTAGCAGTGGAGACAGAGTTTGTCAGTTTCCACAGCGTCTTCAGCTTTTCCAGTTTTACAGACACCACCCCCACCCCCTGCTTTGAAAACCAGGCAGAAAGCAGGACCCCCGCCCCCCGCGCGCACACCCACGGCACCCTCCCCCCGGCTCCTGGGGTGGCGGGCTCCCCCGCGCACGCCGGCCTCCACCCACCCCGCACCCCCCACCTCCCACCGCCGTGCCTTGACCCGCTCCGGGACACACGTGCTGCGCAACCACGGAGCCCCCCGTGCGAAGCTGTGTTGGAGCCCCGTTGAACGCGGGAAGAGACATCAGGAGCCGGTGCCGGGTCTCCGGTCCCTCCGGGCTCGAGAGCACCCCTGGGTGTACGGCAGGACGCGCAGAGCGGCCGGCGAAGGGGCCCTGAGGGGTGGCGGAGTCCGGCGGCCCCCCACGTCTGCGCCCCGCCCCCCCGCCCCCCTCACGCCAGGCATGCGCCGTCTGGCTGGGGCGGGGAGGGGGAGGGCGGGGGCGGAGCCCCACGCGCTTTGCCTTCGTGTGCCCGCTGCCCTCCGGCTCTGGTGTGTGCTGATCCACCGCCTGTCTCCTACCAGGAATGGACGAGCGAAAGCGCGGTCGTCGGAAGCTGCTTCCGGGGAGACACCCGGCCGTCGCGAAGGGCACCGAGGAGAGAGAGGCCACCGGGCTGTCGGTCGAAGCACCACCACCGCGTTCCAGGCTGCGCGCCCAGGAGGGGGACGGATGAGGTAGGGCCGTGGTTCGCAGCCCGTGAGGGTAACGGGTTCGCCGCGGTTGGGGCCGCGGTCGGACGTGCCTGTGTAGACAGACCGCTTGGCCCGTCGCTCGCCGGCGCCTTTGCGGGACAGCGGCCAGGAAGGTGGCGGGTACAGGCCCGAGCAGCACCGCTGGGTGGGGGGAGGGGAGGGGGATGGGAGGAGGACACCAGTAGATACAGGAACGGGCACCTGCGGCCTAAACGGTTTCTGTTCGCTAGACGTTAACTCACGTGGATTTGAGTCTACACAAAAAGGTAACAAATGTTGCCACGGCCGGAGCATCTCAAGGTGGCCGGTCTCCCTGCCGAACACCGGTATCTGACGTCCCTTTGAAAGAACTCGCAGTTTTACCACCCGCGGACGAAAACCCAAACGTGCTTGCCGGTCTCTGCACGGCCCCTCCCTTCCGAAGACCGCTGTCCCAGGAATCGCAGTAACGCGGCCGGCTGGGCGACTTCGTTTTATTCCCTGAACGTCAGCTTTCCGGCTCACGCCCTCGTCCGTGGCTGACCACACGCTGACTTGCCCCGAGTGAGTGTGGGCTCTTCTTAAGCCGCTTTATGGAGGTCCTGGTTCGTAAAAAGCTCTACCTACGCGATGTCTCAGACCGCTTCTGATACCCACCCTCCTGGAATCCGTTACCACAGGGGGCCGAGGTAGAAGCCATCATTCGCAGCGATTTCTGTGTCCGTGAAGGGCCCAAAGCTCCTAGAGTTTTCAACCGAATACTCAGGTTCTTTGACAACGTTCACATGGGGAACCTGTCTCGATGACCTGTCTATGAGTGTAAGTCACACGATTCGTTGGTTCACGTGGGACTGAGGGCCTCTTGGGCAGAGGTGGGAGCCAGGACTCGAGTCACCGAATGGATACTGCCAAGGCCGGAGCCTGAATGAACCAAGACGATACGGAAAAGCAAGCAGCTTCTAGATGGATCGTAGTCTGCACGCTTTTGTAAGAATCCACTAAATCCGGACCGGAAAGCATTTTGACAAACCGGTTTACTCACGGTGCCCTCAGATTTGCCTGGGCGTCCGTCTGTGGGCAAGGGGCCACCGCCTAGACGTGGATGTTGGGACCGTCGTCACCGCCCTGGGGCACCTGCCTGGGGTTACGACCAGCGGCAGGGGGCGGGGGGGGAAGAGGTCAAGAAGGGACCACAGAAATTGGCCGGCAGGGCCACCTGTTGTCATGTCAGGCTGTCGTCATCCGTTCCAGCATCGGATGTTCCTAAACTGTCCGAAGCCTCTCTGTCCTGGTACAGCCGCTACCCACCTCCTAGTCCCCTCCGCCGGGGAGGCCCGCATCCGGCTTCCTCTCTGTGGGGGGTACGGCAGTGGGGTAGGCACACGATTTTTAAAGTTAGTTCTTCCCCCACGTTTTGGCTTCGTTACTGGGTATTTGAATACGTCATGTGTCTAGCCCTGTGCCCGCCTGCGCGTTACAAACAAAGGCGAATCTAAAGCCGACCGGATCGGACGTAAGAGGCCCTTGCGACTGGGTGCGTGGCCGGCGTTTGTGCCGAGAGAACCGGTGTAGAGAGGACACCGGAGACGGGCGTTTCGGATGCGGGCACAAGAAGCTCGCCGTGCTGTGCTCACAACTCCCTGCTCTCCACTAAAACAACTCTTGGCCACGGATCCGGGTGTCTGGAGCGTCGAGCGAGAACCTCCCTGGACTCCAGGCTCCGCTCCCAGCTGTTCACACACGGGGACAGGCTGGCGGCGGTCAACGGCAGGAAGGCTGTGGCCGGAAGAAGCTCCAGGCCTGTAGACCCCACGGGAGCGGTGGTCCCCGCACTGTCCTCAATGGGGGGGGGGGGGGGGGGCGTCTCCACTCAGGCGAGCGTCCGGGGCGGGACGTAGCAGTGACAGAGTCCGTCCGCGATGGACCCCCGAGCGTGTGGCGCCACTTCCCGGACACGGGGGTTGGGAGACCGTCTACCCCAGTGTCCTTCGGCACCAGACGTGGCAGAAATGAAAGCGCAGCACGGGAGATTGGCGCGTCGGGCCAGGTTTTCTGGCCCCAAAGTGAAATGGCCAGTTAGCGCTCGAGTGAGGACCGGTGTTGCCAGGGCTGACGCGCCCACATGCGGCAGAGACGAGTCCCGTCGAGGTTTGCGTGGTTGGAAAGGGAAGATTTGATTAAGCGTCACACGAAATAGCATCACGCTGTGTAAATCCACAAAAATGTCCTCTAATTCCGGAAAAGGCAACTGGACCGCGCAGACCGATCACAGCTGTCATGACGAGTCCAAGGCAAGAGCCCCACTTCCGGGACACTTGGAGGGGTTTACCAGCCTTTCTTTAAGACCTGACACCGGTCTGGTTGTTACCCATCACCTTTCGTAGGCAGGAAGGCAATCTCCCGCCGCTATGGGATTCCCGAACGGCCACCTCGTCCAGCTCCATGATTGTCTACACAGAGATCGAGGCTTCAAGGCTCCTGTGCGCCAGGCCGCTGGGACCCGCCCGCCCGGGCCCCAGGACGCCAGCTATCTTGTCATGTTATATGAAGTAATAACTGGGCAAGTTAATACAGGTAATAAATAAATACCCTTTAAATCGGGACCCACAGAAAGACACCCCAGGATTTCAGGGTGAGTGTGCTGTCCCCTCCGCGGACAACTCGGTACGATCAATGACGACACCAGGGAGAAGTTCAAGTATTCTTTTATTCAAAGTTGAAAAATGTACCATACTGCATTATTGCAAAAATTCACTGGTACAAAACACTTTGCAGCTGGTGAGAAGGCAATAAAAAGTTGATTTTTAAACTCATTACTATAAATTATTCTTACAGTACTTTGCAAATTCAGAATTTCAAACTGCATTTTATTCTTCTAAATTGCCCACAGTACTCGAGGTTCCTGAAGCTAAGGCAGCTGTTCCAGAAAGGAGGAGGGGGGGGAGGAGGTAGCCGATGTCAAGGGATTTCCATTTCTCTCTCGATGCCCACGTACTTGAGGGCGTCGGCCTGGCTGTATCTGAAAGAGCATGAAAACGCCGTGACCTGCGAGCCAGCATGGGGGAGACCGGCCCCCACCTCGCCCGCCTCCCGCAGCGTGGGCAGAAACTCGCTTCTACTCTGAGAACTGCACAAGCCTGTTGGAACGGCCCCCACCCCCTGCCATCCCCGCGGGCCCAGGAAGGTGGGTCCGCGTCACCACGGCCGGCCCTGCACCAGACCAAACAGGAGCCCCAGCCTCCGCGTGAAGAAGCTGGACCCAGGGGTCGGGACGCCCAAAACGGAGCGCCGTGGCTGCCGCGACCTCCCCGGGGCAGGGGTCCACTGGGGACCTGTCGGATGTGGTGCCGCAGGCCACCGTAGTAAGTGGCGACACGCGGCCCGGTTTTGCCGCCGCCGCACCCAAGAGCTGCGCTCCCCTGGGGGGCGCGTATTTGGCCACAGGATGTAGTTTGCTCAACAGGCATCTGCTTGCATCTAAATAGGTTCTCGGCAATTTACCCCGCAGAGCCTGACGCCGTGTCCCCACCACCGGGGGCTGCGTGTCCTCCGCTCCCTGATGGCCCGCGGGACTTCCCACAGAAAGGACCCGGAGGTGACCAGGTAGGACGCTGGCCACCAGTGCCTTAACCGTTAAAATACTAAACACTGATGACGCGGCGGGCGCTTCGGCCGTCGCAGGCAATGACATCGCTCTAACTGCGCTGGGGGGAAACAGAACCTCTGCCAAAAGCGAGTGCATAAGGCTGCACGAAGGGCGAGGGTGAAAGTGGGCTTTCTCCACTCTTCATCATACAGGCATACCTCGTTTTATTGCGCTTCGCAAACATTACTTGTTTTTGGCGGGGGCGGGGACTGAAGGTTTGTGGCAGCCTTACGGCGAACAGGCCGGTGCCATCTTTCCGTGTCTGGCACATTTGGCCATTCGTGCATTATTTCAAACCTTCTCATTAACATCAGGCCCGTTCAGGTGACCTGGAAGTGACTGCTGGCTGTCACGGGGCATCTCGAACTGCACCCATGTGGGGGGCGGGGGGGGGGGTGTCTAACGGCTACACGTTACAGGTGGTCTGGCCTGGCCGCTCCCCTGCCCGGCCCTGCCCCCACCCCTCTCCCTCTGCTGGCGGGGGGGCGGGGGGGGGGGGTCCCTGAGATGCACCAATATGGAAATGAGGCCAGTGAGCCATCCACTGGGGACTCCTCAGTGTGCGAGTGAAAGGAAGGGTCATGCGTCTCTCTGAATAAAACAACTAGATGCGACTGAGCTCAGCGAGGAAGGCATTTTGAAAACCAAGATGGGCCAGAAGCCAGGTCTCGGGCATCAGTGAGCCAAATTGTGAAGGCGGAAGGAAAAGCTCGGGAAGGAAAAGAAAAGTGCTCCTCCGGGAACACACAGGTGCTAAGAAGGCAACGGGGCCTCCTGCTCGTGTGGAGAGGGTTGCAGGGGTCTGGACGGAAGGTCGCGCCAGCCACGCGTCCCCTGAGGCCAGAGCCTAATCCGGAGCCAGGCCCCGACTCTCTCCGACCCCGTGAAGGCGGAGAGAGGTGAGGCAGCTGCAGAGGAGAAGCCTGAAGCTGGCAGAGGTGGGTCAGGAGGTTCCGGGAAAGGCGCCGTCTCCACAGCACACAAGTGCAGGGCGAAGCAGCAGGCCGGCTGGAAGGCCCAGTGGCCGGAACGAATGACGGGGGCCGCACGACACCCACCCCTTCGGTGGAGACACAACAGCCTTCTCCCGGAAGACGCCAGCCGGGCCTTCAGAGCCAGAGAGAAGTCCGTGCCCGGGGCTGACGCGGCAGCAGTGGCCTGGACCGGGAGCCGGGGCTCGGTGACCGTTCCGAAAACCCGAGGCCCCTGCAAAACGGCGGGAGGTCTGCTCCGCCTGCGCTCTGTGAACGCACGACGGAGCCCGTCGGTCTCCAGCGCGGTCACTGAGCAGGGGACGCTGGCTGCTGAGTTCTGCTCAGCCAGAGATCCCTTTCAAGAGGGGGCAGCTCCCTGGCGGTGCACCCGGTCACATCCCAGAGCTCTGACGGAGACGGACGGGATGAGGGTCGTGCTCGTGCCTGCCGCCACCCCCGCCATCCTGCAGCCCGTGCCTCAGGCGGCCACCTCGGCCTTCGAGTCTAGTATTTAAGAAACACGGGTCACAAGGCGACTGAAAGCCACGAGGTTGAGCCACTGTTCTAGATGCCGTCACTGTCTGGCAAGCACCCCCCGGCAAGAGGATTGGGATTCGCTTTAGTGCAGGGGCCTGGAACCGAACCCGCGATAACGCCGAGGTATGCCCGTATTTCGAAAGTAAGCCTTACTTGTGTAACTTCCCCCCCACACCCCTGACAAATAATGACCAGAAATCAATCCCTCTAAGACCGGAAGATCCAACAAAGAGCTAAAAGCCAGGCTTTCCCCACAGCTTAGAGTCCAGGAAGAAAAAGCCCTCAGGTCACACTAGAAATACGCTGTTACCAACCTGTAATCAAAAAACAGCTCTTCACCAGTCTGGATGGCTCTCTTAGCAAAAATCCCTATCCTGTGGTCGCCGTTAACCATCATAACTGGAAAGAGATACACACACTGGGGTCAGTGAGCTGGATGAGGACGGGCCCCAGGGAGGGTCTGACTTGGGCACATAATCCACCTCTGTCCCAGGGCTGTTCAAGTTCACTGTCTGAAAGGGGGTTCTGTTGGCAATCCTGGTCCCTCTAGCACCTACCTTTTGCATAGCAGTTTGGATTTACTGAATGATTTGCAAAACGAATCTTGTTACCCTTGCGGGTTGCATCCACCACAAAATCTGAAGAGAGAAAGAGAACCTAATGCAGTGAACAATTTCAGTCCGAAATCCGTAAACACGAAGTTACTACGGTTCTGGAGAAGCCACGGGTCAGGGTTGTTCAGGGCTGGCTTTTACGAAAAATGTGCATTCTTGATATGCCATTTCACCTTTTACTTTTTTTACTCGACAGCCTGCAGAACATGTTCGCAGAAAGACCTACTTGCTTCGGCGGAAAGTTACTCTGAAGGTATCGGGGGTGAGGCGCGCCCCCACCCCCCACGGCCTCACGTTCGCTGCCCCAAGACAGCGTCTGGAAAGCAGCTTCCTCGTGCTCACAGACCTTCTGAGAACAAGCAGAGAAGTTCTGGGGACGCGTCCACCTTCAGGGCTCCCCACCCTTCCCAGGTCAGAGGCCCCGATGAGACCCAGCAGACTCCCGCCACCGAGGCCCCGGGGCAAACCCGCAGCATGTCTCCCAGCTGGAGCCGGCGCAGCCCTAGCGGGCAGCGGCTCTGAACCATCCGGCTCAGCCTGGTGGCCTCGCCAACAGCCTGTTTCCGGGCGGTGAGAAACGCCCGACGCTTGGAAGTGAGGCGGAGACGCTCCCTGCAGCCCCAAAAGGACCCCTGGCTCGCAGATGCCACCCCCTCAGACCTACCATTGTTCAAGTTGAACAGAAAGCTGCACATGTATTTGTCGTAGACTTTCCCTCTTCTGTCTGCTTCATCTTGAGAAATAATCTAAAAAGCAAGACAGTTGTGGATTAGGTGACCCAAGCTCGAAGGGGACCACAGACGTTTTCCCACCTTCCTGACGCAACCCAACAGACGGTCCTGCGGCTGGTTCCTGTCCTGCGTTCAGTCTACGTGCTGACGTTTCAGAACAGTGTTGACCCAGAAACACCATTCCCACATCTAAAGGAATCGTGCCTGGAGACGGTGACTGATCGACCAAAAATACAAACGGGGGGCCGGGCGGGTGTTTCCAAAACGATGCCAAGCCCAACGGGTCTTCTGTAACTCTGCGGCTACAAAAGTATATAATCAATGACACTGTTGTTTCTAGGTCCTTATCAATCACCCTCTGGACCGAGTAGGGCGGACTCTCCAGCCCGAAACGAAGCTCTGGTTCTCCCCCTCGTCCCCAGATGCTAAATGCGAAATGTGACGAGGACCGAAGCAGCCTATGACCAGGCAGGTCAAGCCCACTGGCAGGAGTTAAGTCCAAGCTGAAAAGGCATTTTTTTATGACTTCGTGGCTAATGGAACCCCACAGACCTACCCCGTGAAACCCCGTCCCAGGCAAAGGCAAGTTACTACACACGACGCAAGTCCCCGCGGTCTGTACGTGCTGTCCCCCCGAGACCGGGTGAGCCCCGCCTTACCTCTCCACAGTACTCCGAGATGAATTCGTTTTTCTGTACGGGATCTTTGATGAAAATCCCCCAGCCCGCCACGTCGGACGGCGCCAGCAGCAGGTGCTAGAGAAGAAAGCGCACGGCACCGACCGGTCAGCAAAGGAGGGCGAAGCCCGAGGGCGAGTTAACGCCCCGAGGACTCAGACGCGTCCTCACACGGCCACTGAGGCAGACGACGTCGGGAGGGCTCCACCGAGGGGCCGGCTCCCCGGTACTGCCGGCAG
Organism: Acinonyx jubatus; assembly: GCF_027475565.1. Lineage (NCBI taxonomy): Eukaryota > Metazoa > Chordata > Mammalia > Carnivora > Felidae > Acinonyx > Acinonyx jubatus. Next base: position 7,570,572 of record NC_069383.1, on the reverse strand, counting down.
CTCTGAGAGGCCACAAAAACAGTGGGCTTTTTTGGGTAAATAAAGCCATCTCTGGTAATGCCCTTACGCGAACGAAACCCAGTTGGTAAAAAGTATGTTCTTTTCTGTTTGAGGAGCTAAAAGAAGCCACGTCCACGTGAGCAGGAAGGAGGCTGTCATGCAGTGGGGGCGATGAGATTCTTAGGGCTGAGCAGCGGTGCCGGCGGCCCTGTGACGATGACACGAACTGCCTAGAATACGACGGCCCAACCCCTGAAACCGTCACAGCCAAAAAAATAAAACAGCTGCCACCGCCCCGAACACAGTGTCTGGCGGGAGGGCCCTACGCCCAGCGGTGCGGCCTCAGTTACGTCTCACGGCCGCTCACGACAGCTCGGTGACCGGAGCTGTGCGTGTCCTCCCACCCCGCCCCTCCCCCGCTTGCACTCGCTCTTTCACAAATAATAAACATTTCTAAAAAATATCAGCTGTCTGTAACTGAAGAAGCCCTTCATCTACCTACCCTAAAAACAGAAGATACAGAATTTCCCAAGTACGCGTTGTCAATTTCTTTTGTTCAGCAATAAACCTCCTGGTCGCTACGGTTAAAAGCACCCGCATGAAATTCCCGCTGTGTTGTTTTCAAGATTATTAAAGAAACTGGAACTATTTCCAGTGTGCAAAGTCCTCTTTCTTTTGCACTCCGCACAAAAAAGAACCTTGGATATTATCTGAGAAAAACAAGTCTCTAGGTTCTGATAGGAAGGAACACCATTTGTTTACGTGGAGGCCATCCAGTTCTAGAAACAACTAGCAAAATCCCTCTTCTAAATCTGATGCCGTTCACAGCTGCTTGGCAGAATTGACTGGTTCAGGTGACAGCACTGTAAGGCATCCCGGACAGAACGGAGCAGCCTGCCTCCAGGCACATTCCCCAAAGAAAACCCAACCCTTCTAGGTCGGCCGAACCATGTGATAATCGCTTCACCGTCGGCCCTTAAGAGCCGGGCAACCCCCAGCACCCGGGGGGGACGAGCCCTACCTTCTTGGAGCCCCGCTGGATGCTACAGTTCTTGCAGGACACGTTTTTGCTGTCCCAGTGGTCGGCCGCACCACAGGTGAGGCAGAGGTCGGGGTCGCACTCGCGCACGGCCAGGTAGCATGGGCACTGCTTGGTGTTGCACTGGGCTTTGCAGCGGCAGCCGGGAAAGCGGTTCTGACCTTCGAGAGAGACGGTCCTGTTACCACCGCGGGGTCAAAGTCGTGTGGAGCCCTGCCTAACTCCTGTGACCCCCCCCCCGGACAGAAGAGGAAACACCAGGACACAAGTTACAGCGGTCACTACTGAGAACCACCACCCGGGGCTCCTGCTTTTCCGCTTTTACTCGCCGAACGGCATGTGTACTTCAAAGCTCTCTGATGCCCTAAGTGTGAAGGAAAAACGTGGGCTAAAGATGAGCCACGGCGGAGTGCCTGAGGGGCTCGGTCGGCTGAGCGTCCGACTTCGGCTCAGGTCACGGTCTCACGGCTCATGAGTTCGAGACCCGCGTCGGGCTCTCCGCTGGCGGCGCAGAACCTGCTTTGGATTCTGTCTCCCTCGTTCTCTCTCTGCTCCTCCCCCCGCTTATGCGCGCACGCTCTCTCTCAAAAATAAACATTTAAAAACGAAAAAATAACAGTAGCAGCCATGGTTCATACCCATTTTAAGAGTCCAGATTCTAGGTATTTCCCTGGAATCCGCACTGCCTGTGCAGTTTCACGACAAGCGTGCAGTCAGGACGCTTATGCACACGTTCCTTTATGCTGAGTTCTAAATCCCGCGGACGGTTTCTGATAGCCAGAGTATCTGGGTAGCCAACTCTAGACGCCCTGTAGCCTTACTATTCCATGCAGCCTTACTGCGATTTCATGTAAACGATCAAAGAACAGCTCCCGTATCAAACCCACTTTTGCCTAACCTGCCCACAGACACGCACCGGCCAGGAGACCGGCTGGCCACTAGCACGGAGCCCGTTACGGGGCCCATAAGTCCTCGTAGCATAAGTGGAGGCCCTAAAAAGGAAACCCCAAGCAAGAGCTGCCGTGTCCTTGCTTTGATTTGGTCGGCAATTCAACATGACTAAACTCTCATGCAATTCATCAAAGCAAAGCAAATACTTACACTCTGAACTACACTGACAAAACTTTTCACAAAAGTTTTGTGCTATCACACAAGGGCACGAACTGTCACAAGGCTGACGCGGATGGTCACAGGGCTGGTAGTTGTAAACGTGGTTAGAGGAGCCATCTGCACAGAGAGAACAACGGCACACAGGTCACCCGGAGGCGTGGCGGGACCGATCGCACATAAAGAACGAGCATCTCTTCGGCGTTACACTCAAGGGCGGCAATTTTCCTCCCCGTATTTACAGCGTGACACGTTTCCGTTTACAGAGCGATGGCAGAGGTCACTTCCCATCCCCCAAGTGCTGGGGAAGTCCAGAGCACTACCCCCCACCCCCCAATCCCAGAGTCCTCCCGTCGCTGACTGACTGACTCCCTCCATCCGACCAGCTCTCACTGCACCTCGGGACTGACTGGAACTTCATCAACAGACACCCTCCATTTAAATGGGTTTAACGTACAGAAGTCAACTCTACCAGAATATTCCCCAACACTACTCCAGTTACTGTTCGGAAACAGATGAGTAGACCTTTTCAAGTTAATTGTAAGTTGAACAGAAAGACGCTAACCCTTTTTCAGCTGTATCTTTCTGCAGTGTGCAGCCCACAACCTGTAAAACACAGAAAATCAAGGTCGTCTTTGTGAAGCCAGGGAGTAGCCACCGCACAGATCCAACAGAAGCCGCTTCAGCGGGTCAGGGTGGGCCACGAACGTAGCTGTGCTTTGAATCCCAGTACGGCTGACCCTTGAACAACACGCGGTGAGAGGTGCGAACCCCCCGCACCATCAAAAATCTGCATCTACCTTTTGACTCCCCCGAAACTTATAAGCCTTACGATACTAATTGGCTAATACGTGTTTTGTACAATATATGTGCCATATACTGTGTTCTTACGATACAGCTGCAGAAGAGCGTGTTGAGAAAATCATAAAATACTATTTCCCGGCCTGTACTTAACCCTACCACCCCCCGCAACACACACGTATATGAACCCAGGCAGTTCGGACTCGTGTTGTTCAAGGGTCAGCTGTAACCACAAAAAAAAGAGACCCGGCCCCCCCACCCAGCCATGGACCTTCCCACCTCCCCCAGGCAGGACTCGGGGTTTGGCTTATTCGGATGCAGATGAACCAGAAATAGTACAGTTTCTCTAACTTTAGGCATCTTTCATAATTCCACTGAGCCGTGTGATCGGAATTCAAGCAAGAAACTGACACCCAGCCCAAATTCCTGTGGGAAGAACTGCTAAGTTCTTCAAGTTCTAAATCCAGTGGGCCCTACCTTTCTTAAAGAAAGACAACATGAGCACATACACAACTTTCGAAGTGTGGCAGTCCTTTACTTCACACCCAACCACGTTTCTCTCAAGAACGCAGGAAAGGGGATGGAAATTAGACCGAGACTTCCACGGTTTCTGGCTCTGCACGAACAAATCAAGTCTGCCTTGGGGCGCCTCGGCAGCTCAGTCGGTTGAGCATCTCACTCTTGGTTTTGGCTCAGGTCATGAGCTCGCTCAGTTTATGGGTTCAAGCCCCACATCAGGCTCTAGGGATTCTCTCTCTCTCTGCCACTCCCCTGCTTGCTCTCTGTCAAAATAAATAAACTTCAACAAATAAATCAAGTCTTCCTGAAAACTCCCTTCCAGGCAAGCCTTTGTGAAAGGTGACCTTCACAGAGGCTTAATGCAAGGTGTCAAGAGTATAAAATGACATGGGACACCTGGGTGGCTCAGATGGTTAAGCGTCCAAGCTCAGGTCATGATCTCACGGTTTGTGGGATGGAGCCCCGCGTCAGGCTCCGTGCTGACAGCTCGGAGCCTGGAGGCGGCTTCGGGTTCTGTGTCTCCCTCTCTCTCTGCCCCTCCCCTGATGTGCACTCTCTCAAAAATAAACATTAAAAAGAATTTTTTAAGAACAGAAAGTGACACCACACACGTAGAGAATTCAGGCTCCTAGAATAAAAACCAGGCCGGCACCCCCCTCAGCTCTCAACACTCACACCAGAGAACACATGTTAGAGTAAATGCTCAAGCACTGATGGAGCCATTACTACAGAAGCTTCTATTAGGTTCTCCTTAACACACCACATCGATTGCAGGGTACTGTGTTCTTAAGAGAAAAATACCAGCGACTACCCAGGCCGACAAGACTCCACATTCTGTCACCGAGCGAAGGCGGACCGCTGCCCTTGGAAGTGGCTCGGGGACCTGTCGGATCGGCCACACACTGACTTACCGGTGTTTCCTCTTCTTCTTCCTTGGAGGGGTGTCCACATCCTCCGCTGGCACCGGAGCTATGATGCTGGATTCTTTGACACGGAACTCATACACCTGGCAAGAGGCACAGCCACGGGGCCACGGGGACCGTGTGTTCAGTCAAACCAGTGTTACCCTCCCCCCTTCCCCACCCCCGGCAGCTGCCAGGCGTTGGGACAGAGCGGAAAGTCAAAAAGACACTGACCCAACCCACACTCTGACCGAGAGTCGCAAGGCTCACCACCTAGTCTTCCTGGCCCTTTAGACCAGCCCTGAGAGATCTAAAGTCGGAAGAATCATTTTCCGTCAGTTCCCGCTCAGTGGAAAAAAGATCAACATGCTTTTTGGGAGACGAACAGGAGCTTAAGAATAACCAAGAACGTTCTTCTGTTTGGACAGGGACTGCCTGTTTTCCCTCTGAAGTTCTTGAACAGTGTTTTACCAGATATACTTACCTGCCTACAAGTTTTGGTCCCAATGAGCCTGGCAATGGCACAGAAATTGTCATAATACGTGCCAATGAGGACCCTGAACATCGAGGCCTCGGCACCACTCCACTCCACGTTTTCGGGAGGCTCGATATTTGGCTTCATCTTTATTGGCGTTTGACATCGAGAATTCGCTTCTAGAAAACCGAAATTACCCACTGGTCACGAAATGACAACCGGGGGCACCTGGGTGGCCCAGTGGGTTCAGCGTCTGACTCCTGATCTGGGCTCAGGTCATGACCTCACAGTTCGTGGGATCGATCCCCACGTCGGGCTTGGCACTGACAGCGTGGAGCCTGCTTGGGATTCTCTCCCTCCCTCCCTCTCTGAGCCTCTCTGCATTCTCTCTCTCTCCAAATAAACAAGGAACGGAAGGAGGGAGGGAGGAAGAGAGAAAGAAAACTCAGGGTTGTGCTTAGGACAAAAGCAGGAAGAGAATCATCTTGAGAAGGCTGGAAACAGTCACTAAGCCTCCCACGGAACACAAGGCTGGGTCCCCTTTAACACAACATTCTAAATGCAAGCTGGGGGGCGCCTGGCTGGCTCGGCCAATAGAGCAGGAGACTCTTGATCTCGGGGTTACGGGTTCACACGCCCCACCCTGGGCATAGAGCTTACTCAAAAAGGTAATAGTAAATAAAATGAAACCTGTTGTCACTCGGGTAAGTCACAGGGCCGAAAGCACAGAAACCTCGCACGGAACGTCAACACCACTACACCGAATGAGAAAGGAACACGACACGGAACGTGACCACACGCCGGACGCTCCACCTCCCCAGCACGCGGGCAGCGGTCTCCGCAGGCCGGGGCCGGGGTGTGGGCAGGGGCGGCAAGAAGCCAGCTCCACACCCTGAACGAGTCCCCCGGTCTGAGAGTTGTCAGTGTGCTGACGACTAGCCCACTAAGAGAAGCACTCGATCCGTCTCCTAGCGGTCACCCGCGTCTCACCCGAGGAACTGGAAGTCTCGTCTTTTTTCTCCTCCTCCTCTTTATCGTTGTTCTCCCCGCCCGTCTCCGTCCCCGCTTCCCGGTCGCTGTCTGTGTCTTTCGATTCCAGCACGTTAATGGTGGGGGTGCTGGGCCTGCTGTTGTTGGGGAGCCGTCCTCTCCTGCGGCCTCCGGGCCGCTTCGGCGGCGTCTTTATCCGCTCGGCGGTGAGGGCAGCGGCAAACTCCTTTGCTCCCTCCTATAAAGTCAAGGACGTAGACATCAAGGTCAAGTTCTCCAACTCATTTTGTTGCATGAGAGAAAAAGAACTGCACCAACCAGGTCGTCAGTAAATTCTCACGGTACCCACTTTTACCAATAATCATTTGCACATCCTGGTTTTCTATCTGCTTTTGACAGTTTGAAAATTTCCAAAAGGTCGATCTAGGTGCTCTTTGTGCTACAGGGGTACGAAACCAGGCACGACAATTCTGTGTGAACTTGTGAACCATATTAACTGATTATAACAAAATATAAAAAATAGGTGAGTCTCTTTAAACACGAACATTCGTGAGAAGCATCACACTCCGTGCATGCGGAGCCAGACTTTCCTATTTCAGGGTTTAAGAAGTGTCTCTGGTGATATTTAAAGAATACCAGAAGAACACGAATCACATAAGCATGCTGGGCTTTGTCCCATCCTGCCTTACTATTAAAAAGAACATCCCCCTTTTTCCTGGGAGGGATGCCCAGCCCCCCAAAATCGTGAAAGCAGCACACTTCCACATCAACAAGTCCAGTAACCCGGTCTCGGAGAATATGTGCCAACGGTAAGATCACGGATTATACAGACCACCGAAACATCTTAGAGGAGCCCAGTAAAATGCGGCCTGGCACAGAGCATTATAAAACTGTGCTCAAGAACTCCATGTTTACAGTGGCAGGAGAAGGGAGAAGTTTGAGAGCAGCGAACAGTTTTACACTTCATTCTGCAAAAACCAAAATGCTTAAAAATAGGAAGGATACCTTCTGCAGGTGCCATTCAATGAATCTTCTGTCCAAAATCCAACAGGCAATATATACCCATTTAGTTCCTAGGTAGGAGTGGCTTGGTTCAAAGAGGGGAAATGGTAAAAATAAGATAGTGCCCATAAAACACTTTTCTACCTCTTCCTAAACCCTTATCTTTTCTTCATCATTAAAAAAAAAAAAAAAAAAAAATCTGTGGGCCCGATCACCTCACTCCAACCACCATGGGTCTGTAACTCTGAGGAAGGCTCCGGAACTACCCCGTACAATTACCGAGCTTCTGGGGCTGAAGGGGCTACCTGTGCTTCTCACGCTCACAAACCCTGTGGCAGGCAGAAGAGTCCTGCTCCTAGCAACCTCACAAGGTTGCTAAAGAGATTAACGCAGAGAAACCAATGAAACGAGTGACGAAGGACTAGACCGTGCAGTGTGTAACCGCGAGGAAAGCAACTTGGGCAAGGGAGAGAGTCCCTGCCCCCCACACGGCGGAGGTACAGGAGCAAGAGTGTCATGTCAGCGCTGGCTCCGCAGACCTCACCACCGTTCGGCGGGGACACTCCGCGAGTGCCTTCCGAGCGTGCAGCCCTCAAGCTTACCAAGTGCTGGTAACACTGTGGTCCACAAGGCTTGTTGTCTAGAGCCGTTTCTGTGTTCTTCCGCTTATAAGTGTTGGGTGTTGCGTGAAAAGCTGCAAAATAAACATAAAATACCCAAATATAACTATATTTACTCGTCGTTTCCAGTTTCAGTGGAAACAATTGGTACATTACAACCTTGCCAACGTATGCTTTACATTACAGAACTTTCCTTCGAGCTCTTCCTAAACTGAATCATCTCATTGTACTCTCCTCAACTCTCCCCTGAAACAACCACCACTCCTCCCTACCAGCCCCTAACCAGGGAGGAAACAGTAAATTCTGGAATGATTAGGGATTTCCTCCTTTTCTCCTTGCAAGTGTAATTGATGCACATAAAACTCTCAACTCAGATCACGAACATTTGAGTCTTTAATTAGAAACAACGGATATATCCCTTCTACGATGAAATCAGGTTTCCTATTTTTACCCAAGATTTCTGGCATCTACAATTTCTTGATTTCTAAATAAAGGTCAGCAACCAGCTTGTCAAATGGGACAAGAATGGGACAGCACTTGTTTAAAACTAGTTTTTAAAAATAAAGAGGATGGCAGCTGGGTGGGGGGGGTGGCGCGCCTGGGTGGCTCAGTCAGTTAAGCATCTGACTTCATTTCAGGTCATGATCTCATGGTTTGTGGGTTCGAGCCCCACATCAGGCTCTGTGCTACACCTCAGAACCTGGAGCCCGCTTCAGATTCTGGGTCTCCCTCTCTCTCTGCCCTCCTCCACCCACACGTGTGTGCGCATGCGCGCTCTCTCAAAAATAAATGTTAAAAAAATTTTTTTACAAAAAAATTTAAAAAATATAAATAAAGAGGACAGGGCACCTGGGTGGCTCAGTCAGTTAAGCAACTCTCGGTTTCGGCTCAGGTCATGATCTCCGTCTGCGGGATGGAGCCCCGCTTCGGACTCTGCACTGACAGCGGGGAGCCTGCTTCAGACTCTCTCTGCCCTTCACCCCTCTCAAAATAAACTTAAAAAAAAATTTTTTTTAAGTAATAAGAAATAAAGAGGACACCCTCAGCCTACTGAAACTCCATTGCTTTGGATCAGACACAATTCAAGAACCTAGAGACGGCTTGCGGTCAAGGCCCTTCTATAGGAAATACGCGGTCACACAAAACAGGTTCTAGAAACAAAAGTGTTTGAAACTTAAAATCCCCAAATAACCTGACAACAAAAAGATTCAAAGTATAGCAGAGTGACAAACTAATGAAGCGTGAATGCACAGCAGTGAGAAGTTGGGAGAAACCTTCGAGAAAGCCTGTTCCAGCTACCAAGGCAAATGCTACAAATGCCCTGTTCAGAATTACAAGACGAAAACTATCTAATTTGGACAAAAACAAGTGACATATTCATGAAACGAACCATTTAAAAAACATCTGTAAAAAGCCATACTTCTATCCATAGAACTTAAATGGGATAGATGAACTGACTGATGAGGAAATCAAGAAAACAAAGACACAAAGTGATGTTGGTCTTGAAGTAGAAATTCAAGGCTCAAATTCTGTTTCAAGTGAGTTTGATTTCCCTGGAATGAAGAGACCAATACCATGACTAATTTAGCACTGGATTACATTTTGAACAGTTGAGGACCCCTAAAATACAAAGTCGGAGCCTACGGAAGTTCAAGGCCACATCAGCAGCACATACTGAGTGATATATTTTTGGTAAAATTCGTTTTTAATCTGGATGTCTCCTCTGCTTAAAGACCGAAGTTCTCGATTTCACCTGAATCAGTGAGAAACATAAGACACGTGCGCAAGTGAAGACAGTGGCCGCAGAGATGCCGCAGAGGCCCAGAAAAAAGCAACGGACACTCACAAGTTTCAGCTCTAAAAGAAAAATTAACACATTGATGATAAAAGGCACTTTAAAAATTGCTTGAAGTACCACTGTTAATTTCACACTGCATTTAGCTCAAAAAAGAGAACTATTCTCATTGTTAGCCTTCCCTCAGCAGAATTTCAAACTGCAATTGTTTAAGAAAACTAAGGATACAAAGAATTCCCTCTTCCAGAAATGTCTGGACTATTTTAGATTTTCAGAGTACTTAATATTTTCACATAGGTGTCTTAAAGTACTAATATTTCAACTAAGTTATTAAAATATATTTCAAGCTAAATATAATCTGAGGGGAATCTTTTCATAAAGATTCTGAGGGGAATTTTTACATAAAATAACCTGATCAAGAAAATTGTTAAAAGAAAATTCAAGCAGGGCACTTTTTCTAAAACATGACAGAAAGGAGAGAGCAAAGAACGTGGAGGGCTTTTTGGTTTTGTTTTTTTCAAAAGCAACCTATAAAATCTTGATGAAAAATCTTACCTTACGGTTTTCGAGCAAAGGTAAGAAGACGGTTACATATCCAGTTCCAATACCTGTATTTGAGTAAACTGGAGATTCTAAAAAACGGCTGCAAATACTAAGTAGCCCCTCAGAATCTTCTAACGTTTCACCAAATATTGATGCCTCAAATACAGAACTGGGGAATCCAAGGATTACAGAGCTGGAGCGAACCTTCGCAGTCACCTACTTCCAGTGGTGATTTTACAGATTAGGAAACAGGACTGAAGAGATAATCTGAGTAGCTGGTTAGCTGGCGGCAGGGGTGCCGAGACCGGCACCCAGCATGCTTCGCCACGTGCAGGAAGAGCCACCTCCCCTCCCGGTAACATACAACACTTCTCAAAATACTTTAGCTCATTGTCATGTGATAATTATGACAAAATAAATGATCACAGGGAAGTACACAGTGTCAAGTTTATACATTAACTTCTGCCCAAAGTACTGATCTTGTCTGCTCCGATTAGAACTTGGTATTAAGAATTCTTACTGAACATACATACTTAATAGTTGTAATCCTATAAATTCTCTGTACATCAGAGATCTCAGACTATTAAGTATCTTACAAAACGACTGTGTCAATGCTCAGAGCATAGGACAGTAGTAACAGCAGGCAGTGACGGGAGCCAACAATAAAAGTTTCTGTGTTCAAAGCACACAGGAAGAGGCTCCAGGCATGACCTCACTGAATCCCCCACAAAATCCTGCAGGCGTTAGGATCCTCACCCCCATTTATAGGTGAGGAAAATCAAGATGTAGGGAGGTTAAGTCACCCTGTTAATTACATGGCAAATATGAACTCCATATGTCTCAATTTTAATCATTACACATCTGAAAACTAAAAAAAAAAAAAAAAGTCAACCATCAGCTACAAACTTTGGAACACTGTTTCTGAAATTCTAACCATTAAAAATGTTAAAAGCTCTACAATTAGCATTAATACACATTCCAAAAATAGACTTACATAATATCAAAAATGACAAACGGGTTTTATGCTTGAAATGGATTCCTCTGTAGGCCACTCAGATAATAGAAAACCCAACAAAACATTTATTCCAGGGTTCTACTTTCAATCCTGTGTAAGCACATAAAATTTCCCAGCCTTAATTTCTCAGCCTGCCTTCCTTCCCTCCCTATCAGAAATGTGTTACCTCTTTAGACCCACCACAATCAATTCAGGAGCTGACCCTGGTTCCTCTAACAAGCATCAAAGACAGACTAGGCAGCCAATTTTAGGCTGAAACTTTTATAAAGAATTTACATCGGGGCGCCTGGGTGGCTCAGTCAACTCTTGATTTCGGCTCAGGTCACAATCTCATGGTTTGTGGGACTGAGCCTTTTCTCTCTCCCTCGCTCTCTGCCCTTGCCCCACTCGCATGCACTCTCTCACAAAAATAAATAAACTTTGAAAAAAAAGCAAGCAAGAAAGGAATTACAGGACTCCCAAGTTTGCAGAACAACCCGTTTCCAATTTACAAAATGGATCATGGTCTAAAAGTTATTTGGAATACAAAGTGGAATTTGTTCCCAAACCAAAACCATTTATCCTTCAAGGTTCCTTTGAACATGTAAGTCTAAGAAAAAAGACCATGGTCAGACAGATACTCAGCTTCTGGCTCGGATGAACTGCAAATCCCCCTAACCGTCGAAACTTCTTCCTTACCGACAGCCATGGTAGACACCCCTGACATCTAAGTAACAGGTGAGACCAGGTATCAGTGAGGCTACCACACAAATAATTAAAACAGAGAATGTTCACAAAGGCCCTTCTCCCCAGAAGTTTAAAAATTCCCCCTTAGACAACGAGTTAAAAAGAAAACCTGAAACGTTCCTTAAAATTCCTGAAGAATAATAATAAACAACAGAACCTAAAAGAGGCTGAAACAGTGCTCTAGAGACGATTCATTGTATGTTAACTACATATATCCAAAAAAGAGGGAAGAATGGAAACAATGCAAAAATCTGACTCATAAAGAGAAACACAGTAAAACTAATACAGTAGCTGATTCTGAGGGAAAAATATAGGAAACAGATTTTTAAATCAAAATACAGAAACCACTTAAGTTCATCAAGAAAAATGGGAGAACAAAACATTTAATAAGCAGGAAAAAAAATCACTGGAGCACTCAGGTCAACTTTATCCAAATAAATTTCAAAACTTGGGTGAAATAGGTAACTTTTCAAAACTGATCCAGAAGTGATAGAAAACGTATCTGCTAGTACCACTGGTATTTAACACCGTACTGAAGATATCAGCCAATGTAATTAGACAAGGAAAGAAATTAAAGTCATAAAGACAGAGAATCTAATTGCCGACAGTCTACCTACAGAGCTAGAAAACTCAACAAAGAATCCACTGAGAAATTATTATAAACCAGGACAATTCAGTAAGGTATCAAGGTATTAAACATGTAACATTTAAAGAGAAAAAGCCCAGCAACAATCCATTAATACCTAGAGCTCATCTTACAAAAGAATGTACAAGAACTACGTGAAGAAAGTTCAAGGTTACTAAAGGACACAAAAGGAAACTTGATCATATGGTTACACTTAATCCTCATTTTAAAATGTCAATTTCCCCGTAAGTAAATTATACATTTAATGGAATTCCAATAAACATACTACCTAGACTTTTTTTTTTTAATCAAACAAACTGATTCTAAAATTTACATTAAAAGAACAAGAAAGAATAGGCAGGAGATCTCTGAATAAAGCCTCCTGGAAGAGAACACAAAGAAAAAGACCCAAGCACACGTGGTAACAGGCAAGGAGGGCGGCACAGCAGTGAAGAGGGAACTTTCCAGTAAGTGGCATGGAAAACGACTAGGCAGCCTTGGAGGTGGGGAGAAGTGGATCCAAAACTCTATCAGAATCACTCGTTTCCAAAGGATCAAAGAGTTAAATGCAAAAGAGTGAAGTCAATACACGGTGGACCAGCTTAACTTGCACTTATGGCAAATGCTGTGCAGGTACAGCCAAGGTCATTCACCGCAGCGCCGTGGGAACGAAAGGCGCAACACAATCCGAATGCAGGGTTCCGCTGCCTATGACAGAAGGCTACGCAGCTCTCCAGACAGGAAGAGCGTCTACACCATGAAGTCAAAACAGGGAGAAGCCTCACTAGTATGGCACCTTGTGAGAAGGACAGTCGGGAAAAGAACATCTTTGCATTTTGCCGGAAGATACTACAGAAAGATACAGAAGAACTGATGTTAGTGGTTTAAGGAGTGAGGTACAAACGCTACGCACGGGGGCAGAGGTGGCAGGGAGAATTCACTGGACACCTTTTAATACATTTCTGAAGTGTAGGTCATGTAAATGACGACCTGTTTAAAAAATAACAATAAAAACAAGCCAAGTACTGTTTTAAGTATTTTACACATAATAATAAAATTAATCTTCACAACAGCTTATGAAGCACTATGTTATTCTATCAGAGAGAAAAAAACTTAAGGCACAAAATGCTATAGCTAACGTGTATCTAACAATGTATTTACTGGTTCATTTTGCCTAGGAAACATTTACAGTCTGTGAGATTCTGCTGAAGTTGATGGAAAGCAGTGAATCCCTACACGATCCGTCAAGGCGGAATCCCAAAGAGACCGGCCCTAGTGAACGAGGAAGCAAGGGGCGCAGCAGCTGTGGACCCCGCCACTCCACGTGCCACGGGTGGGCAGCCCCGCCTCCCACCGGAGCGAAGCTCACTAGTCAACGTCCCCCGCCTGACGGAGGAGGGACTGATCAGGTTCAAGGTTCATCACTATTACTCAAATCTGAAGATCACAATAAAATAACTCATGTGGTCATGTTCAGAAGCAGCATCCACTTCCTGATTCATTTGCACAAGGAAGGTACGAGAATGCTACGTCTACAAACTGGACGGACCATTTCACTGACTTCCACGTAGAGCTTCCACGCGACCATTCGCTATGGTGACACTTGGATGCAACTCATAATATTCTTAAGAACTGGGCACAACTTTATAAACCAACTGGGTATAGGGATGCCTGGTTCAGTCGGTGGAGCTTGCGACTCTTGATCTCAGGGTCAGGAGTTCAAGCCCCACACAGGGGGTAGAGATTACTTAAAAAATACAATCTTTGGGGCGTCTAGGTGGCTGAGTCGGCCGAGCATCTGACTCTTGATTTCAGCTTAGGTCATGATCCCAGAGTGGTGGGATCGAGCCCCACACTGGGCTCCACTCTGAGCGTGGAGCCTGCTTCAGATTCTCCCTCTCCCCCCAGCTCATATCCTTTCTCTCACTCTAAATAATAATAAAATCTTTAAAAAATAAAAAAATGAGGGGCACCTGGGTAGCTCAGTCGGTTGAGCGACCGACTTCACCTCAGGTCATGATCTCAAGGTTCGTGAGTTCAAGCCCAAATCGGACTTGCTATTGTCGGCCTGTCAGCACAAAGCCTGCTTCAGATCGCGCGCTCTCTCTCTCTCTCTCTCTCTCTGCCCCTCCCCCATTTATGCTCACTCTCTCAAAAAATAAAACATTAAATAATACATATTTTTTTAATTAAAAAATCATTGTAAAGAGAGAGAGAAAGAGGGAACAAGTGGGTATGGGGCAGAGAGAGAGGGCGACAGAGGATCCAAAGCAGGCTTCGCGCTGACAACAGAAAGCCCGATGCAGGGGCTCAAATTCACGAACCATGGGATGGTGAACTGAGCCCAAGTTGCATGCTTAACCGACTGAGCCACCCAGGCGCCTGTCAACTGCAGATATTTTTAAAAGAAACTTATTCAGAGAACCAAAAAAAAACCAAAAAACAAAAAACACTAAACAGACAAAAATACCTACAAACATCTTCTTAGCCCATTTCTTATTCAACAAAATGCGTTCAACCATACGGCAGTACTGCTCTAGGCTCTGAGATGGTTCACGGTCACAGCTTCGCTACAAACAAGTGCTAGGTGAGCCTTTATGGGAACACCACTGATCCATATTCCACATTAGTGGGAGCCGGGTGGCCCAAGTCAAAGACTCCACAGCAACCTTCAAGCAACAAATTGCGAAACAACAGTCCTCCGATCCTAGCATAGTTCTCCATCTTAACCGCCAGGCGAAATGATCAATTCTAGCTGCGATCAAGGACACGGCTTCCCGGCGCTGGACGACGGGACCCACAACAGACCCCAACGAGGGCGCGCGGCGGCCGCACTTACGGTGCAGGAAGCAGTCGTACTTGAAGCACCGCCTGCAGAAGAGCGTGTGGAAAGAGTGCAGGCTCTGCTCCCTCTGCACGGACTTGGCGTTCGGCCCGTCGATGTTCGGGGTGCACTCAGGAGGAAGTGCGCCCGGGAGCTGCTGCTCGGTCAGTTCTTTATACCTGACAGCGACCAGGGAAAAGGGAGGTGAGGGCACGGCCACAACTCCTTCTCTGAAAATAAAGTTTCTGAAAGGTCCCCTATAGCATCTGTGATGTTCATCGTGCCTCGGCCACACACAAGGAAAAGGTCTGACCTAAAACCATCCTTATTTAGATGAAGAGCCAATTAAACATTCTGTCCGGTATATCAAGAATCAAGGCGGTATATCAAGAATCAAGGCGCAGTCAGTTAAGCGTCCGACTCCTGATCTTGGCTCAGGTCATGATCTCAGTTTGTGGGTTCGAGTCCCTCCATTGGGCTCCATACTTGGGATTCTGTCTCTCCTTCTCTCCCTCCTCCCCAACTTGTGTGCTCGCTCTCTCTCTCTCTCTCAAAATAATAAATAAAAAAGAATCAAGTTCAGGGATGGGATTCAGATCATGAAAAATGTTACCACATTAATTAAAATAAACATCAACTACACTGACATTTCTATAAGTGTCCAGAGAAGTTCTCCTCTCCAAGCGCTACCGGAAATCACGTGTGTGTTTACTGGCACCACGGTAAGCGCCGTGCAGGGAAGCACCTCACGTACATGGTGTCGAGAACCCCGCAGCACCATGAACACAGGAAGCGCGGGGGGCCGTCGGCTCCGTGAGTTCTACTTCTGATAAACCAAAACGCTGAGCTACGCACCATACAAGGCAAGACTGCCTCAAAAGAGCAAATCTTACTTTTCCTTTAGTTCTTCTGCTGTGCCCTTATCTGGAAACATTGAAGAAATGGCTTCAAAAATTTTATCGGAAGGAAATTTCCGAGGCGGGCGGCTTTCTTTGTCTGTATCAGGAAATAAGGAAGGGAAAAAAGATGAAAGAAAAGCAAATCTTTCAATCTTGCATTTCCTCCACACAACTACATCTAACAAAGCTAATTTTCTACGAAAATTATCAACTCTGTGTTTCACTTACTTCTGACATGTCACATGTCTGCATGGAGTGCCGGTAGGCTGGACGAACAAAACACTTAAAATCAAATATGGGAAGTTTCAGGTGCACCAGGAGGGAGAAGCCCCAGGGGCTAATCCCAGCTCGGCTACTGACTGGGTCTGTGACCTTCTTGCCTGGTCACCTACCCACTGGGGTCTGATTCTTCTTTGTAAACTCAAGGAGATGAACTACAGGACCGCGGCCCGTCACAAAAACATTTCGCTTCTTTGAAATCGCAGTTTCTCCCCCACGCTCTTCTGTGCTGTTTACCGATGAGTTCTGCCAAGTCTCCGCCGACTATGGACTCTGGATCGGGCTGCTCTGTCTGAGAAGCCGTAACTAGCATAGGGCTCAAAAGCAGGGCTCTCGAGCCATTCAGAGGGGTGACCAGCACAGGGTTCTGGGTTCTGTTTCTTCCTCCAACAGCGTACTAAATAAGCTACTTAAGTGCACTAAGCCCATCTCTTCGACTATAATAGATCTGATGCCAACAGCCACCGCTGGTGCACGTAAAGTGACTGGCACACTACTTGTATGCAACGATCAATATATCAGAATGACGATTCTGATAACTACCCTGCAAAATCCCCCAAACAGTACATTCTTTTGTTAGGCAAAGGAAGTAAAGACACTCAAGTACAGGATGAAACGTTACAAAGGACACTAAGATGCTGTCAGGACTGCACACAAACCTAATGAAGAAACTTACCATCTCTGTTCTCCTCCAGATCTTTCTGTTTTTCTTCTCTTTCATCAGGGTCATCGCCATCATCATCATCATCATCATCATCATTGTACTGACCAAGAGCATTCACCAACTCCACAAAAATTTCATCATTTATAAACCCGCATTCTGAAATTCATCAAGTCAAGTATCAGAAATATACAGAGGAAGGTGGTAATGCCAAGTTGACGCCGTTTCTAACGTGGAAGAAACAGCCAGAGCCTGTTAGCACTGGAACACTGCTGTTCAAATGAGGAGGGAGATCACCTTCAAGGCTGGCCTGAGGCAAAGTCAGGAAGAATTCATCTTCAACACCTGCCATCTTCTCTTTACTCACCCCCCAACCCCCGCCAGAAGTCTCCAGTGCCTGCCACTATAACCTGATGCCCTAGAAACGAACTGTGGCCTCCCTCAGCCTCCTCCCAACACCGCAGCTGACAGCCCTCACTTTCCCCAGAAGAGAAGGGACCGTGACGACGTTACACATGCTACCCTCCTGCCAGACACTGACAGGATCCCCTGGACACCAAACGCAGAAGCTGTGAACACGGGGACAGAAATGCAGGAACTGTGGGAGCTAAGGGGGACATCTTTCTGAGCACAGGGCCTTCTGGAGCCCATGTGTCACGTAAGCAGAGCCCTGGTCTTAATTTTACTGTGAAGGAATCTTAAAATCTACATACACTCAAACCATTCTATCTAATTTACATGTTACTGACATTATAATTTATGAGATAAGCAACTATGCATCATTTTCAAGTTAGCAAAAATGATTCTTCAATTTAAAAGTAGGGAAAACATTACAATTTTTAGGCTGGTAAGCCCAGGCCAATCCAGCAATAAACTTACTTTTAATATTAAAAAAAACCCATGTTCACACCTATGCTTACAAATTCAGAATCTCTCTCAATGCTTTGGCCCCTTTTTCCAAGAGATTAAACACATGCCTCACCTCTATCCCCGTGTACTTTTCCATCATAGTTTTTTATTAGCTCTTCAATGAAAGTCCCATCCTGGTCTAAAACTTCATCCCCCATATAAGGAATGTTATGTAAAACTGTTTCATCTTCCACCTAAAAATAAAAAATATATTTTAAAAGCAGGCTTATCCTAAGTATCAAAATATTTTTTAAATCAACGTAGGGGCAACTGGGTGGCTCAGTAAGTTAAGTGTCCTACTCTTGATCTCAGCTCCTGATCTCGCGGTTCGTGGGTTCAAGCCCCACATCGGGCTCTGCACTGATGGCGCGGAGCCTGCTTGGGATTCTCTCTCTCTGCCCCTCCCCGGCTTGTGCTCATGCTCTCTCTCTCCAAATAAATAAACTTTAAAAATAAAATTAAAAATCAATGTAATGTAAAATACAATTTCTAAAGTAGATGTCTTTACTCAGTTCTCCAGATCTAAACTAACAACGAACTCAAAGCTATAAAAAAAAATAAAAGACCCCTCCCACCAAGAAGCATTATATGAGAAAACAAACTGTTCACAGCGGAAAAATTTTAAGAGAAAATACTCTATTTCCCTAATCTAACAGGTCATCAATCATTAAAACTTACCATTATTTTATGCACCTCAAGAAAGGAAAAAGTGTCGCACACTACGCTGTGACCCATCAATTTTAAGGCAAACCCAGAGTCTTAGAATGGATAAAATAAGGCTTATTAAAACCACTTATAAATAGCTATACAAAGTAAAAAAGGTAAGGATTTCCAAACTTCACTTAATGATCTAGTTATTCGGAGACCTTCAATATAATAAAAATCTGGGGATATAAAATAGATTATCATAAAGGTTATGCCAAAAGGATTTACTCTTATATGTAAAATAAGAACATTCTACAACGACATAAAATATTTTGATACAGAGATAAACAATCTCTGTATAATGCTAATCAAGATCACAGAGGAGTTTCTATAAAGGTCTGGAAGACAACAGGGGGGAAAAAGGCACTAACTTAGCAAGGAAGAACTGATCTGAGAAAAAGTTCAAGCAGAAGGGAGAATTCAAGGACACCAGGGACTGAAAGCAGACGTGTGGGAGGAAGAGAATTTTCAATAAAGAATAAAAAAGACAGTAATTATAAAGGCCAGAGGGTTCTGAAGTCCATATTTAAACAAAGCAGGACGGAGCTGTCTTAAGAAGCCTTTCAAAGGGCGGCGGGGGGCGGGTATTGGTTAAAAACAGAATTTTAGAATGATAGCTCCGATCAACAGAATGGACTGGCTGAGGGGCCAGGAAGAGGTGGCAGCCAGGGAGTGGTGCCGCGGGCTGGGACCAAGACGGAGGGGGAAGAACACACCAGGAAAAGGCCACCAGGCACGTGGACTGTCACGTAGCAGCAGGCAGGAAAAACCAGAAGGGGAAAATCTCAGATAATCCCCAGGTAACAAATTTAGGACAACCGCAGACTTCAGAAAGACAACAGGATCTTAGACAAATAGGGAGAAGGGAAATTGAGAGAGAAAGCACACAGGGGGATAAGAAAAATTAAGATTTAAATTTTAATGTACTGGTCTA
The DNA here is from genome assembly GCF_027475565.1 of Acinonyx jubatus. NCBI lineage: Eukaryota > Metazoa > Chordata > Mammalia > Carnivora > Felidae > Acinonyx > Acinonyx jubatus. Next base: position 7,551,202 of record NC_069383.1, on the reverse strand, counting down.
TCCAGATCCAAACTTACAGACAACTCAAGAGTCCACTTTTCACTAATCCCATTTGCACTAGGAGTATTAGGGGTTTTTTTGGATAAAAGCCACAATTAAGTGACAAATTGCTATTTTGTCTTCCCAACTGTATTCCACGTAACCTTTGCTCCCTCAAACATATCCTAACCACAGGGTCTGCCTAATTTGCCTCGGTCAGTAACCAGCAAACCCATGGGTAACCCTAAATAATTTTGACTTTAAATACTATCTGCTTTCAGAACTTCAGTCTATGAATATCTGAAATCTCCCTTCAGCTCTTGCAATAGGATTCTTAAACTAAATGTTTTTGCAGAGGGCCTTAAACACACAAGTTTAAGCAATTATAGAAAAGTATCTGAACTTCATCTTTAATCTTCCACTATAAAATCTTTAAGTTACTAAAGACGTTAGAAACATCTATTTAAGGGGCGCCTGGGTGGCTCAGTCAGTTAAGCGTCCAACTTCGGCTCAGGTCACGACCTCTCAGTCCGTGAGTTCGAGCCCCGCATCGGGCTCTGTGCTGACTGCTCAGAGCCTGGAGCCTGTTTCAGATTCTGTCTCCCTCTCTCTCTGACCCTCCCCCGTTCATGCTCTGTCTCTCTCTGTCTCAAAAATAAATAAATGTTAAAAAAAAAAAATTTAAAAAAGAAAAAAGAAACATCTATTTAAAAAAGAAAAAAAAAAATCTAAGGGTGCCTGGCTGGCTCGGTTGGTACAGCATGGGACTCTTGATCTCTGGGCATGGGACTCTTGATCTCTCGGTTGTGAGTTCAAGCTCCACCTTGGCTATGGAGCCTACTTTAAAAACAAAAAAATTAGGGGCGCCTGGGTGGCTCAGTCAGTTAAGTGTCTGACTTCGGCTCAAGTCACGATCTCGCGGTCGACGGGTTCAAGCCCCGCATCTGGCTCTGTGCTAACAGCTCAGAGTGTGGAACCTGCTTTGAATTCTGTGTCTCCCTCTCTCTCTACCCCCCTACCCCGCTCACGCTCTGTCTCTCAAAAATAAATGTTAAAAAAAAGAAAATTTAAAAACAAAAAAATTTAAAAACCTAGTAAGCAATTCCTAAAGTAGGCTCACCAAGGACTTGTATCAGTACTTTTCCTTACTATTTTACATATCAAATAAATAATGAAACTGTTGTTTATTTAACAGTCTAAGTGAAGAATTCATACTCAAATTTCTTTTGTTCCATCCTCTTTCATCCTACGTCTATGAAGAATTAAACACCAGCATTTCTTTACAAAAGCTACTGGGCCAGTGTTATCTGTGGAAATATGCTTAAGTTTGTGTTTTATAAGCCCTGAGAATATTTCATACTGTTCAGTATCATTTAATAACACCGCTGCCTAAAACTGTTCTCAATATAAAGTTCTCAATTAACAAAACCTCAAAATCATACTGAAATTACAGAATACTGCCCGACCTTCCCAAGGATAAGAACTATAAGCGTCCATCTTTTAACCGTTTTTAATCCCAGGTATGATTTCTCCTTAACACTTTTCCTTTGGAGAATATTTTAACTAGAAAAGACTAGAAAAACCACAACACCGTGAAGGCTTAAAATATATCTATCCATTAAAAAACACAAAGTGTTCATTTCGATAACTTTTTTTTTTTTACTTGTCATTCTTGATTCACCTCGACAAGAAAATTGTTTTATTGAAAATAAATGATTATCAAATAAGCAGATGATACATGATTTACATACCATAAAATTCTGCTGTAGGGGAGACCAAGAATACATTATGGGTACTGAAGCGACTGCATTCAGAGTCTTTAATGGGATGATTTGTGTTGGAAAATCCAAGTCACTGGTCACTGAACACTAGAACAGAGAAAATAAAATTGACTCATAAGAATAAAAGGACAGCCTTAAACTGCAGCCATATTCTAAAGAGACACTGCCCACTTAAATCATTTTGAAAAGGAAATTCCTTTACCTAAGACAACAAAGTTCCTAAAACCATGAAGGATTCTCTCCTTTTTACTCTTTTACTTAGGGTGACAAAAATGCTTCAGATTTTGCAATTTCCAAAAGCCTCCAACCCTTCCCATACTTACCAACATCAATCAGAATCAAAAACTGTATTTGTTAGCCTCAGGTCAGCTGCTCCTTGCTTTCACTATAAATTTCCTAGCTTGATGCTTAGTTTCTTTTCCATCTCAACCACATGGAATAATAACATATAACACCAAATATGCCTCTTAAAAATCTCACTTAATAAGAATATGGAAACTGTTAGGTTCACCTTTCTTATTTTTATCTTCCCTTAAAAACGAAAACAAAAACAAAAACAAAAACCCCAAGCATCATTTGCTGATACTACCGGACGGAAAACAAATACGAAGGGTAAGAACAGATCTGAATTTCGATCACAACAAAACAGAGTGCTATCAATCCTGCAAAAGTATAATCTCGACATTAATAATAACAGCTAATATTATCAGGCACTTTCTACGTGCGAGGCACTATTTTAAACACATCACATGTCTTATCATATTCTGTCCTCAATACAACACTGTAAGATGGGGACTAATTCTTAGCTCCCATTTTACAGGTGAGAAAAGTCAGGTAAAAATAAGGTAAGCCATACGTTAACTAGATAGGGCTGGAATTTAAACCCAGAAAGAGAGTCTGACTCTGGAGCCTCTGCTCTCTTCCCCACTACACATACTGCCACGATACCATATCTCTATAACGTGTAAGTGCATATACTCTCTTAAAATACCGTATTTCATCCAACCTACGATGACATCAATTTCAAGGCATTCCATTACTTTCTGTATCACTAAGAAAATAATGTTGCCAGTTCAACTGTAACATAATGCTTTCTTATCACAGCAATTCTAAGATGCATTCCAGTTTCAGATGTTAAAATGTTCAAAATTTTGCATCTTTGATTCTATGAAATACGGTAAAAATCTGTGCCCAACTAACCACAGCACCTTCCTTCTATCCTGTCTAGGAATCCACCTTTTCTTAAGGAGCACCATTACCCAATTATCAGGCTTCCAAGAACCTTCTCAAAAATACCCTTGGACATCTACTTGTGATCTACAATCAGTGAAAATCGAGTAAAAAGAAGTAGTAAACAAAACGGAAAATCCTATGTATACACATGTAATTATTAAATGTTTCATTTCTATTTGAGAGGTGTTAAAAATAGCAGGGCTAGATTTGGTGAAATCACAGTGAAATCTCTGGCGCACAGGCCACACCTGGCCCTCAGCATCTCGTCAGGCCAGGGGGATAATGGTGCAATGGTCGGTCACAGTCACTGCAGCACAATAGTTCCTTCCTGGTGGAAGCCGGTTTAGAGATCAGAGTAGTTAGACAGAACTGTGACAGTGATTAATCCATTAATTTGCTTTCCAAACGGCAAAGACAAAGATTGTAACACTAGAAAGCTCACTGCTCAAGTAAATGAGAAGGTAGGGAACAGTTCACTAAAACTCCAGAGCCACAATCTTCTCCTGTTCCGCACTTTGGCCTCTGATACAATTCTCCATCCATCCGTCCAATAATCCAATAATATTAGCAGTTAACATTTATTGAGCACGTACTATGTTGCAGGCACTGTGCTAAGTGCTTTATATATATCTTAACCACTCCTCGTGTCAGCCTTTAGCATCGCCACCTCACAAACGAGGAGACTGAAGTTCAGAGAAGTTCAGTAACTTGCCTAGTCAGAAAGGTTAAGTTACCAAGCCGGGAAGGAAGCCGAAATCTGCCTCCGACACCCAAGAGCTTCCTGGCTGTGCGAGGCTCCCGCCGTGGAGCGGCTCCCAGGGTCAACGAACAAGCACAACTGTGCACTGGGTGCCACACGGGAGGGGCGCCTCTTCCCCCAGGCCCTTCTCTTATTCCTGGTACTACCAAGGCGCCTCTCTTCCTCCTACCTAACTGGGTAAGCTTTGGGGCAAGGAGTGGTTATAATTACTGAATCAAGTACAATACACTGTCCAGTGATCTGAAGTGCACAGTAACTGTAATTTCTTACCAAAAAAAATTAGAGTTTTGAGGTTTTGTTTTACACCTGGGGGAAGTAAATTAACACTGTGACTTTAACTCTCAAGATTAGCCTCCTTTAAAGCTCAGGGGGTGAGGGAGAGCGTGCTGCCTCTCCAACTCTCATGTATCCACCTGCGTTACTCAGCGTCTGAACCCAAGGTCATACTTAAGGTCAGACGACTTAATATTCGATTCTACTACTAGACAGGAGGGACGCTGGCTCTGCCTCATCTGTTTGCTCTAAGGATGCAGAAAATACTCTGAATCTACTGAATGAGGTCCGCTGACGTTTCCCCCTGAACAGAAAGAACTTCGAGAAGCACAAAAGATGGCAAAGGCTGTGGCACTTAGTACCACCTCCAACCCCACGACACTGTCATACCATGACCCCGTCACCTTAATCCTGAGCCCTACAGTCACCAAGGGGCCAGAAATCAGCTCTCTGAGAGCAAAAGCAGCTGAGACAGTGTGGTTTTTACCTCTCTGTCTCGCAATGATACTCAGCACAGTGTCTCAAAAAAGAGTAGGCACTCAAAAAATGTTTCTGAATGAGCAGACTGCATTTGCTAATTTTGCCTAATGGAGATTCGCTCCAATTTCCCTTTAAAGCTAAGGGAGCACCTCCTTAGAAAACTGAAGACCTATACCCACACCTCATGATCTATGTAGTTATGTCTAGAAACCGATCCCATTCCTTAACTATTAACCTTAACTAATAACCATATTCCTTTCATTTATGAAGTAATATTCAAATGCAAAAGCATTTGTTGGTAAAACAAGTTTGGGAATTCTTATTTATTGACTTAACAGAAAAATTACTCAAAAAATTCCAGTTACTTACCAGTAACTTTTTTTTCTTTGAAAATGTATCATCCTTGACAGTTTATGTAATTAAGTCTCATATCACTCAGAATACTGAAAAGGATTTTGACCTCATGGGTCTCCAAAGCATTTTACCTGATCACAGTCAAGGGTCCTGGACTCAGGAACTCACTAGGAGACCTACACATCAACAAATAAAGTTCTCCGATTCTAGTTCCTACTTGAGGATCACACAAGGAAGTTACTATAGATGATTCATCATCAATGGTAAGTAAAGAAGGAAAAAAAAAACTATTGGTTTATCAAGGATGCTACATTTTCAGAGAAACACAGCTTACTGGTAAGTAACTGGGTTCCTCTGAGGATGGATAGACTTACATCAACCAGCTGGTACAATAGGCGACTGTGTGGCTGGACCACTGGGAGCTGGAGAGGGAAGTCAAGCCAAAAATAGTAGTTGTAGGAGGACACAACCAAACTGAGACTCTTGGCAGAAGGCTGGTTCCAAGTAAAAACTGTGTTATGGAAAATCGTAGAGGGAAGAGCAGGTGAATGGCCTGCAGGGAAGGGAAAGAAATTAACACACCCTACTATGTGCCAAGCACTGCGCTAGAGACTTTACCAAAGTTAACTTCTTTAAAATTCACCACTACCCTATGAGGTCGGTATGACTCCCCATTTCACAGTGGGACATCCCAAAGGAAAATTGCCATGGCCATTTGGTCTCTGAACAATCTTTAACATCAGAAGGGTTAAGTCCAACTTCCGGATAGTAGGGGGAAAAAAAATACAGTCAGTTAGCCAAATTAAAAATATTCTTGGATACTGGTTGGTCCATTTAATTCATGCCAGAGACACAATGAACTGTTGATATCGTCTTTCCAAGTAAAAACAATAAGGAACCAACTCACACCTAAGGCGTAGGAAAGAAAGGGTCAACTGCCACCCAAACTAGAGAAAAGCCGAGGAGGATTTCTGACACTGCCTCTATTATTCTTCAAAATCACAGCAGAGAAAAGATAACACACCCAAATTTTAAATTAGCTAGCCCTTCTGGTGAAAATGATAGCGTACACAATTTAATTTCAGACTGTTTTCATGCAAAGGAAGTCCTGAAGACAAAAACTGGAATGAGACAAATACCAAGTGTGGGTCAAGAGAAGTGAGAGAGAAGGGAGTCCCTAACCAGGTCTCGGGAGCGGATCAGGAGAAGGGGGATCCAAGAGACGAGAGGCTCCAGCAGGACAGGGTCAGAAAGAAAAACCGGGAAGAAAAATTCCTGACCAGAGCCTGACACAGACGTATTTAGTATAAGGAGCAAATCGAGGGTGTTGGAGCTAAGAAATCAAAGAGTGGCTCATCCCAGGTCGTACAGTGCTTCCGCTGTTCAGTATGTGATAGAGCCAGCCAACCCGACTGGGGAAAGGACCTCTCTACCTGCAGCACAGGGGTCCTGTGGGAGTTCACTCGAGCATCACAGAAAGATCCTTTGAGGGCCAGTTCCTATGCTTCTTAGAAAACACCACACACACACACACACACACACACACACACACACACACACACAAATGCATTTAACACAGAACACAGAACATTTGGAATGCAACTTCAGGAAATTTCAACTCTTAAAACTCTCCCCTGCATCCTAATTTCAAAAGCCTGATTCTGAATGAAAGCAACCATAAAAATACCACCTTGTTAATCCTATTAAAACCCAATGCACAGGGAAAACCCAATGCAGTCTGGGGCCAGAAGGGAGCTACCGTAAATCATTCCTCATAATCTGCAGTTTTGCTACAAACTCCAGTTTTGCTAATGTAACTGGAAATCAGAAATTGAACAAGTCAATACATAAGTTTTGGTAAAACTACAAAACACACAAAAGGCACAGAAGCAGGTAACTAGAGCCATGCAAACTCAAATACCTAACTCAAGAACAGTCCTATGAGCAAGAAATATCATTTGTCACTGAAAAAATAAAAACAAGCAAAAACTAAGAAATGGAAGACAAAGGTTTATTTAAGTCCCTGGTTTCCATAAGCCGTGGCACCACGATCATTCTGAAGCCTTGCTTCCAGGAGCAGACGTGAGGCTGAACAAGTCAGGGCACCAGAGGCCCGAGTTACGCTGGAGACACCAGACCCGCACTAGGCCGTGGTCTCTGAGGAGAGGCACTAAGTCCTGGCTCAGGTGGAGATCTGCTCTGGGGACCACCACTCGGGTAGGCCAATTCGGTTGATCTTTGCAGGAAAGATTTGTGACTGCTCCTTTACTGTCCACTGACTACTCAGTTAAGTAGTGTTGAAACAACTAGAAAAGCTAAAAGAGAAAAATATTAAAAACCAAATCCCCCACTCATTTTTCATACCAAAGGAAATTCCTAACAGGTTAAGTATCAAAATATACAAGTGAGGGGCATGTGGCTGGCTCAGTCAGTGGAGCATGTGACTCTTGATCTTGGGGTTGTGAGTTCTAGCCCCATGGTGGATACAGAGATTGCTTAAAACTAAAATCTTTAGGGGCACCTGGGTGGCTCAGGTGGTTGAGCGTCCAACTCTTGATTTCAGCTCAGGTCGTGATCTCATGCAAGATCGAGCCCAGCGTCAGGCTCTACACTGACATCACATAGCCTGCTTGGGACTCTCTCTCTCCCTCTCTGCCCACCCCCCACCCCCCCGCTGACACACACACATGCACCCACACTCTCTCTCTCTCTCGACAATAAATAAATTTTTAAAAATATAACATAAAATAAAACAAAATCTTTAGGGACACTGGGTGCCTCAGTCAGTTAAGCCTCTGACTTCAGCTCAGGTCATGATCTCACAGTTTGTGAGTTCGAGCCCGGCATCCAGCTCTGTACTGACAGTATAGAGCCCGCCTGCAATGGTCTCTCTCCCTCTCTCTCTCCACCCCTTCCCACTCTCTCTCTCTCAAAATAAACTTTAAAAAAAAAATTTTTTTTAAATAAATAAAACATAAACATGAAAACTAGAGAGGTAATTTATAATCTTTACTTTCTAAGCCTTTAGAAACACAGAAATCGAAAGAAATTCTAATTTGACTACGTAAACGTTTAAAACTTCTATAAACCGGTATTTGCCTAATAGTATGAATAAAGAATTTCTTCTTCTCTCCCTATAAGGTACATCCTACTATTTTGAAATTCTAAATATGCCCAGTCATCTTTTAAAATGTTCGACAGTCTTGGGGTGCCTGGGTGGCTCAGTTGGTTGAGCATCCGACCCTTGATTTCAGCTCAAGTCATGATCCCGGGGTGGTGGGACTGAGCCCTGAGTCAGGCTCTGCACTGAGCACGGAGGCTCCTTGGGATTCTCTCTCTCCCTCTGCCCTCTCCCCCTCTCAGGCTTTCCCTGTCTAAAATTTAAAAAGGGAGCGATGGGGGCGCCTGGGTGGCGCAGTCGGTTAAGCGTCCGACTTCAGCCAGGTCACGATCTCGCGGTCCGTGAGTTCGAGCCCCGCGTTGGGCTCTGGGCTGACGGCTCGGAGCCTGGAGCCTGTTTCCGATTCTGTGTCTCCCTCTCTCTCTGCCCCTCCCCCGTTCATGCTCTGTCTCTCTCTGTCCCAAAAATAAATAAAACCGTTGAATAAATAAATAAATTAAATAAATAAATAAATAAATAAATAAAAAGGGAGCGCCTGGGTGGCTCAGTCAGTGAAGCGTACAACTCTTGATTTTGGCTCAGGTCGGGTTCATTGCTGAAGGGTGGAGCCTACTTGGGATTCTCTGGCTCACTGCCCCTCCCCACCTCACGCGCCAAGCTCTCAACACATGTGCGTGTGCGCTCTCTCTCAAAATACACTTTAAAAATTTTTTTAAAATAAAAATTGAAAGTGACATTTGCCCACATCTGAGAAAAATTAAAAATAACTAAGGCTTTGGGGTGCCTGGGTGGCTCAGTCGTTTTAAGCATCCAACTTTGATTTCAGCTCAGGTCATGATCTCATGGTTGAGGAGTTCAAGCCCCACATCAGGCTCTCTGCTGCCAGTACAGAGCCTGCTTCGGATCCTCTGTCCCCCCTCTCTCTGCCCCTCCCCTGCTCACACTTTCTCTCTCTCTCTCCCTCTCAAAAACAAACATTTTAAACGTTTTTTAATAAAAAAAAATAAAATAAAACTTTCATAAACCAAAATGCACCAGGAATAACATCAAAATGGGAAGAAGGGAGTGGGAATCTGCAAAACATGATAAATAACTGAATATTTAACAATATACAAAAAGTCCTTAAAAATCCTAAGAAACAGTCCAACCTAATTTTAATAGATCCAACACCCTAGCAGTCACTTCAGAGAAGAAATATAAACAGACAATAGAAACTCAGCCTCACTGAATGAGTAAAGAAAAGCAAGCAAACTGTAATAACGTCTTACCTATCACACTGACAAAGATCCAAAAGACTGGTATTATGCGTTGGGAACAGAGAGGAAGAGACACTACCGTCAACAGCTGGGAAGGTGAAGACGGAAAATCTTTTGGGGAAACAATGTGGTAATGTCTATAAAAATTTAAATACACAGGGTGCCTAGGTGGCTCAGTCGGTTGAGTGTCCCAACTCTTGATATCGGCTCAGGCCATGATCCCAGGGTTGTGGGATTGAGCCCAGCTTTGGGCTCCGCACTGAAAATGGAGCCTGCTTGAGATTCTCTCTCTCCCCCTACCTCTGCCCTTCTCCCCGCCTTGCATTCTAAAATAAAAAAAAATTTTTAACTTAATATGCATATCCTCTTGACTGAGTAATTCTATTTCTAGGAACTTCTACAAAATTACTCAATGATACAAAGATGTACAATGAAGGGTATTCGCTAAAATACTAATTGCAAAAATAAAAACTAAAAAATAAATGTTTATCAATTAAGAATAGGGCAGGGAGCCTGTGTGGTCAGTGAGTTGAGCCTCAAGTCAGGCTCCGTGCCAAACCTGAAGCCTGCTTGGGATCTCTTTCTCTCTCTGCCCCTCCCTGCTCCCACTCTCACTCTCTTTCAAAACTAAATAAACCTTCAAAAAAAAAAAAAAAAAAATAGGGCAATAAATGATGTTATATCCAGTCATCAAACACTGAACACTGCATTCTTAGAGAATGAGGACCTGGACAGAGGATTTAAAGTGACAGCCCAAATGTGGGGGGTGGGAAGATGGGCAAAATGGGTGATGGGGGGAGAGATACAGGCTTCCAATTATGGAAAAAGTCACAGGAATAGAAGGCACAACATAGGGAATATCGTCAATGATACTGACAATAGTATATGGTGACAGATGGGGACTACACTTGTAGTGACCACAGCATGAGGTATAGAGAAGACAAATCACTAGGTTATACACCTGAAACTAATGTAACATATGTCAACTATACTTTAAAACATAGTTTTTTTGTTTCAGTGATGGCCCAAATTGGCAGGCACATTTTATCTGGCCAGTAACCTTTTATTTTTTAAGTAAGCTCCACACCCAACATGGAGCTTGAACTCAGGACCCTGATATTAAGAATCCTGGTTCAGACTGACTGGGCCAGCCAGGCATCCCTGGCCAGAAACCTCTTAAAATAAATAGTGTATTATTTATATATGACAATTATTTATACAAAATTTACATAATTATTTGTATAATGATAATAATAAATATTATTATTAACGTGTTATCATATATAGAGAAAGAGATCAGAAAAAAATCAAAAATCACAGGAGTTGTGCTACAGAAACTTTTGCCGTCTGTTTTATATTATATCCGTGTTATCTGAATTTTCAAGAGTCATTTTGCAATGGCCTTTTAGTTGAAGAGAACAATAAGAAGTTTCATTAACCCAACAGATATTCATGTGACCTGGTATAAAGCTGCCTCAATCGATATAAGGTAGCTGAGAACTCTGCCCAACCCCCCCAAACGGTACTCAAGTGGTATTCTTTTATAAAATCTATTAAAAGAAGATAAAGCAGAATCCTAAGCAGTAAATTTCAGTCAATCCATGTTATCCCAGAAGTTCAAGGTCTAATAAAATCTTATTTCTCTTCTTTCTTCAGAGCAATAAACGATTTTTAACAATGCAAGCTAGACAAGCACTTCTTCTGGCTCAACTGGTTTTTTAAATGGCTGTCAAAATTTGGTCTTGCATTTTGGGAAAAGAACTGGTCTTTGTAGATTTTTGGTCTTGATCTTTGTAGTCAACTAAACAGGTGACAATGTATGTAAAATACCAACTATTTACACAATGTTCTAGCTGAAAACCAGCAAACTAAAAGCAACTTCTGGTTTATTCATTGCACAAAATAAACATTTGACATTTTTGAAAAACTCACTTTTCAAATAAGATAGAGAATCTAAGTTTAAAAAATAAACTCATACATCAAGTGTATGATATATATTTAATTACAGGATATTGATAATGTAAACTCCGACATCTCAAGTGACCTTTTTTTTAAATGTCCTTTTGGAAAAGCATTATAAAACCCATTAGTTTCCTTTCAAAAAAATTAAAAAATAAAAGGAAAGCCTCCTTTATGGTCATTTCAGAAAATGCTCCATCTATTTCAGCCTAAAGAAATCCAGAAAGTATAGAAACCAATTTGACAATAAACTTCATATATTGGAAAAAAAAAAAAAAAAGAAAAGAAAAAGAAAAGAAATCCAGAAAGGAAGCAAAGGCTGAAATGATGTGAGAAGTTAATATGGTGGGAAGGACTGGCAGAGTTAAGGAAGACAGAACTGAACTCTCCAAATAAACACCAACCAGCACTCAAGAGAGGCAAAGAGCAGCAGAAAGCAACTTAGAAACCAGTTCCTTGAGGCAACAAGAAAGGATGGCTATGTTCAGACTGACAGCCATCCATTTATTTCTAAGACATGAGAAAAATGACCCAGCTCGCTACCATATTTGCTCAAATGGCTGAGAACCTAGACCTCCTGGTTCCACAATCTCAACATTTACAAAGGAAAGAAAGCACGTTACTGTATTTAAAGTTGATGGTGTACTGAAGAGGGCTAAATTATGTACTAGGTACACTAGCATATCTTTGTAAATAGTAACTAAATTTCTATTTACAATTAACGGAGGAAAGTGCATTATGAGTCAATAAATAATGCAATCATGTGTTTATGTCTAAAGAGACCACGTTTTTGTCTCCTTCAATAAAAACAGCAAGTCCAAACTGCAAACATATAAAAGAACGTACACTGTTATTTTGATAGAAGCCTCTTCCCCCTCCAAAAAATAATCTGTAAACATTAAATGTTACGTGATGAACGCATAATCATTTCAAATATTACTAGGAAAATCAAAATTGTTAAATTGTTAAAATTGTTTAACTCTTGGGGCACCTGGCACCTGGCTAGCTGGGTTGAGCGGCTGACTTTGGATCAGGTCATGAGCTCGCAGTTCGTGAGTTCAAGCCCCGCCATCTGCTCGCTGCTGTCAGCGCAGAGACAGCTTCAGATCCTCCGTCCCCCTCTGTCTGCCCTGCCCCCGCTGGCGCTCTCAGAAATAAAAAAAATGTTAAAAATTTCTAACTCTTCATAAATGAGGACTATGATGTCTTTCTAATGATGCTGCTTGTGTCAGACATCCTGAAGTAGCTCCACATTTAAATTGACATACAAAATTCTCGCCATTTTCATCAGTAAACATGACACAAAATTCTTACAAGAACATTAAATTCTCCTGAGAATCTGGAAATGCATATTGGCGGGCTATTTTTAAATTACTAAACCAATCCTACCACTTGGCCAGAAGACACGTCATTTGCGCAAGCCTCTTTCAGTCATAATACACACAGATGATAAAAATCTCAACATGAACAATCGATGAGGTAAAGCGCCTTCCGGTTTTTAGCAAGAAATGGACAAATGTTCAAAAGAAATGCACTAATAAGAACTACAAGAGTAGCTCCTAAACCAGTTTCTTCATGAAAACTGGAAAACAGACACGACAAAGATCAGGACTACCGACGCGAAGGCTTACAGGAGATCAAGTTTTTTGACTGAGAAGACAAACTAATGAAAGTCACCTATACAAGCAACTGATTGCATAAACAGCCACATATTACATCAGTAAGGTGCACAACCCTTGGTGTGTATTTCTCTTAGTGACATTTTTCAAATGAAAGCTCCTTCAAAAGATTAACTGAAGGGCAAAGGAGATCAATGTCAAACATACAGCCACTGTCTTCAAGAAGTCAGAACTACTTTTAAAAAGAAAACTAGGGGCGCCTCCTGTGCCAACATTCGACGGGCACTTCCACACAGGCTCTATAACCTCGACGCCGGAAAGTGAGCGGCCGCAAGCGCCTTCGGGACACACACTAAGAAAACGGCACATGGAAGATGTGGCCTCTGAGTGCAACTGCAGAGCCCCTTGATCTGAAGTCGGCGTCGAGGGCGGTCACCCCATCAGGTCACAGCAGCCTGTGTCAGACGGTCTCCGCTAAATTAACCCAGACAAAAACCTGTCGTTTTAAAACTGAACACATCTACTTTACAAACACAGAAGGGACTGAAGTCTAAGACTTGAGTGAAAAACTGAAAATTGTCATTGAATGGTGCTCAGGCCACAAAAGATTTCAACTGAAGACGCAGCACTTGCAAAGGATCAGCTTATAAAAATAAGCAGTTAATTAAAACAATGTTATAACAGCACTTCCCAATGTTGAAGGCCACAGACGTCAGGTGTTTGGAGCAACACTGTAGTCTGAACTTCTGCCAAGCCTACTACTAGGAAAGTCTTTGCAAAACACACTACCTCTTATTTCTCCTCCTGCTTCTGACCTACTTCGGACTCCCAACTTTTAAAGCATATAAAAGAAATTGACGTACAGCTGGGAATGCTCAAACCGAAGAAAGATAAACACGGATATACTCTCATCTAAAAAGTAAGGAGATCAGACAGAGATCATTAAAGTCCTTTTCAGTCCTAAAATTTTATTATTTTTATTGTGAGAACGCCAAAAAGCTTATCACAAACTGTATAAACGTTCAGCTTCCAAATGTCAGCGATGATGGTTTTAAAGGGGGAAGTAAAAGATGAATCATTTGAAGCAGAATCAGCTCTCAAGAGTAGCTCGAAAACTAACAGATTTGACCGGGTCAGAGTTCCAGGCAACAAAAATAGAGTTCCTGAGGCTGGGGGTGATTTTCCTCCTTTCCCATCATCCTATTTTGTGAAAATGGTTTTTCCTCAACCTGCATGGGGCACTAAGTTTAGAAAAGAATTTTGTTCTATTAAAATGCTAACTTCTTCTACAATTTCTCATACAAACTCATATTAAAAAGTTAGATATCTTTACACTCAATAATTTATCTCCATTTGACAAAATTAAAAGCAAAATTCAATCAGTAAGTATTCATTTGAATAATCTGTACTTAAGGTTACATCATGAACAATTCAACTTGGACATAAACAGCGAACTTGACTCCTTTTTTAACGTGTCTGAGCAAAGTGTACTCTTCTAGGCCCACATCAGATCATTAGAGCAAGCAAACTGACTGAAGTCTTCCAAGGCTCAGTGTCCTCATGGGGTGGGGGGTGGGGGGTGGGGTGGGGAGCATAAGATGACCATCACAAACATTAAATGAGGTTCACGTGTGCAGAGTACCCAGCACTGGGTCAGAAATCATTACTGCCATCAACTTTTACTTATAAACAAAAGCTGGACTTTTGGTAGCATTTTGAGATTTGCAATGGGTGGCAAAAAGCATGTACTCCGTGTGTCTACTTCCTCCTCCAGCTAAGATCTATTCCTCTGGGGAGAAGGAACAAGGTTTCTTTTTACTTTACCTCAAAATTTCCAAAAGGTCACCAGACAAAACTTTCACATAATTACTTAGAAGCCCCATCCTTATTCCTTTTGAGAACATTCTGACTAGCATAGAAACGAATTCCTTTCACCCTTAATATATGAATAGAAGTCATTTACCCCTAACACACAGGCCCTGACCTATCCCAGATGGTGCGGAAGGTGTTAGCAGCAAATGATATTTATCTACACAACTGCGAGCCCAGGCTTTAAAGAGGGGTCACCTGGCAAAATGAATAAATGACTAAGAATCATTCCAAGTCATGTGTCACCACCGAGACCACCACACCATGACCCAGTCACTAAGACTGGGCTACTGTGACAGCACCGACAAGTTGCTCTGAAGCCAGCGTGTCACAATCTCAACAGGTCTCACGCGGTAGCAAATTCTTGCTTATTACAGTATTTCATAAATATCATAACCCCACTGAACAGAGCCCACTGTCTAGATGCTTTTTCCATGTCTAGACATTCAGATAAACAATTACCCACTGCACGGTGTAACTTAGTAAACTCCAAAGAGCTTTCTTCCTTCTGTTTTGATGCCCTTTCAAATAGCATTCCACCTCCTATGCCATCTTCTCCTATATAAAACAGGTACTTAAACCAAAATGCTTTGCGTAAAACCCTACTGACTGGGTTCTATAGTTTTTAAGCTTCTGCCATTTTCTTCTCATTTTGCTGCCACTTTGTCTCATGTGTCATTGAATTATAAAATCTGCCATACGTTTATTACCTTCTTTTGAAAATAGGATTAAGATCTACTTTCTTCATTTAGAAAATGCTATATAAAAGGACTTCTGATCTCTCAACACTGAATTTAAAATTCTTAGAGAGCCTTAGAATTTGAACAAAATGTTCCAATAACAAATAACTTTCTTAGTGCGTGAATATGCATGAAAAGGAAACATTTCTTGTAGCATGGCTAATTCACACTAAGGGGCAGAAAGAAAGATAACTACGAGTCAGAAAGCCTTGCTCTAAATAAATAGTGATCTGATGAGGACACTAAAGAGTATTTAGTTTAAAAACTTTTTAAAATCCACAATCCTATAAAAATCTACGAATCTACCTGGTAACAGTGAAAATATATTCTAAACGCTACAGCTCTCTTACAGGAGTAGCTCGTAGTGTTACCTAAGGCAGCCACCAACAGTTAGCTGCACATTAAAAAGAAATAGCAGTGAACAACAGATGGACTTCCAGAAGTGAGTGACTTCCTATCAATAACCAGCCAACATTCCAACAGCAAAAACCAGAATGCACTGATAATCACTCCAGTGCGTGAGTTAACCAACCTCCCTGGTCCCGCGCAATGAGCTCACAGAAGTCAGGATGTGGACAGGCTGTATCCTTCGCTGTTTCCATTCTTGGTTTAAGATTTCCGTTCTTTCCAAAATTTTCTGACGATTGGAACTAAACATACTCTTTAAAAAAATGGAGGAGAGGAGAAGAGAAATTGTTCATTGTTAGAAAATTGGTAGTATCTCCAAAGCAGGTTAAAATCTAGTGATTTCTCAAAAATATCAGGAGCATTCCTGCAAACACATATAGGTTTTACACTAAACTGTAGTTTCCCCACATTCGAGTAACACAAACACACCACACCTATTATTTTGTCAACATGATATAAAAACGAAATCACAATGACTTTAGAAACACAAAACCATGAAACACATTCCTTTGTATGGGGGTCCAGAGTCTACACATGCAATACAAAAGATACACTAAAAAGACAGTGATTTCTAAACAGATTGAACAGCCATTAGATTACAATCTTTCCATTATCATTACGGTGCCTGGTACAATCTTTATGCTAATTAAGACAGATCAAGGCCCTTGGCTTCCAAGCCTTCGTTTATCTTTACTATAAACATGACCTTGGCTGAAAATGGACCCTTTGCAAATTGAAACTTCTCTTTGGGGGGCGGGGAGGGGGAACGACCCTTAACCGTAGGTGCACTGCACAAAAGATAAAGCTGTACCTTAACTTCGTCAGCCCGCCTGAACCTCTTGAGCTGCCGCAGCCGCATGTACTCTGATTTTACA
Organism: Acinonyx jubatus; assembly: GCF_027475565.1. NCBI lineage: Eukaryota > Metazoa > Chordata > Mammalia > Carnivora > Felidae > Acinonyx > Acinonyx jubatus. The sequence continues at coordinate 7,534,495 of NC_069383.1, read as the reverse complement.
CGCTTGCGCCAACAAACCGGTCCCTTCTCAGATTTCTTCCCAGTCTGGCCCATGATTATTCTAAAAGCAATGGTTTCATATTAAAATCACTAATCTAACCAGCCTGAACATGATCACTTGCGTTTCAATCCCCAGCAAACTAACAAACAAAGTAAATAATACATGACACTGTTGATACTTCCAAGAGGGGGGGGTGCTCATTGGTTCTGTAGGGTTAAATGTAAAACATTTCATTCAAAGTTTAAACGTTTACTTAATACAACTTTTAAGAGGCGTTTTGAGTTACAAAGGTTCTCTACTCCCAAAGGACAACCGTCTTACAGAAACGTGATCGACCCCATTACGGAAATAACTCTATTACAGAAATACTCGAACAAGCTGGGTTTTAGTCTATGAGACTTCTGGAGCAAAAAAACAGACACATACTTTAAGTTTTTGATCATTAAATTAGCAGCTACAGGCATAAATGAAGAATGTAACTGAAAAAGAGAAATCTGAAACAGCAAAATATACACACAGCACTCACAGTAGGAAGTACACAGTACATCGTCTGGTGCAAACTCAAGCATTCTCCCCGCACACTTTTAATTAACCAGGCTTCTCACCTTCAGCACAGGGAGAAAAGTCTGTACTTTTGCCCCCTGTGCCACCTCTACTCACACGAGGGATGTCCCGGCCAGCAAACAAAAAATGCAGCAAATGCCGAGTAAATTCTTCCACCTTATCTGTAGTTGTGGGCTCTAGGAAGCAATTATGTTTGCATGTGGGGACAGCCCATCATTCTCCAGATGCCGAAGTCGTAACACAGAGTCCCCATTTTAAGTCTAAACCAGAACATCTGCTTCTCCAAGTATTAAAATCAAACTTGTGAAAAAATTAAATATAAATAAATAGAAAATTATACTTGTATCTTCAAAAGATTAGGACAGTTCTCTGTCAGATGGTGCAAGGTGCAAAGCCGTCACACCAAGGACGTTTGCTTTAGTTTATCTAAGAGCAAAGGAAAGCCAGAATAAATAAAAGGGGAGAGGGAGACTGACATTTTGCAAAGAGCAGCAGACCAGCAGAGAGGAGGTTGGGGGGCTGCAACACGGTCTGGGCACCAGAGGTGAGGGCGGCTTCTGAGACCACACTGGTGAGGAGAGAAAAGGAACAAGAACTACTGAAAACTCGGGGAAGACTGAAGTATAGGAGGGGATGATGCCCCGGATTGAGCAACTGACAACTGAGCAGGGCTTCACTTCCCCGTCGGAGAAAGCCCTCGGGCAAAGAGAAAGCGCCTAAGGAGACAAGATTTGCAGGAAGGCAGGGAGCCCAAAGGTCAGCGGGTAACTTTCTGTCAGAAGAGTCACCCACCGATGACAAAGAAAGCAGATGTGTGGATTTCTCAGACTGAAAGAGGGGCAAGACAAGCGCGTGATAGACTAGATAGGCCAGACCGTGACTACACAAAGACACACAACTTGCCCTTAGGGAACTTAGGTCCCACCCAACAAGGCTGAAAAGAAGAAAACACACTGAGACTTACAGGAAAAAGCAGGGGGGGGGGGGGGGGGGGGCAAGGGGCAACAAAGGTGACAACTCAACCTTCAAAGTTGGGCTGGATTTCAAAAGGCCAAGAGAAATCGGAAGGGACCCTAAGGTATGAGCAGAGGACAGCTAGATACGGGACTCTGAAGACAGGAAGGCCAGCGGGCAGGCCCCATGAGCAAAGATGGTCACCAAACTAGCTGAGGACCCCATATTACAGGCACTGAGGGAATGAGGAGAATAAACAGGCTTCAGAACTTGAGAGAAGTCAGCTGGAGGAGGCCACAGAGATAACATGAAAAGGATAGTTTGACCTCACCTTTGGGCTGCTGACGTAGAGCAAAGATAACAGCCCGAAACCCCGAGAAGACTGAACTCAGGAGGGCGACCCCATCTTTGAGGCAAAGCACACAGTGTGGAAGACAGAAGATGCTGAGGCAGAGCAGAAAGACACCAAAGGCAGGAAGAAACTGGGGCTTTATTTAAGAAATAACTTGGTGGCAATCGTTTGCTTTCCTATCTGCCAGTTAACAGATGAGCTCAGGTAACTCCGTGCAAATCCTTTTCAGACTTACGGCACTTCAAAGGCCTAGGAACTAGAAGGGAAAGCCATCAGATAAAAAGGGATTATGTTGCTTCATTAGCTCATAAACTCATCACAACTACCCCATCTGCTGCCTTGACAAACTCTTGGTCCTTGGAGGTAGCACCCCTGCACCTGAGGAAAGTTCCAGCAGAACATGGCACTTCTGATGTGACGACAGGGACTACCACAGTTCATTTTTTTAAGGTACACATTTTATGTGCTGGTGAAAGGGCATCATTCCATCAATCACCATTTCCTGTTTTCAGACGAGAATCCTCCTTGTTGAATAGTCTGGAATCCCTTCCATGGCATTTCTACCATTAGTAACTTTATCTCTGATAAAGTATGTCACAATAAAACAGCCTCTCTGACCAAAGGTATAAATGTACAAGTTGCAAGATCATCAAGAGAACATTTCAAAATTGATTATGGAACCAACCTCTCTGTAAGATAGCATGTATGCATAAATTTCCACGTTTATAAATTTCACACAGCTCCTCCAAATAAAGAAGTACATCAGTGAAGGCTTTAAGCTATAGGATGGTCTGGTACATACGCCCAATAGAGAAGAAATAGGTAAAATTATGGTAATTCACTTACAGGAGATTATCCAAATACAAGGATCACGACCTCTGAATAACAATCTAAGAAATAAATCTAAAAACGTTTGGACTCTTTGAAAGCACAGGGATAAACAGGCTGGTCCACTAAAAAGTAATAACATTTAAGGCACCATTTATAAGAACGTTTTATATAAAATAAACCCTCTCCCACTATCACAGCATTTACAACATATTAAAATCCTATTTTCATGTTTTTCAATCCAACACATCCCCACTGTAAGTTCTTCAGTAGCAAGAACCATTTTTATTCATTTGTAAAATCGCAGAGCCTGGCTGTGTGCCTGGCAAGTACATTTTAAAACAAACGCAAACAACAGGTCTATTAACGCATGCTGACCGTGAACTGCTGCTCAGAGTCGAGCTGTGCCCAGGTAGGAAAAGGGCAGGACTTTCCACACAGGGGCACGGGAACTGCGCCCCACTCCGGAGAAACCCCCAAGGAGATGAGTCTCAGAGACAATTAGGACCCTATGGTCCAGATGTCCCACCCATCAACAAGTCCAGAGCATACGACCCGGAGCTTCTGGAATTCTTTTTACTAAGGAAGTTGACGTGGCCTTACAGATCTTTACCAAACTAAGGATGACATCAGTACCTCACAGCTGGCCGCCAGCACCAAACACACGCAGAAAAACGGAGTAGTGAGCCTCCAGATGTCAGGCGGCCCTCACCCTTCCCAGCGAGTGGCAGCCTCGGATCAGGTTTTCCAACTGTTTTCCACCACACCACAGCCCAGCAAATATTAAGCTACAGTTCCAAATATTCATACATCAGCAGAAAGAAACCTATATGAAAATGACACGGCAGGGTGCCTGGGGGGCTAAGACCGTTGAGCGTCCAACTCGACTTGGGCTCAGGTCACGACCTCTCGGTTCGTGGTTTTGAGCGAGTCAGGCGATGCACTCACAGCACGGACCCTGCGTAACATTCTCTCTCTCTCTCCCTCTCTGTGCCCTTCCCCTGCTTGAGGGCCCTCTTTCTCTCTCAAAATAAATAAACTTGAAACTTTAAAAAATAAAACGACATGGCACTAAATGGATGAGGATTTGCGAATACATACAATTTATGAATTTCTCACAGATGTTTAGTTCCATAGGTGAAATGGTACTATATGACTTTTATCCAGAATATGAATAGCTTCTCTCATTCAAAACAGAGAGTACAGCTGTCGTCACTAAAACAGGATTCTACCTATATGCAGTAAAACCAAAACAACAGGTATTCTTTAATTCAAAAGACAGACCCGATCATGGCAGGAGACCGTCAAAACCGTAATACAATGCAGCAAAACCTTACAGAATAGCCTACCTACATATAGGTTAAATAAAATCAAGGAAAATTACATAGTCTCGAGGCTATTGTATGAATCAACCAAACCCCGATATTCGGAACACAAGCCCCGGCATCCAGCTGTCCCCCTAGAGCAGACGTGGCGCTGTTCTGCCACCCGGCATCAGCTCACTTGCTCCGGACCTTCCCAGCAGCCCACCGCTCCCGGCACACAGTCCGGACACGTGACCAGACTGGTCTGGTCACAGGGAAAATCTCAGAAGGCTCCCTCCCAAGCGGGGACAAGAATGCTCACTCCTCCACTGAGACTGAACCTGGATGGACGCTACCAAACAACCCTGGAAGCAAACCCGCACGCGTGAAAAGAGCCTGCAAAAAATGGAGTCAGTAACGGCAAAGGAAGAGACACGCAAAGCCGCGACCTGGGCTCTCATCACCTCACTGAGCCCTGAACCAGGCGAGCTTTGCCGAACCAACTCCAGAACCTCAGTTACACGAGCCAAGAAATGCCCTCCTTTTTTGGGGGGTCGTAAACCAGTTCGGCTCGGGTTTTCCTGCCACATGAGACAGAGGGGCCTGAGACACATTCTCGTGTGGAAGGTACGCGCACAACCCTGCCCAAATTAACAGATGTGTTCTGGTGAGCATCTCCTTGCGGTCACGGTGAGGGCATCACCAGAGGGCCCAGTTACAACAGTGGGGCTCTGCTGCCCACCTGGTAAGGAGCCTCCTCCATCCTCGGGTCTGTACAGCCCCTGCGACATGCCAGGACACACGTCTCCACCTCTCTGGGGACAGGACACACAGCCCAAAGAACCAGCGTTCCTGTCCCCCGGGTCCAACCTGCGAGGGCCCTTTACTGAAGATGGTATCCCCGCCCCTCCCTCCTTACTCAGTCAAGGACAAGGAATTAAAAAAAAGAAGTTCCCTAGGCATTTTCCGTTCCCCCGATGCCTCTCTTTAAAGGTTCTTCATTCCTAAGTGATTTGCTGAATCAAGGCACTAGCCATGTAGTTAGTCTTGCCCGGTTCTGTTTCTACTTGTCTTAAGAAAACTAAATAATAAACTACATGTACTACTTATCCTCCCTAACTAAATTAATAGCACTAACTCGACTCTTTACGGACTACCAGACTCAATAATGTCAAATCCAAACCTAACAAAATTTAAATATGACGACGACAATATTCTTGATGTCCTTCCCTAACTAGAATGTCTTTTTACTTGAGTAAGAATGCCATAAAATTGCCCATTTTGAAAAACTGCCAGTCTTCAATAGTGCTTTTATGTTTAAAATGCTTTGAGGGCGGCTGTCTCATTTAACAATTTCAATTATTTTATTTTTTTCCAAGTTAAACTCTCAGCCAACGTTGAGGCTTGAACTCACGACCCCAAGATCAAGAGCCGGCCAGGCGGCCCAATTTCATTTATTTTTCTAAGTTAAAAATCCACTGTTTTAATAAACTCAAATATAAGTTAACAGTAATTAAGATTTGCAGGTAAGAAGGAGACAGATACAAAGAGAATTTAGAGCGACATGTCGATGTTACTCTTGGTAAGACAAAAATTAATTGCCCGAGAAGCAGATCTCCTGCCTGAGGGGAAATAAAGACTGTGTGTCCTATGAAAGGAAGGGAAGACGGTGAGCGAGGAACCCGGAGCCAAACCAGTCAAGACTCCGTCTCAGGCCACCCCCCCCCCCCCCTGGAGTGTTAGGTCCACAAGGACTCAGGCTGGGTTACGGTCCTGCTCAGCCAAAGCTGGAACTTGAGTAGCAAACTAAATCACAATGGGATTAGAGTAACCGAATTAACAAAATAAGTATCCATGAGTCCATGACAGAAATAAGTGGTTAATAAATTAATGGGGGGGGGGGGGGACAAATCTCCCTTACAAGGAATTCCAAATAATAATAATTCTGTAACAGGAGAGGGAGAGCTCAGGTCCCTTCTCCGTGAGCACGGGCTGGACTCAGTAACTGGCTGCCACAGGAGAGTATGGCTTGGGAAACAGTAAGGTCACAGCACAGAAGCCCAGAAGGCACCACCCTCAAGTGATTATGGTTAAAAGATCAGGGATGAACCACGCGGTCGTCATGCACAATGTAACGCGATGTGATGAGAAGGGATGTCACTTCTGTGGTATTCTTCCCCCAAACCTCACAGCCCATAGCCTCAGTCTAGAGCAGGAGAAAAAACAAAAATCAGACAAACCCAAACCAAAGGACATTTCTGCAAAATACTTGACCAATATTCCTCAAAACTATCAAGAGGACTTGAAAGCAAGGAGAGTCTGAGGAACCGTCACAGATGTGCGGGCCTAAGATCATTCAGTGTGATATGGTCTCTGGCCTGGATCCTGGGACAGAAAAAAAACAAACATCAGTGGAAAAACTGGTAAAATCCAAATAAAGTCTCTAGTTTAATTAACGGTATCATACTGATGTTGCTTTCTACATCTTGACAAATGTACCAGGGTTACCAAAATCTAGTTATTCCAAAATAAAGTTTTTAAAACACACACACACACACACACAAAGAAAGAGAGAATTAAGTTCTACAACAACCAAATATAAAGACATTCACTTTTAAAATGACATCAACTTGGACGCCTGGGTGGCTCAGTCGGTTAAGCATCCGACTTCAGCTCAGGTCATGATCTCACAGTCCATGAGTTCAAGTCCCGCGTCAGGCTCTGTGCTGTGCTGACAGCTCAGAGCCTGGAGCCTGCTTTGGATTCTGTGTCTCCCTCTCTCTCTGCCCCTCCCCTGCTCATGCTCTGTCTCCCTCCATCTCAAAAATAAATAAAAACATTTTTAAAAAAAATTTTTAATGACATCAACTTTTGGGTAGCCTGCAGGCTCAGCTGGTGGAACATATGACTGTCGATCTCAGAATTATAAATTTGAGCCCCATGTAGGGTGGGGTATAGAGATTACTTAATAACAAAACCTTAAACACACAAACAAAATGACATCCACTTTTTAAAATGCTAAACAGGGACATCAGGGTAGCTCAAGTCATGATTTCACAATCATGAGATTGAGCCCCACGAGGGAGGGGTCTGTGCTGGGCATGGTGTGGAGCCTGCTTGGGATTCTCTCTGCCCCTCCCCTGTGCAAGTGCACAACCTCTCTCAAAAAAAAAAAATAAATAAATAAAATGATAAACAACAAAAATACATTAAAAAGTATTAAAATCCGATGTAAAATGTTAAATAGGAAAAACAACAACAAAAAATGATTAGAACTAATTTGAAAACAAAGTTAAAAAGAACAGGCAGTAATTAAGGGCAACCAGTACTTTTATGAACCTTAACTTCAAACAAAATTGAGGGGAAGATTCCCACATATAATTGTACTATTTTAAAACTGAGATAACCTTGTATTTGAACAATTTAAAAGGAAGAAAAAAAAAACTCCATAAAAGCTTTAAGATGATGTCTACTTAAAAAGATAATGCACATTTAGGCTGCACTAATAGAACTACAGAATCTGAACCAAGGAAAGTAATTGTGCTCTGATACACATGCACTGATCAGACGAACCAAAAGGATTCTATACAATTCAAGTCCAGTTTAGGTGTGCTTAAGACAACCAGAAAAACAGATCTTTGCCCCAGCTGCGAAGACAGCATTAAGCACATTACACAGAAAAGAGCATTGGAGTTTAGCATTTGAACGGAGAGAAGTGTTAATATACATTCACTCATTCAACACACTTAGTGAACATCTAACACACACCGGGTACTATTACAGAAACTGAAGAATTAGCAGTAAACAAAACAGACAAAAATCTGCAACCCCATGAACTTAAAATCTACTTGGATGGAAATGATCAAAAACAAAGTGAAATGTTTAGTATGTAAGATAGTGTTAAGTGCTATGAAAGTGCCCAAACCAAAGACAGGGGTGGTCAGCTGACAAAAAAAGGAACCTGGGCTAAAACACTTAAGGTAAATTTCCCCGGTAGAGATTCCCAAATAGTTGGATTAAGTATCTATCCGATGTAGATTTCAGTACTCTACAATTCTCCAGTGATCAACACAGCCTGATAGGCTTTTCCACTGACATTAAAGATGGCATTCAAGGATTGCCAGGTGCCACTGTTCAGGTTAACTACTAGGTCTGATTATCCCGAACAAATAAAAAGTGAACACACCATTTTATAAAATATATTTATGCAAATATCCTTTATCCGTGTTAGTGTTATATCAAGCCAAATTAAAGAAACAGATTTGTAAAACTGGTCCTGAGGCTACAGCATTCTGTTACAAGCTCTAATGTTGGCTATTCAATTTTAACCAAACAGTATCATTAAATACGTGCTCATCTGACCATATTTAATTTCTAACTCTGCTTTGGTTTTACCGTAAGAAGTTTTTATCTGTAACATCTCCAGGGAATATATAAACAAAATTAAAGTCAAGTCAACTCTCAGATTCCATTTAACACTCGAGTTCCAAGAACATATTAGGAAAATCCGGGGCACTGAAGTAATTCAGGAATAGAGCACTATGTGCTCTGACTGGGTTAACGGCAATGTGAATGCAAAAAAAAGATACCAAGAGACATTCTAAAATTAAAAATCAGATGTACTTACAGGAGAAGGAAAAAGGACAGATCAAAAGAGGTTAAGGCCTTAAGTGAGCCATCTAGATGACAAAGAATTTGGCACTTATGATGCAGATTGAGACGTTAATTACTCACAGGGTTGTCCCCAGCAGAGAGAATGATGGACCCTTCACAGGAAGGTTCACAGGAAACATACACACCTTTCTTCTCAAGCATCTGGTCTCAGGACCCCTTTAGTTCATCTGGGCTCTCTCTAACTGCAGGTATCCAGCATCTTAGAAATTACAACCTGAGGGGCGCCTGGGTGGCTCACTGGTTAAGCACCTGATTTCAGCTCAGGTGATGATCTCACGGTTTGTGAGTTCGAGCCCCCTGTCAGGCTCTGTGCTGACAGCCCAGAGCCTGCTTCGGATTCTGCGTCTCCCTCTCTCTCTGTCCCTCCCCTGTTCACACTCTGTCTTGCTCTCTCTCAAAAATAAATAAAAACATTAAAGAAAGAGAGAAAGAAATTACAACCTGAGAAATTTTTAAGCCACCAACTCATTTGGGACACATGGGTGGCTCAGCAGGTTGAGCATCTGACTTCAGCTCAGGTCATGATCTCAAGTCCATGGTTTCAAGCCCACATCGGGCTCCATGCTGACAGTGCAGGGGCTGCTTGGGATTCTTTCTCTCCCCCTCTCTCCACCCCTCCCTCATTCACGCCCTCTCTCAAAATAAATAACTTAAAAAAAAATCAACTCATTTAAAAATAATAGCAAGGTTATTACATGTTAATTGAAATAACACCTTTTAATTAAAAAACTATTTTCTGTTTAAAAAAAGTCAGCAAGTGTATGGTTCTACATTTTTGCCAATTTTTAAAATATCTGTCTTAAAAGAAGACAGCTGGATCTTATCTGCTTCTGCATCCAATCTGTTACAATGCTGTTTTGGTTGAAGAATATGAAGAAAATCCATTTCCAAACAGGTATTTAGCTAGAAAATGGAAGTGTCTGAACAGCCTTGAGGTCATTGTGGATCTCATTACACTTAAATTGCCCTATGAAAAAAGTAGCTAGTTGAGTTTCAACCTCCTAAGTACTTGTCCTCAAGACCACACTATTCTTCCATAAGCAGTGATAGTTCCTTAACATCATCCCCCATCTGAGAAATATTGGTCCACAAGGTCATGCAGATTTTCCAGGAATTGACCTATTTCCAAAAATCGTATTTGGTAAAGCCACTGAGCTCATCAAAAAAGTCTTTTTATTAAGTATTTACTGGGAAGCTGTCAAGCTCAGTGACAGATACACATTTTCCGAAAATTCTAATTTTTGCTTGAAAGCTCGAACATTATCATTGGCGACAAATACAGTTGTTGTTCTCCTTGAAGGACAGGCTCCCCTCCCTGAAAAATGTTTGCCAAATACCTGTCTGAATAATCTTAGTCTGTCTGTCAACCCCTCTTTCAAGTAAAAATGTTCTCCATGAAAAAAGCGGCCAATGCAGCCTGCAACTCGATCACGTCAGCGCCGTCCTCGTCCTGGAGGCCAGACCCGGCATACTTTGGTCCACAGCACTTCACACGTTCCCACCCTGTGCAACAGTATATTTAAAACATGCACACTCAGGATCAGAGTTAATAAAATCAGCGACTTGACATTCTCTATAACTGTTTTTTTGGTGTTTTGTTTTGTTTAGCTCTAAGGTGCCCATGGTTTTTACCCACTATTGCTTCTCCACCACAGGTGCGTATGTCAACACAAGGAAGGAAGAAAGGACGGAAGGAAAAGAAAGAGGCAAATGACATTTTAGTATTTTACAAAGATGACTTCACAGACCCTCTGAGGTCCACAGACCGTGCTTTGAGAACAGCCACCGTAAGTACATCCAGACACCGTATGAATCAGAACCCTAACAATCCCTTCCTTTCCATTTGCCTCGCAAAGCACCTAGAATGGACAATATATTCCAATTACATACTTCTAAAAGACACACTTACAAGAACGAAGGCCTAGAAATCACCATTCTTGCAACTAAAAACAAAAATCCACGTGACGAATATTTAATGAGGGATACTTTGCCCTGCCAAACTATGGAACCTAAACGGTAAGATTTGGCATTCGTCTGTGCCAAATTAAGAGACTAAGGTCTAACAAAATGCATTTTAAAGAAATTGCTTATTTTCAAACTTGAGAGGCCTATGTCTAGCAAGATGCATTATAAAGAAATTGCTTATTTTCACCCATCTGTCTGTCCTACCCTTCACCACTGTAAGAAAGCATCATCAATGGTAACGGTCACTCTTCTGACCCTCCAGCTACCTAAAACCACCTTGTCCTACCAACCAATGCCCCACATACTCACACTTCACCCTGCTCCCATAAAAGAAAGATAAAATAAAAATCTTGTTCCAGGGACCTTTTCAATTCCTAGGATGCCTCTACTTGTATTTAAAAAGGAGAAAAATGACAAAAATATGCAAGCTCACTACTGCTGGACACAAGCATTCCACCCAAACGACACGCAAAACACTAGCAGAAGAAACTTCCACAACTTGTTTGAAGGACCTGGGAAAGCCAGAAATGAGAGGTATTATCAACCAGAATTTATGGAGCATTCTGAAAATCTAAACACTGTGTTGCAACAGGCATCTTGGTGCCTAAACTTTAGCAGACCACTCGGACATGCAACTACAGATAAGCAAGTATCATGAACAGCATTTGTGTTCAAGTGTTGAGGAAACAGATGAGCCAGTGGCTACGGAGAGAGAGAAATAAGGGCAAAAACACGTATCTCATTTGTAGCCCTGGTTTAAGTAATACTAAAAACGCACAGTACTGTCAAAAGGCTCAGAAAAATTACGGTAACGTGGCATCTTGGCTGAATAGAAAACACTGACTTGATTGTTACAGCGAATGTGAGTAGACCCTAAACTAATGCATTTTCCACAAAAATAAGATCACTCTTCTCCTCTAGCAGAAGAGTAAACTAAACTCGAAGTTCAACATGGAGGCTTACAGACCAGCATTCCTGTGTTTATCTGAAAAGGCTATCAGTTTACAAAGACAAGTCTTAGAAAAGAAACGGCCATCTAAATTTAAACCAACTGGAGGGGATGCCTGGCTGGCTCAGTCAGTGGAGCATCCAACTCTTGATCTCTGGGTCATGAGTTCGAGCCCCATGCTGAATGTAGAGATTACTTAAAAAAAAAAAAAGTTCCATAAATTTAAACCAATTAGAGAATTGAACTATCATAAATATTGTAAAGAAGCTGCTTCAACTTTATAAAACAGATTAAAGTGACACTCAGAAATTAAAGTTTTCTTTGGGGCACCCAGCTGGCTCAGTTAGTGGAGCGTGCAACTCTTTCTTGATCTCGGGGTTGTGAGTTTCAGCCCCATCTTGAGTGTAGAGATTACTTAAAAACATCATCTTAATAATTCTGAATTGAAAAAAAAAAGGACTGGGGAGTTCAAACTACTAAGCCCAAACCGTGTGCAGAACCTCTCAGAATTTCCAGGCATCCTGCAAGCCAAGTGACCATTATGTGGCAGTTTCGGCACCTGCACGTACACAAGGGGATAAAATGTCTGCGAGTGCCATCGCTTTCATCTATGGACACCCACGGAAGTCTTCACTGAGTGAGACCCTTCAGAAACTCCTCTGGCTCATCTCGGCCCTAACGTTCATTTTCCTGCTAAGAATGATAGTAGTTTTGGGACAAGATGGAAGTCAAGGAGGTAAGTAGGGGTAGGTAGGAGCTACAAACATTTCCATGGCTTTCCTACACTTAAGGTTTCTCACGAATAGAACTATACTGCTGAGGTTCTATATTAAGGTACTAGGTAACCTTACAGCATCATTTACAACGAATGATATTTTTCAGTATCTGTTTCACCAAACATATATGTTATCTATCTAATTTATGAGTATAACATCACTTATCACTAATATTTAATGCCCTGGGGGGAAAAAATCTCTTTTTCAGCCTCCAAATATCTATGGAAATGCTATAAGGAATTCATCAACTGCAGGGAAACCCATCATATAATCCCTGCAGTTACCGCCCTGGAATTTCCACAGTGACACAAAGGTTTTTAAGCAGGAAAAAAGACTTCCATCCAGCACTTCCATGTGGCAGAGGAGAAAGAGAAGGCTAGGACGAGCACCCACCATCTAGGCCTCTGACTCTGGGGCCAGGAAACACAGCACTTTGGGAGTCCAGAGTGAAATACTGGTATTTTCACTAGCACAGAAGGTCTCTTTACACAGGGTAAGGAGGCGAACATCTCACCCTTTATCTGAATAGTCCTAACGGGTGAAGACTGAGGCAACCAACAGTGGGAAGAAATTTCCTTTCCAGAAAACGTGTATGGTACAGCCGGTATTTGGTTGCATGCTGTTAGCAGCTAACAAATGACACCAGACAAATGGTGAAGAAAACTATTTCATTTCTTTAAATACAAGAGTAAATTCTGGAAGAAAAACTGGAAAATAGTAACTTTGAACTTGCCAATGCAGTTCTGTGTGGACAGAAACTATTTTCATTACACACAATACTCTCCGAATGGTACTGCACTTTGGATACTTCTGGTCACCAAATGTGTGGCGACACCAACTGGCCGTCCTACAATTTAACTCAATGCTGCCGCGAGCTACCTGGAGAGATTTGTCCCACCCTACTTCAGAGGCCAACCGCAAGTCCAGATTGTCACCTGAGCTCCTACCAACTAGCTACAGACTGTAGGCTCCCATGATCCCCTTCTTGGTTTCAATTCATTTGCTAGGGCAGCTCACGGAACGCAGGCTAACAGTTTCTTTACTAGGTTACCAGTTTGTTATAAAAGGATGTAACTCAGGAAGAGCCAGATAGAAGAGATGCACGGGGTGAGGCACGTGGAAAGGGGGCGGGGGGGGGGCGGCAGCAATCTCCCAGCAGCTCCTTGTGGGCACCAACCCAGCCCTTCTGGGTTTCTCCAGAGGCTTCCTTAGGTTAGCATGACTGAACTCCCTCCCCAGAGGCAGGAGACAGGGAGGGTCTGCAAGTTCCAACCCTTCTAATCCCAATATTAGTTCCCCCAGGAACTGGCCCCATCCATAGGTGCTTTCCCAAGTCACTTCATTTGCACAAACTCACGTGAGGTTCAAAGGGGTTTGTTGTGAGTATCAAGACACCTTCATCACTTCCGAAATTCCAAGGGTTTTAGGTGCTCAGTGCTAGATACAGGATAAACTGATTACAAATCACAATATACCAATCTGATTGTTTACAAAGTTAGTTTAGTCAGATACATAACAGTCCTAAAAAAGCTTTTAGGTGCTCTTATTCCTATAATGCAGAGACAAAAAAGAGGAAAAAACGGGCTTATAATCACCATTAGAGATTTTATGAATGAATTAATAAAAAGAATTTGAGAGAAATGCATATCATGTAACAACTCAGTTAAATGCCAGCCAAGAGGAAGCACAATCACCTGCGACAGGGATGTGACCTCCTGCCCAATGCTTCTCAAACTCCCCAGAGAAACGGCTCTAAATTGGTAAAAAGAAACCAACCACCTTGAGTCCTACAAAGGACCCAGAGGCAGCAAAAGCTAAGGGACTTTGGTCCTCCTAGCTGCGTGAGCCTATACAAGTCACTTACCCTCACACCAAGGTCCTACTTCTTCACCTCCGAAACTGACTTCCTCTTTGAAGGCACATGGAAGTCCTCAATAATCACAACTTGTTCAGTTACTTGTCCGTCTCCTTTTTGCAATGAAGATCAAGTCCACAAAAGCTCTTTGCTAAGGAGACACAACTGGTTTAATGGCAGAGCCTAGACTAAAGCCGAAGTTCTTTGCACAAAATCTAGCTGCCAATGGAAGCTGCCCTTTAAAAATACCTTCTTCACAGAACTTGAGCTCTGTGTTACAGGCAGATATTCTCCAAAGGCCAAATTGCTTACAGGCCAAAGCGGGACAGCAACTCCTCATTTCCTTCCCAGCCTGTTCAAGCAACATTTCTGCCATTTATAAGTCTTCTTGATTTCTCTAGAAGGACATTTCCCAACCTTTTCTGACTCGTCAACATTTTGCATAGGAACATATCCCATAGTACCCACTGGGACTGTTTTAAACAGTTTTGCTATTTTTGCTTGTACTATTAAATAATATGAATATGGAAACAATTTACATCAAAAGTTTATAAATAAGGATACTCATTGCAGCTTCTTTCCACCTAGTAAGATGACAGATCAGTACAGTGGTAAAAAAAATTCTAAAGTTTATCACACTAAAATCTTTAAAATATTCAAAGGACAGATATTTCATTTAGCAAATATATAGTGCTTATTTTAAAATAATTAAAAATGCATGATTTTCAACAAAATTTAAAAGGAAAATGTTTGGTTTAGAGACCCCATATTTATGAGGCACAAGGTAGATTCTCACTGAACAGTTGTTAGTTCTATTATTTGTAGGCACATGGCAGGCATTCGTGTATCTACAAATAAAATACGGTGGACATTTCACTATTAAGTTATGGCATCAAAAATGTACAAAAGCTGCTTTAATGACTGAAACTCTTTAATTGTTTAAAGAAAATCATCTTGGGGTGCCTGGGTGGCTCAGTCGGTTGGGTGTCTGACTTCGGCTCAGGTCATGATCTCGCAGTCCGTGAGTTCGAGCCCTGCGTAGGGCTCTGTGCTGACCGCTCAGAGCCTGGAGCCTGTTTCAGATTCTGTGTCTCCCTCTCTCTCTGACCCTCCCCCGTTCATGCTCTGTCTCTCTCTGTCTCAAAGATAGATAAACGTTAAAAAAAAATTTTTTAATAAATAAATAAATATTAAAGAAAATCATCTTATTTTCTTAAATTTGGGGGTTTACTTACAAAGCACTTCTCAGTCTTTAGTACCAAAAACAAAGGCACTATAGATAAAATAGCCATGATGTTTTGTCTTTTTGACACATTTTTAAAACTCACTAGACATCCTGATGTATGAATTTAGCTCACATGAATGCAACTGAGGGATAAAGATCATCCTGAGATAAATTTGCAGAATTACTATCTGACACTCCTCACTTGCTTCCAGTTTCTCAACCTTTTTGCCCTTAATCAATGGTATGTTAAAGATATAAATTAAAATCTTATAATAATACCTGACAATAAGTAACAAAGTTCACTGAGTGATACATAATATAGCCATGTAAAACTCACTTGATAGAATCTAGAAGGCTCTGCTTTAGGGGCAGGGGTGCTATTTAAATTACTTACTGAGTTACTTCTAAAGAAGCGATCTACCAAGTTTTCATGGCTGCGATCGTAAATCCATTTCACAAAAACTTTATTTCTATCCACTATGTACAAAACCCTCTTCTACCTGCACCACGCAGATGAGTAAAATAATGTTTAAAATGAAGGAGAGAGGGAAACAAAGAGATGTTCTGTGGTATTGCTTTCTACGCAGGAGATAAACTATCTGGTTTGGTTGGGAAAGTTTAAGGGTGTTTTGAGCCAAACAAACTAAACAGTATCTTGAGATGCTAAAATGGCAGGGAAGGCATTCCAGAAAGAAGACAGAGCACAGACTTTCCACAGGAAACTTCCTGAAGACTAGTAAAAAGACCAATCGAGTGCAACAGAGGAAGGGGATAAGAAAGCTATCAGAGAGGAGACCAGTTAAGATACAAGAGTTCAGGCTGCTCTGCAGACTGCCTAGCTTCAGGAGTGTCTTACAGGAACTGACACCCAGGGAAAGACTGAGTTGGGCAAGGGCATGGTAATGGGCAGAGGTCTAGGACGCCCGACTGAAGCCCAGAGGCTTGCGTCCCCCATGCCCTTTACTAAATAAGGAGGGGGAGGAGTAATGGATTACTTGTATGATGAAGAAAAACTGAAAATTGTGAGGGTGATCCAGCTGTTGAGCAAAAGAAAGAACGGATACTCTGCAGAGATAAAACAAGCAGATGCAGAAATCAAGTATATATGCTCTTAAAAACCATCTGTGTATATAACAAAAAATTTACTTAACTGTCAAAATAGGTAGACCAAGCTTGCAGTCTTACACTTTTGCACACCAGATTCTAAGATGAGGATTACTTTTGATTGACTCTTAATATTCTCTTTATCCTTTAATTCTAATAAAATTCTGAAAAGGTCTGAATTACCCAAAATTGAAAATTTAAAGAACTACTAAATATTATTACTTTCGAAAACAGCTCAATTTAAAAATTCCCAAAAAACTTAATAAAAATTCCAAATTAAAAAACTAAAAAATTAAAATCCCCCATGCCACACACCTAATATTATTCGCATAAATAATATCCTTTTCGTTTTCAGGTCTCTGCAAACACGTAACAGTTTGTTACAGTAAGAACTAAATGACTTTTGGAATAAGAATAAATTCATTTTCACATAATTTAACTGAATTTAAACAATTATGCCTCCAGCATTAACAATTCTTAACTTGACCTATACATTGTCAGTAACACACAAAAACCAAAGCAAAAAATTTAGTAAACATTTGCAATATATACATGACACAGAATGTGTACCAAGAATATACAAAGACCTCTCAACAACTCATTTAGACAAAAAAACGCAGTTTAAATGGGTAAAAGTCTTGATCAAAAAAACCTACACGAATGGCCAATGAGACAGATGAAAAGATACTCAACATCACTGATCGCCTGGGAAATCTGAATTAAAACCACAATGAGATACTTAACAGTTTTTAGGGGCCGACCAAGTGCACTCAGACCCACGGAGCTGGAACTGGAACCAGAACCCTTCGTGTAAAATGGCACAAACACGTGGGAAAAGAGTCTGGCAGTTTTTTCCAAAGTTAAACCAGTATTTACCGTATGACCCAGCAATCCAACTACGAGATATTTACCCAAGAGAATTTAAAAGATATGCCCGCAAATATGACAAATGGTCATAACAGCTGAATAGCCAAAAAAACTGGAAACAGCCCATGTGTCCACCAACACGTAAATGAATTAAAAAAACAGTACAGTCACACAATGGACTACTACTCAAATGAAGACGAAACCGCTGCAACAGGCAACAACATAGATAAATCTGAAAAACATGCAGGATTAAAGAAGCCAGTCACAGAAGAGAATACACTGTGTCACTCCGTTTTTAGGACACTCTTGAACGAGAAAAATGGGATCAGCAGCAAAAGAGGGAGATGACTGTATAAAGACCATAAAAGAACTCTGAAGACACCAGCGTCACCCCTTGACAGAGGTGGCGGTGACATACATGTATACATTTGTCAAAACTCTGCAGCCCGTAGTCTTCAAATGTGTTCATCTTACTGTACGAAAGTTATACTTCAATGAAGCTGGTTTTTCAAACTAAAAAACTGGTACCTTTCTAGAAAGCAACTTGACAAGGTCTACTAAAACTTGAACTGTGCATAATCTTGAAACAGCAAATCTCCTTGTAGAAAGTGGTCTCACAAATGATCAAAGATAGAGAAAGATGTTCTCTTCTTGAGGAGAGAACACAGTGTCCATCACAACTGGTTTACCGTGTGATGACACATTCATAAACTGGAATACGATGTATTCTACTTAACAAAACGGCCTAATAGCTCAGTGTTGGAAACGGCACACTTTTTCTATCAAGGGCCACATCGGAAGTATTTTAGGCTTAGCAGGCTATGTGCAGTCTCCTTGCGAATTCTTTTTTGGGAGTCTTGTTGTTGTTTTACGACTCTAAGAAATACTAAAATCATTGGCAGTTCATTGGCCCTACCAAAAAAAATAAATAACAGACAAAACCCAGGCTGGACGCGAGAGATCATAACTCTGAAAACAAAGTGTGCAAATCCAAACCCTTAGGCTACCGCTACCTAGCTGTCACCCGCCCTCTGCACTTCTCATTATTGCGGTATCTACATAAAATATATAAAGTAAACAGAAGCACTGAGCACAGTGCCAAGGACACAGTGAGCACTAAAGAAATGTTCGTTATTTTTTAATAAGAACAGGTCTCTATTGACCTAAAAAAACTGTTCTCAGACAAAAGAACTTGATCCCATTCTGGTAAAATTTATGTATAAATGCATATTCATATGAATACATTGAAAAGTTGGGGAAACTGTTACAGGTAGGGACTAGAATTGGAAGGATCGAGAAAGCTTTCACTTTGTAGTCTAAATTGTTTCAGTATTTTAAACTGAACACCTATTACTGAATCAACAGACATTTCTAACATAAAGCATATGTAGCACCATATTCTTTACTTATAGGTCCTTAGCACATATTTCAACTTGCTAAGTGTTTAGTTCCATTCATGAGAAAGTATATTAATTCTCAAAATCAATACTGGCACAATAACTAAAAATCAACCATTTAACAACTTGTGCCCAAACAAAGTGACTCCACAGACCACACTTAAAACTCAACTGTACTCCTCCCTAGAGCAAACACCATTAAAGCTCTGGCTGAGAAAGAAATCTGCAAAGACATCTTTTAGTTTGTCTAGGGCATCAGACCGTACCTCCCAGACAACTACAAATTACCTACTTTTAAATATACCTTTCTGATGGAGTCAAATAAACTCTCTTCTTGGGACCAACAAGTCTTTAATCATCCAGGAGACCAGCAGATAATATGAAGTAGATGATATGGAGTCCAACAATTTAAACTGGGATCCTGACTACAAATCCCTAGCTGGATGATCCTGGACAAATTCTTAAGCCCTTTAGACCAAAGTTTCCTTAACCGGTAAAGGTTTGCAGAGTGCAATGCTATCACCATTGTTTAGTTTTTTCCCATTGTAAAAATACACAAAATTTAACGTTTTAACGATTTTTAAGTGTATAATTCAGCGGCATTAAGCACATTCAAAATGCTGCTTAACTATCACCACCATCCACGTCCAGAATGTTTGCATCATCCCAAACAGGAACTCTGTGTACCCACTAAACACTAAATCCCCAACTCCCCTCTGCTCTCGGCCCCTGGAAACACCTATTCTCCTTTCTCTCTGTGAGTTTGCCAAGTCTCAGTATCTCCCATGGCCGGAATCACACAATTTTTCTCCTTTTGTGTCTGGCTTATTACCCTCATGTTTTCAAGGTTCATCAGAGCTGCTGTATCATGTGTCAGGCAGGATGTCACTCTTTTAACGGCTGAGTACTACTCCATTGTATGCGTATTCCTCCATTTGTTTATCCACTCAGGTTGATGGATGCAGGATGGTTTTAACAATAATTAAAAATAAAGCATCTCACATAAATGTTACCACAGTAGGAAACAAAACCAGCCAATGAATAAAGCATCTGGCAAACAGCAGGTGTTTTCATGTCTTTTTTCATCTTTGTTTTTGTCATATCTTTGTACTAAGTAGTATAGTGGCAAGATATGGGACCATCTTAGAAACTTATCAGCTATGCCTTTTGAGAGGTTATTGGATTTGCTAATCTATATTTATCCTATCATTTTAAAAGAATGAAGAGGCTACACCAGTAAATAATCTGTAATTACACTGGCACTACTTCCTTCAGTTTTAGCTCCAAAACCCACCTCGAAGTATTTCAATAAAGAACTCATCAATTTAACTAGACACCTTTCAATTAGAAGATTTACTACTGTCTCCAACACTTTCCCCTCCTTTTATTTCTGTACAAGGACCATCAATACTGACATCAAATCAAATTAAGCAGATAGTATATGCAAGGTACCCAGACATTCATCAAGTTTCTCTCTAGCTGCCTGAAATACCAAATCTGAATACCAATGGAATACCTAAAGGATATACAATTTTCAATGTCTTCGAGTATTATAACTAGGAGAAACCTTGGAACTTATCCACCTTGACAATTATTTTTCTTTATAATCACTGCTTCTCAAAGAGGGACAAAAACACCTCCCAAAGTTCACAACGGAAGGATTAACATACCCTATGTGCTTTGCAAAAAGTTCCTTTGTCAAATTATTTTCATATTTTGAAATGAAAATGATAGTTTGCTATTCTCTAGCAACTACTAGGTATACAAACAAAAACAAGCCTCTGCCTCAAAGCGCTTAGAGTGCAGTGAGGGAGCCGGATGCATAAACAAGTGATTACAATACAATCTGATCCATGCTTTAATAATAAAGTATGAACAAAGCCCTGTGGAACACAAGGGTGCCTGGGAATTCAGGGAAGGCCTCTAGAAGGTAAAGGTATCCTCTCATTGTGAACCTTTCCCTGAATTTAATGAGCTGTTCCTCTCCACGGAGGCTCTACTAAAGATCTCACCTGTGTCCAGAATCCTTCACAACTCATAGAAAATGTCTTCATCGTTTGTACTGACATAAAGACTTCAAGGCAAATCCATAAATCATTTCTAATTGGCCCCAGAATACATTAAACCACTGGAGAAACTTTTGTCAGTTTTTAAAAAGCAGATCAACTTTCTTAATCACTATTTATTTAGACCAATACAGAAATTAATTCACACTCCTTGAGTATACCAGTTCAAGGGATAGAAGATATCCTAGAAAAATCTGTGACCTGGAGAAACCCGCTTAAAATTGTTAAATGGCTGATACAAAGACAATTACTTATATACACGCATGCAAGGCAAAGCTGGTATGAAAGTATTAGAACTTTTTGGGGGGACCTAAATCAACAAGTGTTGTTGTTTTTTTAAATCAGTGCTACTTAAAACTGATTTGTATACATTCACAATTCAACCAGAAATAAATTAAAACAAAAATTTTAAGCCAGCTCCCCAAAAAGGCTTTTTAAAAAAAATCTTGGGGCAAGTTTGAAGATAATAATTATCAATTACAGAATACACAAGGGAAAAACTAGAATTTATCCCAAAAGATCCAAATTTCTGCCAAAACCTACATAACGCATGTAACGACAGACAAAAACTGTCAGGATTTTTTAATATACAATTATCAGCAACTAAATGCAAACATTATTTAATAATCTCAACCCTGGAAAGTCTGTTCAGTGGTTGTCTAACACGGCAAAATACGGATAATAAAGACTTTTACACTGCATTTCTTTGTCTCCCGTTTTTATGAAAACATAAAAAAATAGTGGGTGCACATTAGATCTTTCTCAGAACACAAATCAGAAGAGTGCCTATGTGTTTCTGAATTCCTTTTCTTTGAATCTATTCACTTTCCAAAAAATTAGAACCGAAGATGCAATTTTTCTAAGTGTTTCCAAGATTTTAAACATTACATACCCTAATGCACCTCCAAAAAGACAGGATTCCTTATATCCAGGACTAGAATGCTATCATCTATCCCCAACTTAGAGACTATGAAAAGAAAATCAAAATATATCTTAATTTTATTTGCAATTAAATGAAAATGCTTATCAATAAACAAGCCATGTTTGAACACCTGTTCATTTTATTCCTAAATATGATCTAAAATTGCTAATGTTCATAAATGAAGAGTAATGGAAAATAAACTCCAAAACCCATAAAAGCATATCCAACTGTACCAGCATGAGTTTTCCAAAGGTTTTTTTTTAATGTTGTTTTATGTAATATTAAAACGCCATAAAATTAAAGCGATCATCTTTGAAACCAAGAAAAGTAAACCTTGTAGTAAAATATTTTTAAATTCCAAAGACAGATTTTTATTTCCAAATGAATTTAAGTTTCAAAGACCCTGAGTGATAAACAAAGGAAGTTTAGCTTAACTGTGGACAGCACACATCCAATTTCTTAGTCAACAAACATTTCTGCAACCAGTCTTTTCTAACTCGCCAAAGCTATTGTTCACGGAAAATAAAACCAATTAATAAGAAATCGCAAGGCGTATCATCTAAACGCGCATTTGTCATAAGCATTTTATTTTCGTCAACTATTTCTACCTTTCATCCTCATTCAACCCCTAGGGATTTGGGGAGTAATCGCTTCCTAAATGACAGTTGATTTCGTTAGCACCTGTCGCCATTCTCGGACGCATCACACAAGTTGCCCAAAACAGCTTCTAAATTTTTGTTTTTTTAAGATTATGATTCTTTAGAAAGTGGGAACTCCCTGGGCAGGAGTTCACCAAGTTTTCCAAAATACCGTGCTTCTCAATTTCTCCCGTTTTCAAAAAGTGACCCCGTGGCACGGACTTTCTGGTGGTTGGAAGGGGGTACGCGAGGACGCGGGAACTCGACGGAAAGCCCTCCAAACGAGCCAAACCAAAAAGGAGGGGAACAGCCCGACCCTTCCCGAAAACTTAACCGAAAGCCAGACAAGGCGGCGAAGGCAGCCCGGGACTGCCCGGTCCGGAGAGGTTTCAGGCGGCTCCGGGGGAAACGTCAGATGCGCGGCTACTCCGAGTCCCGTCTCCGCACGCCGTCCCGGCCGCCGCGGCCCCGCCGAGCCTGCGCGCGCGCGGGGAGGGGGCGTGGGGCCGAGCCCGCCCACCCGCGCCCGCGGCCCGGGCTCCCCACGCCCCTCTCCCGCCTGCTGTCAGGCCCGGTGTCACTGCCCCTTCCTCGCGCCGAGCTCCCCCGAGACACAGTCCGTCCTTTGTCTGAGTGCGCACTCGGCGGCGAGGTCCCACCAACTTGTGTGTGTCCCGTCCCACCCGGGCGCTCCCGCCGCGACGCTCCACACAAAGGAGACTTGGGCTCCGGCGGCCAACCCGCCCCGGGCACCGGAGCGCCCCCAGCCCAGCCCCGGCGCCTCGGGAGGGGCGGGCACGCGAGTGGACCCCTCCGCACGCCCCCCTCGGGCACCCGCCCCTGCTCCCGCCTCGGGTGTCCGGGGTCCGACACTGCCGGCTCGCGGGGGCGCGCGGGCCAGCCCCGACCCCCGCGGCCCCCCGCCGAGGGGTCTCCTCTCACCCCGCCTCCAAAAGCGGCGCCCGGGAGAGCCCGCTCTGGGCGACACCCGGACGGGCAACGCGGCGGCGGGGATGTCCCGGCGCCGCCGCCGCCGCCGCCGCCGCCGCCCCTCGCCGGGCTCCAGCGCCCCGCCGGCCGGCCGGCCAGACAGCGGCGCGTTACCTGCGCCCCGCGCCCCAGCCCGCGCCGCTCCCGCGCGCCGCTCTCGCGCGCCGCCGCCGCCGCCGCCGCCGCCGGGGCCCCACCGCCTTCTGCGTCCCAGTGGGTGTCGGACGCTCCCGGACCGAGCGCCAAACCCGGCAGCCCAATCGCCATCGCTTTTATTTGGCCCCCCCAGTCCAACCAAGCGCCGCCCCGATTGGCGGGACGCGAGGCGGGCTCCCGTCCAATCACAGGGCCCGCCGGGCTCGGAGGCGCCGAGCCAGCCCCACGCAGAGGCGCCCGCGGGACTCGGCCGGGCCGGGCGGGCGGCGCGTGCGCGCGGGCGCGGGCGGGCGCTGAGGGACGCGGCCGCCGAGTGGAAGCGCCGCGCCGTTCCTTTGTTCTTTCGTTGAACGCACCGCGCCTCTCTGGAAGGCGGCGGGCGGGCAGGCGGGCGGGGACGGGGGGCCTCCGGAGCCTGGAGCTCGGAGCCTGGGCGGGGGTGGGGCGGCGAGGGTGGGGTGGCGGGAACCGGCCGGAGGGCGGGACGGCGCGCTGGCGGCGCTTGGCGGGAACCGCCGCCTCGGAGTTCCCGGGCCGGAGAGGCGGGGCGGGGCCGAAAGCCAAGTTTGAACCAGTTCAAAAACTCGGGGGTGGTAACGGTTTCAACTGCCGCGCTCTTTTCCCCGCGCGCGGAGCGGGGGCCGGCGGGCGGGCGCGCGGCCGGCGGGGAGCCGCGAGCCGCCCGCCCGAGCGACCTGCCCGCTACTTCTGTCTGCTGGGTCCCCCGGCCCGAGGGACTCTGGCTGCTGGAGCCCGCAGTGCCCATCGCCCGAGAGACCCGGGGCAAGAGCGACGTTACAGCTACTTCCCATTCCGCATTCAAGACGCCTGATTCGGAGCCTTCCAGTGCACGTGTCAACGTGAAGAATCATTTATCAAGGATGAGTGTGTTTCACTTGCCTCCTGCTAATGCCCCTGGAAAACGTTAGGATAATTGCAACACTTTTCAATTATTACAAGATGGTCTGGGACTAAACCCGCCTCGACCCAGAGGAATTAGGAGGATTCGGTTGAGGACACAAGCTCCCCTTTGGTTTTATCTGTCAGTGAAGTTAAGATCAGTCCGAATTTATTTTTAGTTACACGGGAAAATAATCACCCATGTAAACTGGGATCCCATATTGTGCGTTCAGACAGGGTCCACTATGAACTGCTGAGTTAAAAGCCTAAAGAAATCGTGTTTGTTGTATTTTTAATTGACTAAGGGTTTTCAGTGGCCATAATTCTTCGTTTGATGCAACACATTCATATTCCAAGGCAAAAAGCTTCATCTAGACCAGCAATTTACAATTGCTTCATTAAACAGCAATTCAAACCTCAAAAGTTAACTACTCATCCCTAAGTTGCTTATCACATTAGTTTTACCTGTACTTTATATATTAAACATTAAAACAATCTGGACATTATTGAAAGAAAAAATCAAGAAAATTACATTAACGGATTATCAGAATGCAAATCAAAGTCATATCTAAATACATCCAGCATGGTGTGAAACGGCATATGAATTGCTAAGGCATTTAAAATCAAGGAATGATGTTAGATCAAAACGCTCCCACCCCTCCCCCACCAAAACTCAGAAAAGGAAATTTTAGTTCAACTGAAGAAAGCATACGATCTAGATTGAGGCAGGGAGGGCACTGGAAATGGGAATGAACATCCACTCGCAGAATATAACAAAGGGGAGGGCCCCAACTGGGAGAATAAGAGTAGCTTAGAGAATAAGTGGGGCTGTATTATAATATTTATAATATGGTACATATTTAAGTTCAATACAATATGCAGGCTGACTTGGACCAGGAAGTAGGGATGCCAATGGGTGACAATATTGTCTTCGTTCAGTGCTGACATTCGTGTAAGCAAGACATTTTAGGTCACGGTGATGGCAGGAGAAAGGGATAATTTTAAAACATTGCAAGAGAATTTCATTATATATGGAGGGCATACAGTATGCTGCAATTCTATTTTGTATATGGACATATACAGGAAAGTTGGGAGGGGGAGGTATTTTGTGGTCAATACTGAGAAGAATTTTCTGAAGATTTCCAAGCAGGGAGAGCAAGAAAATGTGTGTGTGCGCGTGGGGGGGGGGGGGGGTGTTAATGGTAGCTACTGTGGGGGCTTAAAGAAACAGAAAGCCAGGCTGAACACCAGGTGAACGTGAAGGGTGAGAGTCCCGAAGCTTTTTCGTTGCTGTAAAGACGTTCAGATTACAGCTGTACTACCCCTGGCAGGTGATTCTGTCCTCTGTTGAAGACAGAGATGCACTATTTCAGTTATGGGAGCAAACCAAAACTGGGCAGTTCAGCTCCGAAGTCGGGTTGTTACCTCTGCATTATACTCCCAAGGGCCTATCACTGCAGGCGCACAGTTTATCCCCGGGGTTTTCCTGGGGGAACAGGAGAAGGTCAAGTGCAAAGTTAAGGCTATTAGCATCACAGAGCATTCCTTTCTACCCCATGAATGGGATTTACTTCCTACACATTTCATTTATTCACTCTGCATTCAACAAGTGTTTATGGAGGAGCTTACTAGTTGAAAGACACTGTCCTGGGTGCTAGGAATTCAACGTGAGCAAGGCAAAAATCCCTGCCAAGGTGAGGCTGACATTTTGGGGAAGAGAAACAAACAAAAAACAAACGATGTGGCATGTGAGGTAATGGCAATGATATGGCAAAAATCCTGGCACGAAAGGAGTAAATTGAGTGCAAATGCAGTAATTTTAAAATAGCTTGGTAGGGAAGACCTCTCCCAGAAAAGGACATTGGAAGAAATACTTGACAGAGAGGGAAGGGTGAGTGCCTGGCCCCAAGGGGGAGCCTGCCTCGTGTGTTTTGGGAACTGGAAGGGAGAGGGGACCGGAGACCGAGGCAGAAGAGGTGAGGGGGCACGAGCAGACCTTTTAGGACCTCTGAGGACCTTAGTTAGGATTTGACTTTCTTTTTTTTTTTTTTTTTTTTTTCCATGTATTTATTTTTGAGAGAGAGAGAGTGGGAGCAGGGAAAAGGGCAGAGAGAGACAGAATCCGAAGCAGGCTCCAGGCCCCGAGCTGTCAGCACAGAGCCCGACAAGGGGCTGGAACCCACGGACTGCGAGATCGTGACCTGAGCTGAAGTCGGACACTCAACCGACTGAGCCACCCAGGCGCCCCAGGACTTTACTTTCTACTTAAGGAGAGGATTTTGAGCAGAAAGGTGATGGCAGCACTTAAAACAAGAGCATTTCAGTTGCTGTGTTGAGAGTAGCCAGACGTGGGGCAGGGACCAGACCAGAGGAGCAGGTCTGAGCCTCTCCTACCAATCCAGGCAAGAAGTGACCGTGGCCGTGAGCCCGAGCGGTAAAGTGGAACTGGTAGGAAAACATCAGATTCTGGATGTATTTTGAAGGAATAGGCAATAGGACTTGCTGACAGATTGGATATAGGATGCAAAAAAAGAGGTTGAAAGCAAGCCTGTGGATGAACAAGTGAGTCATAACTGAGTTGGACGCTTCAGGGGCTGTAGGACCAGGAGGGGTTGATGGGGATGGAGGTTTGGAGATCAGAGTTTGGCTTGGGACACAGTGAGTTTGAGAGGCCTATTTCAAAACCAAGTAGCGATGTCACGTAGCCGGGTGCAGGGGTGCACAAGCACCTGGCCCCAGGGGTCCCAAACCGACTGGGTTTGGCCGCTCGCTGCTGACAAAATCCAAAGACAGACGAGCAGTGGTGAAACAAGAAAGGAGTGTATTTCAGTGAAGCCAACGCAGGGAAGACTTGCGTCTCAAAGACTGGCTCCAAAGTGCTGAAACTACTTCTGGGTTTATATAAGGAAAAGGTGGAGTAAGGGTCGTTGAGTACTGGCAGCAAAGGTCAAGTCAGATCATTGTCCTGGGGTCAATCACAGGCGGGGTCTTGCTGGCCCAGGGGCTACAAAGGATAGTTTGGTTCCCCTCAGGGGATGCTTCGCCCTCAGGGTCTTGCCTGAGTTAAGAGATAAACTGGCAGGGCACCTGGGTGGCTCAGTTGGTTAAGCTTCCGACTTCAGCTCTCGGATCCTACCTCTGTCTCACAGCCCCCTGCCCTACTCATTCTCTCTCACACTCTCACTCTCAAAAATAAACAATTTTTTTTACATTTATTTATTTTTGAGACAGAGAGAGACAGAGCATGAACGGGGGAGGGTCAGAGAGAGGGAGACACAGAATCCGAAGCAGGCTCCGGGCTCCGAGCTGTCAGCACAGAGCCCGACGCGGGGCTCGAACTCACGGACTGCGAGATCGTGACCTGAGCCGAAGTCGGACGCCCAACCGACTGAGTCATCCAGGCGCCCCTCAAAAATAAACATTTAAAAAGAGAGAGAAACTGGAAAGAAGAACTGAATTAGAAAGTCTGAGATCAAATGGAAGTATGAAGTCCTCTTTCGAAGTAGGTGGTATGTTTTTGTGAGGAGGAAAACTTTTCCAGCAACAATTTAGGCCCTAGTTATTGGGGCCTGCAGGTTAATTGACAACAGATTAACGGGACTGTGTTGGAAGGGGGTGGGCTCCAGACCTTGAACAGGCGGTAAGGGGTGGGTCCTGGAGTTTGGAAAACTTGGCCTTTGCCAAGAGCATGAACGGGAGAGTATGTGGACACAAGGCAGCTATGTGGGGAGATTAGGTAGAAGTTTACGTGTGATTACAACAGACACCCACTCGTGATTGAGAATCGGTCATTGAGAATGGGCTTACAGCTTGTTAGGGTGAAAAAGTTATGTTGTGACCTTGCACTTATATCAATTCATTCTGCTTGGTGTTAAAACAATGTACGAGTCCTCGCAGAGATTTTGAAAACGGATGGCTTTGGGGTGCCTGGGTGGCTCAGTCGGTTAAGCATCCAACCTCAGCTCAGGTCATGATCTCGAGGTTCATGAGTTTGAGCCCCACATTGGGCTCTGCACTGTCAGGGCAAAGTCTGCTTTGGATCTTCTCTCTCTCTCTCTCTCTCTCTCTCTCTCTCTCTGCCCCTCCCCTGCTCGTTCTCTATCTCTCAAAAATAATTTTTATAAAAATAAAATAAATTAAAAATTTTTTTGGTTTTAGGCATACAGAGCAAAAATAAAAACTGTAAAAGTTCTGAGAACCGTTCTCTCTGAGAACAGAGAGCCATGGGATATAAATTTGGGTAAGAGACGTGAGCTCGCCAACTAGGAGTGTCTGTTTAAGGTCTGAGGAGAGATGCCTCTCCTGAGACACAAGAGTGGCCTTACGCTGCGGGCTGGAAGGCAGCCCTGGTTGGGACAAGGAAGATGTGGCGTAAAGAGAAAACAAAAATGTACTGCAACTATGTGGATGGAACCAGAGGGTATTATGCTAAGCAAAATTAGTCAGAGAAAGACAAATGTCATATGACTTCACTCATATGTGGAATTTAAGATACAAAACAGATGAACATAAGGGAAGGGAAGCAAACATAATAGAAAAACAAGGAGGGGGACAAACCACGAGAGACTCTTAAAATGCAGAGAACAAACTGAGGGTTGCCGGAGGGGCTAGGGGAGGGGGGATGGGCTAAAGGGGTCAGGGGCATTAAGGAAGACACTTGTGGGGATGGGCACTGGGGGTTATACAGAGGGGGTGCATCCCTGGATTCCACTCCTGAAATCATCAGTGCACTATAATGCTACCTAACTTGGATGTAAAATGAAATAAATAGATGGATAGATACCTAGATGAAGAAAATGTATAAAAACATTTAAAAAAATTTTTTTAACGAAAAAGTGTATACCTAATTTGGTCATCATGTATTTTTTTAAGTTTATTTTGAGAGCGAGCCCGTGCCCATGTGTGCGCGTTGGGAAGGGGCAAGGAGAGGGGGAGAGTGAGAGCGTCCCAAGCAGACTCCTCACCATCAGCACAGAGCTCTACCCGGGGCTCAAGCTCACAACCCCTGGGACCCGGACCTGAGCTGAAATCCAGAGTGGGTCCCTCAACCAGCTGAGCCATGCAGGCGCCCCAGTCATCACCACCTCTGCTACTCACGCCCTGTGCCATCCATTCCCCTTGAATGCAGGTGGGACCCACCTCTAACCGAGAAAATACAGCCACGCGAGAGATAGAACATCACGTCTGAAATTAGGACCTACCCCCACCTCTTTTTTCTCTCTCCATCTCTCTCTCTCTCTCTCTCCACGGCTCTCTCGTTTCTTCTTTGGATGAAACAAGCTGTCATATCGGTTTCGTCTCATATTTCCACTACGCTAAATTCTAGCCATATTGTACTATTCGCTTTCCTGAACACAAACTCAGCTGAATTGATCAAGATGTTACCATTTCATTTTAAGACTTTTATTTTTCAACGTTTATTTATTTTTGGGACAGAGAGAGACAGAGCATGAACGGGGGAGGGGCAGAGAGAGAGGGAGACACAGAATCGGAAACAGGCTCCAGGCTCCGAGCCATCAGCCCAGAGCCCGACGCGGGGCTCGAACTCACGGACCGCGAGATCGTGACCTGGCTGAAGTCGGACGCTTAACCGACTGCGCCACCCAGGCACTCCTTTATTATTATTTTTTTTAATGTTTATTTATTTTTGAGAGAGAGACACAGAGCATGAGCAGGGAAAGGGCAGAGAGAGGAAGACAGAGGATCCGAAGCAGGCTCTGTGCTGACAGCAGAGAGCCTGATGTGGGGCTCAAACTCACAAATCATGACCTGAGCTGAAATCAAGAGTCAGACACTCAACAGACTGAGCCACCCAGGTGCCCCGGAAATAAACTTTTAAAGTGAAATCACTTCCCTTTGGAAAACCATCAAATACCTCGTAATAAACCTGATGAGAAATGAATATACAAGACCTATATGCTGAATATTATAAGCCAATATTGAGGAAAACTAAAAAAAGACTTAAGTAGAGGCAATGTCATTTTTAGGATCTAGAAGGTGCATGGGTTCAACACAACGCCCATCAAAATCCCTGCAGTGTTTATGGGTGCATATGTGCATGTGTACATTGACCAGGTGAGGGGCGCCCGGGTGGTTCGGTTGGTTGGGCGTCCGACAGTGTGTGAGTTCGAGCCCCGCATCAGGCTCTGTGCTGACAGCTCAGAGCCTGGAGCCTGCTTCCGATTCTGTGTCTCCCTCTCTCTCTGCCCCATCCCCACTCATGCTCTGTCTCTCTCTGTCTTAAAAATAAATAAAACATTAAAAAAAATTTTTTTAAAAATTGACAAGTTGATTCCAAAATATATGTGAAATACAAAAGGCCGAGAGGAGCCGAGATAATCTTAAAGACGAACATGGGAGTCAGCATAACCGGATATCAAACCAAGCTTTTTAAAGTTCTAGTAATTACAACAGTGAGAGCGGCACAAAAATGGACGAATAGTGGCGCTAGTGGGAGACAAAACAGAGCCTGGCAGCGGGCTCATACCTTTTTGGCTACTTGATTTATAGCAGAGGTGAGCCAGCAGTGTGTTGGGAAAGGACGGTCTTCGTGATAATCGGTGCTAGATATCCTCATGGGGAAAAATCTTGGCCTTCTACCTCACACCAGATGGGTTACGGATCTAAATGTGTAAGAAAACATAGAGAAACGTCTTTATGATCTTGGAGGAAGCAAAAAGTGCTTAAACAAGACACAAAAAGTATTCACCATAAGGGGGGCAATGATCAACTGAGCGAAATTAAAATGAGGAACTTCTGGGGCACCTGGCTCAGTTGGTTAAGCATCTGACTTCGTATCAGGTCATGATCTCGCGGTGCATAGGTCCGAGCCCTGCGTCCAACTCTGCTAACAGCTCAGGGCCTGGGGCCTGCTTCGGATTTTATGTCTTCCTCTCTCTCTGTTCCTCCCCTACTCATTCTCTCTCTCTCTCTCTCTCTCTCTCTCTCAAGTGTACATTAAAAAAAATTTTTTTTAATTAGGAACTTCTGTTATTTAAAAGACACCATTAAACGCCGAAAAAGCAGGCCAAAGATTAGAAGAAATCCACTATACTCCTATCTGACAACAGATTTGTCATCGTATTATATAAAGAGCTCCCACAGAACCTAAATTTTTTAAAAAGCCAAAGTATTAGGAAATGGCCAGGAAAGAAACAACACAACACCTGGAATGGGCACCCCAAAAGAGTAGATACACAAATGTCCCATACACGTATAAAAAGGTGGGAAATATCACCAGTTATCAGAGAAATGCAAATAAAACCATAAAATAATACATAGCCCTATGTACCTACTAGAATGACTAAAGCAAACAAACAAACAAAATACAGAAGATATCAAGCATTGGCAAAGATGTGGGGCACCCAAAATGCTTAATAGACTGCCGATAGGAGTGCTGGTTTGCAAACTGGCCTCTGTACTCAGAGGGCAGAGAGAGACCAAAGAAAGAGGCAGACCAGTCCAGATGGGTGACTGGAGGTTTTAATAAGCAAGGGAACTTACATACGAGGCTTGTCTTGAGCTGCCTTAGGTCTCCACATCCACTTGCCAGAATCTTAAAAGTTTATAGGGGCGCCTGGGGGGCTCAGCTGGTTAAGCGTCCGACTCTTGGCTTCAGCTCAGGTCACGATTTCACGGTTTCCTGAGTTCAAGCCCCACGTCGGCTCTGTGCTGACATCTCGGAGCCTGGAGCCTGCTTCGGATTCTGTGTCTCCCTCTCTCTCTCTGCCCCTCCCCTGCTTGTGTTCTCTCTCTCTCTCTCTCTCTCTCTCAAAAATAAATAAACATTAAAAAGTTTATATAGAGGCCTTACTGGGGTTCAGCACCTGTGCTGTCACAACACCCTACTCTCTCAAGGGGGTGTCCTCAGAATGGCTCCCGCTGTGGGAACAACGGGTGGGACATCAATTCAAGTGCAGGGGAGGGGTTGAGGAGCCTCCAGCTGCCCAGGTCCAGCTCTCAAGTCAACCACAGCCGCGACCTCCTAATTACCTCCTCCAACAAGGGGCGTAAGTTGATACAACCATTGTGGAAGGTTGAGAAGAAATGAACTTGAACAGATATTGAATACTCTATAGGCTAGTCATTCTGCTCAGTATAGATCTAACAGGTATGTACATGTGGACATAAGTAGGTATGTGTACATATTTACCAAAAGACATGTACCCGAATATTCCTAAGAGCACCTTTCCTAAAAACCACAAACTGGAAACCATCCAAATGCCCATCAACAGTAGAACGAATAAATTGTGGTAAATTTACATAATGGGATGTCCTACAACATTGCGAATGAACAGTCTACAGCTACATGCAACAGTATGAATAAATCTGATCAACAGAACATTGAGTGAAAGAAATCAGTCAAGAGGGGCGCCCAGATGGCTCAGTTGCTTAAGCGGCTGACTCTTGACTTGAGCTCAGGTCATGATCTCACGGTTCATGAGGTTGAGCCCGAGTCAAGCTCTTTGCTGACAGCGTGGAGCCTGCTTGGGACTCTTTCTCTCCCTCTCTCTCTCTGCCCCTCACTCCCTCTCTCTCTATCTCTCTCTCTCAAAATAAACCAAACTTTAAAAGAAAAGAAAAAAGAATTGAGACAAGAAAAGAAGACCTCTCAGCCATCAGCCGAAGCCTCAGAAAAGGCACTTGGAAAGACAGTTGTTTATAAACGAAGTCCTACGGCCTAAAAGGCAACAATCACTGCTTGTCTTTTACCATCAAACTGAAAAAGCAAAACCAAACACAATTTCTGAGACAAGAATCTGTTCAGAGACACCTTTGTATAATTCAAGAACATAAGCTTTTGCCACCAAAACGCTTTATCCTCGTTTCAGGTGGTTCAAATATTTCACTACCAGTTACATACTAGTTCAAGTTCAATTCCAGATAATGTTATACTTATTAATGGCAGAGGACCTGTTACATTCATCTCTGTATACTTCGCTGTACTTAATGTGTCTTGTGTATGGGATGTGCTTGATAAAAATCAATTAAATAAAGGACTTCATGAATTAGTCCGTCGGTGAATAAAAGAATGAGTGAATGAGCTATATGAATACTTGTTTTTCCAAAATCCCCTGTATATATGCCTCCTTTTCACAAGTCTGACCCCGGTAGCTAAAGAAATAGAGAATGTCTTCTATATGGTTTCTTCTAATTTGGTGGCATATTTTATTATAACTTGGCTACCTGAAACACTCAGGCAGTATCGCTATGGAATTTTGTTTAGGGCTGTTCATAACAAAAACAAAATCTAAAAAAAAAAAAAAATCCCCTAAAAGCAAAACCAAAACACTCCAAGGTGTCCACAAAAGGAAACAAAACAAGCATTTTCGATCACTGTACCTGGAAGGATTAAGAGAGGGAGAGAGGGAGGCCAGGGAGGAAGAGAAAAGCAATTCTGCCCAATAAAGACAGGCAATGGTCTTCTGAAGACACAAAGGAGGAGAAACGAATCAAGAGTTCAAGTTCTCTGAAAACACGTGCCATCTGGATAAAGAGAACCTAGGTTTTTCCAATGACTCCCAAGATGTTTCAATTGAAAAGCGCGGCTTTCGTTCTCTACAATGTATATTGAACACAACTGAGAATGACTTCATTCGGTAAGTGGCAAGCTTAAGGAACTCATTACCCTAAAATACAGTATAATTAGACACACATAAAAGTTTCTTTACAATGTTTGCATAAATGTTTAAAAGTCTGAGCCATACATGATCATTCGTGTATGTATTCAAAGGGCATTTACTTAACGCTTGCTTTGGTCCACACCCTGCTTGTACCAGATCAGAAATACAGATGGGGGAAGAGAGAGGGAGACGACACAGAGAAGGATTCCTCAAGAAAGCAAGAAGAGGGGCGCCTGGGTGGCTCAGCCGGTTAAGCGTCCGACTTGGGTTCAGGTCATGATCTCACCGTTCGTGGGTTCGAGCCCCGCGTCGGGCTCTGGGCTGACAGCTCAGGGCCCGGAGCCCACTTCGGATTCTGTGTCTCCCTCTCTCTCTCTGCTCCTCCCCCTCTCGCTCTCTCTCTCTCTCTCAAAAATAAATAAACATTTAAAACAAAACATCAAAGAAGAAAGGAAGGATGGGATGGGAGGAAAGGAAGAATGAAAGAGATGTGGGGTTTGCAGCAGACGAGTGGAGTTAGCGATGCCAAGGTTCGAAGTTGGCCAGGTCAGCAATGAGGTGAGGTAGACACCCCCAAGAGCAGAGTGAACTGGACCCATTCAGCAGCCCCTTCCTATGACCAGTGGGAATGGTGGGGGTGGAGGGGTGAGCAGGGGCGGCTAGAAGATTAATTCTCTGTCCTCTAGAGTCCTCGTTGCCTACAATCTCAGAAGTAGCAATGTGTGTGCCCAGGACCCTGAACTCAGGACCAGACTCTATGAAGTTTCTGACGGGAATTTCTAAGTCTGGGGCGAGCTCTCTCTCTCTCTCTCTCTGGATAATAAATCTTTCCAGAAACAAGATCCTCAACCTGATTTCTTGCTTTTCCTACTCCAGAGTGGTGCCCTCCTCGAACTGCTGTATGTCATAGTAAGTCCCAGCCGGAAGATTTCTCTGGATCACCCAGTGTCCTCCTGCCCCTGCGGACCCGTGGGCAGAGGGCTACTGGACACACTCAGGGCTGGCGTCCTGCCCCTTCTGTGGCACAGGACACCAGGCTGGATGGACAAGTAAAGCAATTCCTTTTGCAACTCTGGCTTCGTACAAGTTCCACGACACTCTATTGACATGTCACTTTGCAACCGCAAACAATTGCCATGTTCTGACTGTTGACTGAAGACGTTCCTACCATTACAAGAAGAGTATGTTCCAATTCAACACTTTTAATATAAGGAGCGTTTCCAACTGCAGAAATTCATTCCTCACTTGAGGAGAAAATATTTTCCCGCTGATGAAATTTATCAATGTGGTGTATAATCTTTTGGGAGGAAAACCCATAGCAGCGATAAAACGTCAGCCGGGAACCATATGTTTAAAAAAAAGCAGCCATTTTAAACTAAGGACAATATATCAACCATATGTTTAAAAAAAAAGCAGCCATTTTAAACTAAGGACAATATATCAATGATAGAGCTGATTCACTTCATCGTGTGCTGCTGTCACACCCATGTCACCTGTGAAATGTTTGCAAAAAAATCCCTAAGTCTAGAACATTACTGGAAATGGACCTCATAAGTCACTTTTGGAATACTTTCATACCAAGATCATCCTAGGATAATCGTAAGAGAATGATCAATTGCTCCATACTTTTTAGCTTATAAATGCAAAAGAAAATAGTATCTAACAGTCAGTGCACACTGGCAGGAACTTCTCAGTAAAAAGACATTCATTCCGCCCATAATTTTATTATTTCTCAGACCTCATATTATTTTGTAAGCCAAGGTTCTTTTAAAGCAGGCTGGATTCTGGCACAAAATGAGATTACTAAATTTTTCGCTAGGTTGTTAAGTCATCACTACTTTCAGAGCATAATAATCATATGCCTTTTAATAGCAATATCTTAAAGAGCCAATGTCTATTCCAGATCACTGTTTTGTGTACCAAGTGTCCCAAAACTGCTTCACAGTATAAACCAATTCTATTCTATCCCATGGCTAACCAGACAGGACCTATGATGTCTGTCTCTCTCTCTCTGTCTTGTTTTCTGTAACATTTGTGTTTGAACGTTAACGTTCTTGTTTTAATTATAACTTTTTTTTCCCTTCAGATTATAAAGAAATGAAACTTGCCCATAGCCTGTCTTCCAAAGAGAACCATTTCACCATTTTGGTGCATTTGCTTTCAGTCTTGAAAAGCAACTTTTTGGTTTGATTTTTTTAAGATTTTTAATTTTTTTTTTAATTTATTTTTATTTGAGAGAGAGAGCACATGCGAACAAAGGGGAGAGAGACAGAGAATCCCAAGCAAAGTCTATCCTCAGCATAGAGCCAGACATGGGGTTCGATCCCACGAACCTGAGATCATGAACTGACCTGAAATCAAGAGTCAGAAGCTCAACTGAGCCACCCAGGTGCCCCTATTTTTTTTAAAGTAGTCCCTACGCCCAACGAGAAGCTTGAACTTACAAACCCAAGATCAAGAGTCACATGCTCTGCAGACTAAGCCAACCACTTGCTGCAATTTAATTTTAAAACTTTTTTCTTTTTTTAAAATTTTTTAAATGTTTTTTTAATTTTTGAGAGAGACAGAGCATGAGCAGGGGAGGGGCAGAGAGAGAGGGAGACATAGAATCTGAAGCAGCTCTAGGCTCTGAGCCGTCAGCACAGAGCCCGACGCAAAGCTCGGTCAAACGTTCTTGATAAACTTGTGTTTTTCAAAATATGATGTTAGCGAAACGTGAGGACCGAGGACGCAGGACTCATACCTGTCAGGAGTGCTAAGTGACAAATCTTTCAGGAAGGCAGTGTGGGAATATTTATCATTATTGCATAATGGGCCCCCAGAGGGCCCATTCCTCCATTTAAGAATCTTTCCTACAAAAATTCTTGTTCATGCACCTAAAGATAAGGATAGTCACCAAAACACTGTTTATAATAGAAAAAATCAGCAAATAGCTTAATATCCATCATTAAGCGTAGAGTTAAATGAAGGGTAATATAGCTTTTATGTATATATATTTATATATGTTACAAATACTATGTTGTTATTAAAATGAATGAGATTAAGTGAATTTAGATCAAATTTCTTTTTTAAAGTTTTGAATTAAAAATAGGAAGTAAACCTACATACACTGATATTTACAAATCTCCCAGGACGCAGTATAAAATGAAAAAAGGTAAATTCTAGAACAGTGTGTATGGTATGACCACATCTATGCACATACACACATAGATACAAAGAAAAATGCACAGAAAGGGGCTGGAAGGATGTGCACAAAACTGTCACCCCCTGGGACAGGAGCACAGAGGGGGACGGAGGGGTGGGAGCCTCACACTCAGCTCAGGGTCACTGTGGCTGACCTGACTCTTTATAGTAAGAACGAATTCATGTATGACTTACACAATTTTAAAAGGCAAAACTGTCCAACGCGCTTCATCACCGTCAGAGAACATATTCGTTTAGTCTTTAAAAATACCACCTCTTAGATGATGAAAGACATGTGATCATAAAACATTCAGATAACGTAAACATGGGATCAAGAAGATAAAAAATCACCAGAGATAGCCTCTCGTACTTTCTTCTATTCATGTATGTGTATATGTATACAGATAAACATGTATATGTATATATATTTTTAAGACAAAATTGAGATTATATTGCATATATATTTTATACCCTGATTGATTTTTCATTTCATATTTATCATGACAGTAGCATGTGATCAGAGTTTGAAAACATGGTTTTCTAAAAATGTTTTATTTGTTAATTTTGAAAAAGAGAGAGAGAGAGAGAGAGCAAGTGCATGAGTGTGGAAGTGGCAAACAGCGAGGAAGAGAGATTCCTCAGCAGGCTGTGTGCTGTCAGCTCACACAGAGCCCAACGCGGGGCTCGATCTCACAAACCTCGAGATCACGATCGGAGCCGAAATCAAGAGTCCCACGCCCAAACAACTGAGCCATCCAGGAGCCCCGAAAACATGACTTTTTAAATAATTCGAGCATACAAAAATATGGAAACTCATATGGTGAACACCCATGGACCCACCATCCAGCTGGAGAAATGCTTGAGCTGTCCCAGTTGTAAATTACGGATTGATAAACTCCATTTGCACACTCTTCAACCCCATTGTCCCTTCTCTCTCCCCACCAGTAACACGTTGATTTGAATTCGGTGTTTGTCATTTCCGTGCAGGTTTTAGACATTTTACATAACATAGGTGTGTGCAGAACAATATGTAGCATTGCTTTGCTGAAAACATGGCTTTTGTTTGTTTGTTTATTTGATAGGGGTGCGGGGGAGAGGGGCAGAGGGGGAGAGAGAAAGAATTCCAAGCAGATTGCAAGCTCAGCATGGAGACCAATGTGGGCTCTGTCCTACCACCCTTGGATCATGACCTGAGCCTAAATCGAGAGTCGGACGCTCAAGCCACTGAGCCATTCAGGCACCTCTGAAAACATAGCTTTTAACGCCTGATTAATATTCTTTTTTTAAGTTTATTTTTATTTGTTTTTTTAACATTTATTCATTTTTGAGAGACAGAGTGTGAGTGGGAGAGGGGCAGAGAGAGAGGGAGACCCAGAATCCAAAGTAGGCTCCAGGCTCCGAGCTGTCAGCACAGAGCCCGACGCGGGGCTCGAACCCACGAGCTGCGAGATCATGACCTGAGCCGAAGTCAGATGCTTAACCGACTGAGCCACCCAGGTGCCCCTATTTATTTTGAGAGAGAGAGAGAGAGAGAGAGAGCACAAGTGGGAAGGGGCAGAGAGAGAGGGAGCAAGAGAACCCCAAGCAGGCTCTGCGCCACCAGCACAGAGCCCGAGGCGGGGCTTGAATCCACTAACTGTGAGATCATGACCTGAGCCGAAGTCGGATGTTTAACAGACTGAGGCACCCAGGCTTCCCTTGATTAATAGTCTATATTGCAGACATGCTGTAATTATTCAGCTTGTCCCCAGTGAGTGGGCATTTTAGAACAAATAGCATTTTTACATTTCCTTTTTAGGTAAAGTTAAAATAAGTTGATACGAAAAAGGTACCGTCACCTTGGTGGAATACTCTAGCATAGTCACAAACTCCAGAGCCAACCCCACATTTCCCACGTCTTCTTTACTTGGCTCTGTTTTCAGAGAACTTATTTGCAAATCCACTGTGAAAAGAATATCTTCTGGAGGCCAAAGAAGCCTTGAGCCAGGGCTGGGCTCTTCACAATCCTGCTCCGGGGCTCTAGCTTCGCCCGAGACACCATCGATCTTTCAGGCCACATGCTGGACGCAGACAGCACGGGTTGTCCCATTACCCCTGCTTGCCAGACTGGGATAGCTGGTTTCTCTTTCCAAGCTTGACTCTTTCTTCTTTGTAACGTGATCATTGTACACGTCCCGTTCTAATCTGACCATAATCTCCTTTCCTCTCTAGGCTTAGGTTTCTCCAAATAAGTCAGATATCTTGTCACCTGACCTGACATTTCATCAAAATGATAGTCACGTCTAGGAAGCCGCTACGAAGTAGATCAGTCACCAGGAAGTATGACAAAATAACGATACTGGTCCCCGAATAAACATGGCAGAATTTCTACTCTCGCAACCAGCAGTCGGCTTCAAGAAGGAATTAGTTCTTTCAGCCATTGCTCATACTCTCTTTGAAAATCTTTTGAAATTGCCTTCAGAAACGGAATCTCCTAAATGGTGACCAATCTTTTCCTCCCAACAGTCGGTTCCATTTACAAAAGCGCCTGAGGGGAATTTGGAACCAGCTGGGGGGGGTGGGGGGGGTGGAGCTCTTGCCAGAACTGCCCTGTCTGCTAGTGAGGTGACATCGGTACAGCCACATGGGCTGTTGGTGACCAGTATCTATTCTGATGGGTCAGCGCTTGTGCTGTCCCAGTTATGAAAATAATTTGAACCTCACCCCCCTAGAGGACTTGATCGCCCTCCCATTTCCATTAGCCATCCCCCTAAAGGACCCCCCAAATTATGCCATTCTCGTTACATGAAAATACACAGTTGAAGGAATAACTGTTGACTTGTGGGTCATGTGAAAACATTCTTGGGTTTAAGAGATGTGCTTTATTCTTTCCAGTTCATAGCAGAAGTATTTTTTTTAAGTTTATTTTATTTATTTTGAGAGAGAGAGACAGAGAGAGAGAAAGCGTGAACAGGGGGAGGGCAGAGAGAGGGAGGGAGAGAATCCCAAGCAGGCTCCACACTGTCAGCGCAGAGCCCGGATGCAGTGCTTGATCTCACGAACCGTGAGAGCATGACCTGAGCTGAAATCAAGAGTCAGACACTTGACCTAGTGAGCCCCCCAGGCACCCCTAAGAATACCCTTTTTTTTTTAATTTTTTTTAATGTTTATTCATTTTTGAGACAGAGAGAGACAGAGCATGAATGGGGGAAGTTCAGAGAGAGAGGGAGACACAGAATCTGAAACAGGCTCCACGCTCTGAGCTGTCAGCACAGAGCCCGACGCGGGGCTCGAACTCACGGACCATGAGATCATGACCTGAGCTGAAGTCAGATGCCCAACTGACTGAGCCACCCAGGCGCCCCAAGAATGCCCTTTTTAAAGCAATTAATTTGTATAGCTTAAAAGAAATGAAAAGGACAATCACTCAAGTGACTGCTGAAAATGTTTAAGGGACACCTGGGTGGCTCAGTCAAGTGTTGGACTCTTGATTTCAGCTCAGGTCATGATCCCAGGGTCATGGGATTGAGCCCCCCATCAGGCTCTACACGCAGTATGGAGCCTGCTTAAGATTCTGCCCCTGCCCCTCTCCACCACCCCTCTAAAATGAAATAAAAATGAATGAATGAATGAATGAATTTTTTAAAGAAAACATTTGAAAGTCCAGACATTCATTTTTTTCGGACCGATGAACAAAGGATGAGTTTGAAAATGGAAGAGCGAAATTCAGATCCAGAGGGAGGCTCCTTGAGGATGTGAATTTGCTCCACATGCGGAGCTAACACCAGGCTTCAGAAAAGTACACAGAACATGATGGAGAATCAAGGAGAACAAAGATGAAAAGCTTTTAAGCACCAACGACACATGAAGAGTCACCCGGACGCCCCTCAGTGGTCCACGGGGGAGCAAGGGACCCTGCGGCTGGGCCCTGCCACGCAGGAATGGCAGAAAGTGACAGGGATCAAGGCTTCAGGCTGCTTGTCCACCGTGAGCATGGCTGGCCCAGGCCACGTTGGATTGAGAAGCCAATGAGGCCAGTGAAAACCATGGCCCCGGTCAGTGAGAAGGCTCTGAGTGTTCAAAAATTCACACTTGTTTTGTAAAATGCATTCTTTTGCTAGCAATCAACCCACATCCTCAGGATCCAGTGCTCAGAAGCAATTCAGGTGGGCGATTTTCTGTATTACGACACACAAAAATGCAAGGCAGGTGCATGATTTATTTTATTTCACAGCATTGTATTTCATGATTTCAATGTGGCTGCAGCGGCCTCACGTGCCGGACGGGGCTAGAACAGCACCGGCATGAGAAGAAGAAGGAACAGCTTGTCTTGTTAAGCACGGAAGCGCTCACTGAGCCTAACCGGGTTCATGTTCTGGCTCTGTGACCTGGGACCTTTGGCGGGTTATTTACCACCCCGGGGCTCAATGTCCTTATCTGTGAAATGGAAATAATAAATAATTACCACTTCATAGGGTTATGGTGAAGATTTGAACAAAAGAATGCATGGGAAGAATATGGCTATTGTTTTAGCCATTATTGTTAGAAATACTGGTCATGGGGCGTCTGGGTGGCTCAGTCGGTTGGGCATCTGACTTCAGCTCAGGTCATGATCTCACTGTTTGTGGGTTTGAGCCCTGCATCAGGCTCTGTGCTGACAGCGCAGAGCCTGGAGCCTGCTTCAGATTCTGTGTCTCCTGTTCTCTCTCTCTGTCTCTCTGTCTGTCTCTCTCTGCCCCTCCCTGCTCGTGCTCTATCTCTGTCTCTCAAAAATAAATAAACGTTAAAAAAAATTTTTTTTTAACATTTATTTTTGAGACAGAGACAGAGCATGAACAGGGGAGGGTCAGAGAGAGAGGGAGACACAGAATCTGAGCTGTCAGCAGAGAGCCTGATGCGGGACTCGAACTCACAGACCGTGAGATCATGACCTGAGCCAAAATCGGACGTCCAACCGACTGAGCCACCCAGGCACCCCACCCAAAAATTTTTTTGTAATTTTTTTTTTTTTAACATTTATTTATTTTTGAGACAGAGAGAAACAGAGCGTGAACAGGGGAGGGGCAGAAAGAGAGGGAGACACAGAATCTGAAACAGGCTCCAGGCTCTGAGCTGTCAGCACAGAGCCCCACGCGGGGCTCGAACTCACGGACCGTGAGATCATGACCTGAGCCGAAGTCGGACGCTTAACCGACCGAGCCACCCAGGCGCCCCCCAAAAAATGTTTTTTAAAGAAATACTGGTCATTAACACGGATGGATCTTGTGAATACAATCTCTATATCACCCCAGAGTACAGACAAACCATGACAATAATAATGATAAAATAACTGATCTCCTTTCACAGAAACACGGCTAGTTCTAGAGAATACCAATGGTAGATGATCTTTTGGAAAAGCATTATTGAGATCGTTCCTGTAAGCATAGCCTAATTGTGTTCAGGAGGAGGAATTGTAT
This sequence comes from Acinonyx jubatus, assembly GCF_027475565.1. NCBI lineage: Eukaryota > Metazoa > Chordata > Mammalia > Carnivora > Felidae > Acinonyx > Acinonyx jubatus. Next base: position 7,491,768 of record NC_069383.1, on the reverse strand, counting down.
CTCCCACACTAGAAGTGCTGGGCATCTCTCTCCCCGAAGAAAATTCCTTTAACTCTTAGTCCTGTCGGGTTCTAAGAACTGTGTCAGAACGTCAGAGGCTGTTCCTTTGTTACCAACTCCTTCCCTTACAGGGTGGCGGCGTCTTCCCGTTCTTCTCTGCCCCCTCCTCCTGTGAGCTCTGCCCCGGACTGCATAGTCCCTCCTACCAGCACTCAGGTCCCTTTCCTACACCCTGGAGGCCCTATGACTCAGTTTGGCCAATGGCATGTTTGTGGATGTGATACAAGCAAAGGCTTGAAGTGTATATTTGGGCTCACCCTCTAGCAGCTGGCACTTCTGTCCCTGCCATGGGAAAAACGTGTCCCAGCCAGCCTGCTGGTCCAGGAAATGTGAAGCAGACCTGGATCCAGCCTGTAACTCAGAGCCAAGTCCAGTCAAGCACAGGCTGGACCAACCAACCTGCAGACACAGCAGTGGTCACATCACTGCTGTTAAAACCACTGAGCTTTGGGAGGCATTTGTTACACAGCCAAAGCTAACTGAGAAATTCCAGTCTGTTTGCTTTTGGTGTACCGTAAGGAAAGCTTTTTTAAAAAATCCACAAATAGGGACGCCTGGGTGGCTCAGTCGGTTAAGCATCTGACTTTGGCTCGGGTCATGATCTTACAGTCCGTGAGTTCAAGCCCCACGTTGGGCTCTCTGCTGTCAGCACAGAGCCCGCTTCAGATCCTCTGGTCCCCCCGCCCCCTCCACCCCCCCACCCCCCGCCTCTCTCTCTGGCCCCGCTTGTGTGTGCTTTTTCTCAAAATAAACATTAACAAAATCTTTAGGGCCGCCTGGGCAGCTCAGTCGGTTAAGCGACCAACTTCAGCTCAGGTCGTGATCTCACTGCTCGTGAGTTCCAGCCCCACGTCAGGCTCTGTGCTGACAGCTCGGAGCCTGGAGCCCATTTCGGATTCTGTGTCTCCCTCTCTCTCTGCCCCTCCCCCACTCACACTCTGTCTCTCTCTCTCTCCCTCAAGAATAAATCAACATTTAAAAAAATTGTTTTTAATCTTTAAAAAAAATAAAAATTCAAAATTAGAATCCGTAAATAAAAACAGATACAGATACATATGAAGTAATACATAAGTTTACATAAATAGCCTAGAAAAAATGTGACCAAATTTACTAGAGGAGAATATGCTTTCTCCTTCCTCCAATTTTCCAAGTGAGTTACTAGAGTATAAATAAAACATGAAACGAAAAACTAATCTTTAATTAGCAGATTAGTTTTTTATTTCAGTATGTAGGCAACGGGATAGGATAGCACGGGTTTATAAAAATAGTAATGTTTGGAACAGAAAAGCATGTAAACTTAAAATTAATTATGTCTCTTTTCCTATAATTACTTGTTTATTGATTTAAGTATTGTTAACCAAAAATAAGGTAAAATCCACTATCCTTTATATCAGAAAGAACACTATTTGGTCCAGAGGATTCATGCTTTCCACTCCGGATTCTTCCCAAACATTTCCTACATGTATGTTTTTAGCATAATCCTAGGGTAGTGTTATCCAATGAAAACATCATCTAGATACTGCTGGTACATTTTGAAAAGACAGAATTAGGGGCGCCTGGGTGGCTTCGTCAGTTAAGCATCCAGCTTCAGCTCAGGTCATGATCTCACAAAGTTCATGGGTTTAAGCCCCACTTTGGGCTCTGTGCTGACAGCTCAGGGCCTGCAGCCTGCTTCAGATTCTGCGTCTCACTCTCTCTGTTTCTCCCCTGCTCGCGCTCGTCTTGCTCTCTCTGAAAAATAAATAAAAACATAAAGAAAAAAACCAACAACTTCAGTCTTTCTGTCTTTCCACTTTGCACATTGGCCATCATCCCCAGGCATGTCACCTCATGGTTGCAAAATGGCTGCTGTGGTTCCAAGTATCACATGCAATTTCAAGGCAGAAAGAAGGGGGAAGCTACTACTGAGTCAGCCACTGCTTTCTCATGTAGCAAAAAAGCAAAAACGCTCAAGAAGCTTCCCTGAAGATTCCCTCTTGCATTTCATTGGCGAGAAAGGGAACACATGCACACAACACGACTTGATGATAGGGAGACCAGGAAATTGATTCTGAACCTAGTTAAGTATCTCTCCGTAACTGAGCTCGCCATCGAGGAAACTGAACATCTAAAATGGCAGAGCAAGAAAAATCAGATTTTCATGGTTCGTTATGTTGAAAATACGGAGACCAAAAGTTAAAAACTGAGTTCCTTCTTCAAAGCAAAGTCATTATCAAGCATCTGATTACAGAGCATTTTACACGGAAACTGCATGAACCTGGCTCCCGCGGCTGAGAATCTGTAATCTGAGACAATCTGGTAATAATCTCATTTGGGCCATCAAAGGGGAGGGCGTAATGTTAAGTTATTAAATAATACGTGATGACTTTTAGAAGTGGAACCTCTTTTGAAAATGCAAAGCGTTGGAATTGGTAGTTAAGTCTTCACTCCATGTTCCAACAAGTAAAATCAGAGATTGCCAGTGATGTGTGTCCTAAATCACATCTGCTACTCTACAGAAACAGATGACTGCGTATGCTTTGATTATGAAATAAGAACGGTGATTTGTATTCATGGCTGGGAGAATTAGTATCCTTACTCTGCAGTCACACCTCGAAATAATGTGAGACAGAATGATGATTCAAAGTTTATTCTTAGGCAGAGAAAAACAAGTATATAAAAGAAATAGAACAGAAAATGGGGGGGGGGGAACGTAAAGGAAATTCTTTTCTCTGCCTAGATTAAGAGAATTTGCTTTTCGATTTTCTTGCCTTGTCAGTCCAGTAAAGCAACATCATGGGCAACTTCAGGCTTTTTTTAAAAAACAAAAAAATCCTAAGCTTCTTGTTCAACTTACCACATTTCCTCTCTACCAACGGACGTTCTCCGTGACTCCTTCTCTTGGTCTCCGTGGGATCCTGTACTTTGCACTAGTTTTGATCTTGTAAAAACCTGGATCGTTCTGTGCGCCGTCCTGAAATATCTCCCGTAAAGCTGTGGCCCAGGGCAGAGGGAGGAATGAACTCAAAGGAGGAAAGAGCAGTCTGAGCAACCCTATTCTCAGGAGGAGCCGTCGATGTGATCTCAGCGAGAACCGTGGAAGGGACACATCCACCCCTCCCCCTGGGCCACAGCTCAGCCGGCAGGGCCTTGGTTCCATCCAGGGAGGCTCTGGGCTCTGGTTCCAGCCCGGTGACTGTGAGATCCTGTTTACTCCCAGTCTGAGCCCATTTATCTGAAGCAGATGCTTGCTGGAGGCTGCCTACAATCGCAAACTTACTTCGGCCCCTTATGGTTTCCTTCTAGCTCAGCGTCAGCCCCCGTGGCTTATTTATGTTCAGGAACGACTTGGTTTGCCGTCCCAACTTTTCTCCCGAGCATAAATAACCGCAGCCTTTACGGGGCTTCATAGGGTGGGGACAGGTCTGGGTTCCAGGGGGAAATTTCTCCCTTAACCTGACCAGAAGTACAGCCATTTCACATCTACTTTCTTTTCTTCTTCTTCTTTTCCTTTCTCTCCCCTTTCTCTCTACAAATTTATCGCAGAAACCTGCCATTCCAGTAATGCAAAAGCTATTTTACTCCAGTATTAAAGTTGTCCTAGATAACAGGACTGGTGGTCCATTTCATGAAAATTTATTTCCATACATATGAACCAACAATTTCAAAGACTCCAATGCATATAAAATTAATAAACCTGAACACTGCCTGATAGCACAGCCGTGGTGAAATCTACAAATTGAAATCACTGTTGCAGCCCGAATATATTCACATTTGAAAACCACTTGACTTTCTTCACCACATACATGTTTGCTCTGTAGTGAGCAGTCTTGGTGTGGGGCCGGGGCGGGGGGGGGGGGGGCACCGTTAGGGCAAGTTCAGCATTTGGGTTAAGACAAGAGTAGAAGGTCTAGCGCGGGGGCCATGGAACTGTCCTGGTGAAAGACCAGAGCAGACAAGATTTGGAGCAACCCAGGGCAGCTCAGGCTCTTGCATCAAAGAAAAGAGAGAGGGGGAACCAGCAAGTAGAGCGAGCCCAAAACCTGCCACGAGTTTACTGCTCACTTTGCATACATCAGTTCACTTAATCGTGTTTCATATATGAGGGAGAGAGGTTTCCCCCTTTCACAGATGGGGTAAGTTCTTTGAAAATGCCTTGGTTAACTGGCCGGTTCCTAAGCCACCAGATGGGGTGGATGCTATTCATCCTATTGTGCATTCATTATTCTATTGTTCTGCATTGTGCCAAATATATAGAAGGCACTCATTTAATACTGAATAAACAGCCCTCCCTTGACTCTCTTCCTGATGAGGCTTGCCCCTTGGGAGCAGATCTCGCTAGACTTTATTAAGACCTTAACCAGCAAGACTATCATTCAGAATAGAAGGTGGGGGGTAAGACCTTAACTCATTTAGGGGTGTTCTCTGTTTCCTTTGAGGCAGGGGATCATCCATAAGCCTCCAGTTCCCTGATACAAATCAGGACCAGATGCTCTGGCCACATCTGTGTTGCAGTCCGGGTAAACATATCTGTAAGAGGCTCCTGGGGTCAGGTTCCCGGTTCCACAGTCCAAGCTCTATAGTTGGTATCTCAACCTTTCATCGGGTTTCTCCAAGCCAGGCGAGCACATGACCACCAGTATCTTTCTTCCATCCAACTCACAGCCGAGCCCACCGTGTAGCTTAACAATAATATCGTGTCCTGTGTCCCCAAAACATTTGATAAGATCGTTCAGAACAAATACAGATCCCCCAAGGGATTATGGTCCTATTAATTTTGATTTTACATCTATGTTAGTCATATTAATTCCTCCTGGGCTGAGATTTATACCTATTTCACAATCACTATAGCAGCAACTAGAGAATCTTTTCATTTTCTGTTCTGATTTATTCAACTACATCTCTTTGCATCTAGAAAAAACTAAAAAGACTGTTTCTCAAAACATTTGAGAAGCTGAGGTGATTACGTAGAAACTGACTGTGCGATCACCAATTTCTTGGAAACCCTGTTGAGGTTTTTTGCTTCCTACCCACCACTGGCACAGCTCGTAACCACACCCCTTCTCAGTCCTTAAGGTGTAAGGCAGCATGTATTAAACTTTTTTATTTTTAATTTGAAAAAAAATTTTAGCCAGAAAGAAATTGAAAAAACAGCGCAAATAATTTTTTTTTAAGTTTATTTTGAGAGAGACAGAGACAGCGCGCGTAGGGGAGGAGCAGAGACAGGAGGGAGACAGAGAATCCCAAGCAGGCTCCTCACCACCAGCAAGGAGCCCAATGTGGGGCTCGAACCTATGAAACCACAAGATCATGACCTGAGCCGAAACCCAAGAGTCGGTCGCTCACCCGACTGAGCCACCCAGGTGTCCTGCAAAGAATTTTTATACGTCCTTCACTGACATTCCCTGAATGTTAACATTTCACATTCATTCTCTCTCTATGTGTTCATATACACACAGAGGATGCTCAATTAATGCATGTTGAGTTACTTGATAGCTTGAGGGCATCGGATTATACAACATCTAATTCTCCTTTCGAAGGAATCTATGACCTTATCGCTTGTACATAAGGTAAATCTTTCACAATGTTTGTAATATGTCTTCACACATCGAAACGCTAGTAACCAGTCAGTTCAGCCACATGATAAGCTAATAGTTCAGAGGCAAATACTTGGCATTTCCCCCAACATCACATTAGATGCCAAGTCATACAAGAATTGTCTTATAAATAGGACATGAGTGAGAGTGAATTATCCCTGCCCAAGAAATAAAAAATTAGAGGAAGCTGAGACCCTTAAAATACAGAAGAAATCAGCTGGGGTAGATCAAAGCCACCTTCCCACGTGGGACTCCCTGAAGCTTAGAGGCAACATTGATACCCGTACTCGTGGGTCCCACAAGTGCCACGTGCTGAGCAGAGGTCCCCAAGTCTGCATGTTTGTTTCCCTGTGATTTCTGTTCTACTTGGTGACATTGTCACCAATTGTGGGAGTTGAGATTTCTCCTCAAAAATTTATTTCATTCCCAGTTTCTTTTTTTTTTTTAACGTTTTATTTTATATTTGAGAGAGAGAGAGACAGACAGACAGACAGACAGAATGTAAACAGGGGAGGGGCAGGGAGACGGAGACAGAACTTGTCAGCACAGAGCCCAACACGGGGCTCGAACTCATGAGCAGTGAGATCATGACATGAGCCGAAGTTGGACACTTGACCGACTGAGCCACCCAGGCGCCCCAAGACTGTGGATGTGGTTGTTCCTGTCCCATTGCCTCTTGTGAGGTTAGCGCTAGCAAGGGTAGAGATAGGCTGGCATGAAAGGAGCTTGGAGATGGGGCTCTAAATGCCACCACCAGGATAACTCCTCAGACTCGGAGGGACCATCAGGTGTCCTGGTGGTTTGTCAAGGGACCGTGGGGGGCGAGGGGGAAGGACCCCAGAGAACTGCCTGCCTACTCCTGCCTACGCTCTGCCCGTGTTCATCTCCGGATCGCTAAATAACGTCTCCCTGTTTCTTTGCGTTAAAGGTCAGCATTCAGCAGCGGTGTGTGGCCTGTTTTCAAACACGCTGCATCAGGTCAAGGCTAGACGAGAAAGGAGCTGTAATACAGATGAGAGAAGGGAGAAATTCTAGAATTCTAGAGACGAAATAGTCAGACCTTGGGCACTAAATGTGGCAAGTGAGCACGAGTGGCAGAAAGAGGCAAATTCACCCTGGTTGAGGCCCTACTGTGTGCGAGGCACTGCACATACATAGTAGGATTTATGTGAGGCAGCCTTCATTAGCCCCACCTCATGAGAAATCAAGTCTCAGAGAGGTGAAGTGACTTGTCGAGGTCACACAGCTAATAAGGAGGAGGTCAAGACACTGCCCATTAACATAAACCATTTTTTTCCCCCTGGTTTAAGCAGCATAACCTAGTCTTCAAATGAAATCTGAAACAAAAGCCCAGCATATAAAACAGATCTGCTCTCATGGGGCGCCTGGTTGGTTCAGCCGGAAGAGCGTGCGGCCCTTGATCTCGGGGTCATGAGTTTGAGCGTCACGTTGGATGTAGAGATTACTTCAAAAAATAAATACACTTTTTTTTTTAAGTTTATTTATTTTATTTTGAGAGAGGCAGAGACAGCACAAGTTGGGGAGGGGCAGAGAGAGAGAATCCCAAGCAGGCTCTGCACCATCAGCACAGAACCTGATGGGGGGCTTGAACCCATGAACCGTGAGATCATGACCTGAGCTGGAACCAAGAGTCCGACACCTGACCAACTGAGCCACCCAGTGCCCCTAAATACACTTAAAAAAAAAACAACAACAGATCTGTTCTGGTTAGAAAAGGATAAAGGGAAAGGCAAAACTATGGAGACCGTAAGAAAATCAGTGGCTGCAGAGGGTTAGAGGGAGGGATGAACAGGTGAAGCACAGAGAATTTTTAGGGTATAGAAATGGCTCTGTACGATACTATAATGGCAGATACGTGTCATTGTACATTTGTCCAAACCCATAGGATGTACAACACCAAGAGCGAACCCTAAAGTCCACTATGGACTCTGAGTGGTGATGATGCGTCATCACTTGTAAGAAACATCCCACTCTGGAGGTGTTGACCGCGGGGAGGTTACGCGTGTGTGGGGGGCAGAGGGATGTGGGGAGTCTCTGTACCTTCCTCTCAATTTTCCTGTGACCCTAAAACTGCTCTAAAAATAAAGTCCATGGAAATTTTCTTTTATTATTTTCTAAAAAAGTTTTAATGTTTATTTTGGAGACAGACAGAGATAGAGCATGAGCAGCGAAGGGGCAGAGAGAGAGGGAGACACAGAATCTGAAGCAGGCTCCAGGCAGTGAACTGTCAGCACAGAGGCCAACGTGGGGCTCGAACTCATGGTCCGCGAGATCATGATCTGAGCCAAAGTCAGATGCTTAACCGACTGAGCCACCCAGACACCAGAAATTTTCTTTTAGAAAGGATGAGGGATCTCTGGTCCCCCCCAACCCCCACCTCACTCTTCCCTTTGGAGGTCCCTGATGCCACCAAGGGTCTTTCAAGGCACAGGCAGTATGAAAGCCACCATCCCCACCACGAGAGGACAACCCCTTCTGTGAAGAACCCAGAGCAGCCTTCCGCAGGGTACGTTACATACGGGGTGCGGCCCTTTCTTCCACCCACTCTGATTTCTGTTCCTGGGACTCCTCCCCCAAATGGATAGCAGGGATCTACCGCCCAGAGGACGATCCTTCCAGGCGTTAGCCCCACCTGACACCTCTCAAGTCATAAGGAGCTCACATAACTAGAACGTGTTTGCCCCAGACCTCCGGGGGATCCCCTCCAGCCCAGACAGCATCTCAGGCCAGCTACCCTGCGGGAAGAGAAAGAGTGTTTAGAGACAGATGTGGCCAGGACAGCTCTGGGGCCCGGAGCTCCTACACCTTCCATTGCTCAGAAAAGAGAACGAAAGAGAAAAAGAGGTTTCCTGGTTCCGTCTCCCTAGATGGCAGGCATTTTTTTTTTTTTAACTACTAAAATTCCTATTTATTTCCTTGTCTCAGAGGCCAACACAGTGCAGAACCCCCGGAGGTATTTAACAAAGGCACACTGAATAAAGAATTGTGAGGCCTGTAGGGGGATTCTCTCCTCATCAGCTAGGGACTCGCTGAACATAGTATAACAGTTGCAATAAGTGATTCAAAAGCAAGGAGGGGCACCTGGGTTAAGCATCGGATGCTTGACTTCAGCTCAGGTCATGATGTCATGGTTCATGAGTTCGAGCCCCAAGTCGGGCTCTGTGCAGACAGCTCGGAGACAGTGGCTCAGACCATCTCAAAGAACTGTCTTTCCGTCAGCAAAGTTTGGCTTCGAGTTGAGTTCCATCCCCTTGATGTGTGTGACTAATAGGACACAGCAAAAGAGATGTCATTGCAGTTTCTGACCAAAGCCTCACTGGCCCTAAAGTTTTCACATCCCGCCTCTTTGGAATGGAAGAGAATTTTCTGCCCTGCTGCGAGAAATCCGCGCTGCATGGAGAGGCCACATGCAGGTGCTCCGGCCCACAGTGCCGCCTAAGCCCCCAGCCAAACACAGCATCAACTGTGGCCATGGGAGACATACCATTTTGGACATCCAACCCCATTGGGTCTGCAGATGACTCCAGTCCCAGCCACCATCTGAGATTCCTGAGAGAGAAGGGCCCAACTGAGCCCAGGAAGCCTACAGAACTTTGAGAGGTACGTTCATTTCCTACGGCTGCCCTCCCACAGTACTATATACCGCGTGGCTAAAAACAATAGAAATTCATTCTCTCACAGTTCTCGATGCTAGAAGTCTGAAATCAAGGTGTAAGCAGGGCCATGCTCCCCCTGAAACCTCTAGGGGAGGGTCCTTCCTTGCCTCTTCCAGCTTCTGGTAGTTCCAGGTATTCCTTGCCTTAATGGCAACAAGATTCCGATCTCTGCCTCCAATGTCACATGGCCTTCTTCACTGTTGTCTCTGTCCAATTTCCCTCCTCTGGTGAGGACACCAGTTAGACTGGATTTGGACCCACCTTAATAACCTCATCTTAACTTGATGACAAAGATCTTATTTTCAGATAAGGTCAAATGAGGGTTAGAACTGCAACATATTGAGGCACCTGGGTGGCTCAGGCGGTTAAGTATCCAACTTCGGCTCAGGTCATGATCTCATGGTCTGTGAATTCGAGCCCCGAGTCAGGCTCTGTGCTGACAGCTCGGAGCCTGGAGCCTGCTTCGGATTCTCTCCCTCTCTCTCTCTGCCCCTCCCCCACTCGTGCTCTGTCTCTGTCTCTCAAAAATAAATAAGCATTAAAAATTAAAAAAAGAAAAGAACTATAACATTTTTTTTTGGGGGGGGGACACAATTTAACCCACAACCCTTGTACACAAGGGACATAAGCTGACTATCTAAAGGAAGTCAGCCTATGATTAAAAAGTGGATATGCAGATAACTGAAATGTGAGTGGAAGATTGTTTGACTTGCTTTTAGTATAGATTTAAATTGGGTTTTGCTCTGTCTTTCTTATGATGTATTCCCCATTAATGTCTACTTTTACAAGAGTCAAGGTCTTTATTCTAAGCCTGTGCTATATAAATAACCCAAGGCTAAGAGTCAGAAGAGTTGTATCTGTCCCTGACGAGCTGTGTGATCTCAGGCAAATCAACCAGCCACTCTGGGCATTAACTGCATTATTCAACAACCATACATTAGAATCCTACAATATCATGGCAGCAGTAGGGGATCAAGTGTTCACACAGCCCAATGTCTCATTTCACAGCCCAGGAAGTCAACCCATGTGAGGTGAAAGGAACTTCCAGTCATAAACCAGCTGTATTCTGATAGTATTCATCTGTTACATGAGGGGCTTGGGACAAATTTTCTCAAAGGCTTTTTCCAGTCATTAAGTGGATTCTGATTCTAAAACCATGAATCTATATTTTACCCACTTTCAATGAAAAAGAAATATTACATTCGACTCAGCTGACGCATTTCTGAGACTCAGAAGTTGTAACTGCCAAATTATGTCACCACAATTTCCTTGACTTTGATGCTTATGAATTATGAAGCCAGTGAAGAGAAAGTTTCATCAAACCATCAAAAGCTAAAAATGATTTTTTTTGTACTCTCAGTTTGCATGACTTTGAGGTTGCTGTTTTTGCTAGTCCTAATAATGTCTCCATGTTTTTTTTTTTTTCAACGTTTATTTATTTTTGGGACAGAGAGAGACAGAGCATGAACGGGGGAGGGGCAGAGAGAGAGGGAGACACAGAATCGGAAACAGGCTCCAGGCTCTGAGCCATCAGCCCAGAGCCCGACGCGGGGCTCGAACTCACGGACCGCGAGATCGTGACCTGGCTGAAGTCGGACGCTTAACCGACTGCGCCACCCAGGCGCCCCATGTCTCCATGTTTTTAAAAGCCCCTCGAAGATCTCATCGTGGCATAGATGAAGCACAGGTCTCACCTACCAAGAACTCACTCAGGCTTGGAAAGGCACTCACTGCCTGATTTAATAGAAAAAAAAATAATTATTTGAGACTAACATGCAAAATAAAAGTATACATCACATATAAGTGATATATATACACATACATATATAATATATACATATGTGTATATAGCATATACTCATACATCACTTTCTTTGCAAATAGGAAGAGATCTCAAATGTTGTATGGGTATGTGTTAGAATTGTGGGTTTCAGATGTGTATTAGATTCAGCCTCCAGTTATGCCCAGTACCAGGGTACAACACTTAATAACCTGCAGGAACATTTGTATGAACGAATTGCTTTTGGAAACGAAAGGCACGTGATACAGCATGTAAGTTGATAGCGACACCAAGCATGTGCTGGGTAAAAAGATGCTTCAATAATGTACCAGGAGAAAATCTGGGTAAGTGGGCTTAAGATACAGTTTCAGACCGTACGATTTGCCACCGTAGCAAAATCCGAGAATATGAATCAGAATTAAAGAGTCATAAAATGAGAAAGTGTTTGCTACCTCGTCAGAGCACGATACCAATCGTGGGCTCCAAACGTGTCAGGAGCACGCAGGGACCATTTCTTTGTTCCTGGACGCTCATGGGCTCCTTCCCCTCTGTTCCCAAATCCTTGTGAAATGCACTTTTATAGCACTTGACCCATGCATAGTCATTATTAGTTTATAGTTCATGTCCCTGTCTAGGCTGTGAGCATCTGTGGGGAGGTAAATTATGTCTTAACTGTCTTCGTGTACCCAGGGTCTGCCCGTGCCTCGGGAACAGAAGGTGATCAATGAGCTGTGTTTCTCCAGTCCCTCCACCGACAGCAACAAAGATGCTGTGGGTGATGCAGACATGAAGAGGGAGCCGAAATAATGGGGATTTGAAACAGAACAGATTTTTCCTCCCAGGCAGCTATGGGTAACTGTTAACAAATTTGTCGTTCATTCATACCTTCCCCATCCATCTCTGTCTCGGCCGGCGGGGTAACTTCTAGCCTCTGGACTGCTGGGTGACGCCCTCCTTACCCGCCACCCGACGACGGCAGCCTCCGGGGCAGCTGTCTCCCCGAAGCACCTGCCACAGACTCAGACGGGAGCAGAGAACCGCCTTCCGACCACAGGTCCTCCTTCCCACCAGCTTCCGCAGAGTCCGGAGCCTGACTCGGACGTGGCAGTGATGAAGGAGAGGGACGTTTTCTCTCGAAAAAGAGTTCTGGAAGCAGAGATCTTAGTGCACCTCCATTGGGCCATACCCTTGCCAGGGATCCTTCTGCGCAAAAGGGAGAGGCCCCCCTCCCCCCCCCCCCCCGCCCTAGACAGGATCTCCTATCCCAGCTACAGTCCCCCGTCCACCCACGGGAGATGGCAGTTCAACTGTCACAGCCACGCGTCGTCCCCTCCCCGTTCCCAGATCGGGGACAGTGAGGGTCCGTGTCCTGGTTCCCTGCAGCACGGTCAGCGGTGCCAGGTCCCAGGCACTGGGCCTGCTGCTCCCTTCCCACAGGAGGACGAGAGCCAGCTGGACGTCACTTGTGAAGGTGGAGCTGGAATCTGCTTGGTGACACCTCGCCAGCAGGTCCTGCCAAAGCCTGAGCTGGTTGCCCCGCGGCTGCCTCACGAGTTGTACGAGAAGCTTCTCCCCTAATTGTCTTTTCCTCCCCGGTCCTTTTTGCCAGTGAGCCAACGGGAGCCTGGCTCTGCTCTTCACACAGCTCTGGGTCGGACAAAAGGCACAGCTGGTGACCAGGCAGCAGGCTTCGTAGAGACTTTTCTCTTTCCCTTTCCCACTGCTTTCCTTTCCCACTGCTTTCTTTCAAAGGCATCTCGTAAATATCCGCCGAACCAAGGGGGGGCTCCTCCCATCTGCCTGGTACTTTCTGCATCACTAGTCCCTTCCGTCTTCCAGGGAAAGGTAGGCTTTGCTCCCGCCCTGCTCTCCTTCTCTGGTTTGGAGGCCGAAAGCTTCTGGTGAGCCCCGGTCTTGTCTAAAGAGGTGTCAGGAATGTTGCGCGCCGCCCCACCACAAAAAAAGAAAAGATTAAGAACGGACAATACTCTGAGGTTGGCGATGGCCTGGGTCAGGTGGAGTCCTTCGACAGAGGAGTTGCGGAGAGAAGTAACCTAAGGCTGTGTGTAGGGTGCCCCTGTGGATCAGGCGTTTTCAGGTCCTCTGATTCACACCTCTTCCTCGCAATCGCCTCAAGAAGAGGGCAGGGTTCCCATTTCACAGACGCGAAAATGGTGGCCCAGAGATAGTAACTAGCCTTCCCAGGCTCCTTCAGCTAGCCCCTCCTGGCTGTCTACGAGAATAATTTGTTCTTGTTTCATTTGATCACATGGCTACACTTCATGTTCCTGTGCTCATTCTAGTCTCCTGTTTACGCAGAAGTCTCACAAATTTCAAGCATTAGAGAATTCTGGCTGGGAAGTGTCCAGCAACCTTCCTGGGTCAGCGTTCAAAGCAAGTACATCAGGGAGGGCAGACTTCCCAAAGCATAGTCTGCGTAGCTGGGTCCAAACTGTTACCAAGCTGCCCAGAGGAAAATACAAAAACTAACCACCTCAAAACTTCTAAGGCCAGGCTTTTCAACCTTGACACTGCTGATATTTTGAGGCTGATTATTCCTTCGTGGGGTGGGGGGCGGGGCCCGTGCTGTGCATTGTGGGACATTTAGCAGTATCTCTGGCCTCAGCCCACCAGACACCAGTAACACCCCCTCCCCAGCTGCAACAGCCAAAAAATGTCTCCAGACATTGCCCCCTGTCCCCTGGGCGCAGAATCATGCCCACCCCCCTGGCCAGTTGAGAGCCCCTTTTTAAAAGCAATTTGCCCAAGGGATTTTCTATCTTTTCAATCCAATACTAAAAACATTGGACCTTGAATTTTGTATGTCTTCCTTGTTTTTTTAATTTCATCTCTCCAGCAATTCATTTTTAATGATTTTATTCAAGTATCAGTCTGCAAAGGCATGGGGGAAACAAAAAAAAGCAAAACAAAACCGCTGTTTCCCCCTCAATGGTTGGAGAAGCCCTGTTTGGGGGAAGAATATAACAGACACCCTTGGGAGAAGGCCACCGAGGGGAGACAAGAACTATCCCACCAGAATCCTGTCCTATCCTGACCGATAACTGGGGGGGAGGGGGTGGCCCTAAACAGAGCCTTTTAATATTAAATTTTTGAAAACCATGTGGCAAAGACACAAACCCTCCTCGCCACCTCCCCCCATGTGACACAGCTCCCCTTAAGGTTTACCAGCTTCTCATCTCATGCCCCCCCTCCTCTTTCCTAGTCTGGCCAGACAGACATCCAAATGTCCTCCTTCTCTCCCTCTGACAATGGATTTTCAAATGGTGGCAAACCTTTTGCCCTTTCAGACAGCGCACGCAGGAAGGAAGCAATCTTGATGGATTATAGCAACTAGATTACTTTCAAGCTCTTGGCAATACTGTTTTTATTGTCGATGTCACCCACTTCAGCTCTGTATATTAATATGTCTTTTTCTGATGACAAAAGAAATACACGCTTGTTGTAAAATTTGAGTATCATCGAAATCTGTAACTCGAAAGGTAAAAAGAAGTCTCATCTCACTCTGCCCGGCTCCTCATCGTGAGCACCGAGGTTAGATCATCTTCCAGAACTGTGTGTACCTATAGATGTGTGTATGTGTGTATGTGTGTATTTATATTTATATACATATTAAATATATATATTTAAACAAATGGAATCATACTATGTATTCCGGTCTGTAACAATTGTCCTTAGATATTAAAGGTTGCATAAAAAAGAAATGCCAGGCAAAGGTTCTGATGCTAAAACGAGAACAACTGCAAAATCATATATTTGTAAAGCAAAGAATTACTGAGAATATACCTCTCCAGATTTCAGAAATGTGAAAATCTGCCGACGTGTAGCCATATGGTAAGTATGTTTATTTCCTTAAAGTTCACCCAAAAGGATTGTTCTCATGCAGTATTTATTAAAATGTATGTTTTCTGTCTAACGTTATTGAACAAAACAAATATTTCCCTGGACCAGCCTAACCATCTTATTAACTGTAAATTGCATTATCTGAAATGCAATCAATATTCTTCTGGTATACAATGCTCCTAACATATAATTCTAAACCACATTAGTACAGGGAGAAGCCTGCAGAAGATTTAACAGGCTTTGTCTTGCCTAGCTATTGTTCAGATTTCTTCATCCAGACCCTGCAGTCTGAACTGAGCATTAATTATCACCGAGAGCAGGGAAAATGTCATTTAAAAAAAAAAAAAAAAACAACTGACAGTCGTAGGTCAAGAAATGGCACTTTTAGGTTTGGATACCCAAATCAAACATTCCTTCCAAGAACATGCTGTGAGCGTATTTTCTATATTCCAAGTTCTGAGCTGGGGGCTGTGGGTAAGCCGAAGGTAGTAAAGGTGTGGTCTCTGCCTTTGCAGAGGTCTCTTAGGACACGATTTCTCCCTTTAAGAAAGAATATACTGGGGGCACCTGGGGCACCCAACTCTTGATTTCAGCTCAGGTCATGATCTCACGGTTTGGGGGATTAGGGCCCCACGTTGGGCTCTTTGCTGACAGCACAGAGCCTGCTTGAGATTCTCTCTCTCTCTCTCTCTGTTTCTTTTTCTCTCTCTCAAAATAAATAAATAAACTTTAAAAAGAAAAAGAACATACTGTGAAACATTTTATTCTTTGGTGATTTAAGCTCACATACTGGATATCAAGTAAGCATTTTTGCTGATTAAGTACCTATTAATATCACTTTCTCAGTGGATGTAGACATCTCTTACCTCACACTGACTATAATTTTTTAAAGTTTTCTTAAATTGAATTCCTGCTAAATGAATCCTACCCTTATAAAATCAGACAGGCTTTCCCGAAACAAAACAAAACAAAACAAAGAGAGCACTGTCTTGGAATGCAAGAGAAGTATAATTTAAAAAGCAGGCGTCTAAAAAATCGCACGTACTGAAAATGCATGCATTGAGCAAACACTCAATAAATTTTCATTGTTGAATTAACATATGAATAATATTAATATTGGCCATATTTTTCAAATTCCTCTTTGTCCATAAAGGGCTTACCCACTTCCTAAGTCTGACTTGGAAAATGCCAACACAACCATCCGTGTGAGAGGAAATCTATCCAGAAACCCTGCCAGGAATTGGGTGTCTGTTTCACATCCAGTCTCACTGTAGTTCCTGGGGCTTTAGGATTTGGTGAAGTTCTACCTCACACGCAAACCTCCCTACTTATTTGGCTGTGCCTCCAAAGGAATTTTTTTATAGGCCTTGCTTTAATTTACTTCTACAGTTTACTTTGGTCTTACCAATGTATTCGGTAAAGAGGTTAAGTGGATAGTTGATTCCTTCCCTAAGACTACGGACTCTAATATCCAAGCCTCGGGGTGGATGGTCTGATCTCTAAAAACACCGCTCTCTCCTTTCTGACCTGGTGAATCTGACCCAACGAACACCTCCACCGTTCTCACCAGAGAGGCAGCTCCAAGGCGACCCAAGTTTTCACTGAGGGTGGTCACTATCCGGTGATCAGAGATGCCTTCAATGCACAGTCTAATAGTAAATACACCCTTACGTGTGCAGACATGTTTACAACTACCACAAGTGTTGGATTTAAGATGATACACCTTTTGGGGCGCCTGGGTGGCTCAGTTGGTTAAGCTACTGATTTTGGCTCAGGTCACAATCTCATAGTTCATGAGTTCGAGCCCCACGTCGGGCTCTGTGCTGCCAGCTCAGAACCTGAAGCCTGCTTTGGATTCTGTGTCTCCCTCTCCTCTGCCCCTTCCCCTGCTTGCACTCTGTCTCTCTCTCTCTCTTTTTAAATTTTTTAAATGTTTTATTTATTTGAGAGAGAGAGAGAGAGAGAGAGAGAGAGAATGGGGGAAGGGCAGAGAGAAAGGGAGACACAGAATCCGAAGCGGGCTCCAGCCTCCGAGCTGTCAGCACAGAGCCCAATGCAGGGCTTGAACTCACAGACTGTGAGATCATGACCTGAGCCTAAGTCAGATGCTGAACCGACTGAGCCACCCAGGCGCCCCCCTCTCTCTCTCTCTTTCAAAAATAAACATTAAAATATAACAATAAATTTAAAAATAAAATAAAATTTTAAAAAGGATGACACATCTTTTACACAAATTTTGAAATTAATTACTAACTCTGTAATACATAAACGAATCTTTCTTAATTTTTCCCGTGGTAGCTTTTATGCTCTCTCCACTCTTATCCCAAAGCTTTGTTTACAAGGTCACCTGGGGGTGCCTGGGTGGCTCAGTCCGTTAAGCGCCCGACTTCAGCTCAGGCCATGATCTCACAGTTTGTGGGTTCAAGCCCCACGTCGGGCTCTGTGCTGACAGCTCGGAGCCTGGAGCCCACTTCGGATTCTGTGTCTCCCTCCCTCTCTGCCCCTCCCCCACTCACACTCTGTCTCTCTCTTTCTCTTAAAAATAAATAAACATTAAAAAAAGAATAATAATCCTGACTTCCACTAGTCACTGAAAGAAGAAAATCACTTAAACTCCTCCGTATAATTTGCCATAATATTCAAATTTACAGGCTTTAGATCAGGCTTCCCTTAGCAGGAGATGTTCTGTAGAAATCCTGAGACTCTCTACTGACATCATCGTCACATCAAAACCCCGACCTCACATACACACACACACACACACACACACACACACACGCCCACGCCCCCCCCCCCCCACACACACACACTCGCTCAGCTGATGAGATGTCAAGCCTACAGAATTTCAAATGACGTCAGCCACAGCTACTACAACGTTCTCGGCTGGCAAAATCTCACGATGAAGAGTCGGAAGTGTTTTAACAGTAGCCAGGAGTTCGTACCACAATTTCCTGCCAGGATGTCACCCCCCCGGTAAATTCTCCTCTGTCCAGGATTAGTTCCCCCAGCAGGTGCTACATCCTCCCTCCAGAACTTTCCTGGTGCACCCGATACTGTCAGTTACCCAGGTCTACAGGTAATGATTTTTTAAAGGGAGGAGCGATGGGAAGTGAGTCATTATAAGGTTGGTTTGGTGGGAAGGAGAGAACGGAGCCCTAGTTCTAGCTTTGTTATGTTATTATGGGGTGGAAAAAGATATATTGAAGTCCTAGCCCCCAGCACCCCAGAATGGGAACTTATTTGGAAATAGGATTTTTGCAGATGTAATTAGCGATGATGGGGGTCATACTGGAGTAGAGTGGGCCCTTAATCCAATATGGCTGGTGTCCTTACAAGAAGCAGGAAGACCACCATGGGACACACAAGGGAATGTCACGTGACTGCAGACGCAGAGACTGGAGGAGGCAGGGGTTGGAGAGATATATCTACAAGCCAAGGACACCAAGGGTTTCCAGCCACACCAGAAGCGGGAAGAGGCAAGGAAGGATTCTACCCAGAGTCTCAAAGAGAGGTTGACCCCGGTGACACCTTGATTTTGGACTTCCAGCCTCCAGAACTGTCTGACAATCTAGTTCTCTTGTTCTCAGCGCCCCAACTGGTGGCACTTTGTTAAAACAGCCATAGGAGACTGACCCAGGCACGTGTAGACATTGGACGAGACCCCCTCATCTTCCCGAGAGTTTTTGTCACTGTATAAAACAGGCTGGGGGGCGCCTCGGTGGCTCAGTCAGTTAAGCTCCAACTTCGGCTCAGGTCACGATCTCATGGTTCATGAGTTCGAGCCCCACATCAAGCTCTGTGCTGACAGCTCAGAGCCTGGAGTCTGCTTCAGATTCTGTCTTCCTCTCTCTCTGCCCCTCCCCGCTCACACACTCTCTCTCTCAAAAATAAATAACGATTAAAGCAATTTTTAAATAATAAAAAAATAAAACAGGCTGTGAGGCAGGTGCCACAGGACTGTGGGGAGCCTTTTGTGTAAAATAACTAGAAAACTCTGGTTATAATTTGTTTCTGTTCAATTCTTTTCTAAAACTAGCTCAGAAAGGGTGGGGCAATGATTAACCGTCATTTGGTGGTTCACACCCAGGACAAGTTCGGTCACATTCTGAGAGCAGAACGCAGTGCCAATTCCTTGCGTGGATGTGGAACAGATCCCGGCCCATGAGGGGGTCCAGCCACCTGGCACAGCGTGTCCTGGGCACTGCCGAAGGGCAGGTTACGTCTTCAGGAAGAAATTCTGAAAGCAACACTGATTTTACTCCTCACACCGGCAAACCAAATGAGCACAAGTTTTACTGAAGACCACAAAAAAGTCTATCTACAGTGTTCTGAGGATGAGTTGACCTTTACCGCTTTCTAGAAGGTCTAGGTGTCGATTTGCACCAGCTTGAGGTTTTTGCCTCCATTTTTCTTTGATTGTTTTAGATTTCACAAGTAATTTGTAAATTACGCTCTCCATTTAAAAGATTCAAATGAGGGGCGCCCGGGTGGCTCGGTCGGTTGAGCATCTGACTTCTGCTCAGGTCATGATCTCTCGGTTCGTGAGTTTGAGTCCCACGCATATATCAGCACGGAGCCCACTTTGGATGGTCTGTCTCCCTCTCTCTCAAAAATAAATAAACACTTAAAAAATGAAATAAAAAAATAAAAGACTTAAATGAGGCGCGCCTGGCTAGCTCAGTCAGTGGAGCACGTGACTCTCGGTCGCGGGGTCAACGGGTCAAGAGTTCGAGCCTGCCTGTTGGGGGCAGAGCCTCCTTAAAAAAAATTAAAACTGAAAGATCCAAAAGATCCCCTCAACTCACCCCATTCTAAACGTCACTCTCTTTCTAAACCTAAGCCTCCATAAGCCTGTAGAGTTGTCCTTTCCCCCTTAGACACGGCCTGTATATTCAATCTGAATTTCGTCACAGTATAAGCTCTTCACGTTGTGCTCTGAGAATTTTGAGCTTTTATGATTTAGGTTGGGTATTCGATAGAAACTGTAAGTACCCTTTAAAAATTTTTTTTATGTTTATTTATTTTTGAGAGAGAGAGAGAGCACAGGGAGGGGAGGGGCAGAGAGAGGGGGACACAGAATCACAAGCAGGCTCCAGGCTCCCAGCTGTCAACACAGAGCCCCATGCAGGGCTCGAACTCACAAACCACGAGATCATGACCTGAGCTGAAGTGGGACGACTGAGCCACCCAGATGCCCTATAAGTACCTTTTTAAAGCAATTTGCATTTAACGTTAGGGCCCTGTTGTTACACAACTATGTACAATATAATCATACAGGTCTTACGACAAATGAAGACCGATGTCGTACAGAAAAAGACGAGCTACACCTCGGAAGCTAACAGCAGTTAAAAGTCCATGTTGGCCATGAAAGGAAAGTTCAGAATGCCCGTGAATGCGGTTTATCATTTCTGTCATGTCTACGAGTTCAGTGATTAGGGTTAGAAGGTTCCAAACTGAGTATGGGCTTGACAAAGATTCTATAAGCAACAAATGGAACCTGCCATCAAAATTGTTCCCTTGTTTACCTTAGGTCACGGGGCCTCTCTTGCAAGCCCAGAGTCCTTTTCTTTTTTTAAGTAGGCTCCATGCCCAACGTGGGGCTTGAACTCACAACCCTGAGATTGAGAGGTGGCTGTGCTACCAGCTGAGCCAGCCAGGCACCCCTTACTCAAGTCTTGTTTGTATCCTTTTTCCCCTCTGTGCAGCCGATCCACCCACGCCCTTCCTGAATGTATGTTGGCTTTGACCTTCCCAGAGCCACAGTAGGGCCTTCATGGCCTCTCCCCTAAATGGTGCCTGCCATCTCCTGACCAGACACCCTGGCCCCCCGGTGCCCTTGAAAACTTCCAGGCCCAAAGCTTCTTTGTCCTGCTATAGGAGATGAAGTGGGCCCAGTATTTTCTGGGGTAAAGATTTGAAGTTCTAATTAGTTCTCATAGGAAAAATGTGGCCACGCCTTCAGGTTCTCGGTTGGCCACCTCCTCATGGGCTGGCTGACTCCCCACGTGTGAATTCTTGGGTACCGCACGTAATGAGAATAAGTCCAGTTTTATGGGAAACGAGATTCATAATTTCCACCATATTCTCAAGGACTTTCTTGATGCCACAAAAAAAGGCATAAGAATCTTTAAATATTAGAATCTCTTCTGAATTTCAACATTGGCCGGAGAGCAGATTTAAATTGGCTACTCATTCATCCACCCTTTAAAATAAAGGTAGGGACGGGGTGCCTGGGTGGCTCAGTCGGTTGAGCATCCGACTTTGGCTCAGGTCATGATCTCCCAGTTCGTGGGTTCGAGCCAAACGTCAGGCTCTGTACTGATGGCTCAGAGCTTGGAGACTGCTTCGGATTCTGTGTCTCCCTCTCTCTCTGCCCCTCCCCTGCTTGTGCTCTGTCTCTCTCTCTCTCTCAGAAATAAATAAACATTAAAAAAAAATTTTAAATAAAGGTGGGGGGGGGTTGCCTGGCTGGCTCAGTCGGTAGAGCATGCAACTCTTGACCTCAGGGTTCTAAGTTTGAGCCCCATGCTGGATATACAGATTACTTAAAAATTAAATCTTTTTTAAAAAAATTTTTAAATAAAGGTGACAGGGCCATATATTGCCCTACAGCAGGATCAATCCTTCATCGAGGTAAGTCACAAGATGAGAATACAACGGTACAGCCATGGCTTCTTGGGAAATGCCGAGCTTGACCCATGGTTCCTAGCTCTGACCCTGGCTTTGTATTATCAGGTTGTTTTCAATTTGCTTAAATTTCCCCACAACACTCACTACCATCTAACACGCTATGTCTTCTAGTTATTTATTTTTTTTTGTCTGTCCCCCTCCATTAGGCTGTAAGTTTCATGAAGGTGGTAGGAACTCAATCCGTTTCAGTTGAATGAATGAATGAATGAATGAATGAATGTCATATTCTCCCACCATCCAGTGGAACTCTCCACATTACCTTTACTCCATCTCAGTCTCTCTGTCCACATCTAAATTCATCCGGACTCCGATCTCCCATTTCCAATTGCCTCAAATCTTCTCCTCCTCCTTTTAGTCACTGCTGCCACCACCATTTTGCCCCGTGACCCATGAATTAGCTTCCTAAATAGTCTCCCTGGCTTAGCTCTTCCCTTGGTACACCCTAAATTGCCATGTCATATTCGTTCCTAAAAATATCACTTGGATAATGTCCCTCCCCACTTCCACTAGCACCCCCCACAAAAAAGGGAAGCAATCACAAGGGCTCTAAAACACAAGATGATAACTTCCTCTTTATACTTCTCTGTTTTTTCTAATTTTTCCACATTAAAGGTATCCTCCTTTTACTATAAAAGGTTATGGAAGAGAAGACCCCAAAAGGCTCCCTCGTGCTTCCACAAAGACTCTCCACCATGTGGCCACCACTGTTCCCATGCCCTCCATTGCCCTGCCTGCCTCCTCCGAACGGTCTCCACCCTTCTACACACAGAGGAAGCTGAACTCCGCCCTGAACTTCAGTGACAGAGTCTCCCTCAGATCTCATGAGAGGAAACTAGATGGGTCGGGGCGATTCCAAGGCACGAGGGGCTACAGACGTCATCAGACGGAAGCCATAGGTAGAAGTCGCACATCTGACCAAAGAAGAAGCCCCAAAAGCAAACACTGGAGGCCTTGGTTACACTGCTCGCTCCAGCACTCTGAAATTCCTTCTTCTCGCTCCATTATGCTTCATTTGAACTTGCAGCGTTGCACTGATTTTTCTCCCCACTTGCTTTTTTCACGTGAGCGTGGTCACTGTGCTTTACCACTCAACAAACCGTAAGAAATCTACAATGCAAGCCCTCCTCTGCGGATAAAGGAAATTGATTTTTTAAATCCATTTGGATTCACCAGAAACCAACTGCCTTTTAACACCCATCTGAACTCCTACCTAATTATTTTTAGGGCTCTGGGCTAGAAAGCAAATTGCATTATGTTCTTCTAAAAGTATATACTTACAGAACCATCTGCAGTCCCTTCAAAGTAAGTCACTTCTGGAATACATATTGTTATAAACTCTATTAGATCATAGAATTACGGGGCTGGAAGTGATCTAGAGAACTGACAAATCCCCACAGTCTTCAAAACCACATATTAACTAGGCCAGAAACTAAAAGGCTTGTTCAGAAATTTCCTGCTGCTTCCACAGCCCCAAACCGTAAAAATATTTTTCGTGTAGAATGAGACCAAATCCATAAGCATTTTATTTTTTCATGTTTTTTTAAATTTACATTTGAGAGACAGAGAGAGAGAGAGCGAGCGAGTGAGGGACGGGCAGAGAGAGACAGAGACACAGAATCCGAAGCAGGCTCCAGGCTCTGAACTGTCAGCATAGAGCCCCACATGGGGCTCGAACTCACGAACCGTGATATCGTGACGTGAGCCGAAGTTGGAGGCTCAACTGACTGAGCCACCCAGGCGCCCCCATAAACATTTAAAATTAAAAAAAAAAAAAAAAAAAGGAATTCAAGAAGACTTTTCCAGTGCTAGGACCCATGATTGCTCCCCTTGCGAAGGACGAACTTCCTCAGGAATCACGTGGACGTCGGAGGCCAGCCCCACCCTTTCCAGTCCTACACTGTCACTAGGTTATCAGACTCAGTAGCCACCAGGAGCCAAATGTCACCAACAGAGTTGACCCCCACCCATGTTGCCATGACAGAAGCCGGCAGAAAGGACAGGCTCTGCGACATTTATATCCAAACACCGGCCGGACTCATTCTAACCTGGACAAGTGCTCAGAAGCATGTTTTTATACAGTAAGAGCAAGTCAGGCCCTACTCTAAAATGAAACGTGTAGTAGAAGTCCCAGTCTCCCTCCTGTTGCCCTCCCCCACCCCATGCTGGCTTTTTCGCCTCTCTCCTCGGACGTTCAGACCTCCCAGAACCTCCACCTTCAGCGGGAACAGCCAGACGCACTCAGCGTTCATTCGTCCAGCGCGGGTTCTTGGAGCAGCGCGCCCCGTACTCTACATGGATATTCTCCTCTGTTCTTCACAGCAGGACTCTGGTGAGCATCCTCTGATCCTCGTTCAGCGGGTAAAGGATCTGAGGCACAGAGAAGCTTGGTAACTTGCCCAAGGTCACACAGCTAGTAAGCAGTAAACGGAGCAAGAGACTTGGACCCAGAGGTCCAATGTCAGCAGCCACGCTCTTAGGCTACCTTATTCAACCTCCTCACGGGCCTGGGGCCTCCCAGCGCTGATGGGAACGGTGCTCAGTGTTAGGAGGGGGTAGAAGGTGGTGCGATGTATATAAGGAGAGAGCCTGACCCGCTCTGGGGACAGGAATAGCTTCTCTGAGAGTGAGACGTTGCAGCTGGGGCCAGCAGATTGGAGAGTCAACCGTGGAAAGAGGTAGGGAGGCACACTTCAGTCCAGGAAGCCAATCATTCATTCATTCATTCATTCAGACACTGAACTGCCACCAGCTGCCTCTCTCGGAGGCATCGGCATCTACAGTCCGTTCCGAGGCAGGAAGCAGAGGCTGAAGTTCAAGCACTTGTTAACCCTAGAAATACTGACCCCGTGTGGTTCCATCGTTAACCCAGGGAATCAAGAGCCGCTGGAGGCTGTTGGGCAGGTGGATGAGGATACTTCCCTCTCTTCCTGAGATTGTACGGCAGCCGCCTGGCGGGCAAGGCCATCCCTAGATGAAGGCCCTCCTCCGGTTCGTGTGCTGGTTACTAAGCCTCTCTTCAAGGAAAGAAGCCAAGTGCCCCAGACTCTTGCTGCACTCCGTGTACAGGGATGGCTGAGGTGACATCTAAGCCACTCTCTGCCACTGAGTTTGGGGGAGGGATCTACTGAGCCCCTCCAGCCTCCCTGGGGCCACCCGGTGTTTGATTTACAGACCTGATAATCAGACGGTGACACAGGCCTGCTCCCTATAAGAATTCAGTTGTGCACCTTGTAAGTCCCTTACACTTGAATTTCAAAGTGTAACACACCAGGCAGTGCGGTTTACTCTCTGGTCATTGTTAGCATCGTGGGAAAAGATACTATCTGAGCTGGAACAGACCTCTGAGAGCAACTCGTACAGCGTTTACCAAAGCGTGTTCCATGGAACCCTGGCCCAGAGGGCTGCTCTACCAAGAAGAAATGGGCTCGTGATATCAGCTCCCAAACCAAGTGCATCGGCCTCCACACCTCAGAAACCTTCTCCGTATCAGTATCACTTGCGGCGCCCTCCTGGAACGGGTGCCCGGATCCCCCCCAATCCCACCAGAAACCGGGGCACTGTTTCTCACTACGCTCTTTCCCTGACTTCTTGCAATTCCTCCCCAGAGCTGTTCTCAGAGCTGGCCGCTTTTGCCCCATTTTCACACCCATCACCCAGCGTCACCGGCACCCCTCCTCTAAAATATCACAGGCCTCCCATTGGTTCTGTCTATTCCCCACAAAGTAGCCGGAAGGGTCTCTGCAATGCACACAAATGTCACTCCCCCAGTTAAAATTTTCGATAGCTTTTTGTCTCTGCCCTAGGACACAGCCCCAAATCCCCCCAAAGGCTTTTAAAGTTCCATAATCATCTGGAGTCAGGCCTTTCTCCGATTTCTCCAGCAGTCCGTGCCCTCTCCCCAAATAAAATGTTATTTGCGTTTTTCTGTGCCACTTTTTCCCCTAACCTACCACTGTCAGGGCTCCAAGCTCCTGACGGCTGCCCCTCCGCTGCCCCCTGACTCCCCCTCATAGCTCCCTTGGAATCCCCCATGGTGTGTTTTTGTGACACCCATGAACTTCACTGGGTGGGGTCTACTGGGGGGGGGGGGCTCCGCCTCGCATGATGCCTGGCTTAGGAGGTGTTCACTAAATGCTACTGAATAACCGGTAATATTAGAGGGAAAATAGAATGTAAAAATTACACCTGATGTAGCTCAGAATTGCCTAAACACATGGGCCCATGGGATTCCTCTCTCATTTAGCCTTGCCAAACTTGTGCTTCTCAGAGTGTTCGGGGGGCAAGCGGGTCCAGCGCGTGTCTCTCATTTTATGGATTTCTGGGGCCCAGGCTGGTGGAAAGAGCTACCCAGGGTCACTTAGCACGTTAGTTCTTGAAAGAGCACAGGTTGTTCTCAGAAAATAACCTACAGCATAGAATTTAACTATTTTAACGCTACCTGGAGATGTGTTAAAGCTAAGAAAACCCACAGAAATTAGAAACCTTCATTAAGAGGGAACAGCCAGGCAAGGGAGGTGAAAGACTGGTTTTTCATCACTCACACTGAAATAAAATTGATTAAACAGTTAAATGAGGGGCGCCTGGGTGGCTCAGTCGGTTGAGCGTCCAACTTCAGCTCAGGTCACGATCTCAGGGTTCATGGGTTCAAGCCCTGGGTCAGGCTCTGTGTTGACAGTGCAGACCTTGTTTAGGACTCTATCCGTCTCTCTCTGCCCCTCCCTTGCTCATGCTCTCTCTTATTAAAAAAAATAATAATAATAAATAAATAAATAACTTGAGTTGTCTCATTCCTATGTGTGGCCCACCTGGCAGATACGTCTTTCTCTAGCTGTATGAATACGGCTAGCTATACAGTTGACCCTTGAACAACTCAGGAGTTAGGGGCGTCGATCTCCCCCACCTGCCACAGTCCAAAATACGCACAGTACTTCTGACTCCCCCAAAACCTAACTACTGATAGCCTACTGTTGACCAGAAGCCTGACCAATAATAGTTGATTTACACTTATTTTGTATGTTATATATATATTGCAGGTTGTATTCTTACAATAAAATAAGCTACAGGGAGAAAATGTCATTAACCAAAACATCAGGAAAAGAAAATACATTTACAGTACTATATGATAAAAAAATACATACCTATAAGTGGACCCACAAAGTTCAACCCTGCGTTGTTCAAGATAGCTTTGACTAGATAGCTTTAAGGACAAAAGGAGGGGTGCCTGGGTGGCTCATTCGGTTGAGCATCTGACTTTGGCTCAGGTCATGATCTCACGGTTTGTGAGTTCAAGCCCCGCGTCAGGCTCTGTGCTGACAGCTCAGAGCCTGGAGCCTGCTTCGGATTCTGTGTCTCCCTCTCTCTCTGCCCCTCCCCTGCTCACACTCTGCCTCTCTCTCTCCAAAATAAATAAACATTGAAAAAAAATTTTAAAGAGAAAAGGAGGTATCATTAGCATAAATCCAGGAAAATAGAAACGCATAACAGGAAAGGAAGAGGACACTGATGCAATGTTGGCCAGTTATTAAAATTAAAACTCTGGAGAATCAGACTCAGCAGTCACTAATGAACGAATTCACACAAAGCTTTACTGAGGCATTAGATTAAGCGCCCTGTAGCTCAGAGAAGGTAACTACTCCATTTTTTTTTAATGTTAACTTACTTATTTTGAGAGAGAGAGAAAGACCATGAGACGCAGAGAGAGAGGAGAGAAAGAATCCCAAGCAGGCTCTGAGCCATCAGCACAGAGCCCCACTCGGGCTCAATCCCATGAACCCCGTGAGATAATGACCTGAGCACAAATCAAGAGTCAGATGCTCAACCAAGTGAGCCACCCAGGCGCCCCCTCTGCTCTGTTTTTTACAGTATGTGGCCCCAGGAGATGTTTTGTTTTGTTTTCAAATAAGTTTCAATTTTAATAAGACCCTCTACATACACATTTGCTACTGAAAATTAAACTAGCACATCAAAAAAAAATGCATTACGATTCCAATTTTTGAAAACCAGAAAATCTAGTCTTTGCACCCTGCCCTAGTTATAATTACGGTCTAGCCAAACCACCCAGTATTTTCTCTATGTGCCTCCTGCACAAGTTACTTGGCTTCCAATTTGATGTTAGGTTTTATCCTTTTTTTTTTTTTTAACATCTTTTAAAAAATGTTTTTATTTATTTTTGAGAGCAAGAGAGCCTGAGCGGGAAAAGGGCAGAGAAAGAGAAAGACACACACACACAGAGAATCCGAAGCAGGCTCCTGGCTCCGAGCTGCCAGCACAGAGCCCTACTCTACAAAGCGCTAGTCGGACACTTACCCAACTGAGCCACCCAGGAGCCCCCGGTTAGGTTTTATCTTAATGACTTCAGGCTTCTCAAACACACAGGCAACCCTCAAAACCTACTAGTGCTTCCTTGGCTCAAATCAAAAAGTGGAACTAAAGCATCCTGAAGTCATTCGAATGCATACTACAGGATTCCTCACAAATCACTGATATCAAGGTAGAAAAGACAAGACAGAGCCAATATCCTAGACTATCAAAATATTATACCATTGAAAGCCTATTGACAGACAGAAGCTCCTTCTAGATCTTTGGATTCCAGTAGAAGTTGATGCTCAGGACTCAACTTGCTACAAAGTAGCCTGGAAAGAACGATATAGCCCAGAAAGAGTGAGAAAAACTGAAACTCCAACAAACCGCGGCAAGTGAAAGAACAGGAAACGTTATGTACTTTCTCTGATTTACTGACCTGATGGGAGTTGTTTTGAGGGTGAAATGAGCTAATACTAGTAAAGCTCTCAGTACAGTGCTCGGCAGGGACGTAAATCTCAAAAAACAAAACAAAACCAAAAAAACATTAAAAGAGAGCTGACTTACCTTGGACATTGCAGATCTAGGACTGAGACCATTTCTATAAAGATCAAGGGCTAACCTCCTCTCCCCCACTCCCACACCCCATCAACCTCTTTGATCAGTACTTGCTCCGAGATTTCCTGTTAATTCCTTCAGGTCAGTAGAGGAGGAAAAAACTTTTCCTGGACCCTCTCACTTGCAGTGTCCCGCTCCATGAATTGCACTGACTAAAGACAAGTAGTAAGAGAAGAAAACAGAGTAGATTTGCGCGTGTAGCACTCAGAGCCGAGGGAACACTCCGTGATGAGTAACTCCAAGGTGGGGGTTAGAATTTGGAATTTATAGACTTAGTAGGGGAGAGGAAGTGGGAGGGGAAGGCTCTGTGGGAAGAACACACAGGATTCTTTCGGAAAGACAGATAGGTTTTCAGGAGAACAAATGAAGAGATGAGGAAGTTTGTGATAATGTTTGTCTGTACAAGTTTGGGGGGCGGGGTCTTTCTGTCTTCTGGAGAGCCATAAAACTCTCCCAGGGAGGGCATTTATGAGTAAGTAGACTTTCCCCAAAGAGGAAATCTATGGCAACTCTATTTCCCGGAAGTTGCTGCTTCTGGTGAGATAAGGGAAACTCCAGAAAGTCGATACTCCTCTGTGGATTCTCAATTGCCCTCAACTCAAAATAATTTCGTGTCGAAGTGGCATATTTTGGGGTGACATATCCAGATTCCCTTCAAGTACTGTAAGCATTACAAAGGGGAGAAAAAGCTGATGTGCTTCACCAACTTCTAAAGATACCAGAGATATAGAAAGAAAAGTGGAGTTGTTGTACAAGCTAAAGATTACTACTACAGAAATTCCTACCTTTGTCAAAACAAAGAATCCTAAAATTTGTAAGAATGCCACCAGAGTAATTATCCGCCTTTAAAATACAGCATTTGACAACCTAATACCTTTCTTAATCTACTGCCTTTCTTAAATTATATATATTTTTAATCACCGAGACAGCTACTTCAGACTTCAGAATCTAAGTTTTTTGTATGAACAGTTTTAGCAGTACAATTTTCAAATCTTACTACCTTAAATTGGAGGTTTTCTCCATTTTTCCAAAATTCTCAACCCAGCCCCAAAATTCCCAATTTCCAAAGTTTTTCTCACTAATCACAATAGGGAATTAGGAAGTCAGCTCGGCCTTTTTCTGAATAATTTCCTGGTTTTGTCCTTACAGGAAGAAAGAACAGTAAGTTAGTAGGAAAACCCTAAGAAATATGTTGATTAAGAGCTTTAGTTTGACGAGGTGCAGGAAATCTGTCAGTTTCCCCAACAGGAATTTTTTTTTAATTAAAAAAAAAAAACAAATCGAAACTATCCTTACCAAAAAATTCAGATGCTGCCGATATCCGAAGGGCTCATTTATTAAATCTATTTCATATTTTGGTTTCCAGGGCGTGATTCATATCTGACGTATAAAGCCAAGTTTCAACCCTACATCCTCCCTCGAAGCCCTCTCCCTAAAGAAAAAGAACTTCAAGTGTTCGTTGGCAATGTTTTTTAAGTGCAAAATACTTCGCGGGCAATCTCCTCTCAGTTTGTTAACTTTCACCACGAATATTTAAAGCTTTGAAAGGTCACCAATGGTTTTGCATTTGCCTAATCAGTGCTTTTAAAGGAATACCCCGGGCCTCTGGTGGGGGAGGGGGGGTCTAGAAAAAGTAATTTATGGGTGATTCAAGCTGCTGAAGAACTCCCAGGATAGGGCTTTTAGTGCACATGAGGTTTGGGGCGGGGGAGAAGGGAGTCTTGCTGGAGCCACCTGTTTCACTCCCTAACTCACCTTTAATCCCTAACCACTAGAGACGTGGGTGTAGACGTCCAGGATCTGGGGGGAAGGGGCTCCTAATGATAAAACGAAGCTGAAAGGTGGCACCTGCCAGGCCCGGGAGAGCGACCAGCAGGCCGGCGCCGGCGCCCCCTCCCTCCCCTGGCTGGCCACAAGCTCGCGACACTGACTCGAAACCCACCAGGACAGCGGGACAGCCCCGGGCGCCCCGCCTGCAGGCGCAAGGCGAGCGCGTGGCTCGGTTTCCTTTGCAGCTTAGCGCGCGACCCCTCCCAGCCCGGGGCCAGCTGTCCTCGCCCAGACCCAGGCGCCACCCTCACCCTCGTGGCTGCCAGCCACCCTCCCGGTTTACTTTCATATTCAGCTAGGCACTACCCACAATGCATTTGTAAAAACGAAATGCAAAAAAGGTTAGTAGGTAACGTAATTCTTACAGATACGACTTTAAAAATAGCGATTTTGTTTGGTTTACCTTCTGTTCTAATAGGGAAGTTGTACACGCCTTATTTTTCATGCTTATGGCATAGGCCATGAAAAGTCTCCTTACTTAGAAAATAGTCTGGATAGGAACTATAAATAATCGGAGATGCAGCTTATTTCATAGTTGGTCCGAGGGTTGTGGGTTATTGTTAAGTTGTTTAACAGTGTCTCCCCCCGACAACCATACTTGACTGGCTTTGTCTTTTGCCCCATCTAGAATGGTCACCATAGGCAATGTTTACATAAATTAACCAAAGTGCATACGAAAGTAACCTTAGTTTATGATGTGAAAAAGAAAAGACTTTCAAAATCATCTAGTTGTCTGTAATTTTTTTAGTAAAAATAGCTTGCCAGCAGCATTTATGCATTAACCGTCAAAGTGCCTACAGAAAAACAAAAACAAAAACAACCCACAAGAATGACATAGTTTTGATTAGCTTTAAACCTATTCAAGAGCATATTTGGATTTTAGAAATCCTATAAGGAAGATTGTTAACTTGCGGCTAAACAGCAATGTATCTCTCATTATAAATCAGGAGGGAAGATGGAAAAAAATCAGTTGAAGAACCTTCCTTTCAAGAATATATGTATAGTATCATCTCATGTATCTGTGTATATAAATACAGGCATGTTTGTAGATGGATAGAAAAAATCTGGAAGAGATACATCGAATTGTTAACACTGTTTACATAACTCAAGGAGGGCATTTAAAGAACCTTTCAGAATTAAAAATATGTATAGAAAGTTTGTTGCCATAAATTTAATTATTTTGTAGGTATTTGTAAGCTCAGAATGTACACTTTTAGCGAAGTCTTGCTTATTTCACATATAAAGTGCGTAGGTTTCGCAGTCAGGGATCAATACCCAGTTTAAAACCAGGTTGGAGAGGAGGTGTCAGTTTCCACTCCGTATCAAGGCTTCCTGCTCAACATTCATCCATCCTTTCAGTTGTCAGCCAGCAGCTGTCATTTTGTTGGTTCTTTGCTGTGATCTGTTAAGAGTTGACACTAAGATTTAAGCAACAGGTTGCAACACATTGGATGACTTCATTAGGAAATAAACTCCACAGCTTTGCTGAGAATCTGCACCCTCTATTGTGAACGTGCTTTAAGAAAAAAAAAACCCACTTGAAAAATCCGAAGGAAAGGTTCTAGGTCCACTAAATCTTGACAGACAAAAAAGGGCATCATTTGTTAATGAGGACCGTACTTATCTGGGAAGCACCTGCAGGTTGCATTCACAGGCTGATGGAGGCTTGTTGAAAATGGGTGCTTCCTGCCAGTCAGGCTTGTTAAACTTAATATTTAAGTTAAATCCTGAATCAAAAAGAATTAAAATACAAAGTCTCCAAATTCGAGGAGTCTGGTTGTCTAGAAATGTTAGAATACCAGAAGCTTGGTCAATGTTGTAAACATGACGGGCATTTCATTCTCTGCTTCAGATGACTCAAAACCTGTCGGGTGAGGTCGGTGTTGTGGGAGATGGCTAGAAGTAAGCTTTTGCTTATATAATTCCAACCCATGACTCAGGCCTATGAGGCCAATGCCTCAGATCATGTTGTTAGTGTCAGGTAATCTTCCCACAAAGATATCTATATCATAGGGAAAAAATGTAGCATCCTTATAAAATAATAAAATTAAAAAAAATCAATTAGAGGGAGATCTTGTGGAAATGAGGGTTTCATCCAACCTTGTCACTTCTGGAATTATTCAATGATCCTGCCTTTTAGTCTCCATCCCCGTGTGTACTCCCAGCTCCTTGAGGGAGGCCTGAATGCATTGACACGTTTCCAAGAAAAAGAATAAGGCAAAAATAATGGGTGTCACTTCCAAGATCAGACTGGAAAAAGTCTGTAGATTTTATGAGGCCGCTGGAACTCTCTTGCTTGCTCTTGTGCTCTCTCTCTCTCTCTCTCTCTTTCCTGCTCGTTCTCCTCTTTCCTTGGAGGAGGCCAGAAGGTAGAGAACAGCAGTCAACAGCAGTCAGGCTTGAGGCCCCATGAGCTTGAAAGCAGCTCTCTCCAGTGGAGCCTAGAGATGACCACAGTCCCAGCTAATGTCTGCATTTCAGCCCATTTCAGAGTGACAGACCCCGAGCCTGGCCAGATTCCTGACCCAGAGGTGGTGAGAAGACCAATGCTTGTCTTACGTTGTTAAATTTGGGCTTAATCCTGGGCAGCAACAGATAACTGATACATACATGCCCTTTACCAAAAAGCGCGGGCCATTGCTTAAGCAGATCTCGAAGGCTTCTGTTTCCAAAGTCTCAAAGGCTGATCCACACGAGAAAGTGAACTGCTTAATCAATCCTCATTTTTGCCAATCCCAGCGTCTTCTCATTGTATTCACCCTTCTTGACTTTGTTTGACAGTTCTAAAAAAAAACAAAAACAAAAACAAACAAAAAAACCCCCTACCTTCCAAAGAGGAAGATTCGCCACCACAAGGAATACTAAAAAAGACTATGGCACAGCTTCCGAAGACAATTTCACTTGGTTTCCGATCTCTTTTCGCCAATGACTACATCCTGGAATGATTCTTCCAAGGCGATTATTGTGAATGGGATAATGCTTGCTTTAGATTTAATACACAGATGACTCAATGAACGAATTGTGCCGAGTTTATTTTGTATCTAGCAAATGTATGACATGTCCACTGATGATTACTCTCTGAGTTAGGTGCTCTCGTCTCTGATTTATGGACAGAAAAGTGAGGCAGAGAGGGTTTGCTGGAGGGCAGGGCGCACAAAGAGCCAATTCCAGGGCAGGAATCTGAGCCAGGCAGTCGGATTTCTGTCTTTGCTCTTCATTACAAAGCTATCTGGCTTGTTTGCTCTGACTTCTAGTTGTGTCTCATACAATAATATCAACACAATAACAAAGTATAGTTTCTTATTCGTTGTGGTTAAACTTCACCTCTACTCAGATAATATTTCAATTTGATGGGTTTAGAAAATATACAAAATATCAAATTACTGTTCTTTCACACATTCTCCTGAAGGGAAGGGAAAAGAGGGGTGCCTGGGTGGCTCAGTTGGTCGAGCATCCGACTTCGACTCAGGTCACGATCTCGCAGTTTGTGAGTTTGAGCCCGCGTGGGGCTCTGGGCTGATGGCTCAGAGCCTGGAGCCTGCTTCAGATTCTGTGTCTCCCTTTCTCCCTGCCCCTCCCCTACTCACACTCTGTCTCTCTCTGTCTCAAAGATAAATAAACATTAAAACAAAATAAAAATTAAAAAAGAGAAGGGAAGGGAAAAGAAATCAAAGCATCTGTGTTTGGGCAAATTTAGGAAGGAACAAGCTCACAAAAGCAAATTCAGATTTGGGTCTTTATGTAAAACCTGACAATTTTTTTTTTTTAAGTAACTTATCAGACTTTGAGTAAAACTTTCTGCTCATTGGGCTAACCCGCGTCTTATGTGTCCAACTGGAATGCTAGCCAAACTCACGCCAGATTTGCAGTCTGGCTTTTGGGAGACGGCTTTACAGCAGCTATCCTGTTAGAAACCTCAGAGGACTAGTTACTTCACAGCATTCCTTTAGTGAGAAGCCTACTTTTTATTTTTCCTTTTTTGTCTGTGAGGGTACCTGGCTGGGTGTGTTCCCTCTGGTTATAACCAAGGGCAAGGTCCTTGCTGATTCCATTTCCTGGGACAATTCTCTCCCTTAAGTCTGTTCCTTCCTCTTGGGAACCACAAAAGACCCTTTTTATACCTTTATTGTATGTTACTACTTGACATATCCTTTGTTGTTCTTTAATAATTTATAAATGTGTCTTATGTCCCCAAGCAAATTAGAACCTCTTTAGTGCTGGGAATGCA
This sequence comes from Acinonyx jubatus, assembly GCF_027475565.1. Lineage (NCBI taxonomy): Eukaryota > Metazoa > Chordata > Mammalia > Carnivora > Felidae > Acinonyx > Acinonyx jubatus. Next base: position 7,457,148 of record NC_069383.1, on the reverse strand, counting down.
ATTGTATCCATTTCATTAGCCCGGCCATGCTTTGTACACAAGCGTTGCTTATTCTAAAGAATGAGAGAGAGAGAGAGCGAGAGCGAGAAAGAATACGAATCTTAAGCACGCTCCACACCCAGCCCAGCACAGACACAGGGCTCGATCTCACAATCCTGTGATCACAATCTGAGCCGAAACCAAGAGTTGGGCGCTTAACCGACTGAGCCACCCAGGCGCCCCAAGAATACTTTTAAGTGCATGAATAGTTTTCATCTCCAAGGATCCACATTCTCAACTATTGACGGGATCTAGGTGGCTTCAGAAGTCATGCAAGCACCAAAAGGTGCTCAGTTTCTAATCTTTAATCTGCTGCAGCCAACCTTGTGCGATTCCAAACTGCTAAGAATATTGATGAAACTCAGCAGGACAGAGGATTCACTCTGAACTTGACCATTTTGATGAGTTCCCAGACCACTCTTGTTGGACAGTGCTATTTTCAAATGGTTCCTTGATTTGTATTCATTTGGCCATTATTCAGCAATTTAAATAATTGCCCTCAGGGACTTCCTTTAATCCCTAAGCACCTGAATTCAGAATGCATCCTACAAGTCCATGAGCTAACCCTTGAGTTTTCCTCTCTTTTCCATCCTTTACATGAAGTCATGAACACCATCATTTTAATAAGGAGATTAGTCAATAGTTACTGGCACCCGCTTTTAGCAAGCACTGTGGCAAGGAACGCATAAGAGAAAAACCCTCGGTCCTCAAGTAGCCAAATAAATGATTTACCTGCCACTATGTTTCTGTCCAAAGTCTATGAGAACACTAAAGTATGATGTAAAGTCCCCGTAGCACAGTTGACAGATCAGGGACTTCAAACTGGAGAGGTTGGACGGTTCACCCAAAGATGCACAGCTGGGAAGTGACCCAACCAGAACTCAACTCCACTTTTCTGATGCGAAGCATGATGCCCCGTCCCAAAATCCTGACGGATGTGTTGAAATATACATCCCGCCTGAGGAATTTCCAAGGAGAGGGAGAGACTATTTATGACTTGAAGAGCTTTTACTGAATTTTCGGGGCACCTGGCTGGCTCGGTCCGAGGAGCAGGTGACTCTTGGTCTTGGGGTTATGAGTTCGAGCCCCATGTTGGGTGTGCAAATTACTTAAAAATAAAATAAAAATAAAAGACAGAAACTTCAATGCATTTTAAAGAAATTGTAAGCACAATGCAATTTATAGGGTAGGCTATTCAGTTTGTGAAAATTGCTAAAGAAAATAGCTGCGTTAAAAGTGTAACAGTACATGTAGTAAGGAATGTTAATAGCAAAAGAATCTATTTCCAAGAAAAGAACACATGTAATCTTTTTTTTAATTTTTTTTAACGTTTATTTATTTTTGAGACAGAGAGAGACAGAGCATGAACGGGGGAGGGGCAGAGAGAGAGGGAGACACAGAATTGGAAGCAGGCTCCAGGCTCTGAGCCATCAGCACAGAGCCCGACGCGGGGCTCGAACTCACGGACCGTGAGATAGTGACCTGAGCTGAAGTCGCAGGCTTAACTGACTGAGCCACCCAGGCGCCCCGAACACATGTAATTTTTGACTGACAATTACTGACGGGAATTGATGGTCATGTGATGCCATCAGGCACGGAGGGATGTGCTCGTGGCTAAGAGTTTGGTTAGGAGTAAACTGCTAGGGGGCGCCCGGGGGGCCTCAGTCGGTCAAGTATCTGACTCTTGGTTTCAGCTCAGGTCGTGATCTCACGGTTTGTGGATTCGAGGCCCACATCGGGCTCTTTACTGGCAGCACAGAGCCTGCCGAGGATTCCTTTTGCCTCTCTCTCTGCCTCCTCCCCCCTCCTACTCAAAATAAATAAATTACCTTTAAAGAAAAAAAAAAAAGGGAGGAGGAAACCGCCAGGCATAAGAATAGGGGCGCCTGGGGGCGCCTGGGTGGCGCAGTCGGTTAAGCGTCGACTTCAGCCAGGTCACGATCTCGCCCTCCGTGAGTTTGAGCCCCGCGTCAGGCTCTGGGCTGATGGCTCGGAGCCTGGAGCCTGCTTCCGATTCTGTGTCTCCTTCTCTCTCTGCCCCTCCCCTGTTCATGCTCTGTCTCTCTCTGTCCCAAAAAATAAATAAAAACGATGAAAAAAAAATTAAAAAAAAAAAAAAAAAGAATAGGGGCACCTGGCCGGCTCAGTCAGATGCGTGATTTTGGCTCAGATCGTGATCCCACGGTGGCGGGATCGAGCCCCGCATCAGGCTCCACGCTGAGCATGCAGTCTGCTTGGGATTCTCCGTCTCCCTCTCCCTCTGTCCCTCCCTTGCTTGTGCGCTCTCTCTCTCTCTCTCTCTCTCTCTGCCTCTCAAATAAACTTTTTAAAAATGAAACATAAAGTGAGTGTAACAAAACAGGTGTAAGCTCCTCACCATCAGCCTTAGTGATGTTTTTTTTTTAATTTGACACTAATCAATCAATCAATCAATAAAGGCAACAAAAGCAAAAATACGGGTACCTGGGTGGTTCAGTCGGTTAAGCGTCCAACTTCAAGTCAGGTCATGATCTCACAGCTTGTGAGTTCAAGCCCCATGTCGGGCTCTGTGCTGACAGCTCAGAGCCTGGAACCTGCTTTGGATTCTGTGTCTCCCTCTCTCTCTGCCCCTTCCCTCCTCATACTCTGTCTCTCTCTCTCTCTCAAAAATAAATAAACATTAAAAAAAAAAAAAAAGCAAAAATAAACAGTGGGGGGCACCTGGATGACTCAGTCTGTAGAGCATGCAACTATTGACCTTGGGGTTGTAAGTTCAAGCCCCATATTGAGTGTAGAGATTACTTTTAAAAAATTAAGATCGTTAAGTTAATTAACTAAATTAAAAATAAACAGTGGGCCTACATCAAACTAAAAAGCTTCTGAACAGCAAAAGAGAAACTTTCAATAGAATGAAAAGGCAACTTGTGGGATAGGAGAAAATATCTGCAAGTTATCTACCTGATAGGGATTAAAATGCAAAATACATAAGGAACTCAAACAACTTAATAGCAAACCAACAAACAATCCAATTAAAAATGGGCAGAAGATCTGAATAGACATTTCTCCAAAGAAGACACAAAGATGGGCACCAGGTCCATGAAGAGGTGCTCAGCATCACTCTTCATCAGGAAAATGTAAATTGAAATCACAGTGAGGCATCACCTCACAACTGCTACAATGGTTATTATATTTGTTTTTTTATTTTTAATTTTTTTATGTGTCTTTAGTTTTGAGAGAAAGGCAGAGAGAGACAGAGTGTGAGCAGGGGAGGGGCAGAGAGAAAGGGAGACACAGAATCCAAAGCAGGCTCCTGGCTCTGAGCTGTCGGCACAGAGCCCGACGTGAGGCTCGAACTCACAAACTGCGAGATCATGACCTGAGCCAAAGTCAGACGACTGAGCCACCCAGGCACCCCTACAATGGCTATTATAAAAAAGACAAGAAACAACATGTGTTGGTGAGGCTGTGGAGAAAGGGAGCCCTCGTACACTGCGTGTGGGAATGCAAACTGCTACAACCACTGTGGAAATCAGTGTGGACATTCCTCAAGATTTAAAAAACGGAACTACCCTACGATCCAATAATTGCGCTACTTGGTATTTATCAGAAGGAAATGAAAACACTAACTTGAAAAGATATTCACACCCCCATGTTCACTGCAGCGTTGACAATAGTCAAGACATGGAAACAAACTCAGTGTCCATTTGATGACGAACGGACTAAGAAATTGTGGTATATGTGATGGGGTGTTATTCAGCCATAAAAAAGAAGGAAAAGCTTGCCATTGGCAACAACATGGATGGACCTTAGCATTATGCTAAATGAAATATACAGAGAAAAACAAATGCCTATATGATTTCACTTATATGTGGAATCTAAACCAAAAGACAAAAAACAAAAACCGAAATCACAGATACAGAAAACAGATCGGTGGTTGCCAGAGGTGGGGGTAGGGGGATGGAGAGGGTTGGGAGGGGTAGGGGTTAGGCAAAACGAGTAAAAGTGGTCAAAAGTACAAACCTCCAGGGGCACCTGGGTGGCTCAGTTGGTTAAGCGACCTATTTCTGCAGGGTGGGACCTCATGAACTGTGAAATCACGACCTGAGCCGAAATCAAGAGTCAGCTGCTTAACCTACTGAGCCACCCAGAGGCACCTGAGAGTAAATCTTAAACGTTCTCATGAGAAAAAAAAAATTGTGACTATGTAACTGTGTGTGTTGACAGATATTAACCAGACTTATTGTGGTCATTTCACAATGTGTGGAAATATCGAATTTGCCTTGGGCATATACCTGATGCTAACATAAGGTTACAGGTCAGTTGCATCTGAGTGTTTTAAACACAGGCCTAACAATAGTCCTATCTCACAGAACGGTCTGGAGGGTAAAGGACTGCTCTTAGCACAGTCCCAAGCAGCCAGTGCTTAATTAATGCTGACTACTGTAATAATTATTATTACCTGCTCTCTGTTTCATAGGCGTGATATTTTCTATATGGCAGAGCTGAACGCTGTTTTGCTGTAAACTATATGCTTTTCGACAACATTATTTGACTCCAACTATAAAGGATTGTCTTTGAACACAGTTCAACATAGATGCAAAAAAAAAAAAGGCAATAAAACTTCCCAGAAGTGCCCCTTAATAATGCAGCACTCACCGACAGGCAGACTTTGAACAAGGCAATTTTTGAACTGGTTTTGAGTCACAGAGGAGAAAGATGAGCGTCCTGGCCACGGCGAGTCTAGACTGGGAACATAGCAAACGGTGGCACCGAGGGCCCCTCAGGGCCCCTACACGTTCACACTTCCGCCCATTTGGGCCCATAAAATATTCTCATTCCCGTTTTACAAAGGAGGGAAGAGAGCCGCAGAGAGACAAAATGGGTTGCACACAGCCAGGGGTGGCAGAGTGGGGGAAAACACCAGATCCCCAAGCACCACCCCCCCAGGTCCTTTCCACCCCAGCATGGCCTGCTGGAGGTAGAGATCTGCCGGAAGAGCTGGTCCTGGGAATGGGGCAAGACGTGTAGGCAGAAAGAAAGAAGTAAGTACAGAGGAGAAAGAAGTAAGATTTTAAAACGGAAAAAAGCTCCCGAGGGGTCAGCCTGTCCAAACCAGAACGCCCAGAGCGTTCCTGTTTTTAGTCTGCGGGGGCCTTGCTGCCTCACCTGACACCAAAGGATGCCGCGGGATCGATCCTCTCCCCTGGACAAGGATGCGCTGAGAGTCGTTAGGAAGGCCGGCTGTTCCCTGTGGTTGGTGGCTCCGCGCTCCCCGCGCCCCGGCCCTGTCTCAGCCCGGGGCCTGCTCGACTAGGCTGCAAGTTCCAGGTGGAGCCTGTTGAAGCAGAACCCTGGAAACACCGAGAACCGCTGCTCTGCCCCCGGAAGGGGGCTTTCAGCACCGCAGACCCTCGCACGAAGTCCTTCCCCGGAGGCGCAGACCCTGACACTGCCTGTCCCACAGCGCACGAGCCCAGGCAGGTGTCAGGAGTACCCCGCCCCCTCCCCCTGCTGCACCCCGGCTGCTGTCCTGGGGCCCACATCCTTCAGGATCCCAGCCTGTGAATACCAAGTGCCACCTTCAAAACCCAAGCCTCCCCAAGAGGAGGGCTGATTGGCTTGGAAGAAACACCTGAAAATGTTTCATCCTGCTTGTTTCCTTTTTCAAGTGGGAAAACCGTGGGAAGAAGCCGCAGCTCAGCTTTACAGAGGGTTCGTGACGTTCTGGTTGCTTAACGTCCCTTTACATGTTCATTTTGGGTCTGGAGAATTCCATTTACATCAGATACAGACGTCTATGTGGGGTTGTTTACACCACACGGGGATTTGTTTACTCTGCTTTTCGTTATTCCGACTAGCCCAGATGGAAGCAACGAAGGGATGAGATTTCTGATGATCACCCAAACAATACTACAACATGAGTATTGGAGGTTATATATACGCGATGCAAAGGAAATACAGACACTGTCCCAATATATCAAACTTTGGATTTTCAGTTTTCTTGGCTTATTCTCTACACTCTTATTTGCTGCTAGTCTGTCTTGTAAGTGCAGTCTTTGTTTTGCTTTCTGTTTTCCCACTGAACTTTATGTGGGAGACTTCCTTTGTACCACCCCACTTAACAATTTTCAATTTAATTAATTAACTAATTGGAGAGAGAGAGAGAGAGCATGAGCGGAGGAGGGGGGAAGAGGGAGACTCTTACACAAGCTCCGTGCTCAATGCAGAGCCCGACACGGGGCTCGATCCCACAACCCTGGGAACAGAACCTGAGTGGAAATCAATTCTCAGATGCTCAACTGACTGAGCCACCCACGTGCCTGTACAATTCTCAGCTTTAAAGCTGAGTAACTTTCCATCTCACAACTAGATGTATAAAATATATTAATGCGTTTCTTATTGTTGGATGTGATCTAGGGAAATAAGGGTTTTTATGACGGGGGGGGGGGGGGCATGTGGTAATTTTGAAGGCTGGGCAGGCACTGCTGCCCCAGGGCAGCTCTGGATGGGACAGAGGGACAGAGAAGCAGGTGGAGAAAAGGAGGGAAGATGTGACACACCTGAGTGACTTTTGCAGCTGGCCATCCGTATTCCTCGGATTCAGATTCAGAGCTTTTCTTAAGCTGAGTTCGTGGTCAGGCTAGGGGGTCAGTGAACACTCTGACATTGCATATTGAATGTGTGCACTTTTGTGAGCGTAGATGTATAACTTTCATCAGAGACCCAAAGAGTGTAATAATTTGTAAAAGGTTTTGGGGCGTCTCGGGGGCTCAGTCAGCTAAGCATCTGACTCTTGATCTCCGCTCAGGTCACAATCTCACGGTTTCTGAGATCGAGCCCCGAGTTGGGCTTCTTACTGACAGTGCAGAACCTGCTTGGGATTCTCTCTGTCCCTCCCCTGCTGGTGCATGCTATCTCTCTCTCTCTCTCTCTCTCTCAAAATAAATATTTTTAAAAATGTTTTCACAGTTTTTTTTAATTTATTTTTTTTAATTTACATCCAAGTTAGTTAGCATACAGTGCAACAATGATTTCAGGAGTAGATTCCTTAATGCCCCCTACCCATTTAGCCCATGTCCCCCTCCCACAACCCCTCCAGCAACCCTCTGTTTGTTCTCTACTGGGACAGATGAACCCCAAAGATGCCTTTAGAGGAGCCTCTGGGGTGTGGTTTGATGCACCGAGGCTGGAGGGTAGGCCCAACAATAATAGAGTGTGGAATACAGAGGGATAGGTTGGTCGGGGCCAGGAGGTTGTAAGATGCATCCCTTAATTGGGATGCCTGGGTGGCTCTGTTGGCTGAACGCCAGATTTTTGGTTTCTGCTCAGGTCATGATCTCATGGTTCATGGGTTTGAACCCCAAGTTGGGCTTTTAGCTGACAGCATGAGCCTGCTTGGGATTTTCTTTTTTTTTTTTTTTTTAATTTTTTTTTTTTAACGTTTATTCATTTTTGAGACAGAGAGAGAGACAGAGCATGAATGGGGGAAGGTCAGAGAGAGAGGGAGACACAGAATCTGAAACAGGCTCCAGGCTCTGAGCTGTCAGCAGAGAGCCCGACGCTGGGCTCGAACTCAAGGACCGCGAGATCATGACCTGAGCCGAAGTCGGACGCCCAACCGACTGAGCCACCCAGGCGCCCCATGCTTGGGATTTTCTTCTCTCTCCCTCTCTCTCTGCTCCTCCCCTGCTCACCTGCATGCTCTCTCTCTCTCAAAAATAAATAACCATTTAAAAAATAATAAAACTAAATAAATAGAAAACCCAGTGAACATGGGCTGTCTCCACGGGTTGACCTGTAGCTCCGTCACCTGAGTGACTCAAGTTCCTGTTACCCTGGTTCAGTCAATGCTGTGAGGGCCCCAGATGGCCTGCCCACGTTCCCCAACCCCAATGCCGCTTCCTTTCCAGCAGCCGGACGTGTGGCACCCCCTCCATGGACCCCCAGGTCTGGCCTCGCACGTTCGGAGCAGGGTGGGGGGGGGGGGTCCTCCTTTCTGACTGACACGGCTCTCAGGGATTAAGTGATTATTCACCTGCCAGTAAGCAAAAAGAAGTTTCATCACTTGGATCCAGTCTGGCCCTGGAGAGTCGCACACGCCACAGTCCACGGGTGAGGCGTTCAGCTGAGCTCCTAGAAGATAAGCTTTCTTGATCATCCCAGCATCTTCCAGGCACACACCACGCAGGGTCCCACACCCAGCACGACCTCCCCAGACGTTTGTACGACCACTGAAACGATAAAGCACCTGATTCCCATTCAGATTTTTTGGATTTTGTTTGTTTTTTACTTTCTTATGTTTCGCTCGTTGCTAAAATCGTATCAGAGCCCAAGTAAAAGCTTATAACCAGCTTACAGAGTATTGAGGCACAATTTACGTGCCATACAATTCAGTGATTCTTAGTAAAGTTATAGAACTGCACAACCATTGCCATAATCCGGTTCTAGGACGTTTTTATTGCCCTCCCAAAAATGTGTCCTACAAGTCACTTTTTACAAGGAAGGGAACGTCCTGGCCTTCTATCACTATAACATCACCCTTGCCTTTTCCCCCTCATATTCCTTGGTGATCTCTGCCCAAAGGCGACATTTTGTTATTGTTGTTTCCACAGTTATATTCTCCTCCAGCATTTCAGAAGGGTGGCTGTTTACATCCCATGCACAGAGATTTTTTAACTTCTTTTTTTTTTTTTTTTTTTTTTTAAGTAAACTCTGGGGCACCTGGATGACTCAGTCGGTTGAATGTGTGACTTTGGCTGAGGTCATAATCTCACCGTTCGAGAGTTGGAGCCCCGAGTCGGGCTCTGTGCTGACAGTTCAGAGCCTGGAGCCTGCTTCAGGTTCTGTGTCTCCCTCTCTCTCTGCCCCTCTCCTACTCATTCTCTCTCTCTCTCTCTCTCTTTCTCTCTCTCTCAAAAATAAATAAGCATTAAGAAAACCCTATGCCCCAAGTGGGGCTCGAACTCAGGGCCTGGAGATCAAGAGCACAGAGATTTTTTTGTTTTTTTCAGATTTTATTTTTAAGTAATCTCTACATTCAACATGGGGCTCGAACTCACAACCCCAAGATCAAGAGTCACATGATCCATTGCCAGAGCCAGCCAGGCAGTCCTAGCACAGAGATTTTTTACAGGGAGAATGCATATGGGAGGCCGGCTTAGAAAGAGCTGGCTGCAGATGGTTTTGTCCACAGAAAGATTCCCTCTAAATAGCTATTTGCTTTCCTTCCAGGCCCATAGGCAGCTCGTGACCATGACCCGCAGGGTGGATGGGAACTGGACAGCAGGAGGCTAATGGCAGGCGGTTCTCGGGTGTGGCGGGAGAGCAGAGGTCATGGGCAGGGCTGCGGACAGCCTGCAGAGATGGGCCTGTGGAAGACAGGACCCAGAGGTCCGTTTAAAAGGGCATTTAAATGTCATCTGAAAAATAATAAATAAATAAACAAACAAACAAACAAACAAATAAATGTCATCTGAAGACAGCAAGGGCCATGGAAGGGGTTCCAGTATATTCCAAAGAAAAGCACAGGTTAGCGTTTGAAAAGTATTCACCCCTATGACCAAATGGCCCATTTTCCTAAAGAATTGCTGTGTTTCCAGGTCGGCCAAAGCCCAGCCTTCAGGTAGGCTAATGATATCATCTACCTTTCCACTTGTTTTGGGACCCCCTTCCCCGGGCTGCCCCCTAGCTCCCACCCCACCCCCACCCCCTCCAGGCCAGGGAACGTGCACTCCTGCTGTATTTGTAGGACCCTGAGCTCAGCACCGGTTAAACTCCCACTGAAGTTAGAGACATTCGAGTCACAGCCACGTGAAACCCACCCTGTGGGTTTCGTGAAATCCAAGCACCGCTTTAATGGCTATTTACACAATATTTTCTTTAAATAAATTGATTTGTTTTACTTAGATGCTTCTTTTTAATTTTTTATCCTTAGGGAGGAATAATTTGTATACAGTAAGATGCACCCATTTTAATCGTACAGGTCAATGAGTTTTGACAAATGTGTACATACACAAAATCACAATCAAGATGTAGAATATTTTCATCACCTCAAAACAGTTCCTTTAGGGCCCTTTCCTGTCCTCACCCCATCCCAGACAACCACAGATCTACTTCTCTTACCATAGATCAGTTTTCCCCTTTCTAGAATTTCATATAAATGTTGTCATTAGGGGCACCTGGGTGCCTCAGTTGGTTAAGCATCCAACTTCGGCTCAGGTCATGATCTTGGGGTTTGTGAGCTCAAGCCCCGAATCAGGTGAGCTCAAGCCCTGCTTTGGGCTCCACACTCCCTCTCTCTCACTCTCTCTCTCTCTCTGCCCCTCACTCACTCACACTCTCTCTCTCAAAAATACATACATACATACATACTGTCATTAGGGGCACCTGGATGGGTCAGTCAGTTAAATGTCCGGCTCTTGACTTTGGCTCAGGTCATGATCTCATGGTCATAAGATCGAACCCCCAGTCAGGCTCTGAGCTGAGCTTGGAGTCTGCTTAAGATTCTCTCTCTCTCTCTCTCTCTCTCTCTCTCTCTCTCTCTCTCTCTCCCTCTGCCCCTCCCCAACTCTAGTGCTCACTTGTTCTCCCTCTCTCTCTCTCAAAAACAAATAAACTTAAAAAAATGCTGTCATTGGATCTGGCTTCTTTTGTTCACTATTGTTCTTGACATTATTCATGGTGTTGCATCTATTGCTAATTTGTTCCTTGTCTTCCCAAATAATTTTTAGAAAATATACTTATTTTTCTTTAATTAATTAATTAATTAATTTTATTTAATTTATTTATTTTGAGAGAGAAGAGAGAGTGTGTGTGTGAGTGTGAGAGGGAGGGAGGGGCAGAGAGAGAGAAACCCAAATGACAGTGGCTTGAGTCCATGCACGCTTAGTGTCCTCATGTCCTCGTGTCACAGGAAGCACGTTGCTGAGCAGTGTCCAGGGCTGGAGCAAGGCCCCAGGTGTCGTCAATGTGCCAGGATTTCTTTCTCCTTGTCTCAGGCCATCTTTAGTGAGGGCCTCTGTCCTCATGCTTTCAGGATGGTTTTTCCAACTCTAGGCACCGCACCCCATTCTGGGCAGTGGGGTTTCTTTCTCTTCTCTTTGTCCTGTTTCTATTATTTCACTCAGCAACAGGGGGATTTGAGAAGGAATTCAGAAAAAGTGCAGGCTACCATGTTAAACAGAGGTTGATTACCTACATTTTGATAAGAGATGTTGGAGACCAGAGTGGCCTTCCATCCAAATGAATGAAAAAACCTCTCAAGTGTGGGAAAAGGGAGAATAATTTTGGACTGCTCAGGCTTCCAGGAAACCCCAGCTAACCTATTTTGGCAATCAGTTATCATCACTGCATGAGAGATTATAAGGATGATGACGAGAGACAGTATCTTCCGTCTACACTCTCCCGAAGTCTCAGCCCTTTCCTTCTCTGAGCCTCGGTTCCCAGGGAACTATACTAATTCTCATTCTGGCTACTTAAAAAACTTCCAGTTACTGGCCAAGCTCAATGCGTATGAAATTGGCAAACATTATTCCTTACAAAGTGACATCTCTTAAGCATTCAAGTTAATTACACTCTTTTTTTTTTTTTTTTAATGTTCATTTACTCTTGAGACAGAGCGTGAACAGGGGAGGGGCAGAGAGAGAGGGAGACACAGAATCGAAAACAGGCTCCAGGCTCTGAGCTGTCAGTACAGAGCCCGACGCGGGGCTCGAACCCACGAACCGTGAGATCTTGAACCGTGAGATCATGACCTGAGCCGAAGTGGGATACTTAACCCACTGAGCCACCCAGGCACCCCAAGTTAATTACACTCTTGAACACTCATTTTCTTCTGTCCCTGAAACCTTCAATTCTCTTTAACATTTAGCATTCTAAAATATTTAAAACAGGAAAATTAAGCGTTGGCAGGCTTGGGATGAGCACGGGGTGTTGTATGGAAACCAATTTGACCGTAAATTTCAGATCAACAACAACAACAACAACAAAAGCTTTGGCAGGCAAAGATAAAAATTACTAAGATTTCTTGATCCCCTTTTCCTGGTTCATGTGCCATTTCTTGCCAGGGGGGCTCATAGCTAATCAGTGAGTGGGACTCCACTAACAAAACCATTGGTAAAAGTCTATTTTGGGCACTTTATGGCAACTTCTAAATAGTAACAGCAGTCTTAAAGCTGAAAGATACAGTCATATTAAACGTGGCATAAATATTTGACCTACTGTAACTATTAGGGATCATTAGGAAGGGAAGAAAAATTCTGGGAAATACCGAGTGTGAACAATAACTTGTTCTTGGCTACGAAGTTCTCTGGCCAAAGCTCTAGCACCGAGTGGACAGAAAGTGAATCTTCTGTGTGTTTACTGCCATCTGCTGCTGCCTCGAATCAGAAAGGCATTTTGCAGATTATAGACGGAGGACGATTTAAAAAAAAAAAAAAAAAAAAAAATCAAAGCTCATTTTGCGGACGTTACACGTCTTTTTTTTTTTTTCTGTATTGCTAAATACTTGGCCCAAGTATGTTCATTTTTTTCTGTGAGCCCTGAATGTCCTAAGATATTTGTGAAGGGCAAGAAGCTTCTACCTGGTCATTTGTGTCGATTTCCCATCATGCAACTGCATTCATTTTGAATATCAGTTTGTGTCAAACTGTCTAAAATTCAAGGGCGATAATCGGGAAACATATACACTTTTGTACCAACAAACTGTACGGTTCTTATAACATTAAACCTTGTTAAAGCCCATTGAAACATGTCGTCCTAAGTTATTTGGAGTAGCTACTTAAGAGATTTATATAACGAAAGTGAAAGTACTTGCCTCGGCTGGTCCGATGGCAGTGGGGTATCAGAACTTATTAACATTAGTGTCACTAAAGTTGGTATACACCCCCCCACTGCTAAATTTGACTGGCTTTTTAGGTTTGATTTTGTGTCCGATTGCAAAGATAGCCTTGCATTCTAACCAATTACAAAGATAACTTTCCAAACTTTTCACTTTGGGGGAAAACGGTCTTAAAATGAGTGTACGTATAACAACCAGGAACAACACTATTCTTTTTTCTAAGTTTGTTCTTTTTTGTGTAATTTTTAAAAATATTTATTTTATTTTTCAGAGAGAGGGAGGCAGAGCGTGAGCAGGGGAGGGGCAGAGAGAGAGGGAGACACAGAATCCTGGACTCGGGCTCCAGGCTCTGAGCTGTGGGCACCGAGCCCGACGTGGGGCTCGAACCCACGAAGGTTAGATCATGACCTAAGCTGAACCGACTAAGCCACCCAGGCGCCCCTCTAAGTTTAATTATGATGGTATGTAATCTCTCTCTCTCTCCCTTTTATTTTCCTGTTTTTTTGTCTTTTGTTTTTTGTTTTTTTAACCCGACATGGTCTTTTGCAGGTTTGATTCTTTTGTTTGTACTTAGCCTAAATGCCAGACAATTTCCTATGGCTCCAGGGATTGAAGCCCATCTCCTCCGTAGAAGCCCTCCGGGATAAAGGTGAGGGTTGAGCCTCAGAGGGCAGCTGAGGAAAAAGGAGGGCTCTACCGGGTGCCTGTTTGTCGGGGAGGGAGGAGCGGCTTCAGGGCACTACGGACAATCTCCCCTGCTTGTCCCCTTTTGAGGATCGAGGCTCTCCTGGCCGTCCTGGTCCCCTATTGTTTGAGCTGCAAATGCTTGTCAATATCTGTCTCTGGGAGCATCTCTCGGCAGCTCAGCCCTCCCCACTCTGTTCAGAGGAGTTTGTGGATGAGAACCAAGGTGCGGGGCAACGAGGGAGAAATCCGCTAGTTTCTCCCCCACCCTGTTCTACTATATTTGCTTTAGTTTAAAATAATAATGATGATTAAAAACAATAATAAAACCAGCATAATCTTTCCTTCCTAGAAAATAAGACTGGCCACTGGAGCAAGGCAGAGAAAATAACAAGGGTAATGTTTATTCCCCAAAGCTCCTGATTGTGGACAAAAATAATACGTATTTCTTTTTCTGTTTCTTTTTTCTGCAGTGGGAAAGAGGGGCAAGGGCTGGTGGCTGAGTGACAGAAATACAAATAGGCTGCATCCCCAGAAATACCACTTTAGATGATGTCTAGTCCAAACCTCATCGTGATTTCAACTGGTTACAGGAAATGATGAATCAGAGCAAACAAACATCTGGGTAATTGAAGCAACTTTCCCATTGCTCCCCAAACCACTTTGCCTTTTGTATCTGAATAGTGTTTCCTCAGTTGCTTGAATTATGCCCTCTGCTCTTGTGTGTGTGTGTGTGTTGGGATCAGAGTTCCAGAGACAAGCACAGCAAGAACTGTGTACAGACTCACACTGTGTGGCAAAGTGGGCTTGTAGCAGCAGCCCCACGACGTCTCCTCTGCGTGGTCCCTTAAGGACTGATCGTTTTGATCCAGATATCAAATGTCTTGCTTTCCAGGGACCAGCTCTCTGATCACCACCCTCCACCCCATCTCTGAACCCCCAGCCACTGCCTTTGGCAAAAAACACCCTCCATCACCTCCAAGCAGAGTCCCCTGTGTGGCCCTTACCCTGCTCCCTACGGTCTCATTTTCTCATTCTCCACCCACTTTTCTGGCCGGAGAGTTAGTGTTTCTCAAGTTCTTTCCCCCAAGCATTCCTTGTGCCCGGCACCCAAACTCCCACTTCCCAGGTGCTCGATAAGTGTTTCTGGGGGCGTCAGTTACGCATCCAATTCTTGATTTCGGCTCAGGTCATGATCTCGTGGTTGTGAGTTTCAGCCCCGTGTCAGGCTCTGTGCTGACAGCTCAGAGCCTGGAGCCTGCTTCGGATTCCGTGTCTCCCTCTCTCTCTGCCCTTCCCCCACTCACACTCTGTCTCTGTCTCTCAAAAATAATAAACATTAAACAAAATAAAATTTAAAAAAGAAAGAAAGAAAATGAAATTCTCATTAAATTAAAAAAGATGTGCCTCTGGAATGGATGAACAATTGAGTGAATAAATATTTCATAAAATTCACTGAGCAAATATGCAAAATTTTCAAAGCCCTGGTTTAATAGCTTATTCCTTTTTAAAAAAATGTTTATTATTTATTCTTGAGAGAGCATAAGCAGGGGAGGAGCAGAGAGAGAGGGAGGCAGAGAATCCAAAGCAGGCTCCAGGCTCTGAGCTGTCAGCACAGAGCCCGATGCGGGGCTCGAACCCACAAACCGTGAGATCCCGACCTGAGCCAAAGTTGGACACCTAACCGACTGCACCACCCAGGCGTCCCCAGAAATAATTATTTTTCCTTCCTTGCTTCCATCTGTGCAGAACGGAAGTGTGAGCTTCCTACTGCAGCAAGGAGTTAACCAACAACAGAGGTTGTACTGGGAAAGAGACAAAATCGACCACAGGAAGCTGGATTCTTTGGTGACAACCTACCTCCTCGGTGGCACGATCTCCTTGCTGTCAGTGACGGATGCTTCTGAAGAACCTCCGGGTGGGTTTCTGAGCACCACCGCCTCATGTGACACACTGATCAGCCCCGGGGGCCAGAGGACACCCCCAGCTGCTTAGTCATTGTTGTCACTACTGTTGTAAAATAGATCCCGAAGAACATTTGATTTTTGTTTGTGGAACAGCTACTAGTCCCTGACCCCCAGCCCCACAGCCGGGAGCCTCAGAGAAGGTGGCCCACATTCCTGGCATGGTGTGATGGTGTTGGGGTGGGCAAGAAAAACTTTGTCCTCCAAAAATCAAGGTTGTGTGTTTCGATGTGCCTGGTGAATCATTGAGAGACCTACACGGATCTGGCTGTGTTTCAACCGCCCGGGCCGAAGCAGCTTCTGTGGAAAGAGTTTAAAGAGATAGAAAGACACAGAACACCTTTTGTTCCTTTCTTTTCTTATTGGATTCAGGCATTCAGATCACAGGCTGACTATGGAGATGATGGAAAAGAGACTTCGGTGACCACACATAACAAAGAATAGAGTCTTAGCATAGGCAGTTCGGAAAAGTCGCTAAACAGATGACTATCGGCCTTTCCAAGCACCAACATCAATTCCCACAGAGGGAGAAAAATCTGATTTCCAGAGTTACCACATTCCAATATTCAAACTGTCCAGTTTTCCACCAAACATTATGAAGCATACAAAGAAACAGGATGGCTGAGCCACAGGAAAGACAGAAATTGTCAGAAACCATCCCTGCGGAAGCCCAGACATTAGACTTATGAGACAAAGTCTTCAGATGAACTGTGTTAAATATGCCCCAAGAACCAAAGGAGCCATGGACAAAGATCTAAAGGAGATCTTGAGTCTGAAGTGTGAAAAAGTAGGGAATCTTAACACAGAGATAGGAATTATTTTTATAAAGAACCAGAGAGAAAGTCCGCAGCTGGAAAGTACAATACCTGAAATGAAAAGTTCAGTTGACAGGGTTAACACCCCAGAAGAATACCCTGGGGCTCGTTAGTCATTGCTTCCCGTTCCAACCATATGCTGCTTATAAGACACTCACCGTAGATCTAGAGACACAGGGGTGCCATAGGACCCAGCAACTCCACTTCTGGGTATTTATCTGAAGAAAATGAAATCATTATCTTCCAAAAAAATATCTGTCCCCCCATGGTCCTTGCGGCATGATTTACAACAGCTAAGATACGAAAGCAACATCAGTGCCCGTCGATGGATGAATGTTTTTAAGTTTTTCTAAGTTTCTTTACTTATTTTGAGAGAGAGAGAGACAGTGCGAGTGGGGGAGGGGTAGAGAGAGAGGGAGAGAGAGAGAGGATCCCAAGCAGGCGCCAAGCTGCCAGAGCAGAGCCCAACACGGGGCTCCAACTCAGGAAACCGCAAGATCATGATCTGAGCTGAAACCAAGAGTCGGACGCTTACCCAACAGAGCCACCCGAGCACCCCGCACGACATGTTCTTTATGTATATAGTATACATACTGTATATTTACAATGGAATATTATGCAACCGTTACGAATGAAACCTTGCCATTTGCAACACCATGAATGAAGCCTGAGGGCATTATACTAAGTGAAATAAGTCAGACAGAAAAAGATAAATAGTGTGTGATCTCACTTACATGAGGAGTCTAAAAAACAACGACAAAACAAAACAAAACAACAGGAAGCCGCGAGCACACGGACAGAGAATTGCTTGGAGGAGGGGGTTTGGGGGAGGGGGCGGAAAATGTGTGAAGATGGTCAAAAGGTACAAATTTTCGGTTATAAAATGAGTAAGTCAAGAGGATGTAATGTAGAGCATGGTGACTATTGTTAATAATACTGTACTGCAGATTGGAAACCAGCAAGAAAACTGAATCTTGAAAGTTCTCATCACAAGAAACAAATTTTCTTTTTTCTTTTTTTTTGTCTTAATGTTTATTTATTTTTGAGAGAGAGAGAGCACAAGCAGGAGAGGAGCAGAGAGAGAGGGAGACACAGAATCCGTTACAGGCTCCAGGCTCTTGAGCTGTCAGCACAGAGCCCGACGCGGGGCTCGAACTCACAAACCGTGAGATGGTGACCTGAGCCAACGCCGGACGCTCAACCGACTGAGCCACCCAGGCACCCCATAAATTTTCTATAACTACATACAGTGACGTTTCCTGGACTTACTGTGGTGGCCATTTTGAAATACATACAAATATTGAATAATTATGTTGTACACCTGAGACTAATATAATGTTATCTCAATTATACCTAATAATAAATAAATAAATTGCAGCATACCTATAGCAAGTAAATAAATTGAATTAGTACTTTTTTAATGTTTTTTCTTTATTCTGAAAGGGAGAGTGGGGGAGGGGGAGGGGAGAGAGAGGGGGAGACAGAGAATCGCAAGCAGGCTCTGCGTTATCAGCACAGGGCTCGATCTCATGAACTGTGGGATTATGACCTGAGTCGAAACCGAGAGTCGGACACTTAACCAACTGAGCCACCCAGGCGCTCCTGAATTAGTAATTTGAAAGATTCCTAACAAAGAAAATCCAGGATCAGATGACTTTATTGGTGAATTTTACCAGACATTTAAAGAAGAGTTAATACCAATCCTACACAAACTCTTCCAAAAAACAGAGTAAGAGGGGACACTATCTAAGTCATTCACTGAGGCCAGCATCACCCTGGTACCACAGCCAAACAAAGACACCATGAGGAAATAAAACTGCTAACATCAATTATGAATATAGACCCCCAAATCCTCAACAAAATAATGGCTAACTAAATCCAACAGCGCATCAAAAGGATTACATCCATGGCCAAGAGGCATTTGTCTTAGGAATGCAAGGTGGTTCAACCCAAGAAAATGAGTCAATGCAATAAACCATGTTCATAGAACAAAGAGGAAAAATCCACAACGATCATCTCAAGATGCAAAAAAGGAAACCATGGGACAAAACGCAAGACACCCTTTCATGATAAAAACACTCAGCAAACTAGGACTGAAGAGGAACTTCCTTAACCCGATTAAAGGACATTTATGGGGCGCCTGGGTGGCTCAGTCGGTTAAGCATCTGACTTCGGCTCAGGTCATGATCTCGAGGTTCCCGAGATGGAGCCCCGCATCGGGCTCTGTGCTGACAGCTCAGAGCCTGGAACCTGCTTCAGATTCTGTGTCTCCCTCTCTCTCTGCCCCTCCCCTGCTCATGCTCTGTCTCTCTCTCTCTCTCCATCAAAAATAAATAAACGTTTAAAAAAATTGTTTTAAAGACATTTATGAAAAATCCACAACTAACATCGTGATCGTTGGTGAAAAACCGAAAGCTTTTCTCTCAAGATCAGGAACAAGGATATCTATATTCACTACAGCCATTTAACACTGTACTAGAAGTCCTAGTTAGAGCAATGAGTCAAGAAAATTTCCCTGTCTTGGCTACTGTGAATAGAAGCATATGTTTTCCCCAAACAAGGCAGAAGGCAGAGGCCTAGGATTCCACTGGGTTCATTACCAACCACAGCCTAGTTCAGTGGCCCTAAGTTGTCCCTCTGATTTTTCCATCAAATTATAAGACAGTTCCATAGTTTATGCTAATTGAGGGGTTAATTCCAAAGTGGAGAACTTTCTTCCTACTGCCCTCCTTCCAAGAGTTTAGAAGATCCCTCACTGTTACCCTTATGTACCTCTGACGTCCTTAACTCAAGAACTCAAGGTGAAAGTTGGAAGATATTAGCGTCGATGTCCCCGGCACGGTGAATTTCTGGCTTGATGAGGATACCTGTTCCCAGCCAGGACCCCACAGTGTGCGTTACACTCTGTGCCTCTGGTTGAAACTCTGACTCAATCCCTTCCTTGAGGTATCTTGGTCTCTCAATCGCAAGGGATAAATCGCTTTACAAGGATGTAGCTAAATGTTGGTCAACTTTGAGTGGACCTGTTTGGTTTTTTTAACTAAAAAAATTTTTTTAATGTTTATGCATTTCTGAGAGAGAGAGAGAAAGCAGGGGGAGGGGCCGAGAGAGGGAGACAGAGACTCTGAAGTGAGCTTCCTACTGACAGCAGAGCCCAACGCGGGGCTCAAACTCACGAACCGTGAGATCATGACCTGAGCCAAGGTCAGGTGGTTAATGGACTGAGCCACCCAGGTGCTCCTGTTTGTGTTTAATAAAAAGATGAGCTTTTTCCTTTAGACTTACAGAATTATTGAGAAGATAATACAGAGAGTTTCCAGATACCCTGCGCCCAGGTTTCTCTTATCATTAGCAGCTTGCAGTAGTAAGGTACCTTGGTCACAATTAGTAAGCCAATGTTGATACTTTATTTTTGGGGGGCACTTTATTATGAAGTAGGACAATACTGGATTCACATTTCCTGCTTTCCCCTAACATCCATTTGCTGTCCCGGGATCTCCCCCAGGATACCACATTGCATTTAGTAGTCAGGTCTAGAGTTCTCTTGGCTGTAACAGTTTCTCCAGGTTTTCATGTTTTTGATGACTTTGACAGTTGTGAGGATTGCTGTTCAGGAAGTTCGTAGAATGTCCCTTAGTTGGGATTCCTCTGATGTTTTCCCTCATGATTAGATCCGGGTTATGGGTTTTAGGGAGGAAGACCTCAGACATGAAGTACCGTTGTCATCACTTTGTATCAAGGTTACCTACTATCACTATGCCTTATCACTGCTGATACAACCTTGATCACTTGGTTGAGGGTTTGCAAGGTTTCTCCACTGGAAAATTGCTCTTTTTTTCTCTCCCTTGCCATACTATCCTCTGTGGTGGAAAGTTGACTGAGCCAGTGTTTTAATGTCATCAACATTTCGTCTTTACATTCTCCTGGTGGCCTGACTTCCCTTGGTCATAACAACACCCACGTCTGTGTGTGCGCGTGCACACACATACACACACACACACACACACTTCGTACATTAGCTGCCACAGACACCTTTTCCAGACGGCTCTTTCCCTTCCTTGTGCATAGTTCGTTTTTGAGTCTTGCCAGTGAGTCTGAACTGTACTTTGTAGGGTTTTGTTTTGTTTTTAATTTTTTTTAATTTAAATCTAAGTTAGTTAACATACGGTGTAACAATGAGTTCAGGAATAGAATTCAGTGGTTCATCACTTACATATAACACCCGGTCCTCATCCCCAAAAGTGGCCTCCTTCACGCCCATCACCCAACACTCCTCCGGCAACTCTCAGTTGGTTGTCTGTACTTAAGAGTCTCTTATGGTTTGTCTCCCTCTCTTTTTATCTTATTTTTCCTTCCCTTCCCTTACATTAATCTGTTTTGTTTCTCAAATTCCACATAGGAGTGAAATCATGTGTTTGTCTTTCCCTGACTTATTTTGCTTAGCAGAACACATTCTAGTTCCATCCGTGTTGTTGCAAATGGCGAGATTTCATTCTTTTTGATCCTTAATATTCCACTGTATATATATACCACATCTTCTTTATCCATTCATCAATCAGTGGACATTTCGGCTCTTTCCGTACTTCGGTGATTGTTGATAGCGCTGCTATAAACATTGGGGTTCATGTGCCCTTTTGAATCAGCATTTTTATATCCTTTGCATAAATGCCTAGCAGTGCAATTGCTGGCTCGTAGGATAGTTCTATCTTCAGTTTTTTGAGGAACCTCCATCCTGTTTTCCAGAGCGGCTGCACCAGTTTGCATTCCCACCAGCAGTGCAGAAGGGTTCCTCTTTCTCTGCATCCTCACCAACATCTGTTGTTGCCTGAGTTGATTTTAGCTATTCTGACAGGTGTGAGGTGGTATCCCATTGTGGTTTTGATTTGAATTTTCCTGATAATGAGTGATATTGAGCATTTTTTCATGTGTCTGTTAGCCATCTGGATGTCTTCTTTGGAAAAGTGTCTGTTCATGTCATTGCCTTTTTCTTCACTGGATTATTTGATTTTTGGGTATCGAGCTTGATAAGTTCTTCATAGATTTTGGATACTAACCCTTTTCTGATATGTCATTTGCAAATAACTTTCCTCATGGCATCAGTTTCCTTTTAGTTTTGCTGATTGCTTCCTTTGCTGTGCAGAAGCTTTTCATCTTGAGGAGGTCCCAAGAGTTCATTTTCGCTTTTCTTTCCCTTGCCTCTGGAGACATGTCAGGTAAGAGGTTGCTGCGACCAAGGTCAAAGACTTCGTTGCCTGTTTTCTCCCCTAGGATTTTGATGGCTTCCTGTCTTACGTTTAGGTCTTTTAATCCATTTTGAGTTTATGTTTGTGTCTGGTGTGAGACAGTGGTCCAGGTTCGTTCTTCTGCATGTCGCTGTCCAGTTTTCCCAGCACCACTTGCTGAAGAGACTGTCTTTTTTCCATTGGATACTCCTTCCTGCTTTGTCAAAGATTAGTTGGCCATACATTTGTGGGTCCATTTCTCGGTTCTCTGTTCTGTTCCATTGATCTATGTGTTTGTTTTTGTGCCGGTACCATACTGTCTTGATGATTACAGCTTTGTAATGCAGCTTAAGGTCCAGAATTGTGATACCTCCAGCTTTGGTTTTCTTTTTCAAGATTTCTCTGTCTATTTGGGGTCTTTTCTGGTTCCATAACAAATTTTAGGGTTGTTTGTTCAAGCTCTGCAAAGAATGCTGGTGTTATTTTGATAGGGATTGCATTGATTATGTAGATTGCTTTGGGTAGTATTGGCATTTTAACAATATTTGTTCTTCCTATCCATGAGCATGGAATGTTTTTCCATTTTCTGGTCCTTGTCCAATTTCTTTCACAAGCTTTCTATAGTTCTCAGTGTATAGATTTTTCACCTCTTTGGTTAGGTTTATTCCTAGGTATTTAATGGCTTTTGGTGCAGTTATAAAGATCAATTCCTTGATTTCTCTTTCTGCTGCAACCGATTTCTGTACATTGAGTTTATATCCTGTGACTTTGCTGAATTTGTGTATCACTTCCAGCAGTTTTTTGGTGGAGTCTTTTGGGTTTTCCACATAGTATTGTGTCATCTGCAAAAAGCAGAAGTTTGAGTTCCTCCTTGCCAATTTGGATGCCTTTTGTTTCTTTGTGTTGTCTGATTGCTGAGGCTAGGACTTCTAACACTATGTTGAACAACAGTGGCGAGAGTGGACATCCCTGTCGTGTTCCTGACTTTAGGTGGAAAGCTCTCAGTTTTTCCCCATTGAGGATGATATTAGCAGTGGGTCTTTCATATGTGGCCTTTATGATATTGAGGTATGATCCTTCTATCCTTACTTTTTTGAGGGTTTTCATCAAGAAAGGATGCTGTATTTGTTAAGTGTTTTTTCTGCATCTGTTGAGAGGATCATATGGGTCTTATCCTTTCTACTATTAATGTGATATATCATGTTGATTGATTTGCAGATATTGAACCAACCCTGCATCCCAGGTATAAATCCCACTTGAACATGGTGAATAATTCTTTCAGTGTATTGTTGGATCCGGTTGGCTAGTATCTTATTGAGAATTTTTGCATCCATGTTCATCAGGGAAATTGGTCTGTAGTTCTCGTTTTTAGTGGGATCTTTGTCTGGTTTTGCAATCAAGGTAATGCTAGGCTCATAGAATGAGTTTGAAAAATTTCCTTCCATTTCTGTTTTTTGGAACAGCCTCAAGAGAATAGGTGTTAACTCTTCCTTAAATGTTTGGTAGAATTCCCCTGGAAAGCCATCAGGCCCTGGACTCTTGTTTGTTGGGAGATTTTTGATTACTGGTTCAATTTCTTTACTGGGTATGGCTCTGTTCAAATTTTCTATTTCTTCCTGTTTCAGTCTTGGTAGTTTATATGTTTCTAGGAATTTGCCCATTTATTCCAGATGGCCTCATTTGTTGGCATAGAATTGTTCCTAATATTCTCTTATTATTGTTCGCATTTCTGCAGTGTTGGTTGTGATCTCTCCTCTTTCACTCTTGATTTGATTTATTTGGGTCCTTTCCTTCTTCCTTCTGATCAATCTAGCTAGGGGGTTATCAATTTTGTTCATTCTTTCAAAGAACCAGCTCCTGGTTTCATTGATCTATCCTACTGGGTTTCTCTTTTTTATTTCAATATCATTGACTTCGGCTCTGATCTTTATTACTTCCCTTCTTCTGCTGGTTTTGGGCTGAACTGTACTTTGAATATTCTCATGAAGCAAGAGCTTGGCAAGCGGGTGTCGTTAGAGCAAGGAGACAGTTTCTGTGACCTGCAGTGATGAGGCTGTTGGTTGTGGAGAAGCCTTGTTTGTTTGTTTAATGCCGTCAGCTGTGACACGTGTGACAGCTAATCACCACATCACTCATCTGCCATGTAATTAGCATCTCCGTTAAAACATCAGCGCCCGCTAGCAAGTATCATTAAGTTTAAATTGGATCCCTGGGCAATGTTCTAATTACAATATTGGAATTTTTAGAATTAACTCATAGCAAGATTAATTTCCTACTGTAATTAGTGATTTTCTCCAATTGGACAGAAATATGCACTGTGCATTTTTTTACAGTGGATTTTTAAAAATTTTTTTAATGTTTATTTATTTTTGAGAGACAGACAGACAGACAGAGTGCAAGTACGGGAGGGGCAGAGAGAGAGGGAGACACAGAATCGGAAGCAGGTTCCAGGCTCTGAGGGGTCAGCACAGAACCGGATGTGGGGCTTGAACTCAAGAACTGTGAGATCATGACCTGAGCTGAAGTCCGACGCTTAACCGACTGAGCCACCCAGGTGCCCCTACAATGTATTTTTTGAAGTAAATGTTGATTTCATCCTTGTAACACTAAGGTGGGCTTATGTGTCTGATTCATTCAAGTAATTACATTTCCCTTCTTATTAAAATACATTATGTATATAATTTATATATGTAACATATACCTCATGTGTAAATATTATATGTTTATATTTGTAGAAGTATGTTTGAATGTTTATATATGTATAGACAGATATACTATAGAGAATATGGAATGTAATAGTCTGTGTCACATCATATATATTCTATATTCTATTGTATGTTATATTATATACAATCTATTGTTATATTCTATATTCTGTATTCTGTTGTTATTGTTGCTGTTTTTAGTGAGCTCTTCGCCCAACGTGGGGCTCAAACTCGTGACCCCACGATCAAGAGTCACATGCTCTACTGACTGAGCCAGCCAGGCACCCTCTATATTCTTATGAGAATATATATGCATGTTTATAAAATATTGTGGTTGAAAATGGGGAATGTGGTGAAAGTGGGGAATGGCAAGATGCCATTTCAGAGCGAGGTTAATTACACCATGCAAAGTAACAAAGGCACATGGAGGACGAAAGCAGTTGGGATACAGGGACGTTGTGTTTTAACTAAATAGAAAATAGGGGCGCCTGGGTGGTTCAGTCAGTGAATCCACCGACCCTTGACTTTGGCTCGGAGCACGATCTCACAGCTTGTAAGGTCGAGCCCCACATCCGGCTTCGCGCTGACAGCATGGAGCCTGCTTGGGAGTCTCTGTCTCCCTCCTCCTCTCTCTTCCTCTCTCTCAAAAATAAATAAACAAACATTAAAAAGAAAAAGAAAGAAAATATCCTCCTCGGTATTGACCCTATGATTTTTCAGGCTCCTGCCGGGCAGCCACAGGACGCGCTAGCCCTGGCAAACAGGGACGGCCAAGTGACAATGTGAACTTTCAGCCCCTACCCCAAGGCACCTTGCCCACTGCCACTGTGTTTCCCCAGGCTGCACACTGCACAACTCCAGAGAGCACCATTCATTCAGGGTCTGTAGCATGGCCATCCTGAGAGGCTCCTGGAGTTCTACCACGTGACTCTGGGTCTCCCACAAATTATATATGTGGCAGAGAGGTTTCCTGAACACTTGCCCCACTTTTCTCTTTCTTTTTTTAAAACCCATAGTGCTCCTCGGATGCTAGTCTTTAATGATTCACTCATCTTGTATCTAATCCATTTGGATCTACCATCAACACCTGGGAAGGGCAGTCTGACCCTTTTCCACGTTTTGATTCTTTCGCACCATGTCTGTTTTCAGTCGCTCGACAGATAGGCATCAGTATTTTTTTTTTTAATTTTTTTAACGCTTATTTTTGAGACAGAGAGCGTGAACAGGGGAGGGGCAGAGAGAGAGGGAGACACAGAATCGGAAACAGGCTCCAGGCTCTGAGCCATCAGCCCAGAGCCCGACGCGGGGCTCGAACTCACGGACCGCCAGATCGTGACCTGAGCCGAAGTCGGACGCTCAACCGACCAAGCCACCCAGGCGCCCCAGGTATCAGTAGTTCAGTCTGTGCCTCCCGGCGGGCTTTCCTTCTCTTATTTTGAAGAGCAGGCATGGAGAATCTTTTATTTCTTGCAATCCCACGCCCCACCGTGGTAAAAAGCGTATCAAAACCGGCTGAAATAGAGAACCGCTTAAACTCGTATTGGAAACTTGTATGTAGATGTTCATGGCAGACTTAGTCGTAATATTCCAACTCACATGTCCATCAGCTGCTGGGTGCACAAACAAAATGGGGTATATCCATACAGCAACACCTTATCCTGCCATAAAAAGAATGGGGGGCGCCTGGGTGGCGCAGTCGGTTAAGCGTCCGACTTCAGCCAGGTCACCATCTCGCGCTCCGTGAGTTCGAGCCCCGCGTCGGGCTCTGGGCTGATGGCTCGGAGCCTGGAGCCTGCTTCCGATTCTGTGTCTCCCTCTCTCTCTGCCCCTCCCCCGTTCATGCTCTGTCTCTCTCTGTCCCAAAAATAAATAAACGTTGAAAAAAAAAATTAAAAAAAAAAAAATGGATTACTGCTACACCATGGCAGAACCTTGAACACATCATGCTAAGTGTAAGAAGGCAGACACAAAAGGCCACATGTTGTATGATTCCATGCGTACAAATGTTCAGAACAGGCAAGTCTATAAGGACGGGAGGTCAGTGGTTGCCAGGGTTGGGAGTGACTGTCAGTGGATATGGGGTTTCTTTTCGGGGTAAAGAAAATGTTCTAAAATTGGATAGGAGTGATGCTTATGAGTATACTAAAAACCACCGAAGTATACACTTTAAAAGGATGGGTTTTACGGTGTATATGTCAACAAAGCTATAAAAAGTTTTTTTAAATCGTATCAGAATCACAGAGATGCATTTTAGCGGTCTTCAGACACATTCCTCCTTTTACATAGGAGGAAAAGAAGGCTCAAAGCAGTTGCTTGCTTGTCCGCAGTCACAATAGTCTGTTAATGGCACCACTATGATTCAATTGTGAGGGGGAAGGTGTTTTTGTGGGGGTACACATCCCATGTATGGAGTTGTTGATGTACCCGGGGGATGGTTCTTATACCTGGCTCCTTTCTGATCTTCTCTCCAGTGAGGAGCCCATCTCCCTGGTTAGGGATGAATGTAATGCCTTCAACTCACGCACTTTATAAAGAATAAACCATGGGGCGCCTGGGTGGCTCAGTCGGTTCAGCCTCTGACTTCGGCTCAGGTCATGATCAAGCGGTTCGTGAGTTAGAGTCTCGCATCGGGCTCTGTGCTGACAGCTCCGAGCCTGGAACCTGCTTCGGATTCTGTTGTCTCCCTCTCCCACTGCCCCTCCCCTGCTCACGCTCTGACTCTCTCTGTCTTTCAATAATAAATAAACGTTAAAAAAAAATTATAAACAATCAGAAGCACAAAACTGCATTGAATTAATCAATACAATGAACATTGTGAGGATACTTTCAGGGGCACCTGAGTGACTGGCTCAGTCAGTTAAGCGTCCAACTTCATCTCAGGTCATGACCTCATGGTTCATGGATCTCAACGTCCAACTTCATCTCAGGTCATGACCTCATGGTTCATGGATCTCAACGTCCAACTTCATCTCAGGTCATGACCTCACGGTTCATGAGTTCAAGCCCCATGTCTCAGAGCCTTCTTGGGACTCTTTCTCTCCCTCCCTCTGCCTCTCCCCTGCTCACTCTCTCTCTTTCTCTCAAAATAAATAAACATTAAAAAAAAATTTTTTTAATGAAGAATACTTTTAGCCCATTCCTAGGCCAGAAAGGACAAAATTACAGAAAAAGGGGCGACTGAAGAAGAGAAATGAGGACACAAGAAAGAACCCCAGAGACAAGGGCTGAGACCCCGGTCTCCTCCTCTCTACGCCACCTTCCCCTTCTGCTGGCACTGAAGGAACAATAGCTCAGAATCCCCTATGCAGACCCTCCAGTCTCCCCGCCACCCCGGGAGGCCTGGCCCAAGACCACCTTGACCAAACGCCACTCCCAGGCCCCAGGGCCAGGACCTATACCTTTGGTGATTTCTCTCCTGCTGCTGGGAACAGACACTGCTCAGCTGGGACACCAGGGAAGTCACTGGGCCATTAACGCTGGAAAGTGAGATTTATTGAGGGGATTCTATTCCAGACAAAATGGCACTGACTTTGTTAACCTTGGAGGAGACATTCCCCAAGGCCTCCCCAGTTCTAAAAGTCCTTTCATCCAGGATCTTAAGACTAGAAAGAAGGAGTAGATCAACACCTCAGGGCAGAGCACTTGCTATGGGTCAGATAAAACTTGGAGGCTCCCTCAGGGCTGCTGGAGCCACACGGGAAGACAGAACAGCCTCGTGCATGCGCCACTGTTGGTCCCACTCAGGAATGCAAACCACTGTCTCCTCAGAATTGCAACTTATGGGCAACCGGACAGCTCAATTGCTTAAGCTGCTGACTCTCGGTCTCAGCTCCGGCCCTGATCTCATGGTTTGGGAGTTCAAGCCCCAAAGTGGGGCTTTGCGCTGGCAGCATGGGGCCTACTTGGGATTCTCTCCCTCTCTCTCTCTCTCTTTCTCTCTCTCTGTCCCTCACCGCTTACTCTCTCTCTCCAAAAAGTAAGTAAACTTTAAAAATTATTAAAAGGGATTGCAATTTACTATGACAAAGTTATTAGGCAACCATTGTGGGGCCTTTCGAGGGAGTGGATTTTATTTTTTTTTATTATTTTTAAATTTTTTTTAAAGTTTGTTTATTTTTGAGACAGAGAGACAGAGCGTGAATGGGGGAGGGGCAGAAAGAGAGGGAGACACGGAATGGGAAGCAGGCTCCAGGCTCTGAGCCATCAGCCCAGATCCCAACGCAGGGCTCGAACTCACGGACCAAGAGATCGTGACCTGAGCTGAAGTCAGACGCTTGACGGACTGAGCCACCCAGGCGCCCCTTGTTGTATTTTTTGAAATCGTGTATAATATATATTACTTAAAATTGACCATCTTACCCATTTTTAAGCGTACAGCTGGGTCGCCTCAAGTATTCTCAGCCTGTCGTGCTAGCCACCTTTGGAACTCTTCATCTGGCGAAGCTGCAACTCTGCTCCCATTATACAGCGCCTTCCCAATTCCCTCCCCCAGCCCTTTGCAGTCAACATTCTACTGTCTGTCTTTCTGTCTGTCTGACCAGTCTAGGTGCCTCACGTCAGTGGGATCATACAGTATTTGTCCTTTTGTGACTGGCTCATTTCACTCAGCATAATGTCCTCGGAGTTCGACCACGTTGTAACAGGCGTCAGAACGCCCTTCCTTTTTAAGGCTGAAGAAGATTCCGTTGTATATAGATGTGCCCCATTTTGTTGACCCGTGCACCTGTTGATGGACACATGGGCGTTTCCACCCTGGCTGCTGGGATTAATATCTAAGTTCAGAGTAGCGTTATTCACAACATCCAAAAGTGGAAATCCCCGAGCGCCATCAACCGATGAATGGATAAACAAAATGTGGTCTGTGGAA
Organism: Acinonyx jubatus; assembly: GCF_027475565.1. Lineage (NCBI taxonomy): Eukaryota > Metazoa > Chordata > Mammalia > Carnivora > Felidae > Acinonyx > Acinonyx jubatus. The sequence continues at coordinate 7,428,035 of NC_069383.1, read as the reverse complement.
ACAACGGAGTAGTATTCAGCTTCAAAAAGAAGAGGCGCCTGGGTGGCTCAGTCGACTGGTTGAGCGACTGACTCTCGGTTTCAGCTCAGGTCACGATCTCGAGGTTTGGGAGTTCGAGCCCCGTGCTGACAGTGCAGAGCCTGCTTGGGATTCTCCCTCTCCCTCTCTCTCTGCCCCTCCCCTGTGTGCGCTCTCTCTCTCTCTCTCTCTCTCTCAAAGTAAATACATAAACTTAAAGAAAAATAAATGTTAGGAAGACAAGAGAAATTCTGACCCATGCAAGAACATGGATGGACCCGGAGGATGTTAAGTTAAGCCAGGCACAAAAAGGACAGAGAGCGAAGGATTCCATTTACGTGAGATCCTCACCAATAGATTCACAGAGACAGAGAGGAGAGAGTTGCTAGGGGCGGGTAAGTGGGGAGTTGTGCAGCGGATACAGAGTTCCAGGTTTACCGGATGAAAAGAGTTCTGGAGATAAATGGTGGTGATGGTCACACAACACTGTGCACGTATTTAATGGTACTGAGCTGCACAAAGATGGTTAAATGGTGAATGTTATGTCGCGTATATTTTCCTGCAATAGAAAAGAAGGTGAAGGTGGGGAGCAAATGGTGAGGTTGCGCGTGCCTGTGGGAACTGCCCGGAAAGAAAAAGATCCACTCGTGCAACAGGTTACAATTGCTGGGCCCATGGGACCAGCAGCAATTAGAAAGACAAGGGACAGGGGCGCCTGGGTGGCTCAGTCGGTTGAGCGTCCGACTTCGGCCCAGGTCATGATCTCGCGGTCTGTGGGTTCGAGCCCCGCATCAGGCTCTGTGCTGACAGCTCGGAGCCCGGAGCCTGTTTCGGATTCTGTGTCTCCCTCTCTCTCTGACCCTCCCCTGTTCATGCTCTGTCTCTCTCTGTCTCAAAAATAAATAAACATTAAAAAAAGAAAGAAAGAAAGACAGACAGACAAGGGACCTGGGTGGAGTAGACTATTCCTTGCAAGCCACACTATTCCTACCATCGGCTTCGCTTGGAGTTGTAACAGTGTGAGTTGTAAAACACCTGTGCCTATCAGAGAAAAGTTAAAACACTCCTTTGAAACAATATATTCATTTCAACATCCAATGAGAAGGTTACCTGTTCTCTGAGGAGAATAAAATATCCCACATTAGAATACCAATGTAAGTACCAGGAAGTGTCGGCTTAGCCCTGGTCTCCAGACATAGATTAGTTATTTATGCACATTTCCCTCATCTCACTAGAGGGGCAGGCCCTGTTGGAATGTGTGTGTGTACCTACAAGGAAGGAGCCTGAAAGATTACCAATGCTCCAAGGCCTGGGCTCCATGTACAGTTGTTCAGGGTGTACCCTGAGCAAGGGTACCACATATACATGGAAAGCACTCCCACTGCATATATCTTCACTGTTTTGCAGTATATTAATTTTTTTAAGAGAGAGAGTGATCAGGGAAGAGGGGCAGAGAGAGAGAGGGAGACAGAGAAAGAGAGAATCTCAAACAGGCTCAGTGCTCAGTACAGAGCCCGATGTAGGGCTCTGAGATCATGACCCAAGTCAAAATCAAGTGTCAGATGCTTAACCGACCGAGCCACCCAGGCATCCCAAAATATTAAATTTTTTATTATAATTGCATTGACTCCAATGATGGGTAATATATATATATATATATATATATATATATATATATATATATTTTTTTTTTTTTTTTACAATGTTGCAGCAATAATATTAAATGGGGTTTTTTTTTAATTTTTTTTTCAACGTTTATTTATTTTTGGGACAGAGAGAGACAGAGCATGAACGGGGGAGGGGCAGAGAGAGAGGGAGACACAGAATCGGAAACAGGCTCCAGGCTCTGAGCCATCAGCCCAGAGCCCGACGCGGGGCTTGAACTCACGGACCGCAAGATCGTGACCTGGCTGAAGTCGGACGCTTAACCGACTGCGCCACCCAGGCGCCCCAAAGTGGGTTTTTTTTAACAAAATTATCGTATCACATTTACTAAAAGATGGAAGAAGTCTTGTTCTAACAGGATTGATATCGATCATTCCACTTGGAATTCCACAGGAAAAAGCTTGACAAGAGAAAAATGTTGTTCATGTCTCCCTGAAGTAGTCTATGCTTCCAAAAAAGGAGCTCTTTTTCTGCCCTGATTGGCGATTGCTTTCAAATTAAACAAATCCTCTCTTGGCCCTAGCTAGTATGTGCCTGATTTGACACTTTGCATTTGTGGTTCTTCTCTTCAGCTCTTTCTTTCCCGTGTCAGACCTGTATTGCTGAATTCCCAAATAATACCTACAAGTGCTTCCATTGCGTGATAACATGTATATATTTACCTCCATTATCCAAAGTCAAATATCACCTAGGCAGAAATTAGAAATTACTTCGTACTGGTTTACTATTTTATATTATAAACATTGTTTACTTGTTGTTGAGGGGTTTCATCAGTACAAAAACTCAGTGCTCAAACGTAATGCAAGTAAGCGTAAAAACTGCCATTTCCTTCTTACAAAAGTAGGGCCTGTATATAAGACTCCTGTGTAGCAAATTATTGTATCCTGGTGATTTTCAGCTTTTATAGTGATTTCAAATTGATATTTCTATTAGTTTGTCTTTACTATTTTGACATTTTTTTAATGTTGATTTATTTTAGAGAGAGAGAGACAGAGCGTGAGTTGGGGAGGGGCATGGAGAGAGGGGGACACAGAATCCGAAGCAGGCTCCAGGCTCTGTCCGAGATGTCAGCACAGAGCCCGATGCAAGGCTCGAACTCACAAACTGTGAGATCATGACCTGAGCCGAAGTCGGACGTTTAACCGACTGTGCCACCCAGGTGCCCCAATATTTTGACATTTCTACATGGTTTATACATTACATGGAAAGATTTTTTAAATTAATTTCTTAATTAATTTATTTATTTTGAGAGAGAGAGAGAGTGCAAGTGGGGGAGGGGCAGAGAGCGAGTCTGAGAGAGAATCCCAAGCAGGTTCCATGCCATCGGCACAGAGGCCAAGTTGGGGTTCAGTCCCAAGAACTCCGAGAATGTGACCTGAGCTGAAATCAGGAGTCCAACATCCAATGGACCCAGCCACCCAGGTGCTCCCACATGGAATGATTTTATATTTTTGCTGGTGTTATTATTGGCATATACATGACATTGATTAAAATTCACCTTTTACCACTTATATCGCTAGCCTTGCTTATGGCAAATCCACCTTCACTCCTGGAAAGGGTGAGGAGGGCACATAAAACACAGGTTATAGACGATGAATGTGGAAAGAAATGCCCAACCTTCTCCCCCACCCCCCACACACGTAAACTCTGGCCGATTCAGGAGCCAACTCCGTGCAACCAGCCCAGAGGAGGGAAATAAGTCCCCCAACGTGAGGAACGAGGATGGGCGTCTCTCTGGGAGATTTGGAGGAAAGTCAGGGGAGCAGCAGCCTGGGAAGAGGTAGAGATGTGAAGAGCTTTGTGGCTTTTAGGGAAATGCTGGGGCCTGACAGCAGAAAGGGAACAAGATAAAGTGTCCCATGAGCAGCCACCTACAGACAGGAGTCAGCCTGTCAGGTCCCGGGAGGCTGTGAACAGAATCCTTTAGACCCAATGCCCAGATTGAAAAACAACAGAAGCAGCAGCTTGTCCTTGGGTCTGAGGATCTAAGGAGAGCATGTACCGGGAGGGGGGTGCGCCGGGGTGGGGGGCACACTGCAGACAGGCACGGGCAGCCAGACACTGTCCAAGGGGACTGAGAAACTAGAAAGTGGCCTGCTTTTATTTATTTATTTATTTATTTAGAGAGGGGTGGGGAGAGACAGAGAAAGAGGGAGAGAGAGAATCCCAAGCAGGCTCACAGCTGTCAGCACAGAGCCAGATGTGGGGCTTGATTCCATGAACCCCGAGATCCTGACCTGGGTGGAAATCAAGAGTTGGATGCTTAACCGACTGAGTCACCCAGGTGCCCCCGGCCTGCTTTTTATTATCACCACGTGCTGGTAATTTTAAACAATGCCAGAGACAAAGTGCTCCTTGCCCCAAATCTATTGCTCATCCAAGTTCTAAAACATTGTTGCAGTTACTTTTGAATTTAGTATCTATAAGATTGGAATTAGCACATGTTTAAATGTTTTTATTTATTTTTGAGAGAAAGAGAGAGACTGAGCACAAGCAGGGGAGGGGCAGAGAGAGAGGGGGAGGCAGAATTTGAAGCAGGCTCCAGACTCTGAGCTGTCAGTACAGAGCCCCACGCAGGGCTCGAACTCACAAACTGGGAGATCATGACCTCAGCTGAAATCAGAAGCTCAGTTGATTGAGCCACCCAGGCACCCCTCGAATGAGAACATTTTTAAATGTTTCCTTTAATACACATCATATTCCAGGGCACCTGGGTGGCTCATTCGGTTAAGCATCTGACTTCGGCTCAGGTCATGATCTCACAGTTTGTAAGTTCGAACCCCACTTTGGGTGAGCTTGAGCCCTCTCCGGGTGAGCAGGAGCCCTGCTTCAAGTAAAAACACAAACACAAGCCCTGCTTTGGGTGAGCCCCACTTCTCTTTCTCTCTCTGCCACTCGCTCACCTGTGCCCTGTCAATCTCTAAAAACAAAACAAAACAAAAACAAAAAACCACACTATGTTCTACATGGGAGTTAATTTGGAGACATCTCAGGCATAGAGGCAACCAACACACGTGGACTCAGCTCAAGCATTTGTTTGAGGAAGGAGTTCCTCTGGTTCCCCACATTATTTAAGGTAAATCACTAGCTCACATCTATGAACCACTTCATTCAACAGCAGGATTCACATTCTTCTCAAGCTCACATGGGACATTCACCAAGACAGACTACATTCTGGGTCATAAAATACACCCTAACAAATTTAAAAGACTAGAAATCATAAACTGTTTGCTCCAGACCACAATAGAATTAAACTACAAACCAGAAACAGAAAGATAGCTGGGAAATCCTAAAATGCTTACTAATTAGCACACTTATAAGTAACCCATGAGTCAAAGAAGAAAGCTCAAGAAAAAATTTTAAATATTTGAACTAAATGAGGATGAAAATACAATTTGTCAAAATTTGTGAGATGCAGTGAAAGTAGAGAGATATTTATAGCATTGAATGAATGTATATTGCAAAAAAGAAAGATATAAAATCAATTATCTAAGCTTCCACCTTAAGAAACTAAAAAAAAAAAAAAAAGAGCAAATTAAATCCAAAGTCAGCAGAAGAAAAGAAATAATAAAAATTAAAGCAGAAATCAATGAAATTGTACACAATTGCATTCAAATCAATAGAGAAAAAACAAAAACAAAAACAAAAGCTGGTTCTTTGAAAAGATCATTAAAATCACTAAACTTTAGCCAGGCTAAGAAAAAAGAATATCTAAGTTACTAATATCAGAAATAAAATAGGGACATCACTACAGATCCTATAGACATTCAAAGGATGAGAAGCAAATATTGTGAACAACTCTATTCCCACAAATTTGATAACCTAGATGAAACAGACCAATTCCTTCAAAGCCACATACATCTGCTAAAACTCATACAAGAAGAAGTGGACAATCTGGGTAAGCCTATGAAAAGACATGGAGAAAACTTAAAAGGCATATTACAAAGTGAAAAAAGTTGATCTGAAAAGCTACATATTATATGATTCCAACTGTATGACATTCTGGAAAAGGCAAAACTATGGAGACAGTAAAGGGATCAGTGGTTGCCAAGAGTTGGGGCAAGAGAAGGATGAGAAGGCAGAGCACAGAGGATTTTTGTAAACCTACTCTGTATGATACTGTGATGGTAGATACCCATGCACACTTAGTGCACAACACTAAGAGTGAATCCTATTGTAAACTGTGCACTTTGGGTGATCAGGATATATCAGTTTGTCCATTGTAACAAACATACCAACCAGGCTGGTTCAGAATATAGATAATGTGGGAGGCAGTGGGTGTGTTGGGGCAGGGAGTACATGGGAAATCTCTGTATAGTCTACTGGATTTTGTTGTAATCCTAAAATGCCCTAAAAATGAACCCTATTACCAACAACAACATCAAAAAAATTGTAGGACAACGATTGTTCGGACAAGAAACTGAACTTGAGTTACTTGATTTCTATCACTGTCTATCATCACTTGGGATTTTTATTTGTTAAAGTTTAATTTAAAATTAAATTAATTTAGAGGAATTTCAAAGTTTAATTTTAAAATAAGTAGATTTAAGTTGGTTTTTAAATTTAAATTAAAATTTTTTTAATTTAAAATTTAAAACACTGTTTTCAACAAGGAAGCTCAGAGGGAATTGCAAGATGTGATTTTTTTTTTTTTTTTTTGGTAGTAAGAGCAAATTTTAATTCATACATGAAATAATTTACTGAATGTAAAGAAAATCTTTAAACTGTAAATATCTTCCTTTTCAAATTGTTGGTGGCTTGTTTTAAAACGAACATAGGAAACAGAGATTACTCCTAATGATTGCGGGGAGTATGACTGAAAATAACTGGGGTACAGACGAAAGTTCCAAATGGCCCCCTCCGGGTCAGGCAGTGGTCCCAGCGGCTCCAACTAAGGACGAAAACTTCCGCCGAGCAGCGCGGTGCCCGTGTCCGGCTGCGCGCCCGGGTTGGGCGGACGGTGCTGCGTCCCCGCAGGACCCGGGACGGGGGGGCGCGCGCGCTTGGGCAGGACCGCGCAGCCCGGGCGGGGCAGGGCAGGACGCTGGGGCAGGTCCTGAGGGAAACCCGGGAAGGTGCCCCCTCCCCGACTTCGGCCTGCGGTTACCGTGAGCCTCGTTTCTGCATCGCAGCTTCCTAAAACTGACTTCTACTGATACGTTGTCTCAGCCTCCTTGGGTGTCCCCTTCTGTTTCCACAGGGGACCCCCAGAGGGCTGACAGCACCCAGTTCTCCTAGAAACAAAACCTCTCGAGAGCACTGCCACGGAGACCGGCGGGTAGAGAGCAGGCGAGGCCCCCAGGACCACGGTGGAGATCAGGTCCCGGCGTTTGGGCTCCTGGCTGGGGGCACACGGCCGCCGAGCATCCATGCACCTGTGTCCGTCCTGGCAGGGGCCGTCCCCAAAGGTGGAAGCGACCCACGCTCAGGTGTTGTCTCAACAGGCGTCCTGCCTAGGAAGACGCTCTGATGAGACAGATTCAGATTTAAAGAAAATCGGGTGATTTCAGCGCACTGAACAGAACCGCCAGGACGCACCTTTTGGATTCTGGTGGATGTGGCTGCCGCTCGTTTGCATGCACATCACCCACAATGCTCTGAGCAGCGTTGCCTGGAACTCCTTTAATTCCATTGAAAAGGGAAAGGCTTTTTTCATGACAAAGTTGCCTAAATGTTTTTGTCTTTAAAATATATGGTTTATATTCGAAGTGTATAGTTATGCGTTTAAAAGCAAACCTTACTACAATCACCGTAACTGTAGAGAAGATGGAACTCTGGAGACTTATATAAGGGGCAGTGCAATACCATGTCCTGGCTGGTCCGAGTGCAGTGGTGTTTACAATTAATTGATCACAGCCAGTTACAGATTTCTTTGTTCCTTCTCCACTCCCACTGCTTCACTTGACTAGCCTTTTGCTGCAGGGGCGGGGAGAAAAGGAAAGATAAAAATTTTTTCCCCTATAGGCCAGCCGGGTACTAGGTCCTGCTTGATGGCTTATTAAACACACCAGAAAACGCATCGTGCATGCCAAGGACCTGCCAGCAGAGATGACTACTGGACAGCAGCATATTGAGGGATTATCGGTCTGCCTGGATCATGCTGAAAAGGAAGGTCCTCTTGTCTCCTGATTGTTTCTTGAGAACAGGGAGAACCAAGGGTTTAGGTGACCTGGGGAATAAACCGTGCCTCATGCACCTCCTTATCCCCAGTGTCAGGTGTGCAGGAGAGAGGGCAGGAAAGCAAGGGGCAGCATCGTGCCCTGGAAAGAACACAAGCAAGTTGCAAAGTAATGTGCATAGAATGCTTCTATGTCACTCTATAAAGCAAAACAATGAACATATCTGTGCGTGAGTTTGTCTGTGTTCACAGAAAATACGGAGAAAGAAGACAAAGGAAATCCGAAGGCTGTTACGCCATGGCAGAAATGAGGCTTTACTCTGTGCTGAGTCCTGGATAAACTGTTCATGCACCCTTATGCATTCCTCAGTCTCTGTGGTTCACGGTATTAGCTCTAAGCCTTGGGTCCACCAAGCTTTGCTTTTCTAGTAAAACAGAGAAGTTTTGGTATTGAAAAAAAAATCCCCTTTCTCTTCAAATGCCAGGTTTTTGCAAATCAAGATGATTTTGGCTTCAAACTACAGTGTATGCAATAATAGCAGGATATACCTTGCAATATTTGGGATATACTTACACTAAAAAATGATTTGTTATCTAAGTATCTTGTATTTTATCTGGCAACCCTATCTTAGTCACATGAGTCTTAGGAAAGAAGTAACCCCAAACTCTTTTCTTTCTAGGGTTATTATATTACTCTGGGCTGGCCCCATTGCTGCATTGGCCATTCATTATTGCTTTGCAGGTATTATTATCTGGTTAGGAACCCTCTAGAAATGAGATACATACATCATCAAGACTGATGGGGGGGGGGGTGCCTGGGTGACCCAGTCAGTTGAGACTCTGACTCTTGGATTGCGCTCATGATGTCACCGTCATGATCCTACAGTTCATGAGTTTGAGCCCCGCATGGGCCTCTGTGATGGTAGTGAGGATTCTCTGCCTCCCTCTCTCTCTGCCCCTTCCCTGCTCATACTCTCTCTGTGTCTCAAAGATAAACAAATACACACACACACACACACACACACACACACACACAAAAGACTGACAGGATTGTGCAGTCCCCTAACCTGTGGAATGAGATTTTCCTAGGGTCAGAGAAATTGACTCTGTTCTCGAGTTTCTTAGTTTCCATGTTCACACTTATTCCACCACCAATTACTTACATCCCCTGAACTCGGTCTTATTTTATTATCTAACTATCTTTGAATTTTTTTTTTCAACGTTTATTCATCTTTGAGAGAGGATGATCTGGGAAGGGGCAGAGAGAGGGAGACACAGAATCTGAAGCATGCTCCAGGCTCTGAGCTGTCAGCACAGAGCCCGATGCGGGGCTTGAACCCACGAACCACAAGATCATGCCCTGAGCCCCTGAGCTACCCAGGGGCACCTACCTATCTTTGTATTCTAATGCAATGTTTCCATTGATTGGGACACCACAGCAATTGGTTTCATGGTGTTGTTGCCATTGTTTCTTTGTCAGTTTTTCATTGTGGGGTAGCAGAGAGATTTCTTGGAAAAGAAAGGTAATTCTGGCCCCTGCAAGTGGTGAGCTCTGTGGTTGGCCTTGAGCTACTCGCATGTTCTCTCAGAACCTCAGTTGCTTCATTTGTGAAATGGCAATGTCTGCCATACTAACCTAACTGGGTTGTAAAGAATACTGTGAAATAACGATACAAAATAAATGATACGAAATATTTTGCACCTTATAAAATACAGTGCAAACATAGGGGTTTTCTTTAGCAAATACAGACCATTGGCTGTGGCCAATAGACTATTGTTCTCTTGTAGTACCACTTATTATCATTATTCTTCAGATATGACAGTCCTGTGTTCATTGCTGGTGTATGATCAGAGCATCATCAATTGGCTTGAACGATCCATTGTAAGTAAGGTGGTTCTCCTAAGTGTATATCCATTACCGAGGAAGCAATGAGGTGTACAGGGAAGGGCGTGGGATCTAGATTGAGAACACCCACTGGGAGCCCTTGGTCTCTCTAAGCCCTAGGGTGCTGCTCTTAACCTGGCCTTACCTCCCAGTGGAGTCACCTTGAGACTATACAAGACCATACTCACAGAAGCGCTAGGGAAATCCAATGTCCTCTCAAGATACCTTGGATTGCCTCTACCTATGAGGACAAACCAAATCGTTTCCTTTATAGGATACACATTTGTGGCCGTCACACGGTACTATGCCTGGTTTCTGTTGCTGTTAGGAATTACACTACCATCCGGTAAAGGTGAAAGGCGGACCAGTGTTATGACTCCTACTGTCAGATGAGGGGGCAGCTGAATGGCTTTCTGAAGGTCACTCAAGAACGCAGGGGCAGAACCACGACGAGAAAGTGGCTCTGAGGCCCCACCTGGATGTCCCACAGTATACTCTGCCCTTCTCCACCTTCTTCTGTTTTCAGACTCTTGGGCTTGGTTTTCCTTCTTCCAAAATGTTTTCTCCTTGAAAATGTTCACATCTCTGTCTTCAAAACTTTGCAGGATTGTCAACTCTGAAATGTCTCCAATTCTCCAATGTTGTCTATTAAGTGTTGTATCATCAAATATTAGTCTCACATTCTATTGATATTCAAAACATTTTATAATCCTTACATATCTTCAAAGATGTTTCCTTTGGGTTGGTTTCGTGGGGTTTTGTTTTTGTTTTTGTTTTGCAAATGACATAAAGAATATAGAAATTAAATAAATAAGGGGCACCTGGGTGGCTCAGCTGGTTAAGTGTCTGCCTTTGACTCAGGTCATGGTTCACGAGTTCAAGCCCCACATCAGTCTTCTCAGCACAGAGGCCACTTCAGATCCTCCGTCCGTCTCTTTCTCCCCCTCCCCTGTTCTCTCTCTTCCAAAATCAATAATTAAACTTAAAAAAAAAAAAGAAATTATATAAATTAAACAAAACTCCATTCCATTAAAAGGTGGGGGAGGGTCGCCTGGGTGGCTCAGCGGGTCAAGCCTCAGACTCTTGATTTTGGCTCCGGTCATGATCTCAAGGTTCCTGGGATCGAGCCCCATATTCCACTCTGCACTGACAGCACAGAGCCTGCTTGGGATTCTCTCTCTCCCACCCTCTCCCCCCACCTCTAAATAAATAAACATTTTTTTTTTAAGTGGGAAAAATAAAAGCCTTATTCACCCCACCCCCATTTCCTTTCCTTGATCTTAGCGTACATACTATATTTATCATCTCTATTTTATTTTGGGGGGTAGGCAGGTGGTCCGTGTTGGCTTCCGTAAATTCATCATTAGCTCCTGAAGGTTGAGGTAATGGATTATATTTTAAAACGCGTGTGTTGCTGTTGTTATTTGGTTGGTTTTTTCTTTTGTTTTGTTCTTTGTTTTGTTTTTGTTTTTGTTTTTGTTTTTGTTTTGTATTCCCAGCTCTTATCTCAATGACACAAACATGGTAGGACTACTTGGTAGTGTTGACTTGAAAATTTTTTAAGTAGAAACAGACACCTTTAAAAAAAAAAAAAAAAGACTAGTCGAGTGCAGTAGTGAGAAGGGGGGAAAGAGTAGAACAAGGAGTTCGATCTGTAACTGACTGTGAACAATCAATTGAGATAACTCACTACCTTCGGACCAGCCAAGAAACCTAGCTTCTGCTCCCAGTATTTAAAGCCCAAGTATGTATTCATTTTTAGCTTGTGGTGACATTTCAGTTACTGTTTATAAACAACTATATTCACAGGACACGACTGTACGCATCCTCTAAGAACTCCTCAGTGCATCCATTTACCAGGAGATACCGCAAATGTATTTAACAACCGGAATCAGGAGCACTGCTGAGCATCCTGGGAAAGAGAATGCAAAATTAGCATCTCGCCACTAGGGCGTCTCTTTTCAGTCCTGTTTGTCTGGAGTGGATCCAGGCGCAGCGTCTGGGCAAGCTGCCCAATCAGCGCTGACCTCCTTTGTTTACCGCGTGTGACCGGGGGGACCTGTGAGGTCCGGAGGCGACTCCGAGGCGGAGCACGCGAAGTCCTGTGCTTCCCTGCCTCTGTGACCCCAGCAGAGCTCCGCACCCTGGAAGAGGCCGCCCTTCCATCTTGGCAGAGTTGCTCCCTTCGGAAGGGCAGAGATGCCTCCCCCGTCTGCCCAAGATCGCAGTCCTCCTCCTTAAACCCCGACTGATGGAAAACAGAAACCACTACAGGAACGGGAGGAGGAGGCATCTGAAACACCCCCAAACCTTGGCTGCTGCTTAGGACTTCAGAATTCAAAAGGCAGAAGCCAAGATGACCAGGGGAAGCAAGCGGAACAGATTTCGGTAAAAGTGGCAGAGAGGCAAACCTCAGAAAGACCCAGAGTTCGCCCTCAGGGCAAAGAACAGCGAGAGGACAGCAGGGATGAACCTGGAGAAACAAGGATGGGAATATTCTGGAACAGGACGTAGATGCCCCCAGAGCTCACAGCTCCGTTTTGCTCCCTAGGAAGGGCAGACCCAACTACAAGAGAGCAGACCGGAGGGGGTGGGGGGTGGGGGGAACAGGGCGGGCAGGAAGCTGCCCCTCCCCCCCTTGGCCAGAGAAAACGTGCCCCTGGGTACCCCAAGCTGATGTCAAAGGAGAATCGCTATCTGATTCCTTTTGGTGCCAAGCACAATGCCTGGCAGGTAGCAGGTGCTCAGTAAACGTGTTGTTGAGTGAATACGCGAGATTAAGGAAAATGAACAACCTCGGAAAACCAGACATAGGGAAATGTCCCTGTTTTCGGGAGGAGAAAAGTGAGAGTAAGAGTTTCATAAATTACCTTCTCTAAATTGCTGTCGCTTTCTAGCAACATTCTGGTATGGATTATGAAGGAGGTGGCTATGACAGCGGGAGCCAGCTTGAAATTAACCAGGGAAAAAAACCAAACACCAAACAGAATAGTTACTTTCTGTTTTTTCAGTGTCACTGGTGTTTGCCTCGGTCGATTACATCCCTTCTTCTGCCTGTGTGTGGGTTGGGTCCAGTGGGCTGGAAGTGATTCAGCTGGATCACAACCTGGATCAGAGGCTGCTGAGGGGGATTGACGCCATCCTGGGAGAGGGGCGCTGGTGTCACGTGCCATGTGTTGTTCGTTGGCCAGACCCGGTCTGAGCTGAAGATGGCCCTAGATTGATGGCACAATAGGTGATATGTTGTGAGAATCCAGAAGGCACTAGAGATCTACAGCTTGGGCTCAACTCACCTCACCTGGGTCCTAGATTTCACTATCCACTAGCTGTGCGTCTTTGGACAAGTTGTTTCCCCAGCTTGAGCCTCAGTTTCTCACCTAAAGTGGGCATAATCAGAGTATCCATTTTGTAGCAGGTTGGGGGGACTAAATGTGAGGCCATGTAGAGAGTTGTTCAGCCTGGCTCATTAAAGAGCCCTATAAGGAAGTTAGCTCTTGGGGCACCTGGGTGGCTCAGTCTATTAAGTGCCCGGCTCTTGACTTCAGCTCAGTTCATGTTCCCATCCCTCACTGGACTCTGTGCTGATAGTGCAGAGCCTGCTCGGGATTCTCCCTCTCCTCTTTCTCTGCCCTTGCCCCACTGGCTGCCCCAGGGGTCGCAGGCTGGGTCTAGAACAGTAAGTGTAATACGATTCCAAGCCCAGCCTGGTCCCCAACACCCACCAACCTCCCTGCTCGCCCTCTCTCAAAATAAATAAATAAACTTAAAAAAAAATAATTTTTTTTTCTTTAAAGTTAGCCCTCAAGGTTCAGAAACTTTTTCCCTGGCTCAACAGACACAGACTAACAAGAAACTAACAGATACAAACTAACAATATAATGGATACAAATCAACAGAGCTGAAGTTCCCCCTTTTCAGTTAAGAATTTTTTTTTTAATCTGAGCAGATGCCAGATAAGAGACTCTCACAGAGGAAAAATACAAATACCAGCTTAGTTACACAGAAGTTGGCTGTCGTCGTCCCTCTGAGATGCGCTCAGGTCAGGTGGCGCCCAGAGCCCAGGGGACAGTTTTTAAAAAGACAGCGGCAAACCAGAGTGTCCTCAGGGGAAGGTGACTGACATAATGGTAATTTCCACTTCCTCCCACTCTGACTTCACAAAAATGCTTTCAACTTAAGGGCTCAAGGAGCCCCACGTGAGTTACCACACCACCCAGCAATTCCACGCTTAGGTAGGGACCCCAAAGGCTTGCGAGCAGGCGCTCAAACAAATCCATGCACACGCATGTTCACAGCAGCATTTCTCACCATAGCCCAAACCCGGAAATGCTCTGGAGTGTCCCGCAAAGCGTGAACCGGTCACCCAAAGGTGCTCTGTGCCTACAATGGAAAATCATTCGGCCATGAGAAGGGATGAAATACTGCTACGTGCAGCCACATGGATGAACCTTGAACACGTCATTGCTACGTGGAAGGAGCCACACGCACAAGGTCACCCTAGTGGATGATTCCAGCTGGGAGCTGTCCAGCATCAGTGACTCCACAGAGACAGGGGGCAGACCGGTGGTTGGTAGGGGTGATTGCCTAAAGGGCACCGGGTTCCCTTTGCAGGTGATTAACGCCCATTAGAACTAGATGGAGGTGGGCTGCACAGCGCTGGGACTGGACCAAATGCCACTGATATGTACACTTAAGATGGTGAATTTTATGTTCTGCGAATTCTTTTTAATATAATTTATTGTCCAGTTGGCTTCCATGCAACCCCCAGTGCTCATCCCAACAAGTGCCCTCCTCAATGCCCATCACCCATTTCCACTCTCCCCACCCCCTGAAGTCTTTGTTTGTTTGTTTGTTTTTTCTTTTTTTTCAATGTATGAAATTTATTGTCAAATTGGTTTCCATACAACACCCAGTGCTCATCCCAAAAGGTGCCCTCCTCCATACCCATCACCCACCCACCCCTCCCTCCCACCCCCCATCAACCCTCAGTTTGTTCTCAGTTGTTTGTTTGTTTTGAGCGTGAGCAAGAGGGGGAGGGGCAGAGAGAGAGGGAGAGAGACAGAATCCCCAAGCAGGCTCTGTGCTCACAGCGCAGAGCCTGACTCGGGGCTCGATCTCACCATGAGATCATGACCTGAGCCGAAACCAAGAGCCAGACGTTCCACCGGTCGAGCCACCCAGGAACGCTTGTCCTGTGAGTTCTACCTCAAGTTCTAAAAATATTTTCAGCTAGTCACACCCATTACATTTGGTCCTCATGACAATCCCTAAAGGCGTAGGATTGGTGGTGTTTTTTCTAGTCGTATGGCTGAGACAAATGAGGCTGGGAGTAGTCTGGGGGTTCCCCATTAGTAACCAGCTGGGTGGTGGCAAGCTGGGTCCGGAGCAGTGAGTGTGATACAATTCCAAGCCCAGCCTGGTCCCCAGCACCCACCAACCTCCCTGCTTCTCTGTCGACAGGTGCCTGCCTCCCACCCTGCCTGCTGGCCCAGAGCCCTCCCCTGGAGGGCCACACATCCTGTGGCCAGACCGCCCCGCAGAAGGCCGAGGGGACTGTGGGGCCGTCCGTCAGGTCTGTCCTCCCTCGACCCTTCACCTTGTGGCCTGGTCAGCCCCACAGGGTGAGAAGCACTGTGCGGTCAGGGCAGGCCCCTCCTTCCTTCGCAGGAGGCCCCATCCGTGGGCTGGACCAGGGAGGGCCCCCGCCTGTAGGGGCAGGTCCGTGTGGGTGACACAGAGATGCATCTCAATGTTATCTTACTTTTTTAGATGCCAGCTGCCCTTGGCCTCCTCCTATGTTACTTCCCTGGACTGCAAGGGAGTGAGGGAACAACAACAAAACTGGAAGGAATGACAGTTAAAATACTCTATGAGAAACTGGTGTAGACAGAAGTCTTTTTCTTACGACCCACCGGCATCCACCGGGAGAGCTGGCTGGAAATCAAACGTCTCTCCTCTTAAGCCCCGTCCTGCCTTGGAATCGTGGAGACAAAGCCAACAGCAACAACAAAATGAGATAAAGAGACACCCCCCGCGGGGCTTCCCTGGCCCCATGGGGGTCCGTCTGACTTTGGCACCCAGTTGACAGACCCTTTTGGGCCCAGTGGAGTGGCCCCCCTGGGACAGGGCCCTGCATAGTCACACCAGGGATACTGGCTGTTTCCCTGGCTTGGGGGTTGTAACAAAGCACCACAGGCTGGGGGAGGCTTAGACAACAAGACACATACTTCTCACCCTTCTGGAAGCCAGAAGTCCGAGATCAAGGTGCCCATGGGTTCCGTTCTCTGAGAGGACTCTCTTCCTGGCTTGTCAACGGGCCACCTTCCCCCTGGGTCCCCACACGAGGGAGACAGACGGCTGTCTTTTCCTCTTCTTGTAAGGACACCGATGCCGTCATGGGGGCCCCCACCCCCGTGACCTCATCTCAACCTACGTGCCTCCCAGAGTCCCAGCTGCCCAAATGCCATCCCACTGGGGACTAGGGCTTCAACGTACAGATGTCAGGGGGACACAAATGTTGGGTCCACGGCCCCGGTTCCTGCTGGGCTTTGCTTTTTCTCAACGCATCACTGCATGGGCTGCAGTGGTCCCAGCAGTGAGGATGGACCCACTGGCCACTCCCCACCGAGGCTCCCAGGGTGCAGTTTACAGTAGGTCCTGGAGCCCCATGTCCCGGCAGTTGTGGCGTCATGGACGCAAACCTGGGGGTCCCTGTTCCCCAAGAATCGTGTCCATGGCTTAGCAGGTTTCCTCTTAATCCTTCAGAGATAAAGGGCCCGCCTCCACTCCTCTCCCCACAGTCCCACACAGGTGCTGCCGCCTGCCAATGCGGGGACACTGGTGGGCGTGGGGACAGGAACCTTCAGTAGCTCTGGGGGGCTTTCTGGTGTCCCCCAGGCCCCCATACACCCATTCCATCCGAGGCATCATTTCCTAACTCACAGGGGAGTTAAAAGCCTAAAAAAAAAAAAAAATCCCTCGTGACTCCTCTGGAATTTCAACGGACCGCCTCCTCCCTACGGCCCCCACTCCAGAACTTTCTCCTCAGGCTTCATCCTTCTCTCTATAAGGAGGCCCTCTCCTTGGTCCCCACATCCGTCTTCCTTAGAAACAGAGCCTCAAAGGGCCGGAGAGAAGGGCCCCCTGGCTGGTGCCAGTCTACATGACTGGATCCCTCCCTCCCCCCGCGGAGAGGCTCAGGGGACGCTGCCCTCACCCCAGCCCAGCCCAGCCTGTGCCACGTTGCCCTTCCTTGGGAACATTTTCTCAAAGCGCTTCTAGGGGCGCCTTGGTGGCTCAGTCAGTTATGATCTCACAGTTGATGAGTTCAAGCCCCACACTGGGCCCTGTGCTGACAGCTCAGAGAGCCTGGAGGCTACTTTGGATTCCGTCTCCCTCTCTCTCTGCCCCTCCCCACATCAAAAATAAATACACATTGAAACGAAACATTCTAGGCACTTCTGAAGAGCCAGGTGACCTCCCTCTGCCCCCCTCGGTGACCACTGTGTATTGTAAACAGACCCCTTCTAAAAACAACATGGCTCCCTCTCCACTCCTTTGGTTTAAAACCCAGAAGAGGGGAGCTGGGAAGAAAGGGCCAAGGGACACTTCAGTCTGTGACCTGAGTGACAAGGGCAGGGCCGTGTGAAGAGGTTGGGCGTCTGGCCGCCACAAGGTCATCGCCTCAGGAGCCTGGGCTGGTGGCAGCACAGGGGACAACAGAGTCCGCGCCCCATGCCAATTCAGCAATGAGGGAGAGTCTTGGAACCCCAGGACGTTGAAACAGAAAATACGGACGGCAGCTTCGTAGTTTGTAGTCTGGGGTATTTGGAAGGGCCCTGGGCCACCTCTGTGACTCGAGCAACCCTATTTCTTCTCCGGGCCTCAGTTTCCTAAACAGGAGGGAGTTAGAAGCATCAAGGCTTCGGCAGGAACAGCAGATGCTGGTGGGCTTGGAACCCGGCTGGCTCAGCCCCCAGGGAATGCTGCTGCTTCCGGGGCCCAAACTAGCTTTGGGGTGAGCAAAGGGCAGTGTAAGAAACGTGGCTTAGCAGGTGTCCCTGTCAGGGGTGCTCCCATGGGGTCAGAGAAATACCGGGAAGAGGCTGACCACGCGCTGCACCCAGGTGACCCTGGAAATGGGGCACGTCTGCCTGGCCGGGCGGCCGTCCTGTGTTCCAGTGTGGTTCGAGCACAGGCCACGGCCGATGCCATGTAGCCAGCAATCCAGCAGAACAACCCAAACCCAGCCCAAATTCCAGCACCAGACTGCAATCTCCAGCTTTTCCGAAGGAAACCAATTCTTAAGCCTTTTTGCACTCCGTGCATCCTCTGTGATTGTAAAAGTCAGGAAGAACAAAGAGGGGTTTTGGTGAGGTCTGCGGTTTCTAACAGAATCCAGCTCTCGGGAGCCTTTTCCTTGGCCCACATAGTACCGTTACGACAGTGAATTAGATGCAACATTTTAAAACTGGGCGATTTCATGTTAAAATCCTGGCTTTTCTTTTTAAAGCACCTGAACAGCCACAGCAGGCCTGGATTCCCCCAGGCCACGAGTACCCCCTCTAAGTGGGACACAATCTCAACTGTGCCCTGGTCCCCACCACTCCCTAGTGCCCACCCGCCCCTTTGTGCAGTTAACCTGCCTGTCCAGCCCCTTGAACACTGGTTTTCAACCTCTGACCTTGAAGGTCCCTCAAGTCTCCAGCCAACGTGTTACCTGTGATTTCCAGGTAGGATACTCTCGTAGCAGGCAGGGAGAGGGAGAATTCAGGATTCCTATATACTCGTGACTGAGGCTTCAGTTTTTAATCCAACCTGAGCTGAGCTCACAGAAGAAAAGCCAGAAAGAATACAGAGCGTTCCCTTCCCACAAGGTTCCTTCTGCAGGCAACAGCCATCACTTTCGAAAAGGCCCCCGTCTCCATTTTTACTAACAAGTGGTCCTTTGTCCTCCTCTCTGCCACAGGATCCCCATAATCTAAGGTGTGGAACACACTGAACTGGAGAACTCTGGGGCTGGGCCAAGTGCACAGGGAGCCGTGGTAGCCAAGGGGGAGGAGGGGACAGTGGGGCCCTGCCCGGCCCTCGAGCCTGGTCAACCCAGGGATCTGGTTCTCCAGTAATTCATTCCAACAGCGTTCGTTACCGTGTGCTTGGCCCTGGGCCCCCCTCCCCCCCCCCCCCCCCCCCCCCCGCAGCTCACGTTAGCTTTCCCAAGCCCCGTGCTAGGCCCAGCGAGCCCCCCGTCACGTGGGAACTGGATGGCTTTAAAGGAAAGCCACCTTTCCTTTCCAAGGTGCCAGAGAATGCACTTTAAATACCTGGGATTCGGGGCGCCTGGGTGAGCATCTGACTTCGGCTCAGGTCACCATCTCACGGTTTGTGAGTTCGAGCCCCGCGTCAGGCTCTGTGCTGACGGCTCAGAGCCTGGAGCCTCCTTCGGATTCTGTGTCTCCCTCTCTCTCTGCCCCTCCTCCCGGCTCACGTTCTGTCTCTCTCTCGCTCTCTCAAAAATAAACATTAGAAAAGCAATAATAAATACCTGAGATTCACGGTCCTAGGAATCAAGGAACTATAGTAATGTGCCCTCTCAGGGGTGAATCTCCCTTGGCCTCGTCCGATAGCATCTTGGGAACACCTGAGTGAGAACACCTGTAACTAGCTGTTGCGTGCACTGTGATGGGCTCAGGGGTGGGCTTGTCCCGGCCCACACCCTTCACCCCAGGGCCTGTCCATGGTGACACAGGAGGAGGGGAGGGAGGGAGTGACATCGGTGCTTCCTCAGGGCCGGGGACACTGGCACAGGGAGAGGGGGGTTCACCGCGCAGCTCTGGGGACCTGTGTGGTTTGTGCTATAGAAGCCAGGTGAAGCCCATTCTTCTCTCGGAGTCCCTGGAACGCTCAGGCCTTACAGGCTCTGTGAGCTTCTTCAACAAGATACCCATTTAAGCTTTTTATTTTTTTGTAAGTTCTGATATCGTCAAATTACTAACAGAATTCAACTTTGTTAATTTTTTTTTTTTTAACATTTATTTTTGAGAGACAGAGCGTGAGCGGGGGAGGGACAGCGAGAGAGGGAGACACAGAATCCGAAGCAGGTTCCGGACTCAGAGCTGTCAGCACAGAGCTCAACGCGGGGCTCGAAGTCGCGGGCCGCGAGATCATGACCTGAGCTGAAGTCGGACGCTCAACCGACTGAGCCACCCAGGCGCCCCTAACAGAATTCAACTTTAATGGAGCATTTATTAATCTTCTTTAGAAATGTTCTTTCAACACACCTTGGGAAATGCTGGGGCCTTAACTAGTTCTGAGTTCTAATTCCAACTGGCCAATTTACTGACCCTATGGCTTTGGGCAAATTAAATTTTTTTTAAGTGTTTATTTTTGAGATAGAGCACGCATACACGCACGCACAAGCAGGGGGAGAGGCAGAGAGAGGGAGAGGAGAGAATTGGAAGCAGGCTCCGAGCTGTCAGCATAGAGCCTGACACAGGCCTGACTCTGGGCTCAATCCCACGAAGCAGGAGATCACAACCTGAGCCGAAATCAAGAGTTGGATGTTTAACTGACTTGAGCCACCCCAGCGCCCCTGGGCAAATTATTTAATCTCTCTGACCCCCACTTCCTTCAGTATGTGATGGAGGTCATAACACCTGTCCTGTCTTCATTTCAGGGGTGAAATGCGATTGTATTTCGCAACTTCTGAAAACTGATACTAGGCCCTGATCCTGCTGGATCTGATTCAGTAGGCCAGCACTGGGGTCCACAAAGAATCTGCATTTTATACACACAAACAGACACAAACCCTCCATTTGTGGTCTATCTTATCCGCACAACGCGTGGTCAGGGGCCCCCTCCTGGCCCATCACAACGGGCTGGAGAAACAAAAAGACAAGCACTTCCCACATAGATGGGAAAGGCCTCAGATTTAGCATTTCAAAGCTCTGCAGAGCTTTGCTCTGGTGTCTGATGTTCTGTTCACCAACTTCCTCTTTTATGTACCGGGAATCCCATCGTTCGGTTGGCACACACTGGGTTAGAGACAATCACGGACAAGAGGGGTGTGCCTTTGTCAACGAGAACTCCAAGCCTGGGACTCAGCGATGGACCTACCCGCGACGAACCCCTGCCAGGGATGAGCTGAGCCAGCACACGTCCTGCACGAGGTCCCTACAGGCACGCTGCGGAGGCTGGGGCTTCATGTTACGCAAGGAGTTAGGTAACTTGCCCACAGTCACACGGCTAAGGAGCAGTCAGCTTGGATTAAGGCTTTGGGAACAGCACATGCCGGACCCCGGATCCTAGCAGGCACACGGTCAACGGCTCGAATCTTCAGCCTTCCGGATTTGGTGCTGTTTTCTACACTCAGCTCCCTCCAGGTTTCTACGTACCTCCTGGAGAGGCCGAGACCGCGAACATCGAACATTCCTCAAACTTGTACACGCGACACAAACAACAGATTCAACCGATCCCTTGTCACTGTTTCTGCCGAGTGGAGGCTGCAGGGAAAAGCCAGTGGGTGACGGACACAAGAGACAAGCCCAGAGCAGGCACTGTGCGGAGTCAAACAGACCAAACGTCAAGAGCCATTTTTGGGACACGCGGGCACACGTGACCGTGCACCGGGTACGGGATGAAATCATTCACTTTGGTGGCTGTGCTGAGGTGTGAAGAGCATCCTCAAGTCCGCAGCGGCGACAGAGAAAAGAAGGGGGACGGACAGATGAAGATGCGGCAAAATCCCAGTGACCTGTTTCACGTGGGTGATGAGCAAATACACACGGCCTTGGGTGTACCGACCACACCGACGCCCCAGGAAAAGAACCACTCGGTTCTCCAGCGGTGCCGGAGGGGTTTGCCTCTTGAAGCCCCATACCCACCTCGGCTCCGGAATCTTCTGGCATCCAGCCCAAGGGGAGGCCCGCTCCTGTCCCAGTGGGAGAGGACACACAGGTGGGCCTAGACCTACTGCACTGGCCACTCGGAGAACTTACCAGAGCAGCACCACCCTCCCGTGCCTGGGCCACTTGGCTGGAAAGAGCTTGTCTGGAAAGGCCCGCCCAGGCGGCCCCGCCCCAAGACCTAAGACCTGCTTCCTGGCCCCCAGCAGGCCCCCTCCACAATCACACGTCACTGCTGAAAGCTGCCGCTGGCTCCAGAACTGTCCTCCTCCTCGCTTCTGTGTTAGTCACGTCAGGAGCAGGGGAGTGTCAGGGGAGGGGAGGTGGAGGCCAATGGAACCGCTGGAACGAGGCTCCCATCACGCACGGATCCCCCAGACCCCCATGTCGGGGCCGCACCACGCCCTCCTCCCGGGCCCCTGAAGTGCTGGGGACAGTCTCCTCAGCCTCCACCCCTGCCGTCCACACAACCGGGAGCTAGATCGCCGATGCCTCCCCCCACCTCCGCCAGGACACCCCACTCCCCGAATGCTCGGGGGGGTCTGTGGCAACAGGCACCTACAGGACGGCCAGCCCTCCCCATCCTCAGCTCAACCCGGGCTCCAGGACGAGCGGACATTCTCTGACACGGTGACGGGTAATTTTCAGTAATTGCTTTATTCCATCATGACTGCCTACCCTATCTTTTCCATCACCCATGCCCTAGGTCACCTCTCCTCCGGCAGTACTGACACCAAGAGGTGGGGCCGGCCTAACCAGGTGGGCAGGCGGCCTCCGTCCCCCCGACCCCGAGGCAGAGCCCTGGAAGCTGACTCCCAGGGTCTAGGGGACCCGGAGACCTCCTCACCCCACAGTCCTGGGCATGAAAAGCAGAAGGCACGATGACGCCCAGTCCCGCACAGACGGGGGCGGCTGACATCTCGGCACGGGGCTTGGTGACAGTTCTTGGTGCCGTACGGGAAGAAATGAAAATGAAAGCACACGGACCGTCAGATCTTCAACTAGTAATTCCTCAGACAAGGGTAAAATAAAAGGCAAAAAAACCAAAAAACAAAACAAAAAAAAATTGAGATTTGGCAAACTGTTTTCTTAAATTTTAAATTAAAAGAAAAAAACATTCACACAGAAGAGATTCAACTTATCTGCTTTGAAGAAATATATTAAAGAAAATGGAAGGTTAAAAAAAAAATCAAACCCCAAATAATGGTAAAAATAGACGTATCCTCTGTAAAAATCTGGGCTAATCTACTGAGTCATTCATATCTATTCAGTATTCAGAGCATGAGGTGAAACACCAGAGTATAAAAAAATTAAAAACCAAAAAGAGATACTGCCCTTGCGCTAACCCGCCAGCCGCACGGCTCGCTGGGGCTCTGGCCACCGGCCGCTGGTGGCTACAGTGTGTGGTCCCTCCCACCCGCCACAGACCTCACTCGAGGCCTTCAAAGCTCCTCCCTGGTCCTGCTCAGTTTTGTGGCGTGTTCTTCTACAAACTTGCTCAAATGTTCCAGATCTCGGTTTCCATCCTCAAACTTTATCGGGTTCTTTTTGTCCCCGCTGGGGGCAAAGTAGATGGTCGGGAACCCCTCGACTTTGTAGCGGTTGTTGGGGATGTCGTTGGCGGTGGCGTCCATCTTGGCGATGACCAGATTCTTGTGGCCCTTGTACTTCTTGCCGAGGGCGGTATACTCGGGCTCCAGCTGCTTGCAGTGCCCGCACCAGGGCGCGTAGAATTCAATAAGAACATCCTTCTTGGGGTCCATCACGATGGAGTCAAACGTCTTCCCCACCACGACCTTGACAGGTCCCTTGTTGTTCTTGGGCACCGGCTGGGACTTGACAACCGGCTTTAGTTTTCCTGCCCGGGAAAGCAAGCAGGGGAGCGTGTGAGTGCTGCAAAGGCCCTGGGCTCTGGCGGCCCTCACAGGACCAGGTGGCGAGGCCAGCCCAAGTGCAGGACGGGCGAATCCAATGTGCCAGGCCAGGTGGAGCCCGCCTCCACTAGCGGGCCCCTTAGCTCTCTAGCCTCCTCACCCCTTCTACTCTCCCAGTTCCTGTAAGGGCCAGAGAGCCTGTCGATGGTCACACCCCAGGCCTGATGGGACGCTGGGCCCCATCCGGCGAGGAGGTCACAGGAGGGGGGCCACCTGGTACGAAGGGGCTCCGGGAAGAGCTGGCAGCCGGGGTGGGGAAGGCCTGCAGGTACCAGCACAGGGAACGTTGGCAGAGGGCGGAACGAGGTCCGCAGAGGACTCCGCCCCATGCCAGAAAACTGGGCCGAGGTGCTCACCCAGATCAACAGAGATACCCTCATGCCTCAGAGCAAGTTTTCCACGTGTACAAAACTTACTTCTAGGTCCAAAAGCCTGCTTTACACATTAAACATTTTTAAAATAGGGCTTCTCGAAATTTCCGAGACACCAGCCTTTTGTTACAAAAAAAAGCAAGCGAGCATGGGGCCTGTCTGTGTCTGTTCTCCCACGCCCCAGGTACAGGAGAGCACACGCAGGGCCAGGCTCGCCAGAAGGGAGTCGGGGGATGCAGTGTTGGAGCACCAGGTAACCACCCCTCCCGCCCCCAGGCTCCATGTGGGGAAGCTCGAGGCCAAGGCTCACCTTTTTTGAAAGCTCTGACGAACTCACGGAGGGTGTCAGAGTCAAACTCATCGGGCTCCATGGCGAACCTCCGCCCGCCCTCGTCCAGGATGGCTGCGTTGACATCCTCGCCGCTCTCACTGAGCCCCAGGTCCTTCACCTCCGTGGCAAAGTCATCCTCATCAGCCACAGCGAAGGTGTACTCGGGGAAGTCCTTGGCCACCTCCAGGACCTTGTTCCGCCAAAACTGAGTGGCTGAAATGGGACGGAGCACTGTGAGCTGAGCCGTAGAGATCAAGTTTAAGATTCTGTGGCTCAGACTCTCTGACCAGGCTCAAGCCTCACTTGGAGAGATAAGCATTTCTGAAAAGCCCCCTCTGTGAGCAGGTGGACCTTGCTCAAAAGCCCAATGAGCCCAAGTGGCCTGTGCCCAGTGACATAAACCAACCCCTTCCTGCCTGAGGATCAGGGGCTGGTCTAGTCCCAGCTCTGCCGCCCCATCTCTAAGAGATCTTTGGACTCCACACTAATCTCCCCTCGTGCTAAAAAAGGAAGGAAGAAGGGCAAGTCTATGTAGCAAAGAAGGAAAATTGCCTCGGAACCACAAATACAAAATACACCCTTGCAAACCCGCAAGGTCTTAGGCGCAGGATTCCTAAGTGCGAGAGCCAAGAGCCCCCACCAAGAGCCCCCCTCCGCTGGACAGGCCCTGGGGTCTCACCAGCTCTGTAATCAAAGCTGAAGTCCACGCTGTAATAGACGACCACCAGGGGGCGCCGCGTGTACCGCTTGGCGTCATTGGAGGTCTTGCGATGGCCCACCAGGGGCAAGGTGTGCTTCAACACGTGGTCCCTGATGGCTGACCCCTCGGTGGTGCTCTGCAAAAAAAAAAAAAAGGGGGGGGTGCAGGTGAGGAGCAGTTTCACGGAGGCGGGGCTCATCTCACCCCACCTTCCGCTGCCACTGTTAAGGAATAACAGCTCCGAAGGGACGGGCATGGGAGAGGAGCCGTCTGAAGGGGAGCTGCTGGGGGAGCACACCCAGTAAGACCCTGGTGTCTTTCCTCCACTGACCCCTAAGTGAGCTTCTCAGGCTACGGCAGACACCATGTGACCTTTCCTCTGGGTCTGAGGTGTCAATTAGCAACAGCTGCAGGGGGCGCCTGGGTGGCTCTGCCGGTTAAGCATCTGACTGCGGCTCAGGTCATGATCTCAGGGTTCGTGGGTTTGAGCCCTGCATCAGGCTCAATGCTGATCGCGCGGGTCTGCTAGGAATTCTCTCCCTCTCTGCCCCTCCCCAACTCACGCTTTCTCTCTCTCTCTCTCTCTCAAAATAAACAAATAAAACTTATTAAAAAAATTTTTTTTAAAGAACGGAAAAGAAACTGCTGCGGGAAGGCGGGCTTCCAGACAACAGCTGTTTCCACGGCTGAACAGAGTGGAACGATCTACCTTCCCCTCATGTGACCTTCACTACAGCCCCACCGGGGGCATTTTACAGAGATGAAGGGAGGGAGGCCCAGGGGCACACACCTGCTGAGCAGCTATGCTGGGCTTCGAATCCTACCTTGAGAAACAACACCCATGACTACCGGTTACACCAGAGCCTGGCCAAGCTCTCAGGGAAACGCGGAGCCAGACAGAGCTGTGCGGCTAGAGGCTGCTGCACCTGAGGCCACCCCTCCTGAGACAGGGCCAGGAGGCGGGGCGTGCGGGGCTCAGCTGTCTGGTACCAGGCACCTGTCCTTGGACAGGCTCAACAACAGTGGCTCTTAAAGCTGGTTCACGAGGCTTCCCAAGTGTTTTCCAGATAAGATGGACCCGACTGACAATTTATGCAGCACCTGTGACCAGCTGGGCACAGCGGCAGTGGCTTGGGGACACGGAACTCAGGCGACTGCCCCAAGGGACGCGCAGGGCCCCCTGACTCATGGTAAGACAGTCTTTGAGTCAGAACCTCCAGACACCAGCCTCACAAACACATTACAGAGGAAGAAACTGAGGCACGGCCAGGCTGAGTTGCTCACCCAGGTCACACAGGTGGAAGTGGTTGGGGAACACCACACTCTTCGCTCTGGGCCCCAGTCCTGTTAGGATGGGACAGTCAGGGAGGTGGCCCTGTGTAGCACTAAAGGATGGCAGGAATTGCCAGGTGGGAGGGGGAAGGCGCTCCGGGGGAGGAAACAGCAGGAACAGCAGGAACAGCAGGGTACAAAGTCCCAGGGGAGGGGAGGGAGCAGGGGGAAAGTGCTGGAAAAGCAGGCAAAGAGGATGGCAGGTCAGGACAGCCGCTGGACTGAACACCTGGAAGGTGACCTCAAGAGTAAAGTAGAGTGACCCCAGGGCACACGTGCTCTACAGCTGGGCATGTGCCACCCACAGGCCTGAGCCCGAACTCAAGGGCAGAGCCGGCCTCACATCCTGCAAGCAAACAGCTACTTTCTTCTGGCAATGCTTCTTGTGCTGACTTTACACCTGGCTTCACCGTACCTGTCCTGCCTTGGTCTTTCCTTTGCCCAGATTTCCAAATCCACCTTTTACAAAATCGCATTTCACTGTGTTGTGTAAATTTTTACAAAGCAGTCTTAAATAATTCTGGCAACAAAGGTGGCATGCAAGCAATGCCAATCTATTTATTTGTTTTAAAGTTTATTCATTTGTTTTGAGAGCCAGAGAGCAAGCAAGCAGGGGAGGAGCTAAAAGAGAAGGAGAGAGAGAATCCCAAGCAGGCTCCACACTGTCAGCACGGAGCCCGATGCGGGGCTCGAACTCACAAACCGCGAGATCATGACCTGAGCCGAAATCAAGAATCGGGACACTTAACCGACTGAGCCACCTAGGTGCCCCATCACCGATCCATTTAAGGTAAAGGGTAAAAGGCAGCGATGCGTATAACAAACTAGATCAAGTGGCCCTTAACCTTTTGGGGGTTAAGGACCCCTTCAAGCTGTCTATGGAAAGCTGCAGACCCCTTTCCTGGGAACATGCACACCACCTGGAACGGTGCCTGATTCCTGGGGTCGCCTGAAGAGGAGGCGGAAGGGACAGGAGAGGGAGCAGCCCCCGTATGTCCAGGGGAAGAGAGAGGGACCCTGAGCCTGAGGAGATGAGCAGATGTGGCCACGAGTGAGACTCCGAGGAGGAGCCATGGTGTTCACGACCCAGGGAATCAGAAAGATTCAAGGTGGCCTCTCCAAGGCCCCACATGCTCCCTGTTCACAAAAACGGATCAGAAGGTACGAGGCTGCTCCCTATGGTGCTCACCCTGCCTGGGCCGCCACATCCTCCAGGTCCCAGGAGAGCCCTGGCGGGGGAATGGGGGCACTTGCAGCTTTCCCTCAGCCTGCCCCTAACCGGTAGTGGCAGTCTGGGCCATAGCTCACTGCTCTGCAGCCCAGTCTATCCAAGGAGAGCTCTGGGACCCTTGGCATCGACGGTTCTTCCAAATCTGAAGATCCGCTCACAGAAGCGCCGGGCACCCGTGAAGCACTCCGGACACAGAGCTGGATCCAGGCTCACCCCGGGCCAGGAACCCCTCACGCCCTTCTCAAGGGAGCGTGTCACACGGTTTCGGAAGAGGGGGGCTGGGTAGGCCAGCGGAAAGAAAAGCAAGGCCAACCTCATGTGCCGCACTCCACAGCTCCATCCGGTGGAGAGAGGCCTGCATCGCTCTGTAGCCTCAGGGCCTCGCCTACCCTTCGGCTAAGGGGGCCTAGGTCAGAGACAGGAGCACATCCTGGCCCAGAGCAACGCTGGACATGCAGGCCAGGCCCGCAGTGGCTGGGCGCCCAGGGAAGCTGGCACTGGGCTGCAGGAGCATGAAGAGAGGGAGCAATGCTGGCAGGGGTGTGAGGCCCCCAGGCCCCCCAATAAACCACCGACCACCCTGCTGCCTGCGCTCACGTCTTTAGCCTCCCAGGAAGCTGCACCTTTACCATGGGGGTCGGGAAACGGGGGCCTGGAAAGGCTCCAGGCTCAGAACCGCAGCGTTGGCTCAACCAGCAGCCTGAGGCCGATCAGAAGCCTGGGTGTACAACACAGTGAACAGTTCCACACGCCTGAAACTAGTATTATGTTGTAGGCTAACTGGAATTTAAATAAATATTTAAGAAAAAAAAAAAAAAGGCAGCCTGGGGCTGCGGTGGCCGCTGAGCCCTCACGCACCTGGATCTCCATCACGTAGCTCCTGGGCTCGAATTTGGATTGGAATTTCTCAGGCTGCATTACAACCAACTTCCCAGAGGAGACTTTCAAGAACTTTGCTATTTCAGTGCTGAAAGTGTGGTGGAATTTGTAATCTTCTCTTAGGTTGTTGGCTGAGGAAGTAACAGAATGGTAAGTGCACAGTTTATTAAACTGCCTGACAGATCTAGCTTAACTCATGACTCTTAAAGCTGTTGCCCTGCAAAGACCATGATTCCCACTGTGAATTCTGTGTGGACGATACCTAGAGTATGAACACTTGAAGTCTGGATTTTAAAACTTGGTACAGGTGTATTGCCTTAGAGCCTCTATATCAGAATTGGCTTAAAAAAAAAAGATAACCGTTCACAGAACAGCTCAGAGCTAACTGGTCAGGAGCTACTGTCTCCAATGCTGAGAAATACATTAAACCCCCAGACAATCCGTGTGAACAGGGGAGCGTCACATTCTGTTATACCCACATGGCGGCTTTTCACACGCAGCCCCTGCGAGTGGGCTGGCCTCTCCCCCTCGGACTGGTGGCTGGCCCGTTTGCAGGCTGCAGGCCTTTTGCTATACACACTTTCACTTAGATCTTGTCAGACTCTCAAGATGAAACCCCCCAGCCTGAGAATACTCTAGAACGGGGGTTGGCAAACCTTCCGGAAAGGACCAGACAAGATCTTCGGCTCTGTAGGCCATACTCTCCTAAGCACTCAACTTTGCATTCCAGTGTGAGAGCAGTTAGACAGCATGTAATAAAGCGTGGCCGCGGCCCTGAAAGACTAAGGAGACCAGGCAGGGGCCGGATTTGGCCCGCAGGCCGGTTTCTCTATCCGTGCCCTGAATCCCCCGAGGGGGGGGGGGGGGGAACGCACGTCACTTCACGCTGTCCTCCCTGAGGCATCCAGACCCTTCCTGAGCGGAGTCTGTGGTCCAAGCACTGGGTAAGACCTCCAATGGGTCCCCCCATCCTGGAGGGCGACTGGTTATAGGAAACATACGTTCTGGGGGAGGTGGGGGACGGCTTTCAAAATCAGCCAGACTTAGATTCAAATCCTAATTCTGAGACCTGCTCATTATGTGACTTTAGGCCTCCCCGGGCCTCAGCCCCTCCTCGACAGAAACACGGAAGTCTACCCTGTAACCCCTGGGTAGGCTGGGGCTTCCCTCGGCGTGTTTCTTCCTGGCTAGCTCCCAGCAGGTGACACGGTTACTTCATCAGTTAAGACTGATGAAGCACCTTGGCCCCCACGTTGGACACGGAAATGGGATTTCCCTCTACTGTCGGTTTTACCACGTGCATCTGCACTTGATGGACACACGATCGTTCTCGTGCAGCACAGAAATTAGCACTAAGTGGCAACTGGTGCATTGAAAAGTTGCAGCTGCTACTCTAAAGCAGAAAACCGAGCCGTGTTTGGAGTGAGTGGGGGGTAGGGCATCGGAAAGGACGCAACAAGGCCGGAGAGCATCCTCAGGGCTGCTGAAAGAAAACATCTTCCACTCCTGACCCAGAGTCATCCAGGAGGGCAAGTATGCCTGCCACCAGGCAGGAGCCTGACAGTGGGTCTCAGGATGGGGCGAGTGCGACGTGCCCCACAGAACGCCACCTCTGACCGCTGTTCACCTCTCAACGCTAACACTGGACCTTAGCATTACCAGGCACGTTTGCTAGGTGCTTTGTCCACATCAGCTCAATTAACGTAACAACCTCTGATGTAGAAAACACCAAGTCGCCACCTGTGGTCCTTATGCTAATAATGGCAGAGCCAGGATTCGAACCCAGGCCGGAGTCAGAAACCCTCACTTTCTGGTCAAGACCCTGCCCTCGCAGAGGGACTGGGAAGGGGTGCCTGGAGAGACAGGGAGACAATGAACATGGATGAACGTGACCGTGGCCCTGCTCCTCCTCAGAGCCCAGGGAGACGGCACACTCAGTACACGATCCTATCACCCGTGTGTATTCAAGGCAACAGGGACTGACCTCTAACCCCAACCCCAGAAAGGCAAGTCTGTTCCCACAGATGCTATTGCAATCCTTCATCAAGCTCAAGTGACGCCCCAGGAGCTTCACACGAGAGCAGCAGACTCCCCGACAACCTCAGACGGCCTGGGCGGGCACGTTCGCTTCATCCAGCCCAGAGCGCCACTACTTACCGGCTTCCTGGTACTGCTGGTAGGCCGGGTCACTCTCCGCTGTAAAGACCCCGATGATGATGACATCGTCCCCGTCCTTCAGGAACTCCTGCACCTGCTTCAGAGCCACGATCGCCTTGGAGGGCGGCCCCGACTGCTCGATCATGTAGTCCACGATCCCTGGGAGCCGAGCACACGCCTGAGGAGGGGCGAGGGGCTCCGAGGGGCTCCACCCACCGCTCTCCCCACCCCCCTACGTCCCCCAGGACGCCCCCTCCCCGCTGAGGGAACACCAGGAGGCAAGCCTACCGTATTTTTCCCGTGGGCCGTTGTAATCAAAGGGTTTTCCCTTGCGGAAGATTTTCAGGGTGGGATAGCTAGAGACGTCGAACCTCTTAGCCAGGTCTGTTTCGGCAGTGGCGTCGACCTTGGCCAGGGGGATCGGGGGGGAACGCTGGCTCAGCTCCTTGGCCGCCTTCTCGTACTCGGGGGCCAGTTTCTTGCAGTGTCCACACCTGTAAGAAGCGGCCGTTGTCAGGAGCCTGTTCCAGCACGAACGCAGCCTCCCATCCGAGCGAGACACAGAGGCCCGGCCCTCGAACAGCTCCGTTAGACACTGCAAACCTCTGAACGTCTCCTCGGGGAGGGTGTGGAGCCGGGCCACTCCGGAGGCCAGCGTGACATCACAGGTGCCACTCACACAGGGTGCACACAACACACACACACAAACAGGAGGGAGTGGGGGGGGGGGGGTGGGTAAGACATGTGAAAGGCGAAGAAAAACAATGATTTTTCTCCATTGCAGTCGGGACAGGGAAGGACACAGGTCAGGGATGGCTCCATACAGGAGGTGACAGTTGATCTGGGACAAGAGAGACAGGTAGGAAGCGGATGTGAGTTGGTCAAAGGTGGGTGAGGGGAGGACAGACCGAAATAACCACATAACAAAAGCACAAGGACGAACAGTAACCAACCCTCACAGACGCCACCCAGCAGGGCAGCGGAGGGTGGGCCTGAGGACTCCGTACCAAGAACCGATGGCTCACACGGGGGCAAAGACCCCGCAAGTCACAGGCTCCGCGTAGTGAGCTGAACAAAGCACTGCCTTGTCAGGGTCCCCGGGACGCCTCGGGGCTGCACCCTATAGCAAGTGAACTGTCTGCAGCTACAAGGGGAACTGTTCTCCGTGGGGTCAGAAACCAGGTGAACCTGCTCTCTGAGCATTTACTGAGCCTGTGAAGTCAAGGGGCAGCTGAGCCCAGCCCCCGGCAACTAGAACTTAGGATCCGTAACCCGTCGTGAGACGTAACCTCACAGCCGTCTCTCCTCCAGCACCGGCACCACCTCCTGGGTCCCCTTTGTGCCGAAAACCTCACAAGAGGGGCCACGGCCACTCTGCTCTCCACGTGCCCCAGGCCTTCCTTCCTCCTCCCACCACCCCGTGAGACCAAGTGCAGTGACTTCTGCTGCAGAATCCAGAGCCTGGGGTCACTGTCGTCTGCCCCACGGTCACATTCCTGACTCTGGTCTACACCGCACACCCTGACAAAGCAAGCCTGCTCCAGAATCAGAACCGCTAGCTGCCCCATGATGAATGCGCCAAGGTGAACTGCGAAGGCTGACCATCCTCCTGGACCCCTGGCCTCGACGCTCACACCTCCCTTGAAGACGGTCCACTTTGCTTTGCTCTGTCTTCTCCGGCTGCCCACACCTCCGTGCTCTCCTCAGGAAGCACAAGAACCACATACAGCACCTCCACCAGCCACTCTCCGACTGCCTTTCTTTCTGGCATCTTCTTTCCCATGTCCGGGTCCCCTCCCCTGAATGATCCCTGCCCCCACATTCTGATCCTTTCTGCTCTCCTCTTGAGTTCTGTCATCGCCTACAATCTGGGGGCCAGAACTGGCTACGTCACCTGCGTATGCTGGGGTCACGCAGGCCACACCCCTCCTCAACTCTAAGGAACTGGCCCACTTCCTCCGCAGAGCTGGGGATTCCAGTTCTCAGACAGGGAGCGGGCTTCGATCCCAACCCACGTGCTAGGGCCACAGCCCCAAGACAAGAGCTCCTCAGGCGCCCCCGGCCAGGTTCTGCTGTTTCTCTCCTACAAAAGCTGAAGCCCTGAGGCCGGGGGGTTGGGCAGGGGGCCCGGTGGCATCGAGAGGCCAGGGTTGTGATGGACGAGAGGAGAGGAGGCAGGGCAAGTGGAGAAGGCAGGAGGGCTGCGGGACCCTTGAGGCTCCGACTGGAGAAGGGGACACACCTGGAGCATGAAGCGAGGCTGAGGGTCATCTTCGAAGATCTGTTCCAGAACAAACAGCCACGAGTGGAGACGAAGACAGATAAAACCATGGTTCGAACCCCTCAGGAGGCAGCAAGGCAGGAAGAGGCGGCCCGAGGCCACCAGCTGCCACCACCCCACCCACCGCGGTGGCAGCTCCACTCGGTCCTCTTCATCACAGCTGGATGAACTTCCGTGAACAGCATTTCCACACCTGCTACAGCCGTGTCCCCTCACACTGCCCCCCAGGGCCACGGCCGTCCCAGCGCCTTCGTGCGTGTTTCCTCAGGGACACACGCTCGGCAGGGCAGGTGCGTGATGACAGATGGACCCAGCAGGCGCAGGCCTGGCGCATGAGGGAACATGGACCGCCTCATGGCCCCAAACACAGGCTCCACTCTCCTCTGTGCTATAGGCCTGTGTCTACCTCGTCCTGTCATCTGGGAAAAGACCACCGCTCTCTGGAGGACTCAGCAGTCAGTTCAGCCTTCACGCATGGCCGGGCGGAGGGGGAGGGCCGTGGCAGGACCCCGTCCTGCTTCACACGCAGGCGTCTGTCTCTGACACCCTCTACCCAGGGGCTATGGGGGAACCGAACGCGGGACAGGGCGCATCGTACCCGAGTAACATGGGACAGACGGCATCTTACCAGGGGGCATAGAACTCCACCAGAATGATGTCTGCATCGTTCACCACTTCATCGAAGTTCTCCTTGGTCAGCACAAGCGTGACTTCTGGTGGGGGCGTCCAGTTGGGCTGGGAGATCTCTTTGACCTTGGCCACAATTTCTGAAAGAAACCACACAAGACTGAGCACGGGCAGACCTCACCGCAGAGGCAGGCGGGGAGGCGCCGACAGACAAGTGGCAGGGCCTCGAGGAGAACGAGAAACGTCTGATTTCCCCAAATCCACCGGCAGCTCTCGCCAGCGCCGCTCCGCAGTTTGAGGCCACAGTTCAGGGTCGAAGGTCCACGGTTTCCACCAAACCCCCTCCTGCCCTTTTTCCATCCCCTGGTGACTTCTCTGACAGCCCAACGCCAGCTGGCGAGTGAGACCCTGTTCTTGCCCCACTGTGGGGCTCACCGCAGGCCAACAGAGGGGGTCTCCCAATGTCTGACCACAGGTGCCTCGGAGTAGCCTCGAGGGCGTCCCCTTCTCAGGTACAAAGCCACGCGCGTTTCGTCATGTTACATCCGGCACGCGTCCCGACACGTCCGCAAAAATCAAGGAAAAGGAGGAGGAGCAGCCCCTCCCCCTGCTGCCCGGGCCCGCGTCGGCGTCACCTCGGAAGGCGTTACAGACAGGCCCGCTCGTGGCCCCGCTCCCCAGAGATGGAGTCAGCGACGTGAGTGGGACACAGAACGGACTCTCACGAGGCACCTTCCAAGTGGCTCTTAGGAGCAGTGCGGGCACACTTTACATTCTTCCTTTTTTCTTTTGCTCTGCACTCACCAAGGCGCCGGATCTGAGAGCCACTCCCGCAAAGCAGGAGCCTTCAGACGGAACTAAGCGCAGCAGCAGACGCACGGCATGTCCACAGCGTGAACCCCCGCACCACCATCATCAGGGAGGCCCATGTACTAAAACGCAGTTGGAGGCCACACTGCTCTCAAGATTCCAAACTGGCCACACCGCTAGGGATCAAATGTTGGGACCAGATGTCCACATATATGAGCCTGTTTAAGTTTTTACTTTATCTATTTTGAGAGAGTAAACGTGTGGGCGTGCGCATGGGGCGGGGCGGAGAGCAGAGGGAGGGAGAGAAAATCCCAAGCAGGCCCCACGCTGTCAGCAGAGCCCAACTCGGGGCTCAAACTCACAAACCAGGAGATCATGACCTGAGCTGAAACCAAGAGTCAGACACTTAACCAACTGAGCCACCCAGGCGCCCCAAGCCTGTTTACTTTTAAACGAGAAGTACACGGCTTTCAGCCTGTCCTTCCATGAAGTTCCTCTATGTGCTAACATGGGTAAGATGTTATTTGTTAGATAAGACATGAATGTGCACATGATATGCTGACAAGTGTGTGAAAATCACACACACACACACACACACTTGTTCTTACGGGTACACAGTAGCTCTGAAGGACACAGGAGAAACGTGTTACACTAGCCACCTTCCTGGAAGGGAGCCAGATAGCCAGGCTCAGGGTGGAAAGACTATCCCTGATCTACCTCCTTGAGTTCTGAACCACGCAAACGTATTTCTGGTAAGTTCTCAGACAGATACAACGTGAAAGTAAGTACTGATGGATGTGAGGTCTTCTTTGTGCACCTACGATGGGCTCCAGTGCTTAGAGGATCACAGGACTGACCCTCACACCAGCTCAAAGAGAATTCAGATCAGACCCAAGTGACCTCCCGTTCCTCGGACGAGGAACTTGAGACCTGGCAAGAAGACACTTGTCCGGGACCAGTAATATGTCACGACTGTAAGACCCAAACCTTAGTCAGTGCCATACCACACCAGGAAAGGAAAACGTAACATAATTTTTTTTTTCTAGTGATTAAGAGATATGGTGAAGAGGGGCACCTGGGTGGCTCAGTTGGTTAGTTCTCCAACTTCCACTCAGGTCATGATCTTGCAGTTTGTGAGTTCGAGCCCTGCATCAGGTTCTGTTCTGATAGCTTCGAGCCTGGAGCCTGCTTTGGATTCTGTGTCTCCCCCTCTATCTGCCCCTCTCCCCTGCTCACGCTCTGACTCTCTCAGAAATAAACCATTAAAAAAAAAAAAGATACAGTGAAGATACCACAACTTGATTTGTTCATTCGTTAAAAAAAGAATTTAGCTTGTGCCTAATGTCAGTCAGGCAGGGATCCCTCGGGTTTGGTTTTAGAAGAACCACCTGGCTCCCAGTGCCTGTAGTTCCTAACATGGGGTTCTGGACCCACAGCCTCAGTAAGCCCGGGGAGCCTATAAGGAATGCACATCATCGCGCCCGACCTGAAGCGCAGTGAACTGGAAGGCTGGGGATGGGGCTCAGCACGGGCTGCGGGAGCCCACCAGCTGAGTCTGACAGAAGCTCTACAGCACCGCCGAGAACCTGGCCTCGGGCAGCAAGTGACACACAGCCTCCAGGTCTGGAGTTTCATGGTCTGAAACGGGAAGAGACCCCTGCCACCCTAGGACAAGTTTATTTTGATCTCAGTTACCTGGAACATTCCAGCAGGGACCACTCCCAGCCCACACAACTGGTCTTCCTCTCTATTACCCAAACTCCCCCTCTCTCAGCTTTCCTGCAGGAAGACAGTCCCGGCCTCACCTCCCCCTGCAGCTCAGGCTCCACTCACCTTCCTGGGTCCGGGAGCCCTCGTAGTCCACAGCCTGCCCCTTCTTAAGGACCTTGATGGTGGGGTAGCCACTCACGCCAAACCTGCTGGCCAGCGCCGACTCCGAGGTCGCGTCAATCTTGGCCACAGGAATGGGAGGGTCGTTCTCCTTCAAGGCATTGGCGATTTTTTCATATTCTGGAGCAAACTGCTTGCAATGTCCACACCTGAGAAAGAGATTTAGGGAAGGAGAAGCAGGTTAGCTGTACCCACGGAGACTTATACCCAGCAATGCACACAAACGCCGGGGCACCGGGACCAGAATGATCACAGTCAAGAGAGACAGACACAAGGTAACACAAGGAGGAAGCCACGGCGGCTGGAGTCAGACAGACATAGGCCAGAGTTCCCGCTCCGGGCTGGACACACACTCCCAACACCTCCAAACCCCAGTGCTTTCACCTGTAAGCTTCTCAAAGTCCATCAAGGGACCCCTTGTGAGGGGTCTATGAGGTTAAAAACTCTTTACCAGGGGCGCCTGGGTGGCTCAGTCGGTTAAGCGTCCGACTTCAGCTCAGGTCATGATCTCACGGTCTGTGAGTTCAAGCCCCGCATCGGGCTCTGTGCTGACAGCTCGGAGCCTGGAGCCTGCTTCGGATTCTGTGTGTGTGTCTCTCTCTCTCTGCCCCTCCCCTGTTCATGCTCTGTCTCTCTCTGTCTCAAAAATACATAAAAACATTAAAAAAAAAAAAAACAAAAGTCTTTACCAAAGACCCTTCTGGTTGTCTTCGTGCATTCCCTCAGAGCACACGGTGGAGTTTTCCAGAGGCTACATGACAGATCACAACGTCCGCATAGTGATGTTAACACATAAGGGTTATCATTAAAGATGAATTAGTATTGAAATTTCTGTTTTAATGTTCAATATGGTACATACTGATTGCCATAATCCACATAGAAAGCTGTCTGGAGGGCACCTGGCTGGCTCAGTCAGTGGAGCGTGTGACTCTTGATCCTGAGGTTAGGAGTTCAAGCCCCATGTTGGACACAGGGCCTTTAAAAAAATAAATTAGCTTTCTGTGCCCTTAGCATTCTTGCAGCCATGGTGAACGTTCCTAAAACCCGCCGGACTTTCCACAAGACGTGTGGCAAGCGCCAACCCCACAAAGTGACACGGTACAAGAAGGCAAAGATTCTCCTTACACCCGGGGAAAGCGACATTATGACAGGAAGCAGAATGGCTATGGTGGGCATACACAGCTGATTTTCCAGAAAAAAGGCTAAAACTACAAAGAGGATTGTGCTGAGGCCTGAATGTGTTGAGCCCAACTGCAGATCTAAGAGAATGCCAGCTATTAAGAGACGCAAGCATTTTGAACTGGGAGGAGATAAGAAGAGAAAGGGCCAAGTGACCCAGTTCTAAGCTTCTTCTTTTGTTACGTTATGAAGACAACAAAATCCTGAGGTTACGTTCACTTCAAAAAAATAATAACAATTAATTAACTCCTTAAAAAGCTATTTGGAGTCACAAGCAAAAAGTGAGAAGTGGTGACCTAT
Source organism: Acinonyx jubatus (assembly GCF_027475565.1). NCBI lineage: Eukaryota > Metazoa > Chordata > Mammalia > Carnivora > Felidae > Acinonyx > Acinonyx jubatus. The sequence goes on along the minus strand of NC_069383.1, from coordinate 7,390,424 downwards.
TATTACTGTTAGTAATGATATGACCTCACGAACCTGTTGTAAGGACTACTTAGTTACCTTGTACGGAACACCTCTCACTTGAGCATCAAACGCGGGACCAACCACGTGAGTATATCTTAACTATCTTGTCTCAAAAGTGAACCAAGGAGGGCAGAGGAAAGAGGACAAGAAGGAACAGAGGCCAGCAGGAGAGGGGAGGAGGAAGGGACACAGAGCTGTTAACACTGCACACAGTGTGGGGTGGGGGGGGAGGGAGGACAGAACAAGCGGGGCCCGGGGACTGTGCGCTCTTCCACACCGGAAACCACCATGGGGCCAGGCTTGCACTCGGGCAGCACGTGGTGGGAGCAGGGAGGTGGGGTGGCCTTGACACAGGTCAGGGTAGAATCTCTAACAAGGGACGTGTCTGTCGCCAACGCAGGTCTCCGTGGCGGCACAGCTTGTTACACGTGCCCACGCCCCGGCCGTGGCTATCAGAGGACACGTTCACATTCTGAACTGCTAAGGACTGCGTTCCACGAGGGCCGGCTCCCTGGACGTGGGGTCCCTGGCGTTCCTGCACCCGGACACTCCCACCCTGCCGGGGTCTGGATGCCCGTGAGGCACCAAGCATGACAGCCCAGAGGAACCCCTCGTCCAGGCTGGCAGAGCGAGGAGGATGAGGGTCCTTACCATGGAGCATAAAACTCGAGCAGCACCGTGTCTTTGTCAGCCACAAAGTTATCAAAGTTTGCGTCGTTCAGGATCAGGACCCCATTTTCTTCCTTCACTTCCAAGTCGTCTTCCTCCTCATCGTCGTCATCGTCCTCCTCCTCCTCTTCATCCTCAATGGCATCTTCCTTATTAGAAGAATCTGAGCAGAAAATACCCACAATGTTGGGAACCTGGGGACTCTCCTCCTTAAAAACTTTCCTAGCACCCCAAGCCCTCAAAGTGTGGCATGAGTCCTGAGTGGTCCCTGAGGACCACCACGAGCCGGGGTGGTGACATCAGGCCTCCCCCACCCCAGAAATTCAGGGTAGAACCTGTAACAAGGGACGTGTCTGTCGCCAACGCAGGTCTCCGCGGCGGCACAGCTTGTTCCACGTGCCCACGCCCCGGCCGTGGCTATCAGAGGACACGTTCACATTCTGAACTGCTAAGGACCGCGTTCCACGGAATTCCGCTCCCAGTCTGTACACTGGGGAGCCACTTAGGATTTCACTTTGAGGGAGGTCCCGGTTAAAGGGTTTGAAAACCAGAGGTCTAGAATTTAAAGCCTCAACGCCCCAGCGAGGCTTGAGGGTAGGACGAGCCGCCTGTGCAGGCGCAGCCCCGCACCCTGCAGCCTAGCTCCACGTGCCCCCTGCCCAGCCTGGGGGAACCCTCACCGTCAGCGCCTCCCCCTGCACTGGGATCTGATCCGCTCCTCAGCACCACCCCTCTGCGGGCTTTCCAGGCCTCGCCCCTGTAGCAAAGCTCCTTTATCCACATCCCATGCTTTACTTTTTAGGGCACCTCATTCTCTGGTTACCCCATGTTTGTGCTCCAGGGCAAGGCCAACTTTCAACGACATCTTCTTCCTCACTGACTACGCTTCCCACAAGTAGGGCCTCACTCAATCTCCCATAACAAACAGGTGCCGGGCCCCCCAGACAGCACCACGCTTTTTGCTCTGGAGGATGGACTACTGACCAATTCCAGTTCTCTAACTAACCCCAGTGATCTCCAGGGTGGGAGCTCTCCCATGAAGAATTGTGAAGATTTACAGGGTCAACACGCATCAAAAATACACAACAAACCACACCTTCATGGGATGCCTTGCCCGGAAGCAAAGCTCTCTTCCCAGAACACGAGAATCTGGGAGTTTAGCTCACTACCCAGGGATACAGGAATCTTCCACCGAACTACACGTACGGGGCACCATGAGCTGTTGTTAACCAGGATCCCCAGCTGCTGTCGCATCGGCAGACAGAGGTGCAGCAAGTACCAGAATGGCAGCAACCCCGGAGCCAGGTCATGGCCAGGGGCCCGTTCTTCCTTCCGGAGGGGCTCCCTGGGAGACAGAGCAGCCCCGGTGGTTCTGTGTTTGGGGCTGAGGGTGAAGTCAGCCTCGGGATTCTGGAACCTCCGGGACTCGCCCCGGCTCAGCCCTGCCCCTGACTAGTCCAGGGCTGGCTCCTCGGCTGCTGGGACGAGCCAGGGGATGGGTCCGGGTGGCCTGGCAGTTTTGCCCGTTTCTGTGAAAATCTACCAATCGGCAAACTAATTATAAAAAACCCTCAATCCTCAACCGCGTCCCTTCACGCATCCTGCTGCTTTTTCCTGGCTTCCACGTCTCTCTCCAGCTTACGGTGTAAGATTTCCTCCTTTGTGGGGGGAGGAAGAATGGCCTCTAAAATCCCAAAAGAAAAGCCACCGATTTGACAAGTACGAACCGAGCAGACTCTCCTTTCCTGGGACTGGTGCCCCCCAACCCTGCCCCCAGGGTCATCGCCGTCTGACGTGTGCTCTTTCCCTGGTCTCCCTCCTCCGCAGCAGGAGCTGCAGAGGACGGACCCGCAGAGGCCCCGGGCCCCCAGCACTGTCACCAGGCTTCCTGGATGTGGAGGAAGGCGGGACCTGGGGGAAGACAAAGCGGGCTCGGGCCCCATCTCCACCTCTTAGGCTGGCAGCCTAAACCGAATCCCCTCCCCTGGTCACTGGCAGGCAACACCATACACCCAGGTCTTCTGTCAATCTGAGAACCTAAGGCTCTTGGGAACCTGAGTTTAAAACCGGCTGGCGAGGGCTCCCCCAGGTTCTTCTGGAAATACCACCCACCCCAAGCCCGCAAGGCAAGAACTCAGTACTGAGCTTTCCTGTTATGGCCTGTGGGACAGCAGCTCCGTTGGCTCTCCAGAAGGTCAATCTGCCCACCCTTCGCTTTAAAGTCCTACCCACAATGACCTGTGTAACGGCTGCGCACTTGAGGCTTGACGCGGGAATGTTCTGCAGGTTCTCTGCTTCAAGTCGGGGCTATGAGGCACCCCACGCCCTGCCTCCAGAGGCTCGCGTGGGCCGGACAGCCTGCTGACAGCAGTGAGGAAGGGCCTGTGGGCCATGCAGACCCACGCTCACTGCCTGAATGCCCTGCACATTCGAGAATCAGATTAACTTGCAAGCAAATGGGAAAGACTGGAGGCTGGCTGGAAAGAAAGCACCGGGAAACTTAATCTGCGCTTTAAGCTAGGAAATACACCGGGGGAGGAGGAAGCACTTGGCGATCCACTCAGAGCATGGAGATAAGGTGAATTTTACAAAAAGAAAAAACAAAGATGCCTTCTCACCTACACTCAGCCTGATCGGGTCTGTGAGCACAACTAGTGAGTTTCAGGGCTCTCTTGATTAAGTGGGTGTCCCTGAGCTACCACAGGACAGAGTTCCTTAAGAGTGAACTCATTTCGGTGTGCCTGCTAGCTGAGTCAATTAAGCATCTGACTTTTGGTTTCGGCTCAGGTCACGATCTCACTGTTCATGAGTTTGAGCCCCGAACTGGAATCCTTGCAGAATCCACGCTGACAGTGTGTAGCCTGCTTGGGATTCTCTCTCTCTCTCTCTCTCTCTGCCCCTCCCCTACTCATGCTCACTCACATGCTCTCTCTCAAAATAAATAAACTTAAAAAAAAAAATCTTAAAAAAAGTGAACTCATTTCTTGATACTTGAAAAAAAAAGGTTTTTTTGGTTTAAATGACAACAAACAAAACGACAGGGCATTCCCTATGTAATTAAAGACTCTCAAATGCATTAAGTCATGCCCCTACCTTTCCATCCCTTCCCAGCTTGCAGATAACCCCAGGACTGGACGCACTACAATCTGAGTAGGCAATGGCTCTATATTCCTACGTCCTAGGAACCCACCCACTCCTGCAAGGAAAACACCCCACATTAAAAAAAAAAATTTTTTTTTAGTATTTATATTTGAGAGAGAGAGAGGGAGACAAATACACACACACAGAGCGTGAGGACAGGAGGGGTAGAGAGAGAGGGAGACACCAAATCCGAAGCAGGCTCCAGGCTCTGAGCTGTCAGCACAGAGCATTATATGGGGCTCAAACCCACAAACCGTGAGATCGTGACCTGAGCTGAAGTTGGATGCTTAACTGACTGAGCCACCCAGGCGCCCCAAAAATATCCCATATTTTAATGGGCAGGCCGTTTTTTCACTGGGCTTCACTTTTAAGACTGGGACATTCTAGGATAGAAAATACATCCACCTCTTTGTGTAAGTGGCCTCAGATGATCTCTGAAATGGTTCACTACTCACTTGACCCAGAAAACCTGACAAAGGCATGCAAATCAAGAGGTTCAAATCTTCGTGTTCACTTTAAGAATACACGGGAAACTGCCCAGGCCATCAAGGGCATGCATATCCGAAAAGCCACCAAGCATGTGAAACATGTCACTTTGCAGAAGCAATGTGTGCCATTCCCACACTACAATGGTGGGGTTGGTAGGTGTGCCCAGGCCAAACAGTGGGGCTGGACACAGGGTCGGTGGCCCAAGAAGAGTGTTGAATTTCTACTGCACATGCTTAAAAAGGCAGAGACTAATGCTGAACTTAAGGGTTTAGATGTAGATTGTCTGGTCATTGAGCACATCCAGGTGAACAGAGCCCCCAAGATGTGGCAAAGAACTTACAGGGCTCATGGTCAGACTGACCCATACCTGAGCTCTCCCTGCCACACTGAGATGAGCCCCACGGAAAAAGAGCAGACTGCTCCTACACCAGGAGAGGAAGTTGCACAGAAGAAAAAGATATCCCAGAAGAAACAGAAGAAACAAAAACTTATGGCCCGGGAGTAAATTCTGCACAAAGCACAGGCAAATAAAAGTAAAATCAGAAAAAAAAAAAAAAAGAAAGAAAAAATCCAAAGCCTTCCAGAATCTTCTGGATGGATGCCATTCTCTTTAGCATGAGGCCAATGAAGCCCCTCACACCACCTCCACAATGCTCAGCCTACATGGTAAGACCACTCCAGAAGTGGGGGCCCCTCCTCCAGCCAGGCCTCTGCCATCCCTGCCCACTCTCCAAGGTTTATCTGATGACAACACCGGAGCCTTGCCCAGCCTGGACACAGGCAACTCCTTTCAAGATGTCCTCATTCTACCTCCTCAGCTGCTCACTCTTCAATCCCCACCAGAGAAGTGCCTAGAACAGGTGGATAAACTACCATCAGGTAAAAACCATGAGGTTTGCATTAAACAAGGAAAAAAAGAAATTTGTTATCAGACAGATCATTAGAGGTGATATTTATTAGGTGCCTAGCACTGTGCTGAGCTTTTTAAACACATTCTCTCACCCCTGGAGGGAAACATTACATGCACTTTACAAATAAAGAAACGAAGGCACACAGAGTATTAGTCATGTGCCCAAGGATCACAAAACTACTCAGTGGATGGAGAATCCTGACCACTCAACTGCTCTAGTATACTGTCACAGCAGATTTTCTTTGAAATATGCCGAAAGTTTTAGGCGGAATCAGGTGGTAATTACTTCTCAGGAATGAAGAGAGAGGGGCTGAGCAGTTCTTTAGCACTGCACCCAAGTGAATTTCCACTTCACTTTTAAATCTAAACCAATCCCAGATAAAAAAGACAACCACCTGCATCAAAGTATTTTCCTTCACTATTTTTAGCTGGATGTAAAGATGTGAAAAGTACCATTGATTTCTAATCTGAGACACAGAAAGTCCCACAACCTAAGGCTTATACCACGGGAGCTTAAGTTCTATTTGGTAGCCATATTCTCGGGATGGGGGAGGGGGAGGAGTGTCTTTTAGATCCCAGACACCACTGTGCTGTCTGAAAACATGTAAGAGGCAAAACAAAATCAAAACCTAAAGACTGGGAACATCTAGGGTGGAGGGAAATGTGGCACCAAAATAAATCCGCAGGACAAGTTACCTATGAAAGTGAAGGGGCAGGGAAACCCTCCCTCAGGGATGGGAGAGGGTCAGGGTAGGGACTAGAAGCCCCTCCCCAACACGCCCCCACCTCAAAAGCACATGCCCTGCAAGACCCACCATGACCATGACAACTCCAGAGATTCCTGGGATCACCCCAGGGGCAACTGCTTCCCAGGGCCTTCATGGGATTAGTGACCTGTCACCCAAATGATACACCTGCTGGTCCTAATAACCCTTGGCGTCCACCCAAGTCTGCCACTCTCTCAGGCCTCTTGAGAACTGCCCCCAAAAGAGTCACTGGATCAAAATCAAGACAAAATTATTTTGCTTTTTAGCTGCGTTCCAAAAGCTACTCTCCATCCTCACTAGTCCTCAAACTTTGAGGTGCCTCCCAAAGTTTAATGTGCATATGAAATCAATGAAGAAGTTTAAAATGCAGATTCCAGGGCACACCCCTGCAATCTGCTTTGGTATATTTTGGGTTTCTGTATTTAAATAAGCATCAGATGATTTGAATAAAGGTCCCAAGACACACCGTTATCTGGTTCATTTCGGCAGGTGCTTTTTCCACCAAGTGCCGAATTTTACTTCCTTTTCTGTTTTGCCGAAGGCTTGAATCAGTGACCCACACAGAAGTTACTCAATCTGTTTGAAAGGGTATAAAGTTCACACACTTCCCCCTAGCATTACTATTAGAAAAGGGGGGTTTATTTATACTGGAACAAACTGGCTAGGAAAAAAAAAAAAAAAAGGTCATCAGGAGAAAGGCCAGAGAGGAAGAAAGTTAAGACCAGGAATGGGATGCCTGTTCTCAAGGAACAGTATTCTTTTCTTGACTACTACTGCTTTCTAATTATGGACGTTTTCTCATACCATTTGTTTGCAGCGAGCTGGTTTCAAAGAAAAATGTGGCAACGATGGCTAGTAGCTGTCTAATGTCCGTACTAGAGCGGGAGCTCTATGGGCCATGGCCACGCTCATCCTATACTCCCAGAAGCCTGCTCGGTGACTGGCACATAGTAGGTGTTGAATAAACAGGCGCAGAGGAAATGGAACCTCTAGTTTCTAACAAATGCAAACCAAGCCGTCCCTTTCTCCCTCAAACCAAAACCCAGGTGCTATTTCTTCCCAAGTCTACAAACCGCATTTTTAAAAAGTAAGATGCCTGCGGCCCGCCGCTGCCCGGGAAAGCTCCCACTCTCGCCCCTTCGCCAAGACCTGTTTTGCAAACAGTGGCCCCCTCTGCCTTCCCGCTCCCTGGGCGTGCTCGCCTGGAAATTTTAACCAGCACCCTTGCCAAGAGCGAGCAGTCAATCTGAACACGAGTAAAAACTGATTAGAATCTGGGTGAAGGAGCCAGTTGCAGAAAAGGCACCTGACACCCTCTCCACGTCCCAAACCTGGTAGGCAAGGGCTTGCTAAGAGGCCTCCGCCGCCGTCCTCTCCCGGGATCTCCTAAGCGATCCCGCCCACCGCTACTGCCCTCAAACTCCAGCAAGTTGCCGCCAGTAGCGGAGGGGCTCCGCACGGAACCCACCGGTCCAGGGTCGCACCCACCCCGGATCTCACCCGTGGGCCCCTGCGGCCCATTAGGCGCGGCCCACCGCTGGCCGCTCACCTTCGTCCGGCCCCCCGGCGCTCGCCACCGCCAGCAGCTGCGCCAGCGCCAGGAGCAGCACCAGCAGGCAGGCTTTCCGGGGCCTCATCGTGGCAGTGCGCAGCGCGGCCTCCCCACGCCTTCGGCCCCTGGGCACTCCCGGAGCTCGGGCCCTCCCCTCGCGAGCGAAACCGGAGGGAAAGCGAGAAACCCCCCCAGGAAGTCCTCGCCGGCGCTCGGCTGGGGGCGGGGAACCCACCGCCCGGCCAATCCCAAGCGGACTGGAGGCCCGGGCCGCGTGCGCCTCGCTGCGCGTCGATGCACCGCGGCGCCGCCCTCCTCACCGGCCCTCCTCCCCGTCCTCCTCCGCGCGCCCCGCGGCTCGCGCGTTTAAAGCTCCGAGCCCTAACGTGAGGTGCCCCCTTCTGATTGGCTGCGCTGCAGCCACCAATCAGCGGCTGCCACTCGGTTTGCCCGGAGCGCACAGGCTGAGAGAGGGAGTGAGGAAGAACAAAGGCGGCGGGCCGGGGCCAGGGGGGCGGGGCCGGGCTGCGCATTGGGGCGCGATTGGCCGTCGGCGCGCTGGGCGGGGTGGAACCTGGGAATGTGGGGCGGGGCGGGGCTCCGGGTCCCTCAGCGGAGCTTGGCAGGAAGAACACGTGTCCTTAGAGGAGCTCCAGGGAGAAGGGCAGTTCGTAAAACCAGCGGATAAGAGGAGGGTTGAGGTCGAAGCAGCAGAGGGGACTGAGCCAGTTCTGTTAATGGGAAAAGAAGGGAAAGTGGCTCTTGAGTCTGCTCTTTGTTCGTGGGCTTCTCAGTTTTTTTGTGTGTGTATGAGCAAATAAAAGTTTGCATTTTTCCCCCTGGGTTAAAACATATTGAGCTGGGGAGCGGGGATGAATATGCAGTAAAGGTAATCCAGACCTAAGAGTTCTGGAAGCTGCTCTCCACGGTTTCATCTGCGAACAGACCATCAGTTGCCTGTCCAAACTTTGTCTCATGTTGTTTATTGCTCTTGTGATTTTCAGCAAAGGTGCAATACCAGGTAGGCAATCTAGTGGCTTACATATATCTAAATATGGTCCAAGTTTTCCCTCTTGACAACTGAAAAGAAGAAAATTAGGTTAAAATAATTTTTGTAAAAAAAAAAAATAATTTTTGTATGCCAAACCTGTGGTTTGAGATTTCTTCCACATGTGAGGATTAGTATGCCCAAAGAATTAAAGAAGACAAATTGGGGAGGGGAGGGGACTGTAGTCCAGGAGAATTTTTCTGTGTATACAGATTACGTTAGGAAGAAAGAAAGCTGGCTACTTACAGGCTTTATCATTTAGACCATTTTAATTTAAAAATTTTTATTGAATTCCTATCAATCTGATGGTTCTCTCAATTTTGTAGGGCAGAAAGACATTCTGCAACTAAGTATACACTGAGTGACTTATTAGAATGCTATTATTGTAGAATATTGAATAATTCAATATCATTTTATTTTTATGTATTTTTTAATTCCAGTATATTGAACAGTGTTGTATTAGGTGTATAATATAGTAAATCAACAATTCTATACACTACATGATTCTCATCACCTAGAGCCCACCCAGAATTTTTGTCTTTCATGGCAATTTTCTACAGATCTATATTTTAAAGAAGTTTTTTCAATGTTTACTTTTGAGAGAGAGAGAGAGAGACAGAACATGAGTGGGGGAGGAGGGGAGAGAGAGAGAGAGAGAGGGAGAGAGAGAGATGAAGACACAGAATCCGAAGCAGGCTCCAGGCTCTGAGCTGTCAGCACGGAGCCCAGTGCAGGGCTCGAACTCACAAACTGCGAGATCATGACCTGAGCTGAAGTCCGATGATCAACCAACTGAGCTACCCAGGCACCCCTCTATAGATCCATATTAAACTGAGAGGAAAGAGAGCCCCATGTGCCTGGATGTGGGACAAATACAACCAATTTCACTAAGAATCTCTATTGACACAAGGTATGAAAGGAAACGTTTCAAAATGCAGTATGAACATCTGTGTGTGTGTGTGTGTAGTCAGTATCACATTACTTGTGAAACTAAACACATTCCTTTTTTATTTTTTTTTCAACGTTTATTTTTGGGACAGAGAGAGACAGCATGAACGGGGGAGGGGCAGAGAGAGAGGGAGACACAGAATCGGAAACAGGCTGCAGGCTCTGAGCCATCAGCCCAGAGCCCGACGCAGGGCTCGAACTCACGGACTGCGAGATCGTGACCTGGCTGAAGTCGGACGCTTAACTGACTGCGCCACCCAGGCGCCCCCACATTCCTTTTTTAAATATTTACTTATTTTTGAGACAGAGAGAGACAGAGCACAAGTGGAGGAGAAGAAGAGAGAGAGAGAGAGAGAGAGAGAGAGAGAGACACAGAATCTGAAGCAGGCCAGACTCTGAGCAGGCCAGACTCTGAGCTGTCAGCACAGAACGAGATGCAGGGCTCAAACTCACAAACAGAGATATCATGACCTGAGCCAAAGTCGGATGCTTAACTGACTGAGACACACAAGGGCCCCTAAATACATTCTGTTTTAAAGCATTTGTAGTATAGGCGTGCCTGGGTGGCTCAGTGGGTTAAGCTTCCATGTCTTAATCTCAGTGTTGGGAGTTCAAGCCCCACACTGGGGAATTCATTTCCACAAATACCTGCTTATTCAGCCAGATATTGTAACCAGAGATACACCTGTGTGTAATTTCCTATCCTACATTTTAAACTTAATATTACATTATAATCACTTTTCCCATACTGTTATCTTGTCTTCCTAGAGAACTGTGCTTTCTCTTGAAGGGTCTGCCTTTAACTAAGAAGATGAGAGATGGAGAAGAGGTCCTGGGCCCACACTCAGGATGCTGTTAGTTGCCTGAGAATACCCACCATACTCCTTCAATTCATTCTGTGCATTGTTAGGACACTGTACTTAGATTCTATCATTGCATTTTAGGGTATAACGATATTTCAGCAGCTGCAGATGAGACTGCTTTTGATATGTTTCAAAATAGGGAAACATTCACACATGCAGGTGTGGCCAACCATTGAAAGTAAGGCCAAGTTGACATTTTTTTTGGCAGGAGGTTGTCTGTGACAAGACATTCTTTCCAAGTTTACAGAAAGAGGTAACTGGCACAGTTATTTCTTGGTTAAGCCAATGGTCTTGGCCACTATTTCTCATTGTTCCAAGGTGAAGGAATTCTTAAGATGGTTTAAGAGTCAAACTAAGATTATTCCCTTAGTATTTAAATTTTGCTGTCACCAAATGCTAGAAGGTTCCAGGCATTTGGTAGCTGTTACTAAAAAGACATTACTGGTATTTGTGGAAATTAAACAGTAAGAGTTAGGGGCGCCTGGGTGGCTCAGTCAGCTGGGCGTCTGACTTTGGCTCAGGTCATGATCTTGCGGTCTGTGAGTTCAAGCCCTGCATCGGGCTCTGTGCTGACAGCTTGGAGCCTGGAACCTGGTTCGGATTCTGTCTCCATCTCTCTCTGCCCCTCCTCCACTCTCACTGTGTCTCTCTCTCTCTCTCTCAAAAATAAAATAAAAACATAATAAATAAATAAACAAACAGGAAGAGTTAAAGATATAATAAGTTTATATTACAGACAAAAACTACTGTATTTGTTGTGAAAGGGTAGGAGTAGAGGCTCTGGAGTTATATTACATGGTCTTGAGGTTAGACCCGACCACTTTATTCACTCATTCAATATTTATTAAGTACCTACTATGTGCCAAGTAGTTATCAGTGTACAATCTTCCATGTGCTTTGTAATATTTTATGCTATTTTAAAGTACATTTTATTTTTTTATTTTTTTTAATGCTTATTTATTTTTGTGCGAGAGAGACAGAGCATGAGTAGGGGAGGGGCAGAGAGAGGAGACACAGAATCTGAAGCAGGCTCCAGGCTCCGAGCTGTCAGAACAGAGCCTGATGCCGGGCTCAAACCCACTAACCGTGAGATCATAACCTGAGCTGAAGTTGGACACTTAACTGACTGAGCCACTCAGGTGCCCCCAAAGTACATTTTAAAAATTTCAAATTCCTACTGTTCATTGCAAATATATGGGAGTACAATCGATTTTTTGTATTGACCTTGAAGAATGCAGCCTTACTAAACTCACAATAGTTTTGGTAGCTTTGTTGTAGATTCCATTGGATTTTCTACATAAATCATATCCTCTGCGAATAAAGACAGTTTACTTCTTTTTCATTATAGATGCCTCTCATTTCTTTGCCTTTCCTTATTCCACTGGCCAGAACCTCCAGTACAATGTTGGAAAGAAGTAGTAAGAGTGAATATCCTTGTCTTGTTCCCGATTTTAGGGAAATAATTCAGCCTTTCCCATTATAGGATGTTAGCTATAGATTTTTAGTAGATGCCCTTTATCAGGTTGAGGAAGTTCCCTTCTGATTTCTAGTTTTCTGGAAGTTTTTTGTTTTTTAATTAGGAATGTTTTTTCTTCTTTAGTCTTTTCATATAGATTATTATATTGATTTTCTTTTTTGATGTTTATTTTTGAGAGAGAAAGTGCAAGTGGGGAGGGGCAGAGAGAGGGGGACACAGAGGATCCAAAATGGGCTCTGCACTGACAGCAGAGAGCCCAATGCTGGGCTCGAATTCATGAACCACAAGATCATTACCTGAGCCAAAGTCTGATGCTTAACCAACTGAGCCACCCCGGTGCCCCAATATAGTGATGGATTTTCAAAAATTAAACCAACCTTGCATTCCTGAGACAAACTGCACTTGGTCATGATGTATTATCATTTTTACATATTGTTGGATTTCATTTACTAAAATTTTATTGAATTTATACATCTATGTAAAAGGGATATTTTTGATGTCACATAATGTTGGCCTCATAGAATTAATTGGGAAGTGTTTGCTCTCAGTTTTTTGGAAGAGTTTTGATATATTTTTCTTTCTTAAATGTTTGATAAAATTCTCTAGTGAAGTTTTCTTTGTGGGAAAGATTGTAAGCATAAATTCAATTCCTTAATAGACATAGGGCTATTCAGGTTTTCTATTTCTTCTTGGGTGAGCTTTGATAGTTAATGGGAATTTCCCCATTTCACATAAGCTATCAAATTTATTGGCATAAAGTACATAATATTCTTTTCTTATATGTTAAGTAACTATAGAATCTGTAGTGAGGTCACCTCTCAGTGCTATGTTGATAATTTTTGTCTTCTCTCTTTTTTTATTGGTCTGGCTAGAGATTTATAAATTTTATTGGGCTTCTCAAAGAATCAGTTTTTGGTTGCATTGATTTTTCTTTTCTGTTCCACTGATTTCAGCTCTAATATTTATTTCTTTTCTTCAGCTTACTTCAGGTTTCATTTACCTTTTTTTTTCCCTCCAGTTTCTTAAGGTGGAAGCTAAGGTCATGGCTTGGTGGCCTTTCTTCTTTTCTAATATAGGCATTTTGTGCTACAAACTTCCCTCTAATTATAGCTTTAGACCATGAATCGGGCAGGTGGTGATGGTGGATATAGGAGAGTCTACACAAGGAACTAGAAAACAAAGGATGGGAAACATAACACAACTTGGATGCATAGTGAGAGGCATTCCATGTAAGGGGAGCCCATGCAAAGAACTGGAACGTGGAGAATTTGGAGCAAAGCAGGTTATTTAGTATAGCTGAGATATAGCCACAGGAGGTACGGCAAGGGATGAAGCTGAAGAAGACCGAGCCAGATAATAAAAGGCTTTGGGGGCACCTGGGTGGCTCAGTCAGTTAGGCACCTGACTGGTTTTGGCTCAGGTCACGATCTCACAGTTTCGTGGGTTAGAGCCCCATGTCTGGCTGTGCGCTGATAGTGCAGAGCCTGCTTGGGATTCTGTGTCTCTCATTCTCTCTCTGCCCTTCCCTATTTGTGCTGTCTCTGTTTCTTTCAAAATAAATACAGAAACTGTAAAAAAAAAAAAAAAAAAAAGGCCCTGGCCTGATGGCAATGAAGAGTGAGTAAAGAATTTTAAGCAGGGGAGTAGCATGATAATGTTTGCATTTTATAAAGATACTCCGGTGATCATGTGGAAGTAGAGAAGCACCCAGAGTCAGAAACACCAGATAGAAGGGTGGTCTTGGAGCACCTGGGTGGCTCAGTCGGTTAAGCATCCGACTCTTGTATCAGCTTCATTGATGATCTCACAGTTCATGATTTCAAGCCCCATGTCAGGCTCTGAGGTGCCAGTGTTGAGCCTGCTTGGGATTCTCTCTCCCTCTCTCTCTGCCCCTCATGCATGCACGAGCGCTCTCTCTCTCCTCTCTCAAAATAAATAAACTTCCCTTGGGAATGAGATTAGTGTCCTTATAAAAGAGATCCCAGACCCTAACCTCGAGGCCCCAGTGACAGACTGACATCTAGGGATCAGGAAGCAGTCCTCACCAGATGTGGAATCTGCTGATGCCTTGGTCTTGGACTTGTAGCCTCTGAACTGTGAGAAATAAGCTTCTGTTTTTCATAATCCACCCAGTCTGTGGAATCCTGTGATGGTAGCCGGAATGGACCAAGACAGGACACGATTCACATTGTATTCCCTGTCGGTTGTGATCCACCATTTACATTCACTTAGATTCCAATGTTAACAGTACTTCCTCAGTTGTGTGCAGAGTGGCCCTGAGGTTTCTTTATGATGTCTTTACAAATGTTCAAGAAGAGTAGATGATAAGCCATGACCTAATCACCTCTCAAAGGCTCTGCTTCCTAATACCATCACATTGGGCATTAGGATTTAACGTATGAAATGGTGGGAGAGAGTGGACAGGGACACAGACATTCAGTCAATAACATACTCCCTTGAGTTGGGCAGTCCATGGCCCTGTCTTTGCTGAAGCACAGTAGAAAAAGCAAAGCTCCCTGCGAAAGGAACTGATTTTGCAGTCTTGCCATCTAGTGCTCAAACCTAATACACACTCTGTAGATGGTATTTTGACATAATCTCTAAGGAATTCTGTTGAAAAAAATAAGTCTATGGCAGCAGACTTGATACATTAAATTGACCCACTCAGGGATTTTGTCCATCACCTTGTTCTCACTACTCTGGTGAGATGTCCAGTTGAGCTAACAAGCTACCGATAGGCAATAAAGAAAAGCCACTGGGGGGGGGGGGTGCCCGGCTTTGGCTCAGGTCATGATCTCACGGTCTGTGGGTTCCAGCCCCACATTGGGCTCTGTGCTGATGGCTCAGAGCCTGAAGCCTGCTTCAGATTCTGTGTCTCCCTCTCTCTCTCTGCCCCTCCCCTATTTACACTCTCTCTTTCTCTCTCTCAAAAATAAATAAACATTTAAAACATTTAAAAAAAAAAAAGAAAGAAAGAAAACCCATTGGAACATACAGTCATTTCCAGTGAGGGAAGTCTTTGGCCACTGGTGAATGAGAAAGTTAATTTCACAAGTCTTTTGTTCACTGATATTTTAATATGGAATGATTTACTGTGGCTTTTTTTTTTAAACCACAGAAGCTTGTACATCTGAAACTAATGTAACAATGTATGTCAACTATACTTTAATGAAAGAAAAAGGAGAACCTGGGTGGCTCATTTGGTTAAGCGGCCAACTCTTGGTTTAGCCTCAGGTCATGATCTCGTGGTTTGTTCATTCAAGCTCCACACTGGGCTCTGTGCTGACAGCACAGAGCCCTGAGTGGGATTCTCTCTCTCCTTCTGTCTTTGTCCCTCCCCTGCTCATGCACTCTCTCAAAATAAATACACTTTATAAATAAATAAATAAAATAAAACTTCTCACACAAAAACATTATGGTGATTTAAGTCCTAGAGATAGTTCACTTACATGATTTTAAGCAGCATAGAATAGTTGGTAATTTGTAAAAATCAGCATCATGTTTTGATCCTCTAAAAAAAGCTGCAGTTGCATTTAGGTGAATTACATTAAATTGCTATAAATGCTGATCTCATTGCCATTGTATGGAAAGCTCTAAAGAGAAACATATTCTGTAGGCTTTAATTTCATGAATGAGCTATGGCTTCTCCATTTGGTTAATCAAAATATTCTGAAATTGCTTGGAGGCATTTGGATAAGCCATATTATATCTGTTGTATAACTATGTAGGGATCACAAAACAATAAGCTCTCTTCCATTTTCACAGCAGTTGGATGTATCCATGAAAGTAACTTTTTTGTAAACAAAATGAGATTTAAATTCTAAGTTGGATATCTATGTCTTGTACATAAGGAAATTATTATCAGCCAATGTAAAGCTGAAACATTTCAATGAACAGATTAAGGTTATCAAACATCTGTTATTAAATTAATAATGTTTTAAAGGAGTATCTGGGTGACTCAGTCAGTTGAGCGTCCTACTTCTGCTCAGGTCATTATCTTGCAGTCCGTGAGTTCGAGCCCAGTGTCAGGCTCTGTGCTGACAGCTCAGAGCCTGAAGCCTCCTTTGGATTCTGTGTCTCCCTCTGTCTCTCTGCCCCTCCCCCGCTTGCACTGTGTCTCTGTCTCTCTTAAAAATAAACACTAAAAAAAATAATAATGTTCCATAAAGCATAACACAATGGGACAACCTACATACTTCAAAAAGCTTTGTGGGGTACCTGGGTGGCTCAGTCGGTTCAGCGTCCGATTTTGGCTCAGGTCATGATCTCATGGTTTGTGAGTTCAAGGCCCACGTCCGGCTCTGTGCTGACAGCTCAGAGCGTGTAGCCTGCTTTGGATTCGGTGTCTCCCTCTCTCCTTCCCCCTCCCCTACTCACACTCTGTCTCTCTCGCTCTCTCAAAAATAAATAAGACATTAAAAAAATGTTAAAAAGCTTCATTATAACTTGAGAGAGAAAAGTTCGGTTTTTGTTTTGTACAGTCTTGTATTTTTTAATGATTTTTTGCCAATGGCCCTGAAACACCAGCAAGACACAGAAAGTATTTTAAGCTGCTACCTTTTGATCCAGGTTGCTGTAGGTTTTGTGCGCAGGGTCTCTGGGTAGAATCCCTGTGCATGCAACTCTGGAGATGAATCTATGCGTATCCTCATAGGCTTAAGCAACCTGAGTGGTTGCTTGGCCAGTCTTTGCACAGAACTCTTCCCTTGCCTTTGAATTCCGACTTTGAAAATCTGTGTCCTAGGGACTATGGCTATCTGACCTTCTCCAAAGCATCTTGTGGAGGAGAAAGTGACTTCTCCTCTCTAGCACCTAAGTAAATCACAGCCTTTCCTGTACAACAATAAGGATTCAGCTTCTTGAACTTCAGGGAGGTTGTTAATTTTGTCCCCAAATTATTACTGGCATTGACCCTGAATACATGATATACCAAAGTATATGACAATCAAAATAAGGATGCCAGGACTTGGGCAGATTCCCCATAAAGAACAGAGAGGAAATGACCCAGATGCCTCAGATCCTCTCAACTATGTTACAGTCACATTTTCAGCTTATGACTGGTGTCAAAGGGAGACTTTGGGATAAGGCTCATTGTATAAAAGCAGAAACTTATATTTATTTTTTTTTTAAAGAATGGCTTCCCAGGCCTTTATCCCCCCCCCCCCAGTTTATTTATTTATCTGGGGGGCAGAGATGACGTCTTGGTCACCTCTTAGGGTTTTTGTCCTGTTTTTGATATCAGCTTTATAAATCAAACAGTGAATAAACCAACATCTCTTATTCCTTTCTAGAAGAGCAATGAGCCCTCTTTTCTAGTTCAGTCACTTCCATTCCCCGACCCCCCCCCACCCCCCCGCCCATACCAAGGAGACTAAGAGAAGGGATTTGTATAATCTCAGTACAGCGTCTCAAATGCCAGTGCGATTGCCCCAAAACAGCCATGCCCTGGTCTCTTCAAATCCACAAGCTCACCAGCATGGGAGTTAACTGTCTTTTCTGTCTCCTTTCCCCTGGATCCCCAAAGAGCAAGTGGCTCTTGCCCATTTCAGTCTGGGGTATCGCGACTGGTTTGGGACTATCACCGTCTGAAGAGAGGTCACCGAGAGGTGGATTAGTTTCCTCCAACTTTACATCCAAAAGCACATTCAGTGGTGCTAGAATTCCCATGTTTCACGAAAGGCACAAGATAACCGGGCGAGAGGAAATATAAACAAAAACCTAACCCCCTGACGACCCTGTGGTGCCGGGAAGAGAAAATAAAACGGTCAGCACTCCGAGGATGTAACATTTACTTGGATTTGAGGCGCCGGTTTTGGTACACCTGTCACGTGACGAAAGAGCCCGGGGTGGTAACATTTTGTGGTAGTAGGGGAGATACTACCCCAGGAGAAACGCTGGCAGGCATGCGCAGATGGTAGCCTCTAACCCAAGTATTAGGACTGTTGTGTTCAGAACAGGCCGTTCCAACCGTTCTCTAAGAGGCTGGAGAACACGGTGCCAGGAAGGAGCGGAGGAAATGACTGGCTGCAGCTTAGGCAGCAGATGCCAGGAGACAGCGCGGTCGGGGCGGGGTCGGAGGAGGGGCGGGGTCGGGGCGGGGCCGGCGGGGGGGCGGGGCCGGGGCCGGCGGGGGGGGGGGGGGGGCGGGGCGGGGGCGGGGGCGGGGGCGGGGGAGCGCTGCGGTCTGAGGTTGAGTCTACACTGCCTCCTTCCAGGGACCGGAATCTGCCTTCTTTCATAGACCACACGTGGACCGCTTTGTCGAAAATGCGCATTCCTTTCCTCCCTGGCTCTGTTAGCCTGTCCAGGCTGCGCTTCTATCAGCTTCTAGTCTACTCGGGCAGCAGCCACCCACTCATCGTGTGTCGGGACTCAGCTGAGATGACTGTTTCTCCAGGACCGCTTCCCTGGTCCCTCCAGGTTGGGTCAA
Organism: Acinonyx jubatus; assembly: GCF_027475565.1. Lineage (NCBI taxonomy): Eukaryota > Metazoa > Chordata > Mammalia > Carnivora > Felidae > Acinonyx > Acinonyx jubatus. The sequence continues at coordinate 7,372,109 of NC_069383.1, read as the reverse complement.
GTGACCTTCCTGTGTGTTACCCTCACACTGCCGGTTTCCCTCTAGCCTGGCGCTTTTTCCACTTCACCGTATCTGCCCGTTTACTCCTCTTTCTGCCCACTAGACTGTGAGTCTCCCGAGGGCAGGACAGTACCTGGCCATCTCAGTGCTGGGCAAACGCACAGGACTGCTTTCCTTTCTGGTGCTGCCCTTTGACTGGGTGTGATTTCCAAACCTCAGCCATGGCTGTCACACTTTGCCCTTGATGTTTATGATCTCAGTGAACTACTCCTAATACTATAGCATTAGATCACATTTATTTAAACGATTCCCAAATCTATAACTCTATAGACTCACTTTTGGGGTTAATTTCAGTCATATATCCTCTTGCATATTACATGATCTCCTTTTGATCTTTTCTACTTCTACACAGATTCGTTTCATCAACTAAACCCTTTCCGTGAACTGTGTCGCCACCTTTTCCTTTCCTTCCTCTTTCTCTTCTCTTCCTTTCCTGAACAATTCAGTTCCAAAATCATTAAGTGGAGCCATTTAATGGTGTGGTGGGCATCCACACCAGCGGTGGATTCAAGGGTGGGGGGAGGTCAGTCCAGAGCTCAGTGTCACACCCACAGTGGGGCAAGGAGGGCATCTGCTAAGGGCAGGGAGTGGCAGTGGCCAGGTGAGATGGGTTACATACAAGGGGATCGGTCAGTTACATAACTATATTAAGGATAGTGGGAGCAAGGCTTCTCATTGTCGGAGACAGAGTTACAAATATGGGAAGGGACAAACTTGAATGGACCCTGTGGTGTTGGATTGAAATCGGCAGTATTGCTGGGGAGTCATTTTTTAAAAAGATAAAGGGAAGTGTGTAAATGTAAACATGTATGTGTTATGTGTATGTACGTCCTCACTCTAGGCACTGAGAGGGCCCCAGAGTAACAATGAACACTGCTGGTGGCAGATCTTGGCTTCTGATCCACTGCCCACTAAAAGGTACCAGGGATCCCTGATGAAATGTCAGCTCCAGCACTAGGACAGGGAAAAACGGAAGATGAGCCTGGAATAACTGTGCCAGAGAACAAAGGAAGTTGCTCAGGAATGATGGGAACATGTCAAAAAGACACAGAAAGAAGCCTGTGTAGGGGCCCCCTTGTGGGCCAAACTTGGGAAAATTGGAGCATTAAAATAAATACTGACAGAAAGGAATTATAAACCACTGGATAAAATAAGAATAAAAGAACCTATGGGGCCACAGAGATATAAAATTTATACCTTAATCAGTGGAGAATTCGATGAGGAATGGGATATTTACATGGCTTCAAATACATCCCCACGAAATCACCACATAGTTAATAATCACAGAGAAGAAAACAAGCAACTTCACAGTGGAGAAGTCTGGCAGACACGACCTGGGTCAACTGATTAAGGTGAACATCACCAGTAACAGAACAAATTGAAATCCTGTGCTACCCAACAAGATGTGATGAGAATACAGCATCACTTCTTGTCCATCCTTCTGAAGGGAAATAACCTGAACTTAACCCTGAAGACTCATCAGGCACACTCAAACTGCGGGACATTCTACAAAGCAACTGTCCTGCATTCTTGAAAGGTATGAAGGTCCTGACAGCCTGAAGCTGTCTCTTTTTTCTAGAAACGTACCGAGGGCTGAAACAAGCAAGCTGCAACACCTGAATGTTTTTTTCTACCTGCCAAGTCCACAGTGCTACATGCTAGTATGTACACGGTCAGAGCCCCAAGATTCAACAGGTGACAGTTACTATTAACGAAGACTGTCAACTTCTCAGACCAAAACACTCATTGCTTTTCTCCATTCTACTTTCTCTAAGCAGCCAATTCCAGACTTTAGTCTCTATTACTTGCAACCCCCCCCTTTCTGTTAGCTATCTCTATGTCTTTATTTTTTTAATGTTTTATTTTTATTTTTTTGAGAAAGAGACAGAGTGTGAGTAGGGGAGTGGCAGAGAGAGAGGGAAATACAGAATCTAAGCAGGCCATAGACTCTGAGCTGTCAGTGCCGATCCTGACGCAGGGCTCGAACTCATGAACCATGAGATTGTGACCTAAGCCGAAGTCTGACGCTTACCGGACGGAGACACCCAGGTGCCCCAATTAGGATTCTTTATTTTGTAAAAGAAAACTCAACCTGAAACATTTTAAACAAGAAGTAAATGTTTCTGGTTCACATAACTGAGGAGCCAGGGGTAGTATAAGTTCAGGCACAGCTCACGCCAGGGCTCAAATGATGTTAACAGGAAGAGGTTTCCCTGTCTCTCAGTTCTACTTCCATGTGTTGGCTGAGCAGTTCTTAGGGCCACATCCTTCCTCGTTCTGATCCAGCAGGAAGGAGGGTGTTTTCGCCCCATGTAAGTCACTCTAAAAGAATAAAGGAGTTATGACATGGTTTGCAAATAGTAAAATTGCGGGAGGTTTTCTCTTCTCCCTGCCTGAAAATTCTAAGAGAATGGAGAAACGGAATGATTTTCCCATACAGTTATACTCTTTCACTCCTATGTGGAAGACTTTCTGAATCGCTGCTGAGTCTTCAACAGGAAGTGGCTTCAAAATAAATATATGTGACTTCAAAAGTCATTGGATGGGTAGGTCAGGAAATCCTACTGATAAAGAAGGTTGCCATCTCATGAAAGCCTGGCCAGTCAGCAAACATAAAGAAGGAATGAATTGCTGAGACTTGCCTAGTCTTTGATTTCATGAATTACTCTCAATTTTTCAACAAAGCCCCATCATGCCTAGAAAGATCAGTCTCATAGATACTCCTTATAACATGCGTGAAGGGTTCCTTCGGATGCTCATCCAGATCTTCCTCCTGTGCTCAGAAACAGACGACTACATCATCAAAGGACCCTGTCGCCTGGCCCCACAAACACATTTGCCTTTGTCGCAGGATGGCTCCACACCTGTCCTCATCAGAAATATTTAGACACCTTCTACATTTGTTCGTCTCAGATAAGGAGTTCGTGGATCTTGAGAAGCCACACTTTTCAATATGTACGACAGGCACGGCTTGCAATGATTTTGCTGGTCCTTTTTCTGCAAGTTAACCTATACTTCACCCAAACCAGATTTGCCCCCTGGCAGAGGTAGAATATTGAATACATAGGTTCTTGTTTTAGAAGAAGGATCTGTGTGTCATGGGGCGACTCGTAAAGCAGTCATGGGAAATGCCACAGACACTCACTTGTAACTAGAGAAACACAACTTGAAATGAGTAGTTTGAATCAATTAAATGAACATTTGAGCACATACCACAGGACACAGTCATGTCAACATGGTAGTGCGTGATGAAGTATGCACAGAACTGCCTTCAACATTTTCTGTGATTCAAACACTCATGCGTTTAGGAGAAAGAAATACAGAAAGTTACATCTGCAGAGGTTTCTACATTGGGTACTGTGTTGCTCCACTAAAATTTAAACTGAACACTGATTATTTGGCCCAAGAACACATTACAAGTGTCAGAACACCAATTATCTTTAGCACCATAAAATCAGATAGTCACTTTACCTAGAAGAAAGTGACAAAGGGGAACAAGGAAAATGTCTGAAAGCTGGATATGTCTGATAACCTGGAAAATGTGGAACAGAAGCTAATTAGGCAGTCACAACCCAAGAGAAGCAATATTGTGAATTTTATTAATATTCGTTAAAGGAAACAAGTCCTAATAGGTATTTCTTGAAGGAAAGGAAGGAAGGAAGGAAGGAAGGAAGGAAGGAAGGAAAGAAGGAAGGCAGGCAGGCAGGCAGGCAGGCAGGCAGGCATAGAACTGGAACTCAGGAAACCAAAGTCGTATTATCTGTCACGTGGAGGAAGTCACTTCAATCTCTGTAACTCGCTTTACTCACCCATAAAATGAGTGAGTTAGATTACAATCACTAAGGATTCTATTTTTAATACTTTTTTTTCTTTCTTTCTTTTTTGCATCAGTGAAAAAGGCAGTAAGAAATTAATTGCCATGTTTCTTGGGAAACATTGTTTCAAATTAGGCTAAGTATCGGAAATTGAGTTACTATCACCCCGGGGGTCTTTGAAAACCTTGAAACTAAAATAAGACTTAGGACCATCATTACCATTTTCTTAAGAACTACTAGAGTGACGGTCCCTATCACTGCAATTTAGAGTTGTACTATCTATCATACGTCCCCCCCGTCCCCCTGTAGGGCTTCTTTCCTTTTCTCAGCCATCATTTCCTCTGTTCTTTCTCCTATTTTGCACCTCACCAACACGCAAACTCAGCTTCAGGGAAACTAGAACACTCAGCCCGGGGCTGACTGTAGATTCAGTAGCTATGTGTAGGGCTCTACGTTCATTAATTCACTGATTGATTCAACAAGCGTTCGGAGAGCGCCCACTGGGGCCATACACTGGATGGGTAAGAAGAGAAAAAAATCAGTCTCTACTTCAAGGAACTCAGTTCAGGGCTGAGCGCACGCATTTGTCTGCACGGCCCTCTCCGGATCCCACAACACAAGCTCAGGTTGGAGGGCTGGGCCAGGGCTGCAGATTCCACCGTCCGACTTTCTCGGAGGGCGCCTCCTACTGGCCGGAACCGCACCAGCAGGCCACCCTGGGACCGAGAGCCAACCTCTGCCCGGCCGAGATGTCACGGCTCACACCTGATGCTGCACCTAAAGCAACTGCGTGATCCAACACCCCAGGCTGGTTCCAGCCGGAGTCTCGCTTCCGTCCGGCACCAACTGCCCCTTCCTGATGCCCAGTCACTGCGGCAGCCCCCATCCCCACCCACCCCACACACTGCCACCAGGAAATCTGGGCGGTCGACCTCTGGGGGCGGCGCCTGCCCCGGCGGTGGCCGTCGCCCTGGAGATACGCAAGGCACCCGGGAAATGTTGTCTTTCCTGCGCCCGAATTCGGCCCCCACAGTGCCGCCTGCGGGCAGGAGGAGCAGATTGCTCTGGGAGCGTCGGCAGCTCTGTGCATCCTTTAACAGCATCCGGATCTCCCCTGCTCTCCGGACTGGGAGAACTGGAATTGAACTCCACAGTTCTGACCCTTCCTCCTTTGGAGGCTACACAAGGTTAGATCCAAGACTGACCGGCATATAAGTCATGGAATTGGACCGTGCATAACGTTCCTTTTTCTGCCTCAATTTTTCCTGACCCAAATTGCCCCTCTTCAAAATGAAATTGTGAGTCATTGCACCCCTCCACCCACCTTTCCGCCACTCACTTACTCACCATGGTGGTTTTCACCGTTCCGTCGTTTCAGGAAAGGTCTGGACTGCCTTGGGCTCAGAACAAGTCCTTTAGCTTCTATGAGGAGCTTGGGGGTGGGCGGAGGTGATAAGGGAGGCAAACTGAGGAAGGTACTCTAACGATGAGTAAAGGCTAGTTAGTAATGTTCGTTATGTAGATTTCTCTGGTGCTGTCTCCAGGCCGCTAGAGTCTAATGCTGTCTCTGGATTAACTTTTGTTCTTCCTGATAAGTAGGCATCGGTAGAAACCAATGGGCAATTTCCGAGGCACAACTTTGGAAATTGACGTCCTGCTTTTAGGCAAATGGGGGGACGGCAGGAAACTTGTATCTGCTTCCTTTCCATTGCTTTCCTTATGCCAAAGTGGCATATTTGGGGGTGGCATATTCTACTACTATTCAATGGTCAGATGACCCAGCTAGCACTCGCCAGCAGGAGTGTTTGTAAGTTAAGGATGTAATGTGGAGGCTGTTATTTTTTATTTATTTTGAGAGAGAGAGTCAGGGAGGGGCAGAGAGAAAGGAAGACAGAGGATCCAAAGAGGGCTCTATGCTGACAGCAGCAAGGCCAATGTGGGGCTCTAATTCATGAACCATGAGATCATGGCCTGAGCCAAAGTCAGACGCTCAATGTACTGGGCCACCCAGATGCTCCGTTCCATTTCATTTTAAAACTTCTGATGACAGGGGCACCTGGGTGGCTCAGTCAGTTAAGCATCCAACTTCGGCTCAGGTCATGATCTCACAGCTCATGAGTCCAAGCCTCACATTGGGGCTCTGAGCTGACAGTTCAGAGCCTGGAGCCTGCTTCAGATTCTGTGTCTCCCTCTCTCCCTGCCCCTCCTCGCTCATGCTCTCTTTCTCGAAAACAAATAAACATTAAAAAAATTTTTTTAACGTTAAAAAAAATTTCTGATAACAAACTGTCCTTTGTCAATTATACCTAAAAGTTTCTGGATCTGTAGTTATTTAATCACTCCAAACTGCTCTTGTTAAGTTGATGAAAACCTCCCCCGCAAACTTGCTTGGTAAAGAGTAAGGCAGTGAATTACATTCAGTCTGAAACATGTTTGTGTTTTATCTCTAATCATTTTGTTCTTATAATCATAAAGGGTTTCCATTAATTCTCTGCTTTTCTTCCCTATTAAAAAAAAAATACCTTTCATTATTCTTTTGGTCTCTTCCAGATGCTAATAATCTCCTTAGGCCTGTGTGATTTTGTCCTCAGTAGTTGGTGTTTTTTTTTTTCTGTTCTTTCTTTGTAATCTTCTTTCGTATTTTGAAAACGTTTTCCCCTCTCTTCTGCAACAAATTAATTGGTTTAGTAACTGTACTGGTTTTATTACTTTAAGCACTTGGTATTTTTCATGCACAGAATATGAATTCCCTGAGTTTCCAATTAAGTTTGGTGGAAGGATCCCTGCCCTCGTACCTGGGGACCCACAAAGAGTCCCAACCCAGCCACTAACTATGGGTGAGACATTTACTATACCTTTGGTTTCCTCCTCTGTAACATTAGAGATTGGAATAAAAAACCTTCCTGCTCCTTATAATGCTAAAATTTGGAATTTAGAATTATAAATTATTCTATATATTTATTATATTCCTTATATATTTATCTCTATATAAAGTCTAAAAAGAATTGAAAGGAGTACTTGGGTTTAGTTGGATCTTACCTTTCTTCTTGACTTTCTCCAAGGCACCTCTAGTTTTTAACAATATTTTGAACACTCTGGATCTTTTACCATCTGTGAAATCCTGCAAGGGTAACAGGCAATAAGTGAGAACAGCAAACTAGAGGCTCCGGCCTTCGGTCTCCCATGAAACCTCTGCTGGGTTCCTGATCACATCCTGCTGGCAGGGTCCCCACCACGGGCATCCACCTTCTCTGCTTACATTGAGTCTAGCTCCACACGTCGAGGTTGGCTACTCTGTGAACACAACAGACATCACCGTGGCTCTGATTGTAAACCTGCCTAAATGATGTAATCTTTTAACGTTGTCAGTGACCTTTGCTGGTGTCCCACCACTTGAGGAAAGAGGGTACTCTTAAACCACATAAGAATTTATTCTGACTTAAAGGTCTGTTTTCTTTGCCCCATAAAACCTAAGACCTCTTTTCCTTGGATTCTCATGCTTTAAAAAAAATTTTTTTTTTAATTGACTTATTTATCCTGAGAGAGACAGAGACAGCTTGAGTGGGGGAGGAGTAGAGCGAGAGGGAGTGAGCATCCCAAGCAGGCTCTGCACTGTCAGCGCAGAGCCCAACACAGGACTCAAACCCACGGAACACTGAACTCATGACCTGAGTCGAAACCAAGATGCCAATGCTCAACTGATTACACCACCCAGGCTCCCCGGATTCTCATCCTTCTTAATGGACATAGGGCTGCTTTGCTGGAGCCAAAAGGGCTTTTCAGTAATGTTTTCCAAAATGAATCCTGCAGAACTCTATGTCCCCAAGGTCATAGTAAATGTTTTTGAAAAAGAAAGAATCCCGAGGTCAAATATATTCACAATTTAAGAATATACTATACATTAGGTATTCCTAATAGACTGCACGTGTGTGTGGTGGGGTGGAGGGAATGGAGGAAAACTGTTTTTACCTCAATCGGCCATGTGGTGCTTTTCTCTCTTTTTAAAAGTACACCTTTGGAGGGGTGCCTGGGCAGCTCAGTTGGTTAAGTGCCCGACTTCAGCTCAAGTCATGATTTCACAGTTCGTGGGTTCAAGCCCCATGTCGGGCTCTGTGCTGATAGTTCAGAGCCTGGAGCCTGCTTTGGATTCTGTGTCTCCCTCTCTCTCTGCTCTTCCCCCACTCATGCTCTTTCTGTCTCTCAAAAATAAACAATTAAAAAAAAAAGTATACCTCTGGAGCCAGTGTTCCAGAGCACATCATCTGTGAAGCATTGTTTTAATAGTGTTTGTTATAGGTTAGTTGCAGTCTCATTTTCTGTTATGCCTCCAAATTTCAGGTCAGCCATTCTTTACACGAAACATGAACCCTCTGAAAGTCAGGAATTCCTTGTCTGGAGTGCAATTCTGTCCCTAATGTACAAACATTCTGTGCTCCTGCCGTCTTCACCTCATGTAACAAGTGGGGTAATCTCCTGGACTTCTGTTTACTTTTAACATTTGCTTTCAAACTCCACACTAAATTGTTGTTGCCTGTACTGCTGCATGACAAAGCTGTCTAGCTTTATTTATTTTTTTCCTGAAGATTTTAAGTAATCTCCACACCCAATGTGGGGCTAGAACTCACAACCCCGAGATAGGTCGCATGCTCTGCTCACTGAGCCAGCCTGGTGCCCCTTGGCTTTATTTTGTCTTTACTCAGATTTAGTCACTGCTTAGATAGGCACTCTTGGTAATCTCCTTCACTGTCTTGGCTGTGAACAGTTTCTCTGTTCTGCAACTCCTAAACCTGTACCTCCCATCCCAATCCATCTCTCATCTAAATTCTAACCCTATACATCTTAGCATCCTCGCTTTAAAAAAAAAAAAAATTGTTTTAATGTTCATTTGTTTTTGAGAGAAACAGAGTGTGAGCAGGGGAGGGGCAGACACAGAATCTGAAGCAGGCTTCAGGCTCCGAGCTGTCAGCACAGGGCCGGATGCAGGACTCGAACTCACCAACTGTGAGATCATGACCTGAGCTGGTGCTTAACCAACTAAACCACCCAGGCTCCTCTTAGTACCCTTGCTTTTACATTTCTTCAACTCAGATTACCAAACTTTGATGAAATTATCAGTTTTCTTTAGGGGGAACTATATACATCACCGCCACGAAACATACCGTGAAGCCTCAGCATTCATGTAAACAGACCAGGATTCAGAGAACTTGTTTTATTGCTCACAGTTTCAAAATAAATGAATCAAAACCAAATTCAACATTATATCAGGGCTGCAACAAAATTCACACATACCTGAACCCTCACTTTAGAATCATACTGTGGAAAAGGAGAACAGTGGACATTTAATAGCCACCTCATCTCCTCAACTTTGGGAACAGTACTGGAAGGATTTCCTTTTGTCTTAATTCAAGCTGGGATTTCAGAGCTAGCTGAACATTTGGGGGGAAATTACCACTTAAGATGGTAAGAAGAACAGATATCTCTTTTATCAATGGATAGGAAATAGAACTGGTGATGTTTTAAATGTTTATTTTAGAGAGAGAAAGAGAGCGCTCGCGCCTGAGCGGGGGAAGGACAGAGACAGAGGGTAAGAGAGAATCCCAAGCAGGATCGGGCTGTCAGCATGGATCCAGATCTGGGGCTCGAACCCACCAACCTGAGATCATGACCTGAGCCGAAATCAGGAGTCCGATGCTCAAGTGACTGGGCCACCCAGGCGCCCCTTCCTGGTGATGTTTTAGCCGAGAAAATCCTTTGTGGCTTCTCATACTCCTAACTTGGTTCCATTCTTGGTCAAAAAACGGCCCCTGTTCCCCAAATCTGTCTCCCGACGGGTTTCGCTATGGCTGCTGTGGATTCCCAGGGAACGTCAAGCCTGCCGAAGGCTCTGGACGCCCTTCCCGGCCTCAACTCCAGTCAGCCTCGATCATCGCGAACAGCTGGCTGAGCCTCTTCTTGACGTCAGGCTCGCTGGGGGCACTGCAGGATTTGGCGTGCACGCGGATGTGTTCGGCAAGTTTGGACTTGTAGATGAAGCCCTTGCCACAGTCGCCGCAGGCGAACGGCCTCTCGGGTCTGTGTATGCGCTGGTGCCTCAGCATGTGTCCCTTCTCTCGGAAGTTCTTATCACACTCGGGACAGTGGAAGGGCCTCTCGCCTGTGTGCAGGCCTTGGTGGCTGAGCAGCTGCGCCTTCAGGCGGAAACTCTTGTCGCACGTGGGGCACTGGAAGGGCTTCTCCCCCGTGTGCGTCCGGACGTGTTCGATGAGCTTGGACTGCTTGGCGAAGCCTTTGCCGCACTCGCAGGAGAAGGGCATCTGCCCGCCGTGCAGCAGCTGGTGGGCCTTCATGTCGGCCTTGACGCGGTAGCTCTTGCCGCACTCGGGGCACTGGAAGGGTCTCTCGCCCGTGTGCAGGCGCTGGTGACTAAGCAGCTGCCCCTTGAGGCGGAAACTCCGGTCGCAGCTGGAGCAGCGGAAGGGCCTCTCGCCGCTGTGCACGCGGAAGTGCTCGGCGAGCTTGGACTGCCGGGTGAAGCCCTTGCCGCACTCCCCGCACGAGAAGGGCCTCTCCTTGCTGTGGGTGCGCTGGTGGGCCTTCAGGATGCCCTTGAGGCGGAAGCTCTTGCCGCACTCGGGGCACCGGAAGGGCCTCTCCCCGCTGTGCACCCGCAGGTGCTCCCGGAGCTTGCAGCGGTGCGCAAAGCCCCTGCCGCACTCGCCGCAGGAGAACGGCCTCTCCCCGCCGTGCCGGAGCCGGTGTGCTCTCAGCATGCTCTGGAGGCGGAAGCTCAGCCCGCACTCCGGGCACTGGAAGGGCTTCTCGTCCGTGTGCAGACGCCGGTGCCGCAGCAGCTGTCCCCTCTGGCGGAAGCTCCGGCCGCAGTCGGCGCACCCGAACGGCCTCTCCCCGCTGTGCACTCGGACGTGCTCCGTGAGCTTACACCGCTTGGCGAAGCCCTTGCCGCACTTGGCGCAGGAGAAGGGTCTGCCGCCGCCGTGCGCGCGCCGGTGGACCTCCAGCGAGCCACCCGGGCGGAAGCCGTCGCCGCACTCCTGGCACCGGAAGGGCCGCTCTCCCGCGTGCACCCGTTTGTGGCCGGCGAGCTGGGACCCGGCAGCGAAGCGCTCGCCACCCTCGGGGCAAGACAACGGCCTCTCCCCGGCGGGGCGGTGCCGGACAGTCTCCACGGCCCCCGGCCACGGGCCTGGCTTCCCTCCCGAGCGCAAGCTGGCCCGCCGTGCCTTCCCTGGGAGGGCCAGGTCGCCTTCGCCACGGGAGACCAGCCTCCCCCTGCTGGGCTGGCCCTGGGGAGCCGCCAGGCTGTTCTTCGGGAGAGCGTTCCGGTCGCACCTGGGGCACTGGGAAGGCCTCTCCCCCCTGCGCCGGAGGCGGTGGCCGAGAAGGCTCTGCTTGCGCGGGCCGCACCGTTTACATCCAGGGCCCTGCGGGAGGCTCGTCCCCGCCGGTACAGCCAGATGCCTGAGCAAATACCGCTTCCGGTGGAAGCTCCGCCCGCAGTCGTAACACCGGAAATGCCTCCGACCCTGAGGGATGCTGCGCTGTTGCTGTGGATGGGCTTGTTTGCTGAATTTCTTCCAGGGCCGACACGGCTGGTCACTCAAGTGGCTCTGGTGCTTCTCTAAGTGATTCTTCTTGCAAAAGCTTTCCTCACTAACAGCGCTTGGGTGCTGGGTGCCCTCCCAGGAGCTTTCCTCCTGAAAGGCAGGGGGAGCCAGAGTTCTGGGACTTGGGATTCCTTCTCTCCGGGTAGGTTCCCTGCAGCTGGGGACTACTGGAATTGGAGCCCATGCGACATGTCTGTGTGGATTCACGAGAGCGATCCTCCCGTCAGGCCTGAAGGAAGCATCTGCCCTTCCTCCTAGTGAGGGTTCAGAGGGGCACTGGCCCTGTAGGAGATCTACTTGGAACCGGCATTTAGCTTCTCCTGATTTCACAGCTTGTTGACTTCCTGAAATGGAAAACAAAACTTCAGTCCGTATTCCTGTCATGACTAAAGGCTTATATCACCAGGAAGGGGAGCAGTAACAGTGACCTCTGGGAACCCAGCTCCCACGGAGCTCCACAACCAAGGACATTTCAGTATGGTTCCATTTAATGACCAGGAGTTTGGTGAGAGTCTGCTAAAATTAAACCGAAAAAAACTTATCTTAAAAGAGGAAAATCTAGGAGCACTTGGCTGGCTCAGTCGGAATAGCATGCCACTCTTGATCTCAGCGTCATCAGTTCGAGCCTCATGTTGGGTATAGAGATTACATAAATAAACTTAAAAAAAAAAAAGGAAAATATAGGTCTTAATAGGGCCTATGCTCTGAAATGAGACCGTCTGGGTTCAAATCCCACCTTTCCGCTGTCTAGCCTCTGTCAAGTGAATCTCTCTTGGCTTTGGTTCCTTCTCCCGTAGAAACAGGGAAACAACAGGACATTTGATTGTCATGATTATTGAGTTCCTGCAGTTACAGTGTTGAACACGTGCCTGGCATACTGCACACTCCATGTGCTCACCGCCATGACTACAGGACCATCCAACTTGTGCCATTTTGATGTGGAGGCATTTCTGGAGTCAGGTTGATGACGGTGTCACTATTAGACCCTAATACCACGGTCCCATGTCACCCAGGGGATGTCCCTCAGGCCAGGCAGCAGGGCTTGGGCTCTGTTCCCCACTCCTCGCCCCTATTCCCACCAACCTTTTAAAAAGGTTTCTTGGAAGAATTGATAACAGATGGTAAAAAGTGAAAGAATTTGTGAAGCAAAACTCCTTTACTGTCCAGAAAGCAGCAGCAACAAACTAAGCAAACTAAACAAATTTCTGGGAATGATGCTCCCGTTGGCTTTCTCATTCCGTATTTTAATGCTGCCTTTTAAGAATCCAAAAATTTCAGACTCTCCTATGATAACAAGAAACAACAGAGGAGAGCTGAGTTTTAGGTATTCAAGTAGAGACAACAGTTCCCAGATAGGAAGGAAGCAATTTTGGTCACTAGGATTTAGATAACCAGTTTCGCTACCACCCCGCCCCACACCAGCCCTGCCTACTAACAATAGTGCCTATTTACTGAGCTCTTACTGTGTGCCATGTATCATTTTAACACTTTATGTATACTAACCTATTTAAACCTATAATGTAGGTGCTTTTATTATCTTCATTTCATAGGCCAGGAAATTGAAATATCGAGAGGTTGAATAACTTGCCCAAGGCGACCCAGAAAAGCAAGATCCAGACTCAGAGTCCAGGACCCATACTCCTAACCACTGTGCTTTACTGCCTTTTTCTAGAATATGCCAGACATCAAGCCTCAGCCTAGCCAAACAGGAAGACATGATCAGAGAACTGGAACAAAGATATCTGAATGTGATGTCCTCAGGAAAGGGCCCTAATTTCTTAATACTCACGCCAAAACAGATGTCCCTCAATAACTGGATCAAAATGCAGATCAGCTGAAGAGCAAATTATGTTTCCTGATTTCTGTGATTCTCCCCAGTTCTTGAAGAACTCTTTCCCCTGTTCAATCCGTGATATTAGTTCTGGTTTGGGAAGTCCATCATCTGTACAAAGAAGTTAGACAGGGTATTTTGGTTTCTTTGAGCACTAAATTTAAAGCATGCGGAGTTGTTTTTAAATTTTTTAAATGTATTCCTGGGATAATGTATGAGAAGAGATGTCAAAAAATAGATTATAGGTTTGCACAAAGAGGAGTAAAACTGCCCACACATCCTAAAAGTTCTTCCTAATCTTTCTGGACCTGTTAAATCAGTTATACTGTTTAAATCCTGTCTTGGTCCCCATATGTCTAGCAATATGTATTTAGCCATGGGTTTCATAAAACTCACTAGTAGGGTGCTCTGAGAATGGTGGGACAGCTCTGGAGACAGCTGGACAGATATCACGAGAAGAGGGGGAGATGGAAAAATAACTCGAATGCCTGTCCTAGGCAATTTCAAAGTAGGTAGCTCCAGCTAAAATATTCTCAGAAGTTCTCTGGTGACGGTGCTAATCATGACTCCAAACACGGTGGAGTTCTGCTAGAATAAAAAGGGTTGTAAGCAATGAAATAAACAGACGAAAATAGTTACAAGATTCTTTAATATATGACCCCCATTTCCCAAAAGAAATGTTTAATTTATTTATTTTCAAGTAAAATTTTCTTTCAATAAAATATATTTAACAGAATCTAAAGTATGCTTCATAGGTTGCTAAAGGGAGATCAGTGTATGGTTCAAATAAGAGAAAGAGGGTACGCTGGGCAATGCCTGCCTCAGGAAGAAAATGTCAGAGTGGTGTAGTACATGTGGAGACAGATCACTGTTCTAGATTCCTCCTTGTCCTCTGAAATCTGACTTCAATCCCAAAAGAATTCTAAGACTTCTTTCATGAGAAAAGGAATCCCTATCTTTTGTTTAAATCCATATACCTATTCTCAATCTTCATCTGTTGAAATCCCAGCATCTTTTAAAATAAAAGTATTTTTCCAAAAGTAAAGCCTGGGTGGCTCAGTCAGTTAAGTGTCCAACGTTGGCTCAGGTCATGATCTCACAGTTTGTGAGTTCAAGCTCCACATCAGGCTTTGAGCTGATGGTGCAGAGCCTGCTTGGTATTCTCTCTCCCTTTCTCTTTGCCCCTCCCAAGCTTGTACTCGCTTGCTCTCTCTCTCTCTCTCTCTCTGAGTGAATAAACTTAAAAATTAAAAAATAAATAAAAAAACAAAACCAAGAAAACAATTCAATTTATAATAACACAAAAAAGAATAAAACATTTAGGAATAAATTTAATAAAAGAAATCCAAGACTTATACAATAAAAACTATAAAATATTGTTCAAAGAGATTTTGTCATAAATGAATAGGAAGATATCCCATGTTCATGAAAAGGAAGCCTTGATATTGTTAAAATGACAATATTCCCCGAATCCAATCTGCCTTGTTTTTTGACAAACTGATCCTAAAAGTAATGGTAATCAAAAAGACAAACATATATACATCAATGAAACAGTATTGAGAATCCATAAATAAAACTCTACATTTATGGTAAACTGATTTTCCAAAAGGGTGCCAAGAGAATTCAATGGGGAAAGACTTTTCAACAAATGGTGTTGGGACAACTGGATATCCATATGCAAAAGAAGTTGGATCCCTACTTCACACTGTATACAAAAATTAACTCAAAAGGGATCAAAGACCTAAATGTAAGCAATGAAACTCTAAACTTCTCAGAAGAAAACATAGGAGTGAATCTGTGTGACTTTGGATTAAGCAATGGTTTCTTAGATATGACACCAAAAGCTCAAGCAACGCAAGAAAAAAGTTGGGCTTCATGAAAATTGACAACTTTTGTGCTTCAAAGGATAGTATCAAGAAAGTGAACATGGGCACCTGGGTGGCTCAGTCGGTTAAGCATCCAACTTCGGCTCAGGTCGTGATCTCAGTCTGTGAGAAGAGATGTCAAAAAACAGCACCAAGCCAGCTTAGGATCCTGTCCTTCCCCTCTCTCTGCCCCTCCCCCACTCATATTTTGTCTCTCTCCTCTCTCTCTCTCTCTCTCTCACCCCCCCCCAAATTTAAAAAATAAAGAAAGTGAACAGACAACCACAGAATGGGAGAAAATTATCTGCAAATTATGTATCTGATAAGGGTCCAGTATCCAAAACAAATAGGGAATTTATTTTTAATAGGCTTTGAATGCAGCACAGGGCTTGAACTCATGACCCTGAGATCAAGACCTGAGATGAGATCAAGAGTCAGATGCTTAACAGACTGAGCCACCAGGCGCTCTACAAATGGAGAACTCTTAAAACTCAACAATAAAAAGACAAAGAAATAAATTTAAAAATGAGCAAAGTATTTGAACAGACACTTCTCCTAAGAAGGTATACAAATGAAAAGATGCTCAACACGATTAGAGCTGTTAAGGAAATTCAAATCAAAACCACAACAATATACCACTTCACATCCATTTAATCCTGATGTTTGGAACATTCTTTCTGGGTAGAACAGGATGGATGATAATAAGATTATCTTTCTTTCTCTATAGATTCAATTACTTTAATTGGTTCTTCAGTAAAAATAAAAATATGTAATATCTTAGATTATATGTTTTAGAAACAACACTCTCTATGTAAAGCCTAGAAAACTTAATTATGGTAAAAGAATAGAATATGAAGTATTAGAAACCTTATGATATAAAGAAGTGGTATGGCTGTTAGGAGCTGGCAGAAGAGGTGACAGGAAGCACAGGAGAACTAATCACCTTGGCTTCATACACTGAAGTAATCGAGATGTAATACGAAGTTCACAGAACATGATCTAGAAGTTTATTATTTAAGTTATAAAGTTAGCCCATAGAGGCCTGGAAAAAAAACAACCTCAAAATTCGGGGGAAAGGGAAAAAAGCAGACAGAAGATCCTGTAAGTGCGTTAATCCCTCCTTTTCAATAGTAATGAGTTAATGCTGTCTAGACGTGACAAATCAAGAAACTAAGACACAAGCATAATAGTAAGATTGGAGGAAACCACAGTAAGAACTGAAACAGAAAAGGTTAAACGTGGTTGCCTTGGGAAATGAACTGAGTGCAGGAGTGAGGATGAAGCAGAGACTTTATCATTCGACACTTCTCTGAACTGACTGATTCTTAAAAATCACATTTGATAAATTAAAAAAAAAAACAAAAACATATGAAGACCAAGTAAGGAAAAAGACTGAAAAGAACACATTACTATAACCAAGCAGAGACAGCTCCTGTTAAACATCTCAGGGTATAGCCTTACAAAATCTCACTGCAGGGAAATATTATAGCTTTTCTGAGTTATACAACCCCACTGTAAAAGCTGCCAAGTAGGGACACTACCCATATTAAAAATAGTATGGGTACATTATGGATAGGAGCTAGGAGTGCTCCAATATGGAAATCATGGCACCCTATGACTGTGTAGCAACTAAAAGTCCCGAGTCCTGGTGTATTCAACCTATGACTTTAGGGTAAAACAAAAATACCTTTCTGAGTTAATTTCTGAGAAATCTGGCCACCTAACAAACAGGAAACTCAAGTGGCCAAGACCTCTTTCAGGCCCATTTCCAGGATCTACCCACAAAATCAAGCACTTCTTACCTAGAGAAACAAGAATCTCATAATTGGTTCTCATTACATGCTTGTAAAGCTCCTTCTGCCATGCCTCCAGATTCTGCCATTCTTGTTCAGAGAAATAAATGGCAACATCTTCAAAAGTCAGAGGTAACTGAAATTACAGACATAATACATACACAGTCATTATTGCTTCAAAATGATTTCGGCTCCTTCTCATCAATGTATTTATTTTCTTTCTTAAGTAAACTCTACCCTCAACGTGGAGCTCGAACTCACAACCCTGAGATCAAGAATCACCCGCTTTACCCACTGGCCAACCAGGTGCCCCTCCTTTTCATCAATTTAAAAGACTTTTTTAGAGGATCCTGTTCTTGTGTATTCAGCAGCTTCCTCCTTGAGAACTGCTCCTCCCCCTACTCCAACCATGTGGTTCTGTTAACCACCATACCTTACGTGGTTCTTTATGGTTGTTCAAGCTACATATGCATTTGTATAGGATATTTTTCTTCTTTTAAAAACAAAAGAGGGAATAAAGCACTGTGTAACTTCATTCGCTTAATATGTCAGGTGTTTTTCCAGGTCAGTGTGTATAGGCAAAACCAGGTTTTTGCAAACTGCATTATATTCCATTGCATGGGCACACATACCCCATGAATGGGACATATAGTTTCCATTTCCTTTATAAATTACAAACAATGCTCTGATATGCTTCCTGATATACTAGTGCTTTTACCACTGTAAGATAAAGCCTAAAAAGGAGAACTACTAAATCAAAAGGTATAAAAATGTTCAGTTTAATAAATACCACTAGACTGCCTTCCAAAAAAAATCCAGCACTTTTGCCCTTTTGCTAATAAGATGAGACTTATTTCTTTGCACCTTCATCAGCACAGCATGGTTTTAAACCTTTATTATTTTTTTTTTTTGCCAGTGCAATGGGTAAAAAATTTCCTTGTTTTACTTTGCATTCATTTGTGAGGCTTAACATCCTTTTCATACTTTTCGGGTGTGGAGGATGTTCTAGTATCTTTGTACATGTCTGTTCACATCCTTTGCTCAACATTCTCGTGGACTCCTATAATTTGAATGAACTTCTTTATATCAGGGTGAATCATTCTTTGATTGACTAGCAAACATTTTCTCCCCCAGTCGTTTGTATTTTGATTTTATCTTCTGCCAAATAGAGCATTTTGAGTCTTTAATTTGATCTGTCAGTCCTTTCCATGGTTTCCAGGTTTGTTTTTTAATTTTTTAAAGGTTTATTTTGAGAGAGAGATGTGAGACTGAGCCACCCAGGTGCCCCCATAGTTTCCAGCTTTTTAAGTGTCCCCCACACCAAAAAGTTATACAAATATTCTACTAATATTTTTTGCCCTTAGATTTGCAATTTAATTCTATAGATGAGGGGCACCTGGGTGGCTCAGTCAGTTGAGCTTCTGGCTCTTGATTTTGGCTCAGGTCATGATCTCACAGTTTGCAAGATGGAGCCCTGCATCAGGCTCAGTGGGGAGCCTGCTTGGGATTCTCTCTCTCCCTCTCTCTCTGCCCCTCCCCTGCTCACATAATCTCTTTCTCTCTCAAAATAAGTTAATATTTTTAGTAAAAATCAAAGAAAATTCTACAGATGAGATTGGCATCTTTAATAGATACATATGGAGAGCCAATCACACACCAGTAAGTATACTATCCTTTCTCCTTAGATTGGAATGCCAACCTTTAATCTTTGCATGTATTAGATTTTCATAAATATGTGAATCTATATATTCTCTTACACTTTCTATATGTGTCTGATTACAGTACCTATGCAATATTGTAATAATGGGATGGTAAGTCTTACCCTCTCCTCACATTCTTTTCAAAGTTACTGCTGTGAATTCGTAGATATGTATCCTTCCTTATAAACTCCAAAACTATTTAGTCCAACAACAACAACAAAAAAGTGCATTGGAATTCCAGTCTGGACTGCATTAACTGTATATATGTATTTAGGAAAGATTGATCTCATCTAGAAACATGTTCTGCATTCATTTGGTCCAGCTTGCTATCCTTAATAAACTTAATTATTTTCTTCATAAATGTTCTGAGTCTTTTTTATTAACTTTATTTCTGGTGTTCTGTGGTCTTTCCAACAATTGTAAATGAGACCACCCCTTTTGGGGTGCCATTTCAATTTATTATTAATAGTTTTTTAAAAAGTTACTGATTTTTGTAAACTTACTGTGTATCCAATTAATGTGTCATATTATTTATCAATCCTATTAACTTTATGGTGGGATACAATAAAAATTCTCAAATAAAGATAATTTCTCCATCTTCTACACTGCTTTTCTCTTATATTATTATAGTTTTCAGGAGAACCTCTTTCGTGGCTTTAGGGTTTAGTATCTTGATTTGGAAGACTTTTCCTATTCTAAAATTATAAAATATTCTCTTAAATTCTTCATAACATTCTTATAACTTTTATTAGACTTAGACCGTTTTCCATCTGGAACTTATTTATGTGTAACATAACAGGAAGGAACATAATTCTTTTTCCAGGTGGATTTTCAGTTATCACAAAACTTACTCAACAGTCTATTCTTTCACCATTGATTTGGGATTGTTTTTCATTAATTAGGCTTCCATTTATAGTTGGCATTTATACTCCATTTATACTTCCATTTATCCTTTTTTGCTCCAATACTGCAGTATAATTCTTATAGTTTTATCAGATATTTTGCTTTTTAAAAAAAAATTTTTTTTTAACCTTTATTTATTTTTGAGACAGAGAGAGACAGAGCATGAACGGGGAAGGGTCAGAGAGAGGGAGACACAGAATCTGAAACAGGCTCCAGGCTCCGAGCTGTCAGCACAGAGCCCGACGCGGGGCTCGAACTCACGGACCGTCAGATCATGACCTGAGCCAAGTTGGACGCTTAACCGACTGAGCCACCCAGGCGCCCCTAGATATTTTGCTTTTTAAGGGGGCATGGCCATCCACCACTAACCTCCATCATTTCCCATAGGAAAATGTCTTGGCTTTTCTTGTCTGTTTTCTCTTCTACATAAATAGTAAAGATATTTTGTCAAATTTATACAAATTCTCATGGGATTCTGATACGAATATGCTTAATATATTAATTTGGGGAGAAATGGACCTCTAAAATATGGCTTCTTTCCACGCAGAAACATCTCTCTCATTTTTCTAGACATTTTATGTGCTTTAGTAAAATTAGTTTTCTTCATGTAGATTTTACATAATTCTCAACAGGTTCATTTCTAGGGATGGTACAGTTTTTGTTGCTACCATGTTTTGGGTTCTTTTTTCCCCCCACTAAAATTTCTAATTATGAAAGGTTGGGAAGCTAATTTCCTTGTTGGCTAACACTTTAGTTGACTGCCGTGGGTGTCTGTGTTGAGAACGAGATCTGCAAATTAACATTTCTTTTAACCATTTAAGCCTATCATTTCTTATTTTTCTTATTGTATTGGCTGGAATGATGTTGAATAAGAGTGGTGACAGCATGCATCTGTCTAAGGTTTATAACTAGAAGCATGTAAATTATATATTTGTTAAAGTAATTTACATTAAATGCACATTCTTTTATGGTTTCCTTTTCTCTCTTTTTCAAATTATATTTAAGATTTTTTTTTTTCTTTTTAGGTAATCTCTACACCCAACGTGGGGCTTGAGCCACAACCCTGAGATCAAGAGTCACATGCCCTACTGACTGAGCCAGCCAGGAGCCCCTATTGCTTTCTTTTTTAAGTTTTTTTAAAATTTATCTATTTTGAGAGAGACAGAGAGAATGCAAGCAGGGAAGGGGCAGAGGGAGAGAGAATCCCAAACAGCTCCCCACTGTCAGCACAGAGCCTGACATGGGGCTAGAACTCACAAAACTGCGAGATCATGACCTGAGGTGAAACCAAGAGTCAGAGACTCAACCAACTGGGCCACCAAGGCTCCCCCTATTGTCTTCTTTACATCAGTTTTAACTCCCAATGTTTTGCCATATGTGTTTACTTCCTATGGGTATTAAAGTACAGTTTGTTTCAACTTTTATTTTTATTCATCTTTTCGTTATATGGAATATGAAGCTTAGATTTACGTTTTTAAAAAAATGTAATAATTCCTTTACATTTATATCAGAAATTCATTAAGTTTAATGAAACAGTCATTTCTGCTATGTTTTTAAACTGTGAATTTGCCCTAACATGATTGATATTGGGTGCCTGGGTGGCTCAGCAGGCTGGGCGTTTGACTTCAGCTCAGGTCATGATCTCACAGCTCGTGAGTCCGAGCCCCAAGTCAGGCTCTGTGCTGACTGCACGGGGCCTGGAGCCTGCTTCGGATTCTGTCTCTTGTCTCTGTCTCTGTCTCTCTGCCCCTCCCCCGCTCACGCTTTCTCTCTCAAAAATAAACATTAAAAAAAAATTGAAACAAAAATAATTTGTCACAAAATTTTACACTTGCTTATATGCAAGTTTGTCAGTGAGAAACTCTAGGTCAGTTCCACATGAGGACAATTTTACACCCCAGAGGACGTTTGGCAATGTCTGGGGACGCTTTTGTCAGGACTGGGCAAGCTGCTACTTGCATGTCGTGGATACTGGTAAACATCCCACAGAGCACGAGACAGCCCCCTACAACACAAACTAGCCAGTTACAGAATGACAGCAGTGACGAGGGGAAGGAACCGTGCCAGGCTGCCACAGAGAGATGAGAAGGAATATACAAAACACGCCCGTGCATACCCTTCGAGAAGAATCCGCCAGCTTCCTCAGATTACCCTGTTTTATGAGCCCAACCTCTCCAAACCTGGTGTTGAAACTTTCCGTCTGATTTCGGATAATGGTCCTTCCACCTCACTGCCCCTTCTTACACCCACTTCCATAAGCAAATTTCAGGTAGTTTTTAAGCTAGTTTATTTTGTTAATAATTTAACATGCATAAAAGTGTGTTTTTACTAGGTTCCTATCTTTTCAACATGTCACTGACAAACTTTTTGAATGTTGTGTATCTAAACACCATTCCTCCGGTAAGCTATGGTTTTTACTACATGATTTTGCATTGCATTGTGATTTTTAGAAATGCATGTGATGTGTTACAGCAGAAATGAATGCATGTTTTTGTTTAAAATATACTTATTCTCCTCTGATTAAATTCCTTACTTTAAAAATGTTTTCGGGGCGCCTGGGTGGCTCGGTCGGTTAAGCATCCGACTTTGGCTCAGGTCATGATCTCACAGTCCGTGAGTTCGAGCCCCACGTCAGGCTCTGTGCTGACCGCTCAGAGCCTGGAGCCTGTTTCAGATTCTGTGTCTCCCTCTCTCTCTGTCCCTCCCTGTTCATGCTCTGTCTCTCTCTGTCTCAAAAATAAATAAACGTTTAAAAAAAAAAAATGTTTTCAAGAAATGCTCAAAAAGCCTTCATTATTACTTTAATTTTCAGAAGTTAAAGATTCAGAAAATTAGAACATTATAACAAGTATCCTGGGTTGTTATCAGTATACTACTGATTTAAGAATTCAACATTTTTCTTCAGACTTCCTTTTAATGAAATAGAATATGACAGATGAAACTCAAGTCCTCTTTAGTCCCTCTTCAATATTTTTAAAATCTTTCTAAAATTTATTAAAGTTTATTTATTTTGAGAGGGAGGAAGGAAGGGAGGGAGGGAATGTGTGAGTGGGGGAGGGGTAGAGAGGGAAAGAGAATCTCAAGCAGGTTCCCAACTGTCAGTGCAGAGCCCAACGTGGGGCTCAGTCTCCCAAACCATGAGATCATGACCTGAGCTGAAATCAAGAGTCAGCTGCTTAACCGACTGAGACACCCAGGTGTCCTATTGTTTTTTAAAAATGTTTATTTATTTTGAGAGAGAGGGCATGGGCACTGGGAAGGGGCACAGAGAAAATTCCAAGCAGGCTCCATGCTGTCAGCACAGAGCCCGACTTGGGGCTCGATGTCACAAACCGTGAGATCATGACCCGAGCCAAAATCAAGAGCTGTAAGCTCAACAAATCGAGCCACCCAGGTGTCCCTTCAATATATCTTATACTCAGTCCTATTCTCTCTCCCCAGAAGCGAACATTATGTGCATGTAGTAACTTTTCAATTCATGTTTTTAATTTTTAAATACACATAAGTATCTATAAATAAGTATTACTTTAATTTTTATGCACAAATGCTTTATTATACTGCAGCTTGGATTTTTCATTCAACATTTTGAGATCTGTCCATATTGATATATACAGAATTGATTTAATTTTGTGTCGTGTTCTATTATCTGAATATGTCACAATTTTTAATCCATTCTTTTATCCACTGACCATTTGTTTTCAGTTTTCTGAACTGACTGTTCAGATCTTTTACCTATACTTTTTACTGGGTGACTTATGCTTTCATTTCTAGGATTTCTTTTTTTTTAGGTTTACTTATTTTGAGAGAGAGAGGGACAGCACAAATAGGGGAGGGACAGAGAGAGGAGAAGGAGATTCCCAAGCAGGCTCCACGTCATCAGCGTACAGCCTGATGCAGGGCTCGATCCCACAAACTGAGATCATGACCTGAGCCAAAACCAAGAGTCAGATGCTCAGCTGACTGAGCCACCCAGGTGCTCATTTCTACAATTTCTTTATATAACTTGTATATTGATTAATTGTTGACTAAATTAGGTTACAAATACTTTCTCCTTGTGTATCTTCTCTGTTATTTTTTTATTTTTTAAAGTTTATTTATTGGGGGGGGGGGGGGGGGAGAGAACGAGCATGGAAGGGCAGAGGATCCAAAGCAGGTTCTGT
The DNA here is from genome assembly GCF_027475565.1 of Acinonyx jubatus. Classification (NCBI taxonomy): domain Eukaryota; kingdom Metazoa; phylum Chordata; class Mammalia; order Carnivora; family Felidae; genus Acinonyx; species Acinonyx jubatus. Next base: position 7,348,357 of record NC_069383.1, on the reverse strand, counting down.
GTTGACAGCAGAGAGCCCTACACAGGGCTCAAACTCACAAACCATGAGATCATGACCTGAGCTGAAGTCGGAGGCTTAACCGACTGAGCCACCCAGGCGCCCCTAAAAAAATTTTTTTAAACAAAAAATAAAATCTGTTTACATTCACAAAAATCTTACTGCCATTTTGATAAAACTGCGGTAAATTTACATATTAACTTGGAAGAAAAGTATCATCTTTACTGTATTTAGTCTTTCCATCTACGGGCCTCTCTATCTCCCATTTATTTATAATTTCTCCATAAAAGTGTTGCATACCTTTTGAATATTTAATCCTAGGAATTATGCTTTCTTAGCTAAGACTATTAACGCTACTTTGAAATAACCTCATGAATTCATTTAGTGATCAGAAAAAATGCTCGGGGCGCCTGGGTGACTCGGTTAAGCGACCGACTTTGGCTCAGGTCATGATCTCTCAGTTTGTGAGTTCAAGCCCCGCGTAGGGCTCTGTGCTGACAGCTCAGAGCCTGGAGCCTACTTCAGATTCTATGTCTCCCCCTCTCTCCACCCCTCCCCTGCTCACCTTCTGTGTCTGTCTCTTAATAATAAATAAACATTAAAAAAATTTAAAAAAAAGAAAAAATGCTCAATATGAAAGTTTGTAAGGTATTAAAAAAAAACATAATAAATGGTCATTCCTTCTAAACCTCGATTGCAACAAAACATTAAACAAATAGTGTGTATTCTGCTTAGATTTTTATATCCTATTCTATTCCTTCCGACCTGTCTTCCTTTCTTCTTACACTCAAACGTTAGCAGATGAATTATCGTATTCAAGCCGCTGCCAGCCATCATTTCAATCACTCAGAGTCTTAAATTTTTTAAACACTTGTTCTGAATTCAGTAACTGCCATGTAAAACTGGCTGAGCTGTGACACCCACAAGGGAACCAGACCCATTTCTCTCCTTTCCCTTGTCAGCCCCCGCCACGCCCGGGCGCCCCCGGCCAGGCAGGGCTCGCTGCTGAGTGGGCCTGGTCCACGCTCGGCTTGTTCGGGAGTGCGGCCACCGGCTCCGTCCACGGTCCGGACCTTACACCCGGACAGACGCAGCTCCACCCGTCCCTCCGCTGCCACCCCGCGAGGACCCCGGATGGAGGCCCGCCACGCCGGAGCCCGAAGACCCGCCCCGAGCCCCGAAACTGGGCGTCCGCGCACGGAGCCTTTCTTACCGGAGCCGGCTCGGCCATGGCCCTTCACGGTCCCTCCCGGCCCGCGGCCCCGCGGGGACGCTAAGTTCCCGGGCGGCCCCGCGGCACCTCCTCGGGCGCGCGGCCTCCAGCTCCGCCCAGCCCCGCAGGCCCAGCCCCCGCGCGGTGCACGCTGGGACTCGCGCCCGGCCCGGCCCCACAGCGCCCCCTGCGGCCGGGAGGAGCCAGTGCCGTCCCCGGGTCCTGGCGCTGGGTTTGGGTCTCCAAGCGAGGAAGACAGACCGAGAGGCACTGAAAGGAGCTGGAGAGAGGAAGACGGAAAGGCGGACGTGGGGCTTCAGCTGCAAGTGGGGAGACGACTCGCTCTTCACTGAGCCCCGGACGGAGAAGAGGCGCGGGGCTGGTTCCTCCCCGAAGCGGACCCCAGGCGAGGGGAGGATCATCTGTGAGGCCATCCCGGGAATGAAGCGGGGAGGTGAGCCGGCCCAGGGGGTCAACGAGCAGGTCCCTGTCATGGGTAATGGGGAGTCCGTACGGCGATTCTAAGAGTGTGCAATACCCCCCTACCCGCATCAGAATCCTCCCACCAGGGACCAGGAGGCTGGGAATTCATCTTCAGGGAGTCTGGCAGACACATGGCATCGCTGACCCCGTGGACTTAAATTAGGACGTGACTTACAGTCTATAAAATCCAAGAAATGGTCTTATAACCTAAATGTGAAATGGATCTTCAGTTTACTTCGTCTTTCACTCTTAAGTACCCAGTGTGATTGAAGTGCTGGGATATATGTCATTGCTTCCCCCTACCTTAAAGGTTTTCTTTAAGAAAAAAAAATTGGGGGGCGCCTGGGTGGCTCGGTCGGTTGAGCGTCCAACTTTGGCTCAGGTCATGATCTCGCGGTCTGTGAGTTGGAGCCCCGCGTCGGGCTCTGTGCTGACAGCTCAGAGCCTGGAGCCTGTTTCAGATTCTGTGTCTCCCTCTCTCTCTTCCCCTCCCCCGCTCATACTCCGTGTCTCTCTCTCTCTCCCCCCCCCCGTCAAAAAAAAAATAAACATTAAAAAAATTTTTTCTAAATAAAAAAATAAATTAAAAAAAATTTGAAATTTAACAACAATAAAGCAAATTTAAAAAGAAGGCAGCTCTTTCTGCCCGTGGGTTGGTCCGGTGCTTTAGTAAAACCACATTTTTACACTGAAGACAGACATCTCAAGAATTATTTCTTGGCTATTGGCTCTGAACCCTGACACTTCAAACCACATCATTTGGCATCCTAATGATTCTGAGGCTTAGTCCAAACTTGGACGCCATTCGAAATACTGTTTATATTACCAAGACTTTGGCTGGAATGTCATTTGAGAGCCATGCATAGACTCAGCTAGATGGCCATAGCTTTAAGGAACTAAGGTTGACTTTTCGAAGAATGAAGCCAATAGAGCCCCTTGGAACTATTGACCTTGATGACGTTTTGGGGTGATGGTGGGGCGGGGCGGTCCAGAGCCAACAACCGAGAAAAAAAATCCTTGAAAATGCCTTTGGTGCAAAAAAGGTGATTTTATTAAAGCATGGGGACAGGACCCATGGGCTGGAAGAGCTGCACTGGGTTCCTGAAAGGTAACTCATTATATACCCTCAGGTTGGGAGGGAGTTAGGGGTAGAGTAAGTCTCGAAGGTATTTTGGAAGCAAGGTTTCCAGGACCTTGAGGGGCTACCTGTTGCTAGGGAAACATTTACTACCATTTAAGAAAACCTCAGTCATGAAACCCTTCAGATGTATATGGGGGGTGAGGGGCATAAGCTTGGAGTAAGATTGCCAGTATATATCTCGGGCGGTTGAAATGAAGTAGAATTACAGGATCCTCGAGGTTCAGGTAATGTTAAGCTAGGATTCTCTTTTGCCTGTAGCAAAGTGTCATCATCTCAGCAGCTGAGCTCCTTACAGGGAGGTCACTGCCTGTTTCAGGGACTTACCTATGGGCTGTAAGGCAGTAAGGGAATTTCATTTTTCATTTGACTTAGTTTCCCACATTAAGCATGGCAAGCACTTAAACCTCTTTCCTTTGTTCTTGGGTAGGCAGGAGTGTCCGAGGAATATCACACATATTCCACCTGGTGGGGGGGGGGGGGTGCTGTTAGCCTGTACTTTGCCTTCAGCTTGCCCCACGCTCCCTCATCAGCCTGGTACCTTGCTTAGAGTTTCCAGCAGCCTTACCAGGAGTCTGGTATGTCAGCTGACACGGCTTCTTATTCCTGTGAACCTGTGGAAACCTCAAATTGCTCTTCAAACGACAATGAAGGACTTTGAGGAAAGTTCTGATTAACTATCAGAGTGATGTGGGAAACAAAGGCAGAGGGAGATAGCAGGTAACATTGAATTTCCTTATGGCCTGCAGCCCATTGACGAATACTTGAGGCCAGCAGAGTATATAATTTTCCTGCAGGAACTCCCTACTGTCTTAATGTAAATGGTTTGCCAGAGGGGAAAACCACCTTAGCTTGATAATAGCTAGGCCCCAGGATCCAGTGTCTTTAGCATATGAAAATCCTTTGGGAAACTTCCTCTAGCTTTTACCTCCCCCAACTCCCAAGTATATTATCAGTCACTCCATGGGGCCTGTCCCCATGCTTTAATAAAATCAGTTTTGCAAAATAAATAAATAAGTGTAAAATTTGTTTATAATTCTGGCACTCCAATGTAAATGGTCTATTTTTTTAAATGTTTTTATTTTTGAGAGAGATGGAGTGAGCGGGGGAGGGGCAGAGAGAGAGGGGGACTGAGGATCTGGAACGGGCTCTGTGCTGACTGCAGCAAGCCCAGTGTGGGGCTCAGACTCACCAACCGGGAGATCATAACTTGAGCCGAAATCGGACACTCAACCAACCGAGCCACCCGGGTGCCCCAAGATTTTCACATAAACTTCCAGTCTCTGCCCGCAGACATGTACTTATTATATGGTTCTGAGACATACGTCACTTTGTTTCTTTTGTTTTTCATTTACCACATCAGAGTTTTCCATGTTTCTCATAATCTTACAGTTCTACTCTTAAATGGATGTAATGCAAGGCAATGCATTAATCTGCACGGACTGGGCACGTTAAAGACAGAAATGAATTCTCTCACAGTTCTGGAAGCCCAAAGTCTGAGATTAAGGTATCAGCAGAGTTGGTTTCCTCTGAAGACTCTCCTTGGTTTGCAGATGGATGCCTTCTTCCTGTGTCCTCCCAAGGATGTTCCTCTCTCTGGGTGTTCTGTATCCCAATCTCTTCTTATCAGGATACCAATCTTATTGGACTAGGGCCCACCCATAATGACCTCATTTTACCTTACTTACCTCTTTCAAGGCCCTGTGTCTAAATATAATACTGTTCTGGGCACCTGGGTGGTTCAGTCCGTTAAGCATCTGACTGCGGCTCAGGTCATGATCTCATGGTTCTCGAGTTCAAGCCCTGCATCGGTTGTCGGGTTCTGTGCTGACAGCTCAGAGGCTGGAGCCTGCTTTCGATTCTGTGTGTCCCTTTCTCTGTGCCCCTCCCCCACCATCTCAAATAAATAAATAAATAAATAAATATTTATATACATATTTATATAACATAGTTAAATAAATAAATAAATAAAGTCCTGTTTTGACATACTGGGGGTTAGGACTTCCAACATATGAATTTTTGGAGAATACCAGTACATAGTAGGTAGGGTAGTGTAAAATATTCAGGGGCCATTAAAAAAAAATGTGGCCATAAATAACGCTGCTTGAATATTTCCATGCGTATAGTCTTAAAACACAAAAAGTACAAAGTGCAAAGGACAAATACATGAAATTAGATTAAGATTTAAAACTTTTTTTCAAGAAAAAAATAAAAAATAAAACTTTTTTTTCCCCATCAAAAACCACAATAGCCTAACCAAAACTAAGTCAGACTGGGGAAAGATATTTGCAGTGAGGAAAAACATCTAGAGAATATAAATAACTTCTAAAAATCAAAAGACTACTCAGGAGGATGATGTGCAAAATTATGAATAGTGAATTCAGGAAAGGGGGAAACATGAATAGGCACAAAATACACAAAGATGTTCCCTCTTACTGTTAGTCAGGAAAATGGCAGTAAGCTTTTGAAGATGCGCCCATCCTACATCCAGCAAGTCTTAACCTTGGCGCTGTTTTTGCACATTTACATAGGAGCCACATTCAAGAATCTCCATAGCAGCATTGTTTTAAGAGCAAAAACAGGAGAACAATTTAAGTGTCTATCACCCAGAGGATGGATCTCTTGTGGGTTTTTCACCCATACACTGAAAAGTAGCAGCAAAAACTAGTGAGCTACAGCTGAAAAGAGCATACGTGAATGACATTAACATAAGGATGACTGAAAAGGCACGTTGTAGGTTACGTACAATATGGTAGCCCTTACAGAAACTTTAGGACATATAAAACAGTACTATATATTATTTAGAAGTAACACGTATGTAGGCAAAGTATGCTGACATGTACAGGAATAAATACCCAGTTTGGGATAGTAGCCGTCGCTGGGAGCTGGGATGGGGAAGGGGTGGGCAGGAGAGGATGGAAACCAAGGTTACACAGGTGCTCCATCAGTACAGATGGTCCCCGATTTGTGATGGTACCACTTACGATTTCTCAGTTTTACAATGGTATGAAAGCAATATGCATTCCGTAGAAACTACGCTTTGCATTTTTTTTTTTTTAACACTTTGCATTTTGATCTTTCCTGGGCTTGCGATTTGTTGGAGGATCCTCTCTCGTGATGCTGGGCAGCTGCAGCTTGCAGTCAGCCACACCGTCACAAGGGGCACAAAACTGATGTGCTTACAACCATCACCCACACACCGGTTGTTTGTCACTTTCGCTACAGTATTCATACATTACACGAGCTATGCAACACTTCATTATAAAATAAACTTTGTATTCAGTGATTTTGCCCAACTGCAGGCTAATGTAAGTGCTTTTAGCACGTGCAAGGTAGGCTGGGCTAAGCTATGATGCTCATTAGGTTAGGTGTTTTAAACAGTATTTTCAGCATGCAATGGTTTTATCAGGTTGCAATCCCATTTTAAGTCACAGGTCTGTACTGCAAATGACTTATTCAAGAGGAGCCAACTGCTCACAGGTGAACATTCTTTACACCTTCTAAATATTTTTAACACTATAAGGAACATTTAAATAAATGAATCAAGCCATCAGAGTATTTGCCATCTCCAGGGGAGGGACACAGGCTTGTAAAGAACAATGTGAAAATAATATCCAATACTATTAGCAAAGTACAAAGTGCTGTGGGAGCATCAGACAAGGGATTAGCTGGCTATCTCCAGAGGTAGAGTTCATTGAGAACTCCTAGCTTTTTGACTATGAAACTAATTCTTTCACAAAATTTTAAAAAATATTTATGTACACACACACACACACACACACACACACACGATTTATGTCTAAACTTCATCTCACAAATTTGGTATATAGAACCTAGAATGTTTAGTTCTAATATTGCATTGTGATTTCCTCTTTAACCAGAGTTCTTTAGTGTATTTTTAAAGTTTCCAAGCCTAGGAAGTTTTGTTTGTTGTTTAAAGTTTTCTTTTTTATTTCTAAGTTAATATTTCATGGTAGAAGTTGGATCACAATGAAATGAACTTTAAAAAATATGTGGAGACTTCATTGTGCCCTATTACATAGTTAATTTTTGTAAATGCTCTGTGTTTAAAACTGATGTTATTTCTGGGGTGCCTGGCTGGCTCAGTCGGTTAAGTGTCCGACTTCGGCTCAGGTCACGATCTCGCGATTCGTGAGTTCGAGCCCCGTGTCAGGCTCTGTGCTGACAGCTCAGAGCCTGGGGCCTGCTTTGGCTTCTGTGTCTCCCTCTCTCTCTGCCCCTTCCCCAACTCACACTCTGTCTGTCTCAAAAAGAAATAAACGTTGTTAAAAAAAAACCAAAAAACTGAGGTTATTTCTCATACAAGGTTTTCTGTTGGGTAAAACTTATAAATTTTTTGCTGTTCACATCAAATTATTAATGCTCATTATTGTCTGCTAGATGAATACATTTACGAAAGGTGTGCTAACTACCCAACTAAAATATGGTATATTTATTTTGGTCATTTGGGTAACTTTTGCTTTTCATAGCACAAGCCTACATTGTTAGGTGTTTACAAGTTCGTGATTCTTAACTCTTCTTAGTTGATTCTTTTTATGGATTTTGCTATAAATTCTAACTTGTTCTCATGTATAGTTTATTTCACTAGGCTTCATTTGACAAATCTTTTTCCATCACTTTATTTTCATTGTTTAGTGTTTGTAGTCATGTCTCTTGTAAACTTTGTATAGTATGAACTTTTAAAATATCTGACAGTCTTCTGATTGTGTACTTAATTCACTATTTTATTATTTTCATCATTTTCTTTTTCTGCCTTCAGATGGATTGGTACTCTTTTTCTTTTCTTTTCTTCCTTCCTTCCTTCCTTCCTTCCTTTCTTTCTTTCTTTTTCTTTCTTTCTTTCTTTCTTTCTTTCTGTGTTTTATTTATTTTTGAGAGAGAGCACAAGCGGGGGAGGGACAGAGGATCTGAAGCAGGCTCCGCGCTGACAGCAGTGAGCCTGATGTGGGGCTCGAACACACAAACCGCGAGATCGTGACCTAAGCCAAAGTCAGAAGCTCAACTGACTGAGGAACCCAGGCGCCCCTGAATTGGTACTTTACTATATTCCTTTTTTCTTCAGCTGTTTTAGAAATTATATATAACATCTTAGTGATTGCTGTTGATTTTTTAACCGTTTTATTGAGGTACAATTGACACACTATAAACTGTATATATTTAAACCTTACAATTTGGTAAGTTTTGACATATGTAGAAGATGGTGAAACCATCCTCAAAATCAAGATAATAAACAGACCCATAATCCCCCCAAATTGTCCATGCCCTTATGTTTTTCTCCTTATTCTCGATGCTAGTTTTACCATCATTGCAGGTGTGGATTTTTACCATCCTCTCATGTAATGGAAGTGCACTTTCCTTTTTTTTTAATGTCTATTTATTTATTTAATTTTTTTAATGCTTATTTATTTTTGAGAGAGAGACAGAGTGTGAGTGGGGGAGGAGCAGAGAGAGAGAGGGAGACACAGAATCTGAAGCAGGCTGCAGGCTCTGAGCTGTCAGCACAGAGCCCGATGCGGGGCTCGAACTCATGAACCGTGAGATCATGACCTGAGCTGAAGTCGGACGCTTACCGACTGAGCCACCCAGACGCCCCATATTTATTTTTGAGAGACAGAGTGCGAATGGGGGAGGGGCAGAGAGAGGGAGACACAGAATCCAAAGCAGGCTCCAGGCTCTGAGCTGTCAGCACAGAGCCTGACATGGGATTTGAACCCACAAACCGCAAGATCATGACCTGAGCTGAAGTCAGATGCTCACCCGACTGAGCCACCCAGGCACCCCATTAAATGTTTATTTTTGAGAGCACAAGCTGGGGAGGGGTAGAGACAGGGGGAAAGAGGAGGCTCTGTGCTGACAGGAGCGAGCCCAATGTAAGGCTGGAACTCATGAACCCCGAGATCATGACCTGAGCTGAAGTCAGATGCTCAACAGACTGAGCCACCCAAGTGCCTGGTAGTGCACTTTTCATTTGAAGATTTTGGAAACCTCTCAGCCATTTTCAGGTATTGCTTCTCAGCCACTCCCTTTATTTTTTCCTTCTGGAATTGTTAGGTATATATCAGAAGCTCTCAATCGATTCTCTATGGATCTTCACTGCTTTCATACTTTTATTATTTGTATTTACCTATCTACTTCATTCTGGGTAAATTCCTAAAGTTTGTTTATTCTATTCGAGATTTTAATTCAATCAGTAACTTTACTTTCTCATTTCCAAGGTCTTTTTTCATATCCACCTGTTTATCATTTCTGCTTATTTATTCCCTAGTATTTTTAAATGTTATAATTTGTTTATATTTTGGTGAATCAAGTGCACTGGTTTTCAGGTATCTTCCAGGTATCTCTATTTAAATGTCTACGGAGTGAATTCATCTTCTGATTTTGTTTTGTTGGCTCACTTAAACTTACATCTCTTTATGGGTTTTGGAATTACGGATTGCAGGATCATCGTGAATGGGGAGGGGTAGGGTTTGTGTCTACGTGAGAATGTATGCACCTCCAACCATTCTTGTTTAGCTGTCCTGCGACTGTGTCTGCCTGATTCCCTGGGGCCCTCAGGTCCATAATCAAGTCCTATGTAGTTCAGTGCTCCCCCACCCCACCCTGTTAGTGGGTACATCACAGATCCAGGCATTAAGCCAGAGAATGGCTTGATCTGGGTGGGAAAATGCAAAAACAAGATTAAACCCCTGCCCTGGCCGGAGTGCAGTCTCTGAGGGAAGCAGGCAGGTTACAGTTGAACACTAAGAGTGCTATTAGAGAAACGGTGCTGTGGCATTGTGCACATACCTAAAATGCTGCTGGTGTGGAAACTGAAGGTGGAATGTGCAGGAGTCGGGAAGATGAGGGAGTGGTCATGAGGATATGACACACTTGGGAAAGACCAGAGTCATTTGGTGAGAGTGAGGTTCATATTGTGAATAGGTAACAAGATTAAGCTGAAAAGGCAGGTCTGGGTCAGCTCAAAGGTTTCTTTCTGATGTCATGTTAGGGAGTTTACGTTTGTAATAAACTTGGAAGCTTATAAAAAATATTTTTTGAGAGTAACATTAGAGTTGGATATTAGGGAAATCAACCTGTTATAAGGGTAATGAATGCACTGCAGGAGAAAGCAGGAAAATCTGCCCATAAAAACACTAAATTTTTTTTAAAGTTGGCTTTGGGAGGAGGCAGCTGGGTGGCTCAGTCCGTTAAGTGTCAGACTCTTGATTTCAGCTCAGGTCATGATCTCATGGTTTGTGAGTTCGAGTCCCGCATCAGGCTCTGCACTGACAGCATGGAGCCTGCTTGGGATTCTCTCTCTCTCCCTCTCTGTTCTTCCCCCACTTGTGTTCTCTCTAAAAGAAATAAACAAACTTAAACAATAATTTTTTTAAAAGTTGGCTTCAGTCAGTGGTGATGGTAGAGATAAAGAAGGGCATTTGTTTGGGAGGAATTTAGGAGACAGATTGGGTGGAGGAAAACCTAGGATCATTATCAGATTTACAGCTTTGGGATTAGTTAGTATAATTTTAGAGGTGGGAAATACAAGAATGTAAGGAAGAGTGCAGAGTGAGGGTTGATATGGATACAGTCTTTTTTTTAAATTTTTTAAATGTTTACTTATTTTTTGAGAGAGAGAGAATGTGAGTGAGGGGCAGAGAGGGAGGGAGATACAGAATCCAAAGCAGGCTCCAGGTTCCACGCTGTCAGCACAGAGCCCAAGGTGGGGCTCGAACTCCCGAACCATGAGATCACGACCTGACCCGATGACGGATGCTTAACCGACTGAGCCACCTAGGCGCCCCTGGATGCAAAGTCTTATCTTGGGCATTTTGTGTTTGAGATGCCTGTGGAAATCAGAAATACTCAGGGGGAAGGTGAACTAGGGAGACGGATGTACAGATTTGAAAGTCATCAGCACCTAGGAGATGAGACATTACTGCACAAGTGGTGGCTCAGGAGAGGAACCGATGAAAAACACGCACAGCTAGCAGTGGCTGGTGGTGGCAGCGGCAGAGGAGGAAGTACTTCCTCCCCATTCTTGGTATTTCTTTCCATTTAGGAACACACAGCATTCTTAATCTCCGCGCCTCCTTATTCGCTTTGCTCAGGTCTACTAGTTAAGGTTAAATGAGGCCATAGGATTGGGGCCCTAATCCAATAGGGCTGGTATCCTTCTAACAAAAAGAAGAAACACCGGCGATCCCCCACTCCCACCCTGTGCACAGAGGAAAAAAACAACCTAAGGACACAGGAAGCCAGCTCTCACCAGACACCAATCCTGCTGGCCCCTTGGTCTTGGACTTCTAGCCTTTAGATCTGTAAGAAAACAAATTTCTGTGCCTTAAGCCCCCCAGTCTGTGGTGTTTCGTTATGGCAGCCTGACCTAACACACACATAACGTAAGAAACTTTTATCCCAAGGAGCTTGATTACAAAATGGAGGAGAGAAAGGCTTAAAGGAAAAGGTCTAACCTGAATTTCACGGCAGGATGACTAGAATGCTTTCAAAGAGTTTTCCTTCCTCCAGTCTCTCCACTCACTAGAACAAACGTTCTGGAGCTTTTCCAACAAGTTCACTTGAACAGACTGTCACTCAGTAGGTGTGGGAAGGGTCCCTGGGGCCTGCGTCTTCCACACGTATCCCAGGCGAAGGCACGGCGTTGTCCTGAGGTGTGCTGGCGAAGAGGCCGCCGAGGCTGACATCCAGCCCACACGCGCCCTGGCACAGGTTAGAGGAAGCGCATTTTTCTTTGCACAAAGACACCACTGACTCGCCAAGAGGCTTGCACCTACAGGAGTGTACCAACCAGACGTTGGTTCTCGTAGAGACACTGTGACTTGTAGGGTGTCCTTGATTCCAGCGGATTCTGACTCAGGTGATCAGCAACCACTGGGTACTACAGCAGTGGAATTTTCCATAGGCCCCAAAGATTCCCTAAGGAAGCACAGCCGTACATTTTTGTAGGAATGAGGTTAAAAGGCTGACAGTCCACGAGACAGATGAAGGTTCGCTAGAACAGGCTGGAAAATCGCCTTAGAATGATCGATTGGGCCACAGAACAAAAAACGGAGTGATGTCTTGGACTGGCAATATTTTCTCCTTTGGTATTTACCCAAAAGCCCCAATATTAAGGCAAGTATGTCTCCTGGAGAATTGACGTATACTACTGAAAATGCAGAGGGGTTAGTTACATCATTGCTTGTCACCGACAATGGTGGATTTTTCGGTGATTTAAATTAAACCAGAGGGAAACAAAAATTTATGTGCACCATCGTTAACAAAGGAGATGGTAGACAACACTGATTTTTGGTAATATAGAGAAACTCCCCCGCGACACAGATGCTCTCACCATGTGAGAGAAAATGAAAATTCACTATATGAGAAAAAACTGAAAGTCTCAGTACAAATTTAAATAAGGAGGCCTGATAATAGAAAGCATACTGAGGCGTCTGAGGGGAAACATTTCAGTCTGTAACATTTCTTCAATTGAGCCGTGGTTTCGGAATTTCTTTTATTGTTATTTGAGAGAGAGCGCGCGCGAGTGGGGGAGAGGGGCAGAGGGAAAGAGAGAGGGAATCTTAAGCAGGCTTTAAGCTCGGCGCAGAGCCCGACGCGGGGCTCGATGCCACGACCCCGGGATCATGACTTGAGCTGAAATCAACCACTCAACCGAGCCACCCAGGTGCCCCAAGGTTTCAGAATTTAATAAAGGTATTACCGTGCTCTTGGATGACGCTGCTAAAAACTGCCGGAATGGCGGCAGAGTCGAGTGTTTCTTCCAGAACCGGCAGGCCTGGTCCACAGGAATCACAGAGGGGAGATGCCTCTTGTGCCTGGATAATTGGGGACCTTTGTCAAGGAGCTGTCACGCCCTGCCTGCTGTGCATCTGGCCAGCGTATGTGAGGCCGGTGTCCCGTGAATCCCTTATCCCCCTTCTACCGTGGATCCGACAGAGCTGCTAACGCCACCTAAGAGCTGTCACTGCTGCCTTTCTGCGTGGCTTGGCCTAGACACTGAGGGGCTTTGCCCTGGCATGTACGGCCATATGGGTGTTGAGTGCTCCCATGTACGTAAAGCTCCTTCCACACTCGTCACAAGAAAAAGGCCTCTCCCCTCTGTGATGGTGCAGGTGGGTCTTCAGACTTCTCTTCTGGAGGAAGCTTTTGCCACATTCCGGACACCCGAAGGGCTTCTCTCCACTATGCGTGTGCAAGTGGACCTTCAGGCTTCCCCGTATGCAGTAGCTCTTGTCACACTCGGGACACCGGAAGGGCTTCTCACCACTATGGACTCGAACGTGTTCGGTGAGCCTGTACCGCTGAGTGAAACTTTTGCCGCACTTAACGCAGGAGAACGGCTTTTTGTCACTGTGCTGGAGCAGGTGGCTTTTCAAATTCCCTTTGAGACGGAAGCTTTTATTGCACTCAGGACACCGGAAGGGTTTCTCTCCGCTGTGGAGTCTCTGATGTTCGGTGAGCTGAGACTGCTGGGTGTAGGTCTTCCCACACTCGCTGCACGCAAACGGCTTCTCGCCCCTGTGTATCCGCTGGTGGAACTTCAGGGAGGCCTTCCAGAAGAAGCTCTTGTCACACTCAGGACACTGGAAAGGCTCCTCCCCACCATGAAGCCTCCTGTGCTCGGCGAGGTGCGAGTGTCGGCTGAAGCTCCGGCTGCATTCGGGACAGGAGAACGGCTTTTCTTTGGCGTGGACCTTGAGGTGCTCCGTGAGCCTCGACTGCCGAGGGAACGTCTTTTTGCACTCACCGCAGGAGAATTCCCTCTGCCTGTTGTGGACTCTGCTATGGCGAGCGAGCTTCGAGGGCCGGGTAAACCTCTTGCCACACTCCCCGCAGGAGAACGGCTTCTCCTCGCTGTGTAAACGCTGGTGGGCCTTCATGGCGTTCTTCCAAGAGAAGCTCCTGTCACACTCGGGACACTGGAAGGGCTTCTTCCCACTGTGCTGAAATAGATGGGCTTTGAGGCTTCTCTTCAGGCGGAAGCTCTTCTCACACTCGGGACACTGGAAGGGCTTCTCTCCCGTATGAACTCTGATATGTTCAGTGAGTTTCGTCTTGTGCGTGAATCTCCGACCACATTCGTCGCAAGAAAACGGCTTCTCTCCACCGTGGATCCTCTGGTGGGCCTTCACGGCAGCCTTTCGGGAAAAGCTTCTGCCGCACTCCGGGCAACGGAAAGGCTTCTTCCCATTGTGTCGGCAAACGTGGGCCTTCAAACTTCTCCGCAGGCGGAAGCTTCTGTCACACTCTGGACACCGGAAAGGCTTCTCCCCAGTGTGCACCTTGAGGTGCTCCGTGAGCTTGCACCGCGAGACGAAACCCTTGCCGCACCGCTCACAGGAAAATGGTCTCTCCCTTTTGTGCAAACACAGATGCTTCTTCAGAGTGGCTCTAAACTGGAAGGTCTGGTCACACTGGGGGCATGGGAGGGGGCGCTGGCCCGTGTGAACAACCTGGTGAATGATCAGGCTGCACTTCAGATAGTAGCTCTTCTCGCACTGGCCACACTGGAAACGCTTCTTCTTACACAGGACCGGCCGGTTCCACCGGAGTTCAGAGCTCCCTCTGGATTCATTTTTGTGCTGTGGATATTTACAGAGCTGGCTCTTGGCGTGGTTTCTTTTGTGCTTTACCAAGTCTCTCTTTACCTGGAAGACCTTCCTACAGACAAAACAGGAATAAAATCTTGGCCCCGGTGGAATTTCCAAGTGACCTGGGGTACCTACCCGCGTAGGCCATAGATCGTTCTTATCCCGATTAGAGGATATGCTGTCAAGGTTTTCATGTGGAATCCCTATTTCTTGGAGACTTGGGTGCCGTAAGGTGGCTCTTTGATTTGGTAAGATCTTTCTTTCCTCCCCTGGGAAGGTAGTACACGAACCCTGCCTTTGGAGGCCATTTGAACGGCATTCCTCCTCTTCTGCCCCAAGATTTCCTTGGTCACCTGGAGAGAAAAAAAGAAGACCCACCCTTACCAATGACGTGTCTGTGCTACGATGGGGTCAAGAATGGTCTTCACATCACTACCAGCACGGGAAAAGGAATCCCATTGGTCTTGATGACCTTGTGTATCTGCTTGCCACAGGCCAAGTATATCTAACTGTGACGTGCAAATTCTTCCATCAAGTGTTAAGAAATGGCTGCGTGTGGAAAAAAAATTGCAGGCAAATACATCTTGTGAACCAATGGATTATCCTCAGAGAATAAGCAGAAGTTGAAAGAAAATAAAAATGAGCTAGTCTGAGAATATGACCATTCTATTCTAGTTCCTCAAATCTGTGAAGTAAATCACATAATACTGACATATAAAGGCTTTGGGTCATATTCTTGCCCCTTCTACCACAGATTTCAGGAAAAGCTTTCTGGAAGAAATGCTAATAAAAAATATCTTTCTTGGCACCTGGGTGGCTCAGTCAGTTAAGTGTCCAACTTCAGACCAGGTCATGATTTCACAGTTCACGAGTTCGAGTCCCACATTGGGTTCTCTGCTGTGAGTGCAGAACCCACTTCAGATCCTCTGACCCCCTCTCTCTGCCCCTCCCCCACTTGTGCTCCCTCTCTCAGAAATAAACATAAAAAAAAAGAAAGTATCTTTCTTAAGAACGTCAAAATGACAATTTACTAAATTTCACAAAGAACACTATGGAAATAATGCCCTTTTCCAAGGAACTTTGCATTGTAAGAAAGATATTAATAGACGCATAGTCACTGCTGTTCCCAGAGCAAAAACCATGATGACAGGAAATGGGGAGCTGAGCTCGCACCATATTCTCACCCGCAAAAACTGGAGCGGTCAATTCCAGATGCTGGCCTGAGCTGATGTATTTCAGAACCGCTTTTTCTCCTACCTGTTGAACTGGGTCCTAGGCCTCTCCTTTTTTAAAATCTCTTAACACAGGAGGAAACCTCACCTGTCAGGAAGGGTGGGCCTGCCCCCAGAGAACTCTGATTATGCTCTGTGGTCACTGTTAACAACAACAGGATGATGTCATTTACTAAGTTAGCACTCCATAGCTAACGCCTAGGTCATGGCAAAAGCGTACTTACCTGTCTCCTTGAACTCTATTTCTTATCACTTACTATTTATTCCAGGCAGAGGAGCAGTTGTGATTATTGGGTGAGTACCACCTGGCACGAAGGGAACATTCGTTTTTAGGGACAGCCACCAAAGTTGGCTTTGGTACTCAAAAACCTTTCTGGGTCCTCCCTTTCTAAAGGATGAAGTCAAACTTCCTCCTTGGGATTTCTGGCCCCAGCTAATCTGACATCATGTCATGTTTCCCCTTCTCCACCTCCCATACGCTCCCAAGAATCACATTCAGCTATACATTTTCTAAACACAATGGGCTTGTTCCCACCTTTGAGACAGCTCATGTATAACCCCTGCTGATCTTCTCTAACCAAATCCGTCCATTCTTTGCTATTTAAATCCTAATTCCTTTAGAAGGCCTCCTGGGAAACTGCTGTCTCTACTCCACTCACTCTCCTCTAAATCCCTATACAACTCCTACTACCATTGCCACTTACTATTTTATTAAATTATACACAGTCCCATTATATAGATGACTGGTCCAACAGTTCAATATGATCGACTAACTTAACTGCCATCCCAGGTGAGCACGAAGACCAAATCCTCCAGCGGAACATATATATAGGTATATGTACATGTCTCCTTCCCACCCCCAGCCTGAGTAATAACTAACACAGTCCTATGAACATGGTAGGGACTCAATGCTTGTTAGATAAATGAAATAATAGACATTGGCAATGAAATGAAGTCTTTGGGAATTCTTTTTTTGTTTTGATGGAGCTAGCCCATACGTTCCCTGGGCTCAAATCCCTTCTTCTTAAGGGGAGTCCTATGACTTCCAGGGACTTAGATCTCCATTTAATAAAACATTAGCATAGTCTAAAAAATAAGATATTCCCTTAAGCATTTAAAGTATTTCCAACGTTTTTCTTGTGATACAAGGAATTCAAAAAGGAATCCTTCTGGGGCAGCTGGGTGGCTCAGTTGGTTGAACGTCCAACTTCGGCTCAGGTCATGATCTCACAGCTCATGAGTTCGAGCCCCGCGTCGAGCTCTGTGCTGAGAGCTCAGAGCCTGGAGCCTGCTTCTGTGTCTCCCTCTCTCTCTGCCCCTCCCCCACTGGATTCTGTCTCTGTCTCTCTCAAATATAAACATTAAAAAAATTAAAAAAAAAAAAAAAGGAATCTTTCAACAGGATTTTAGAACTCAAGTTCTAAAAATCTGTACAATAAAAAAATAGTATGTTATACCAAATTGGACGGTTTTCCATTTCTCTATACTCAAATGGACACAGTGGTGTCATGAGGAAGATGGCTGTTCCTCAGGACTTGACAAGTGGGTCCTCAACTTGTTCTTTTACAGGGAATTCTTCTTTCCAGGATCATAATTTTTTTTTTTAACAAAACATACACAATTTCCCTCCTTATAAAAGTAATACGTTCTTGTATTTGCTTCCCACTTGAGGAAAAAAAGAACACTCTCCATCAAAACAATGCTTATTCACAACGTCCAGCTGACTATCCACAAAGATAAAAGAAATCAGTCATGACCCTAAATCCATCATACTCACCAAAATACAGCAACTTTCCAGTCTTCTGCGTGCTGCACTGCTCATCAGCAGAAGGGCTAAGTGTCATTCTTTTCTCCAAGGGTCCCTGGTCTCTGATTAACAGCGTTCTCCCTTGTTCCATCCAAGTGATCAAATCTGGCTTGGAAAAAACACCACCTGCAAAGAGAGTCCACATAGACTCAATCTGGATTTATCTGAGTTCTTCACTGAACATGATTATCAGAGTTGACTTTGATTCCTGAAGACAGGACATCAAAGTTAAGTTAAAAAAAATTGAAACCCGGGGCGCCTGGGTGGTTCAGTCAGTTAAGTGTCCGACTTCGGCTCAGGTCATGATCTCACAGTTCGTGGGGTCGAGTCCCACGTCGGGCTCTGTGCTGATAGCGGAGAGCCTGGAGCCTGCTTCATATTCTGTGTCTCCTTCTCTCTCTGCCCCTCTCCTACTCGCGCTCTGCCTCTCTCTCTCTCTCAAAAATAAATAAGTGATTAAAAAAAAAATTGAAACCCTTGAAATTACATGAATGACAACAAAATATAGCTTAACCAAGACTGCTTAGCTTAAAGGTTCTCTGCAATGTTTCATAAAACTAAAGGAAATGGGGAAGTTAAGGACAATGATTTTTACTTTTATTTTAATGGTTATTTATTCTTGAAAGAGGAAGAGACAGAGCCCAAATGGGGTGGGGGCAGAGAGAGAGAGGGAGACACAGAATCCAAAGCAGGCTCTTGGCTCTGAGCTGTCAGCACAGAGCCCGATGCGGGGCTTGAACCCACAAACTATAAGATCATGACCTGAGCCGAAGTCAGACCCTTAACCAACTGAGCCACCCAGGTGCCCCTGGACAATGATTTTTAAAAGGCCAACAGACCCAGGCAGAAAGTCTTAAAAAATGATCATTATGAGAACAATGTGAGTACAATAAAAAGCAAAATCACAGGAGGTCAAGAAGGGAGCCTGATCACTAAACGCTTCTGACTAGACTCCCCATATTCAAGGACACTAACTACTGAGGTGCAGTGAAGGAACCAGGAAGTTGTTAAATGATGGCAATGATGAAGGGAGAGAGAGTAATGTGTCTAATGACATAAGCATGAAGGGAAGAAGGACAGTTCTAAAGTAAAGGAATGATTTTAGAAGATCCAATGGATGCCCTGTAGTAGTGTCACCTACCACTGAGACCTTGGATCAAGCATTGGCAGCACCTGAAGGGCTTGTGAAAAATGTGGACTCCTGGGCCTGAGGCTGGACCTGCTAAATCCTAATCTCTGGGGCTAATATCTGGATGCCCGTACAGAAAATCATTTGTAAATAATGCCCTTTGGGTTTTAAAAAGTGGGAAAATCAGACTGGAATTTCCAAGCACAAGGACACTAGTTGTGATAACTCCCAACTCAACCCTGGATAAGCATGTAGCTCGAGTTTCTCCTACCTTACTGGACTGAGACTGCTCTGCTTGACCTCCAAATGTTGAGGTGTCCCGGGCTCTGTCCTATCTACATATTCTCCCTAGATGATTCCACCTAGCCCTGAGATTTCAAACACCATCTTGGGCCACCTGGGTGGCTCAAGTCGGTTGAGCGTCCGACTTCGGCTCACGTCATGATCTCACGGTTGGTGGGTTCGAGCCCTGCGTGGGGCTTTGAGCTGACAGCTCAGAGCCAGAAACCTGCTTTGGATTCTGTGTCTCCCTCTCGTTCTGCTCCTCTCCCAGTCATGGTCTCTCTCAAAAATAAACATGAAAACAAAATTTTTTTAAACACTATCTATACAGTGACTCCAAATTTGTGAATCCAGCCCTGATCTTCACTTGGAATTCCACTCTTGCGTACCCAATTATAAATATTTCCATATAATGTCTAATAAATATCTCACACTTAAGGTCCTTTCCCCAAGTGTTCCTGATGTCATCGAATAAAGCCATTGGCTTCAACATACTCAAGCCAAAACTCTAGGAGTTGATTCTTCTTTCACTTTTAGGCTCAACATCCAACCCACCAGCAACATCTGGGATGCTACATCCGAAAGACATTCAGAGTCTTTCTACTTCTACCTTTATCACCACCTACCTCGTTCAGCTGCCATGAAGCCTCACCTGCACTGCTGAGGTTCTTGGCTGGTGTCTCTCCTTTCATTGCTGTGCGCTACAATTCATTCTCCCCATGGCAACCCAAGTAATTAATTGTTCCAACAAATTTTGTCTTACTAGTCCTGTGTAAATCCTCTCATCACCTTCCCTTTGTATACAGAACTAAATAGAACTCTGTACCTTGACCTAGAGGCCCCTTCCAGACTTGGCACCACAGTTCTCATCTCCTAGCCTTCTCTGCATGTGTGACCAGCCTTAGCATGGTTCCCATCACACAATGAGCTCATGCACTCCAACCCTTAAACTTCTGCACTAATCTTCCCTCTGCTTAGAATTTTCTTCCCTCTGATTTCACACAACTGACTCATCTTGTCATCCCTATCCCAGATAGAAGAGATTATAAACCCCAAAGGAGGGAGAGAATCCTACAGGCTATATTGAGATCACCTGTTAAATTGGTAACGGTAGAAATGGTTTTAATGATGTAAGAATGAGTTAGAGCAAATTGGATAAACAGCAAAGTATAATCTCAACTTTCTCTTCAAATCTACCCCGTGAGTATTTCTCTGGGTATACCTACGTGTCCCATCCCACTGCCCCTTCTCCCTCTACCAGGGAACTTTTCCCCCAGTTCTTACGAGGACAGAAAACTCATCTTGTTGAGGCAACATATGTAGGCACCAAAGTATCAGTTTTTAAAAAAGGATACACTTAAAAAAAAAAGAGAGAGAGGCAATGAGGTTATTTAGTAATTCTAACTGTGGGACAAACAAGGGAGGTTTGGGGTGAAAGAGAATTCTGAATTAATAAGACTGGGGGGGTGCAGATATCACTAGATAAAATAATGACCTGTTAAATATTCCCAGGCCATAATAGGAAGTTAAGAAGATATTCTAAGTGGAAACTGGCCACAGAATCATACTCAATAGCTAATACAGAGTGGAAAGCCTAATAGTATTAGGCTGGTTCCCCAAAAATGATTTCTTTGAAGCCAATCCTACCCAGGGAATCAAGAGTCTCATAATTGGTCTTCATCACTTGCTGATACATTTCCTTCTGCCACTTCTCCAGGATCTCCCACTCTTGTTCCGAAAAATATAAGGCCACATCATCAAATGTCATTGTTACCTGGAATCACAAACAGTACATACATACATTTTCACTTTCAGGCTACCATCTTTCAATGCCCATGTCTTTAAGAGACGAGAAGAAACTATATTAAAATCTCATTCTTGGGCACCTGGCTGGTTCAGGTGGTGGAGCATGCAACTCGTGATTTCGGGGTTGTAACTTTGAGCCCCACAGGGGTGTAGAGATTACTTAAAAATAAAATCATATAGGGGCACCTGGGTGGGCTCAGTTGGTTAAGCCTCGGACTTCAGCTCAGGTCATGATCTCGTGGTTTGTTGCTTTGAGCCCCACGTTGGGCCCTGTGCTGACAACTCAGAGCCTGGAGCCTGCTTTGGACTGTTTCCCTCTTTCTCTGCCCCTCCCCTGCTTGTGTGTGTGCACACGCGTGCTGTCTCAAAAATGAATAAATGTTAAAAAATTTTAAAAAAGAAAATCATATACATATATATAATTATATGTGATATATATATTCTATCATTCTCTCTGGCTGGTGCCATGAACAATGTAATAAAGGGGTCACAGAAGTCTATTTGACCCACATAGTGAATTAATGACCAGCAGGCCTTTGAACACATGCATCACCTAAAGGGGGATCCTTTACTTAGCAACAACCAATTATTGGTATGCAAGACTTTTAAAAACTTTTTATTTTGAAATATAGACTCAGGAAGTTGCAAAGATAGTACAGTACAGAAAGGTTCCCTGTGTCCTATACCTGATGGGGGAGGAGGTGAGAAGCGGAAGGGGAAAAAATGCATTACATTAGTAAGATTATTAGATATGAAAATCTCAGTAAGGGTAGAAGCAAAACTTGCATAAGTAGGCAGGTTATATACTTAGTTGAATTTAACAGAGTTTCCTGGATTGAGCCCAGGATATGCCTATTAAACTCTAAAACCGGTGTTGAAATTTCCCATCAACCACCCCAACTGGTTTCAAATTTTCTGTCATTTCCTAGAGGGAGCAGTCTCCAGTTCCTTTCATTCCCAGTCTTCCTTCCCCTAACTTTTTTTTCATCCGTTTATACAGATGAGCTTCTTTGAGGTTACATCCGTCAGCAGAGCACAGAACGAGAACCCAAGAGAAACCAAAGAACTCCGACACATGGCGGAAACAGCAGGTGACAAGAGGGGACGTTTGGTTAGACCCTGAATTTCTCCCAGTGACCCCTTCTCTTCCTATTCCATTGCAGAAACAACCTGAGCACCAAAACCGTCCCTTTACCCGCCGGGGGCTCCGAGCTCAGTCCAGGGTCACGCACGGACAGTCCCCCGAATCGGGACCCCACACCAGATCGCGACAGGGACGAGTTTCGACAGGGCCCGCATCCTCCAAGGCCCCTCTTACCGGAGCCAGCTCAGCCATGGCCCTTCACGGCCCCCGCCTCTGCCCCTGCCTTCGCCGCTGCCCTGGAGACGCCGAGCGCACGGGTCACCCACCCCCCCCCCCCCCCCGGCACCGCCCACGGCGCGCGGCCTCCCACCCCAGTCCAGCCCCGCTAGGCCCAGCCCCCGCGCGGTGCACGCTGGGACTCGCGCCCGGCCCGGCCCCACAGCGCCCCCTGCGGCCGGGAGGAGCCAGCGCCGTCCCCGGGTCCTGGCGCTGGGTCTGGGTCTCCGAGCGAGGAAGACAGACCGAGAGGCACTGAACGGAGCTGGAGAGAGGAAGACG
Organism: Acinonyx jubatus; assembly: GCF_027475565.1. Lineage (NCBI taxonomy): Eukaryota > Metazoa > Chordata > Mammalia > Carnivora > Felidae > Acinonyx > Acinonyx jubatus. The sequence continues at coordinate 7,326,016 of NC_069383.1, read as the reverse complement.
GAGAGGCGGACGTGGGGCTTCAGCTCCAAGTGGGGAGAAGGCTCGCTGTTCACTGAGCCCTGGACGGAGAGGGGGCGCGGGGCTGGTTCCTCCCCGAAGCGGACCCCAGGAGAGGGGAAGATCATCTGTGAGGCCATCCCGGGAATGAAGCAAGGGAGGTGAGCCGGCCCAGGGGGTCAACGAGCAGGTCCCTGTCATAGGCAATGGGGAGTCCGTCCTGCCAGGGATTCTGAGAGTGTGCAACCCCCACCCCCCGCCCCCGCTCAGAATCCTCCCGCCAGGGGCCAGAAGGCAGGCAAGTCATCCACCAAATCCTGCTTCTTCAGTGAAACCACTTCTGGTCTACCTTGGACACACGTCGAGCCCATATTTAACAGTAGGTTTTTGTAGATACGTCTCAGGTTGAGGGCGTGCTCTTCTATTCCGAGTTTGCTGGGAATTGATATTGTGAGTGGGTGTTTTGTTTTGCCCAAAGCCTTTTCTGCATCAATTTATATTTTTATGTGGTTTTTCTCTCTTAAACAATTAATACGGTCGGTTAGATAGATTGATTTCTGAACGTTGAACCAGCCTTGCATTCCTGCCATAAACCTTACGGGGAAGACCTGTGGAGGGTTGAAATGCTACTTATCTCACAAGCCGACAAATCAACCTGCCATAGTTTCACAGACCTTGACAATAGACAAAATTCATGGGTCATAGGCAGCTTGAGATTTATGTTCACATCGTTCATTACCTTGTCCTCAAGTCCCATGGGAATGATATGGGGTGGCCCAGGTGGATCCTGCACACATGATGGCTTTGTGTTGCAGGTGAAGAACCCAAACCATGGCGTTCCCACTCTTACAGTGGAGCTGTTAGCAATTTGCTCGACTACTCTGATCATCTCTCTTTTATTGTTAATAATGACACTAAACGTAGTTATTAAAGTACTTGGATTTAGATCTTTTTTATTATTAGTCTTCTGCTTTTCCTCTCTGCCTTTCATTTCTCTGTTTTCTCTTCTGGATTATTTGACTTTGTTTTAGTATTGCATTTTAATTTACTTATAATTTTCACTGTGTCTTTTTATTTTTTTTAATTAATTTATTTATTTTGAGAGAGAGAGAGAGAGAGAGAGAGAGAGAGAGAGAATCCCAAGCATGCTTCACACTATCAGCGCAGAGCCCCGTGTGGGGCTCAAACTCACAAACCGTGACATCATGACCTGATCCGAATTCCAGAGTCTGGGGTTTAACTGACTGAACCACCCAGGTGCCCCTCACTGTATCTTTTTATATTCTATTTCGTAGTTGCTTTAGGAACTCTAAAACATGCATTTAATTTTCTTTTACCGTTTTTAAAAGTTTGTGCATTTATTTTAAGAGAGACAAAGAGAGCACAAGCAGGAGAGGGGCAGAGAGAGAATCCACACGCCGTCAGAAGCAGTCTCCACACGCCGTCAATGTGTAGAGCCCAATGTGGGGCTCAGACCCATGAAACTGTGAGATCATGACCTGAGCTGAAACCACATCAGTCCCTTAATCGACTGATACCAGGTACCCCTAATTTTCTTTTACTTTGTTAAAAGAGCAGCTTTATTTGGATATAATTAGTATACCATACAATTTTCCCATTTAAAGAGCACAGTTCAATGACTTTTAGTCTATTCACAGCTTCTTCCTTTTTTCTTTCTTTTTAAAATAATAGACTTTTTAAAAATCAGTTTTAAACTCACAGAAAAATGAGTGTTAAATACAGAGTTCTCATTAGTCCCCCACCTTCCCTCGATTTCCCATATTAAAACAAGCATGCAGGATTTTCAAGATTAAGAAAATCCAAGGAAACAGAACTGCACAATGACCTATATAAAATTCTAACTGTAGAAAATTTAAAAGTCTGATTGTCTCAGAGCTGATTGGACTGACTTGCAATGTTATCATCAATATAAGAATGTTACATGTCTCCCATCCTTTGCCAACATTGTTTTCAAGATTTTATTTTTAAGTAATCTCTGCACCCAACATGGGGCTGGAACCCACAACCCGGAAATGAAGAGTCACATGCTCTACCAACAGAGCCAGCCAGGCACCCCTGCCAACATTTTTCATTTGCTCTGACATCCATTTCATGTAATCATATTTTAATTTTGTTTTGATTTGCATTCATTTCACAAAAATTGATTGACGCTGTGTTCTTTTCTAAATAGAAAAATTTATCCACGTAATTGTAGATTTACATGGGAGTATAAGAAATAATACAGAAACATCCCATGTTTTACTGGTACGCATTTGTATGTGTGCGTTTGTTTAATTTCATGAGGCTGTAGGCTTTTCTATGCACTAATTTCTTTTTCCTCCTCTGTAAACTCTTCATTTCCTATTTGGCAATTCACTGGTGGATCCTAGAAAACGATTTTACCTATTTAAATAAATTTCATATCACATCACAGTCACATCACAAAATCCAGTGATTTTTCTCATATTTTTTTTTATTCAGTAGGTTGACTTATTAGGTTTTATAAAATGTATATATTGAGATGTATTCATTTTTGTCTTTGAATTTCTTAGAATTTCTCTCTGTACAAGAATTTGTCTTTGAATTGTCTTAGACACTCTGTACATATAAGGTAGGGTAACAAATTACGGAAAGGAATTTTTTTTTTGCTTTGAGTAAACTCATTGGCCATGTGGAATTATTGCAGGATATGGTGTTAGATGTGGATATGGAATAGTTTTTATTTGTTCTAATATCCACTTTTACCACGTGGAAAGCCTTTGTCCTGTTTTAGTGAAATTCACTTTATGCCGGTAACTAGAAGTGCTCATGAGCCTTTAAAGCCAATGGAGGGGTACCTGGGTGGCTCAGTCGGTTAAGCAGCCAACTTTGACTCAGGTCAGGTTCGTGAGTTCGATCCCCGTGTGGGGCTCTGTGCCGACAGCTTGGGCCTGGAGTCTGCTTTGGATTCTGTGTCTGTCTCTGTGCCCCTTCCCTACTTGCACTCTTCTCTCTCTCTCTCTCTCAAAAATAAATAAACAGTAAAAACAAAATTTTAAGCCAGTGGAGCCCCTTCTTCTTTATGAATGTCAAGGACACTCACTGACTTCCTTAGTGGTTCCTCTATTTCTCCAGCCTTCTGCCTTCCCCTGCTGCCGGTGAGCTTGGCCGGGTCAGCTCCACATCTTTACTGTTGTCATTATAGCCAAGGACTATTTCTCCTAAAGCTGCTACCAGGTCCTCAAAGTTAGGGGCATATATATTTTTTCCTGGAACGATTACAGTTTTCAGTCTAAGTAAGGTCTGTCCTCTGGGTTTACTGTGACTTTTACTGGACACTCAAATGATATTCCCAGGGGACCGGAGAAGTGAGCACCTGAGGAACACCACCACGTGTTACACACTTGCTGTGTACATGACAGCCCAGTATCTTGATGTCTCTTCCATGTGTTCAGAAGGAAAGAAATCACAAAGAGGCACAGATGCAGCTATTTTTGTAAAATTCTGCTTACTTTCCTAAACTATCCATTCCAGGTCAGCCTCTCTGCTCTCCACCAGGAATGAAGGTTTTCCACTACATGGCCTGACGAGAATCTCGCCCCAAGCTTTAGGCCATCCCAAGACAACACATCTCCGTTCCCCAGAGTCCTTTCTGGCTGACTTCAGGAGGTCCTAACCCACAAAGAAACCAGCTATGGTGGAAAGACCTTGAATTTTAGAGTGAGACCTGGGTTTGGGTGTTGGCTTTACCATTTGCCATCTTTGTGACATCAGGCAAGTCATTTGAATACCTGTAACTTTGGTTTCCGTATCTGAAGGGTTGCTGTAATAATTAAGTAAGGGGGGCGCCTGAGTGGCTCAGTTGGTTGAGCGTCCGACTTTCGGCTCAGGTCACGATCTCACAGTTTGTGGGTTCGAGCCCCGCGTCGGGCTCTGTGCGGACAGCTCAGAGCCTGGAGCCTGCTTCAGATTCTGTGTCTCCCTCTCTCTCTGCCCCTCCCCTGCTCAAGCTCTGTCTCTCTCTGTCTCAAAAATAAATAGAAACATTAAAAAAAATTTTTTTTTTAATAATTAAGTGAGATAACATAGATAAAGCACTTTCACCACAGTATCTAGCATTTATTCCTCCTGGCCTTGCCTCCTTCCCATCTCCCTCAACTTTAGATTGTCTAGTATGCTGATAGGCACTTCTTTCACCCTACGTGGAAGTCTCCTCGGTTCCCTTCTCTTGAGTCTTCTTTTCTCCCCTAACCTGAATCTCTTGGTCCTGTGTTATTTCCCCACGAATGATTCAACATAAAGCCAACCTAATAGGCAAAAAATCTTACAGAGTCAAGTCGCCTTTGACATTTCTTAAGTTGCTCCTAAAGTATGGTATAAATGGCTTTATGCAGTTCTGCACAGCATTTCTTATATACACCGATGTTTCAGAACCACTGACTTAGATCAAGGGAAGGAAGGAAAGGAAAGCCCGTTTATAGATGTGTATGCATTCAAACCATTCTGCCTCTAAGATAATCATCAAATCTCTGGAGGTAGTGAAGCAACAAATGGAGAAAATGAAAGTGTTGCTGCTTGCCTATTGGGCCTACTCCATTCCACATTAATATTAAATTTCTATAACCTTAACAGAGTCAATAGACTTGTTTAGTTAGAGGATTACCCCACCTTATAAGCACACGGGATGTGACTTAAGAAGTATCTATCACGGGGCGACTGGGTGGCTCAGTCAGTTGGGCGACAGACTTCGGCCCAGGTCATGATCTCATGGTCTGTGAGTTCCAGCCCCACATCGGGCTCTGTGCGGACAGCTCGGAGCCTGGAGCCCGCTTCGGATTCTGTGTCTCCACCTCTTTCTGCCCCTTCCATGCTCATGCTCTGTCTCTGTCTCTCAATAATAAATAAAATGTTAAAAAAAAAAAAAAGAAGTATCTATCACATGGGGGCATTATGAGGGCGAAAAGCTACAAAGTATGTGCTTATTCACACAGTGCTTGGCATATAGTAAGCATTTAATATAAGTTAGCAATTGTTTTTATCATCTTCTTGAAAAGCTTCAGATAAAGAACCTAAAATCCCAGAACCAGATGGAAAACTGTCTTTCTCATTTCACTGAGAAGCATCATATGCACTTAAATGAAAATACATGACGAGTCCCTTTTATTTTTTTTATTTTTTTTTTAAATATTTATTTATTTTTGAGACAGAGAGAGACAGAGCATGAATGGGGGAGGGGCAGCGAGAGAGGGAGACACAGAATCGGAAGCAGGCTCCAGGCTCTGAGCCAACAGCCCAGAGCCTGACGCGGGGCTCAAACTCACGGACCGTGAGATCGTGACCTGAGCTGAAGTCGGACGCTCAACCGACTGAGCCACCCAGGCGCCCCGACGAGTCCCTTTTAAATATGTGGTTAGGAGAAACCAGAGACTCCAAAAAATCATACATATACTCACAAGAGGAGGAAGAATCTTACCTAGAATTACCTATACTATTCTAATGTTTTATTTCTACTTTTTCTTTTGAAGGCCTTACTAAGCCAGGATCTGTTTAAGTTACTAGAATTCACTGTTCACTGGGTTTTGTTTTTGTTTTTTTTGTGTGTGTTTATTTATTTTTGAGAGAGAGAGAGAGAGACAGAGCATGAACAGGGGAGGGGCAGAGAGAGAGGGAGACACAGAATCCAAAGCAGGCTCCAGGCTCCGAGCCATCAGCCCAGAGCCCGACGTGGGGCTCGAACTCACAGACCGCGAGATCGTGACCTGAGCTGAAGTCGGACGCTTAACTGACTGAGCCACCCAGGCGCCCCTCACTGTTTTTTTTTTTTTTTAATTTCTTTAATGTTTATTTATTTTTGAGAGAGAGAGAGACAGAAAGACCGAGCATGAGTATGAGCGGGGGAGGGGTAAAGAAGGAGGGAGACACAGAATCCGAAGTAGGCTCCAGGCTCCGAGCTGTCATCACAGAGCCCGATGCAGGGCTTGAACCCACAAACCATGAGATCATAACCTGAGCTGAAGTCGGATGCTTAACTGACTAAGCCACCCAGGCACCCCTATTCACTGTTCTTGTTTCCAGTAGGTGCTAGAAATGAGGTGGCCAGGGTACATTAACCCCCAAGGAGAAAACACACTCTAAACTGCAGCTAAGATTGTAATGTTATATTTGTCAAGTTTGAAGTCTGAGTTGAATCGCCACTTATAGGCAAACAAGGTTGTTTTCTCCTTAATAAGCAGGAGGCAAAATCCTGTTTTCCAAACAGGAATGAATGGAGGAATCTGTGTTGAATCTAGAAATTCAGGGCGAATGTGACAGTCTGATCCTCAGTCACACATTAACAGACCCCTGTCATAGTGTTTTGTTTGGAGATCATATTAGCCATGCCTTACTTGCCATAAGGGGCAAAAATGCATCACCCGGTAATCAAATTACCCTTCCCTTTCTTTAAAATTTTTTTATTACATTTCTTTATTTTTGAGAGGCAGAGAGAGAGCACAAGCAGGGGAGAGGCAGAGAGAAAGGGAGACACAGAATCCAAAGCAGGCTCCAGGTTCCGAGCCGTCAGCACAGAGGCCGATGCGGGGCTCAAACCCACGAACCGTGAGATCATGACCTGAGCCAAAGGCACACACTCAACCGACTGAGCCACTCAGGCGACCCCCTTTCCTTTCTAAAGATCTGACACTGCTAATCTTACATTGAGGAAGCTCTTCTGGGAGTCGTGGTGAACATAAAAAAAAAAATATGTGAGTTCAAGACACTCTACCTGTTATAGTCGAAGAAAATGTAACAATAATACAGATAGGGAGTTCCCGAAATAACTCCCTCAGATCCATATATGAATTTACAAAATGTGGATTTGGAGAAAGAGGTCATGTGGAAGCGTTGGGACCCTGTGGTTGCCTCATCATCTTGTTGAATTAAATGACTTTTGTTGTTCTGGCTGTGTTTTGCTTTGGTGATGTGAAAATTTCTGTTTCCTGAATAATGAAACTTGGACAGAGAGAGGTCCCTTGGGACTTGCAGCACCCCAGATATGATCAAGAGTTTCCTCTGATGAATCTCATGGTAGCCTGTACTGTACCAATGCTGAGAATCCCACAAGTGTGCCAATTGAGTAAATACTTTGTCTGTGAAAATGCCAGTGATCCACAAGGATCCCAGAGATGATACAAAATGCTTCCAAAGGGAGGCTGAAGTATTGAGTCATTGTTTCTTTCACAAAGTCTTCTTCAAAGAATGTGAAGGATTTGGGCACCTGGGTGGCTCAGTCGATTGGACCTCTGACTCCTGATTTTGGCTCAGGTCGTGATCTCATAGTCGGTGAGTTTGAGCCCCACATTGGGCTTCACGTTGACAGTGTGGAGCCTGCTTGGGATTCTGTTTCCCTCTCTCTCCCTACCCCTCTCCTGCTCACTCTCTCTCTCTTTCAAAATAAACAAACATTAAAAAGATATATATATATATATTTTTTTTAATGTGAAGGATTGGAGAAACAAAACCAAAAAACAGAGAGGGGAGGGCCTTTTTAAAAATTTTCTTTTAATGTTTTTATTTATTTTTGAGACAGAGACAGAGCATGAGCATGGGAGGGGCAGAGAGAGGGAGATGCAGAATTCGAAGCAGCCTCCAGGCTCTGAGCTGTCAGCACAGAGCCCAACACAGGGCTCGAACTCACAGAGTGTGAGATCGTGACCTGAGCTGAAGTCGGACACTTAACCAACTGAGCCACCCGGGCGCCCCAAGGGGAGGGCCTTTTTAAGCAAGGCATCAAAACCAAACCAAAGTGTTCACCAAAACACTGAAAACGTTTACACAAAAATTTTAAATTTCTATTTGGCAAGATGCAAAATGGCAGACGTCTTTACTAGGTAAAGTATATATAACAAGAAAAACAAGTGTTTAATTTATATAAAGAATTTGTGCAACCCAATAAGAAAATATCAACAACTCATAGTGGAGGGGAAGATGATGGTGGAGTAGGAGGAGTCTCGGCTCACCTCGTCCCACGAATACAACTAAATAACTATCAAATCATCCTGAATACCCCAGAAATTGATCTGAGGTCTGACAGAAGAATCTCCACAAATAAAGGTAGAGACGAGGCCACATAGAAGTGTGGAGACATGGCTTGGGAGAGAGACAGATCCTGACCACTGTGGTGGGGAAGGAGCCACAGTCATGGAAAAGAGTGAGAGACACATAAGCGTTCAACGGAACACACGAATCCCCATAGCAATTGGCTTGGAAAGCTAGAGGGCCTGAGTTTTGTGAGTTCTTGCAACTCAGTGGGACTTAAAGCTTGGAGTTTTAAAGGTTAGTGTGATTGGCTCCATGAGCTTGGAGGACACGGGGCTGCTCTTGGAGAGAAGGCAGGGCAAACAGCCCATAGACAGACAACATGGAAGCAGTCAGTGAGCACCTGGGGCACACAGTGGGGAGGTTAGTTGCTCATCTTGAAGTGCGTCCCAGAGAGGCAGCGTTCATGGAGAAAGTGCTCTGGAAACAAAGAAACTAGGCCTGCACGGTTTACGTCTTCTGCTCCTCGTCATAAGCACGGAGCACAGTGGCTGACACTCACTACTTAACTTGCTTACACCAAGCCCCGCCCCCTCATGCTCTGGTGGAACTGCCCTTCCGATTTACACTTGCCTCGTTCCCAGCACAGTGGGTCCCTCCCCCAGAAGACAGGCCTAAACCCCTGCCAACACTGCACTTACTGACCCAGGAGTTTTGCAAGGCTTGGTTCCAGCGGTGGTGATCCCAAGTCTCATTTCACAAGAGCACACCTAGTTAAAATGTGCCACATTCAGGCCACAGACTAAACACTGCCCACAAGAGGCAAAGAGAGCCTCTGCAGACTGGCCTGAAGAACCAAGCGGCCAGGACACAACAGCAGAGCACATGTAGCACATAGCGAAGACACTCCCAGCCCTACACTACACTGCAGGGCACTACAGGACCTCTCCTAATAAAGGCATTACCCTCAAGAATGGGGGACATAGCTGACTTTCCTAACACAGAGAAAGACACACAGAGACTTAGACAAAATGAAAAGACAGAGGAATTTGTCCCAAATAAAGAATATGACAAGGCCATGACAGAGATCTAAGGGAAACCGATATAAGTAACATGCCTAATGGAGAATTTAAAGCAATGATCATAAGGATGCTCACTGGACTTGAGAAAACAGTGGAGAAATCAGTGAGACCGTTAACACAGATAAGCAATAACATAGCAGAGATAAAGGGCTCAATAAATGCAAGGAGAAACATGCTTGATGGAATGAACACTAGGCTGGAAGAAGGAGAGGAACAAATCAGTGATCTAGAAGACAGAGGAATGGAAAGTAATCAAGCTGACAAAAGAGAGAAAAAATAATTATGCAAAATGAGAATAGACAGGGAAACTCAATAACGTATCATGGAAGTCCCAGAAGAAGAGAGAGAGAAAGGGGGCAGAGAATTTATTTCAAGAAATAATAGGTGAAAACTTCCCTAATCTGGGGAAGGAAACAGATATCCAGATTCAGGAGGCACAGAGAACCCCCAACAAAATCAACAGAAGCAGATCCACACCAAGATATATTGTAATTACAGTGGCAAAATGTAGTGATAAATAAAAAATTATTAAAAGCAGCAAGACAGAGAGGACAGTTACATACAAAGGAAACCCAAAAGGCTATCAGTGGATTTTTCAGCAGAATCTTTCCAATCGAGAAAGGACTGGCATGATATATTAAAAGTGCTGAGTGGGAAAAACCTGCAGCCAGGAATACTTACCTCAGCAAGGCTATCATTGAGAACAGAAGGAGAGATAAAGAGTTTCCCAGATAAACAAAAACTAAAGGAGTTAATGAGCACTAAACCACTCTACAAAAAATAGTCAAAGGGACTCTTTGAGTGGAAAGGAGGGACCAAAAGTGACAGTATGAAGGTAGGAAACACAAAAGCAGTAAAATAAATATTTCCGTAAAAAAATCAGTCAAGGAACTCACAAAATAAAAGGATGTAAAATATGATACCATACTCCCAAAAAATGGGGAGGAAAGGAGGAAAGAATGGGTTCAAACTTAAATGGCCATTAACTTAATATAGACTGCTATATGTAGAAGATGTTGTATACAAACCTAATGGTAACCACAAATCAAAAACCACTAATACATATACAAGAATAAAGAGAAAGAAATACAAACATATAACTAAAGAAAACCAGCAAACCTTGAAAGACAAGAAACATTCACAGAAAATCTTCAGAAACAACCACAGAACAAGTAATAAAATGGCAGTAAATACATATCTATCAGTAATCACTTTGAATGTAAAGGAATAAACATTCCAATCAAAAGACGTAGGGTGACAGAATGGATTAAAAAACAAGATCGATCTATATGCTGCCCACAGAAGAATCATTTTAGACCCAAAGATACCTGCAAGTTGAAAGTGAGAAATATTTATCATGCAAATATATGTCAAAAGAAAGGTGGAGTAGCAGTACTTGTGTTGGACAAAATGCACTTTAAAAAAAGGCTAGTGGGGCACCTAGGTGTTGAGCGTCCAACTTCAGCTCAGGTCATGATCTCCTAGTTTGTGGGTTAAGGCCCCACATCAGGCTCTGTGCTGACAGCTCAGAGTCAGGAGCCTGCTTCGGATTCTGTGTCTCCCTCTCTCTGTGCCCCTTCCCCACTCACGTTCTGTCTCTGTCTCTCTCTCAAAAATAAATAAACAAAAAATTTTTTTAAAAGTAAACACTATAATGACTCAACTTGGAGGCACTCAAATATATATGTTAGTAACAAAACTAAAAGAACTGATTGATAATAATACAGTCATAGTAGGGAACTTTAACACCTCACTTACATTAATGGACAGATCATCTCTTTCCTTTTTTTGAAAAAAAATTTTTATGTTTGTTTGTTTGTTTGTTTGTTTGTTTATTTAGAGAGAGAGACAGAGCATGAGTAGAAGAAGGGCAGAGAGAGAAAGAGAGGGAGACACAGAATCCAAAGCAGGCTTCAGGCTCTAAGCTGTCAGCACAGAGCCTGATATGGGGCTCGAACTCATTGACTGCGAGATAATGACCTGAGCCGAAGTCAGATACTTAACCAACTGAGCCACCCAGGCACCCCATTTTTTTTTAAATTTTTTGGGAACAGAGAGGGCACAAGTGAGCAAGGGGCAGAGAGAGAGAGAGAGGGAGAAAGAGAGAATCCCATGAAGGGCAGACAGAGAGAGGGAGAGAGAGAGAGAAAAGTGGGGCTCACCCAATGCGGGACTTGAGCTGACCCAAAATGAGGCTTGAGCTCACCTGATATGGGTCTTGAACTCATAAAACACGAGATCATGACCTGAGCCAAAGTCAGATGCTTTACCAGTTGAGCCACTCAGGAATCCTAATGGGAAGAGCATCTGAACAGAAAATCAACAAGGAAACAATGTGGTTTTTTTTAAATGTTTATTTATTTATTTTTGAGAGAGAGAGAGAGTAAGAGAGAGAGCAGGGGAGGGGCATAGAGAGAGGGAGACAGAGAATCCCAAGCAGGCTCTGCACAGTCAGCGTAGAACCCAATGAGGGGTTGGGGGCAAGTTCACAAGCCATGAGACCATGACTGGAGCTGAAATCAAGCCAGATGCTCAACTGACTGAGGCACCCAGGCATTCCAAGGAAACAATGGCTTTGAATGACACACTGGACCAGATGGGTTTAACAGATATATTCAGAACATTCTGTCCTAAAGTAGCAGAATACACATTGTTTTCTGGTGCACATGGAACATTCTCCAGAATAGATCACATACTGCACCACAAAACAAGTCTCAACAAATTCAAAAAGATTGAAGTGACACCATGCATCTTTTCTGACCACAATGCCATGAAACTAGAAGTCAACCACAAGAAAAAATCTGGAAAGACCACAAATACATGGAAATTAAACAACATGCTACTAAGTGAATGAGTCAACCAGGAAATAAAGAAGAAATAAAAAAAAAAATACATGGAAACAAATGAAAATGAAAACACAATGGCTGAAAACCTCTGGGACGTAGCAAAAGTAGTCCTAAGAGGGAGGTTTATAGCAATACAGTTTTATGTCAAGAAGCAGGAAAAATCTCAAATAAACAACCTAGCCTTATACCTAAAGAAGCTAGAAAAAGAACAACAAACCTAAAAAACCAGAAGGAAGGAGATAATAAAGATTAGGGCAGAAATAAATGATATGGAAACTAAAAAACAAAACAAAACCAATAAAACAGATGAATTAAACCGGGAGCCAGTTCATTGGAAAAGTCAATAATATTTAGCCAGACTTACCAAGAAAAAAAAGAGAAAGGACTCAAATAAATAAAATCACAAATGAGAGAGGAGAAATAACAATCAACACCACAGAAATACAAACAATCACAAAAGAGTATTATGAAAAAGTATATGCTAATGAATTGGAGAACCTAGAAGAAATGGATGACTTGTTAGAAACATAAAAACTACCCAAATGGAAACAGGAAGAAATAAAAAATTTGAATGGACTAATAACCAAGAAATAAATTGAATTAGTCATCAAAAGACTCCAAACAAACAAAAGTCCAGGACCAGATGGCTTCACAGGCGAATTCTACCAAGCATTTAAAGAAGAGATACTGGGGTGCCTGGGTGGCTCAGTCGGTTAAGCGTCCGACTTCGGCTCAGGTCATGATCTCACGGTTCACGGGTTCGAGCCCCGTGTCCGGCTCTGTGCTGACAGCTCAGAGCCTGCTTATGATTCTGTGTCTCCCTCTCTCTGCCCCTCCCCTGCTCACACTGTCTCTCTCTGTCTCTCAAAAATAAATAAATACAAAAAAAAAAAAAAAGAAAAGAAAGAAGAGTTACTACCTGTGCTTCTCAAAATATTCCAAAAAATAGAAAAGGAAGGAAAACTTCTGGATTCATTCCATGAGGCCAGCATTACCCTGATACCAAAAGCAGATAAAGACAGCACACACAAAAAAGAGAAGTGCAGGCCAATATCTCTGATGAACATAGAAGTAAAAATCCTCAACAAAATATTGACAAACCAAATAAAAAAATACATTTAAAAAATCATTCACCATAATCAAGTGGGATTTATTCTAGGGTTGCAGGGGTGGTTCAGTATTCACAAATCAATCACGATATATCACATCAATAAGAGAAAGGATAAGAACCATATGATCATTTCAATAGACACAAAAAGCATTTGACAGAGTATAGCATCCATTCATGGTCAAAACCCTCAGCAAAGTAGGTTTAGAGGAAACCTACCTCAACATAATAAAGGCCATCTATGAAAAACCCACAGCTAACATCATTCTCAATGGGGAAAAACAGAGCCTTTCCTCTAAGGTCAGGAATAGCACAAGGATGTCCACTCTCAACACTTTCATTCAGCATAGTACTGAAAGTCCCAGCCACAGAAATCAGACAACAAAAAGAAATGAAAGGCATCCAAATTGGTAAGGAAAAAGTAAAACTCTCACTAGATGCAGATGACATGATACTTTATATAGACACAAAAGGCTCCACTAAAATACTACTAGAACTGAGAAACAATTCAGTAAAGTTGCAGGATACAAAATATACAGAAATCTGTTGCATTTCTATACACTAATAATGAAGGAGCAGAATGTAAAATTAAGAAAACAACCCCATTTACAACTGCACCAAAAATAGTAAAAAACCTAGGAAAAACCTAGTCAGGGAGGTGAAAGATCTGTACCCTGAAAACTATAAAACACTTTTGAAGGAGATTGAAGTATCCACAAAGAAATGGAAAGATATTCTATGCTCACGGACTGGAAGAACAATATTGTTAAAATGTCTCTATTACCCAAAGCAATCTACAGATTTAATGCAATGCCCATCAAAATACCAACAGATTTTTCACAGAACTGTAACAGAGAGTCCTAAAATTTGTTTGGAAACACATAAGACCCCAAATAGCCAAAGCAATCTTGAAAAAGAAAAGTAAAGCTGGAAGCATCACAATTCCGGTCTTCAAATCATTAACAGAGGTGTAGTAATCAAAACATTATGGTGCTCGCATAAAAATAGACACATAGATCAACAGAACAGAATAGAAAACCCAGAAATAAACCCTCAACTACATGGTGAATTAATTGAGAAATTAGTTGGGAAAATTGGACAGCAACGTGCAAAAGAATGAAACTGGAACACTTTCTTATGCCATACACAAAAAGAAATTCAGAATGGATGAAAGACCTAAATGTGTGACCTGAAACCATAAAAATTGGAGAAGAGAGCAGGCAGTAACTTCTCTGACATCAGTCCTAGCAACTTTTTTCCTAGATAGGTCCCCTGAGGCAAGGGAAACAAAAGCAAAAATAAACTATTGGGACGACATCAAAATAAAAAGCTTCCACACAGCGAAGGAAACAATCAATAAAACTACAAAGCAACCTATGGAATGGGAGAAGATACTGCAAATGACATATTTGATAACGGGTTAGTATCCAAAATATATAAAGAACTTATAAAACTCAACAGCGAAAACCCAAACAATCCAGTTTAAAAATAGGCAGAAGACATGAACAGAGATTTCCTTAAAGAAGGAGTACAGATCCGGGTGCCTGGGTGGCTCAGTTCGTTAAGCGTCCCACTTCAGCTCAGGTCATGATCTTGCAGTTCGTGAGTTCGAGCCCCACATTGGGCTCTGTGCTGACAACTCAGAGCCTGGAGCCTGTTTCACATTCTGTGTCTCCCTGGCTCTCTGCCCCTTCCCCTCCCCCCCTTCTCAAAAATAAACATTAAAAAAAGAAGAAGAAATACAGATGGCCAACAGACACATGAAAAGATATTCATCATTGCTTATCATTAGGGAAATGCCAATCAAAACTAGAAGGAGATATCACCTCACACCCATCAGAATGACTAAAATAACACAGGAAACGACAGGTCTTGGCAAAGATGTGGGGAAAAAAAAGAACCCTCTTTCATGCTTGTTGGGAATGCAAACTGTTGCAGCCTCTCTGGAAAACATTATGGAGGTTCCTCAAAAAGTTAAAACTAGAACTACCCTAACGATCCAGTAATCACAGTATTGGGTATTTACTCAAAGAATACAAAAACAGTATCTCAAAGAGATACATGCACCCCTATGTTGATAGCTGCATTGTTTATAATAGACAAGATATGGAAGCAGCCCAAGTGTTCATTGGTTGATGTGAGCTAGGTTTGTGTGTATGTGTGTGTGTGTGTGTGTGTGTGTGTGCACAATGGAATATTATTCAGCCTTTAAAAAGAATGAAGTCTTGTCATTTGCAATGACAGAGCTAGAGAGTATAATGCTATAATGCTAAGTAAAATAAGTAAGACAGAGAAATACAAATACCAAATGATTTCATTCATATGTGAAATTTAAGAAACAAAACAAATGAGCACAGGGGGAAAAAGAGAGAGAGAAGCCAAGAAACAGACTGTTAACTATATAGAGAATAACAACAAAAAAAACATATAGAGAACAAACATGCTTACCAGAGGGTAGGTGGGTGGGAGGATATGTGAAATAGGTGATGAGAATTAAGGAGGGCGCTTGTCATGATGAGCACTGAGTGATTAAAATAAAAACTTGAAAAAAGGGAAAATACCAACAAGCCAGAAAAATGCTTAAAATGTGAACAGTTCAGAGAAAAGGAAATTCACAAGGCTTTTAAGCTGATGATGTTCAGCTTTACTCATAATAAGAGAAATAAATACAAGTAATACTAAATGAGATCTCACTTTTTACTCATCAGGTTGGCAGAGCAAAAAAGTTCAGGATACAGTGGATTCACGTGGGGAGTGAAACAGATACTCTTATACCTCATGGATATATACCTTTATGGATATGACCTCTACAACTTGTTGATATACTTCAACATTTTATGTATACATACCTTTTGACCTAACAAACATTTCTACTTCTAGCAAAGTTTCCAACAGACCTTATTATACCTATGCACAGAGAAGTATGTTCCAGGATATTTGGGACAGTATTGCTTACATTAGTAATATTGTCTAATTAGATTAGAAATAACCTCAGTGTTGCTCCATAGGGGATTGTTGTCAAGTAAGGAACTGTTGGTTCTGGGGTTTATCCGATTTGTAAATTCACAAGTTAGCCTGCTATAGTTTCCAGAGACGGTGGAGAAGACAGGAGACTCCTGGGTCAGAGACGAGGGACTTCATTACTCACAGAGCAGCAGAGAGCATAAGCTTCACGTTCCCATCAGTTTGCCCATACGGACAACTCAGGTGGCTCAGGTGGCTGCTGTACATAGTGTGGTTCTGTGTCACAGCAGGGGGACAGCAAGCTTAGGAAATTCTCAACATAGAGTTGCCAGAGTTAGCAAGTAAAAATACAGATGTCCATTCAATTTGAATTTCAGATAAACAACAAATAATTCTTAGTGTAAGTATTGCACAGTCCACACTTGTTGTTTATCTGAAATTCAAATTTACCTGGGCATCCTATTTCACCTGCAGTCCTATCCTAATCTTATGAGGGTGATACTAGCATACTTGTGCAACTTCTTTATTTTTATTTTAATTTTTAAATTTTTAAGTGTTTATTTAGTTTTGAGAGAGAGAGAGCACACCAGCAGGGGAGGGGAGAGAGGAAAACAGAGAATCTGATCAGCATAAAGCCCAACGTGAGGCTCAAACCCACGAACCATGAGATCATGACCTGAGTTGAAGTTGGATGCCCAACTGCCTAAGCCACCCAGGTTCCCCTACATGTGTAAATTCTGACCCGGGGGAAGACAGTATCTTTATTATCCTAATGAAGAAACAAATATGCCTTCTCCCCCAGAGGAAGACACTACCTCTGTTTCACAGATTATTTGCCAGACAAATATCCTGGAAAAACTTGCCCGGGATAAAAGGTGTCACAACACGTGTAGAGACACGTAAAATTTCACATAAACTGAGGTGTAAAAATGGCAACATCTACTTCATGTGGTTGATGTAAGGATTCAATTAGATGATTGTCTAAAGTGCTCAATAAATACGAATCACCAGTTCGATGTTAGTTTTTTGTTTTTACAGATAGGTTTTTTAAAAATATCCCTTTTTGAAAAGTTTATTTTGAGAGAGAGAGTGAGAGAGAGAGATAGGAGCAGAGAGAGACAGAGAGAGAGAGAGAGAGAGAGAGAGAGAGAGAGAGAGAGAGAGAGAGAGAGAGAGAGAGAGAGAGAGAATCCCAAGCAGGCTCCATGCTGTCAGTGCAGAGCCCAACGCAGAACCCGAATTCACGAACCGTGAGATCATGACCTGAGCCAAAATCAAGAGTCTGGCTCTTAACCGACTGAGCCACCCAGGCGCCCCTCAATGTTAGTTTACTGCCTGTTTGGTAATTGCCGTTTTAAATTCTTTCCATCCTCTTTTGTCGCTTCTGTGAGTTCACAGCTTGCAAGCCTCTCTCACCATGTGCGTCTGTGCTCTCCTCCCCACGATCCCACATTTTAACATCTAGCAGCACTGCCCCATTTGGAGTTCTCTGGACGTCCCTTGCCGAGCACACCTCCAGGACTTTGCATTGCTGGAATGACTGTGTTCCCTTCTCGGGACGTCTGGTAACTTCTGTTTTTCCTTCAAGACTCAGCTATCAGGTCACCTGCTCCAGGAAGCCTTCCTGGAAACTCCCTGAAACACAGAAATACTACAGCTACTGTAGTACAAGCATTTCGTGTTTGTATCTCTTGTGTTTGGAATTACGGAAATTTTCATCTACAGCTCCAGGAATCTGATCACTGCACAGTTGCCAGATCTTTCACGTATGCCTAGACGCGAGCTACATGCACTTGTACCAGGGGCATGCTGACCTTTGGTTTTGGACTCAGAGCTTGACCAAATTCTGCCATCCGGGCTTGGCCATTGCAAGGTGGAATAGCTGAATACTTGCTCAGTGTCATTGCTGGTGTTCTTAGACCTGTACTTGAGTCATGACCGTACAATTGGGTAGATTTCTATCATGTCCCATTGGTGCTTTGATCTTCAGTAGCATGAATATGCCATGTCACTTGTATTTATTGTTAATATCTGAATATGTACTTTCAAGTTTAGGTATTCTAAATTCTTGGTAACTTGGAAAGCTAAATTTGGTGATGTCCTTTAAATTTTTTTTTTTTCAACGTTTATTTATTTTTGGGACAGAGAGAGACAGAGCATGAACGGGGGAGGGGCAGAGAGAGAGGGAGACACAGAATCGGAAACAGGCTCCAGGCTCTGAGCCATCAGCCCAGAGCCTGACGCGGGGCTCGAACTCACAGACCGCGAGACCGTGACCTGGCCGAGGTCGGACGCTCAACCGACTGCGCCACCCAGGTGCCCCTGGTGATGTCCTTTATATGTTGTACTAACAGTCAGTTGAAGTACATATGATTAGATTTTTAAAAAATGTTTATTTTGGGGTGCCTGGGTGGCTCAGTTGGTTAAACCTCCGACTTCGGCTCAGGTCATGATCTCACGGTTTGTGAGTTCCAGCCCCGCATCGGGCTCTGTGCTGACAGATGGGATCCTGAAGCCTGCTGCAGATTCTATGTCTCCCTCTCTTTCTACTCCTCCTCTGCTCACACTGTGTGTCTCTCTCTCAAAAATAAACATTAAAAAGATTTTTAAAAAATGTTTATTTTGAGAGGAGGGGGAGGGACAGAGAGAGAGGTAGACAGAGAATCCCAAGCAGGCTCTGCACTGTCAACGCAGAGCCCAATGAGGGGCTCGAGCCCACAAACTGTGAGATCATGACCTGAGCTGAAGGTGGACATTTAACCGACTGAGCTACCCAGGCCTAGGCGTTCCTGCCCAGATAACTTTAGAAAGAACACTGTTATCTTTTTTGAGCCTATAGATGTTTATAAAAATATAAATATGAACACAGGGCAAAATAATAGATTAGATTATATCATAATTCTAATTACTGTGGAATTCTTTGGTGCAGTGGCATTCATAACACTAAATAAAATCTGTAGAATTTTAGGGCTCCTGGCTGGCTTGGTAGGTAGAGCACACAACTCTTGATATCTGGGTCGTGAGTTCAAGCCCTATGATAGGCATACAGCTTACTTAAAAAGAGATAATAAAATAAAATAAAATAAAAATACTTTATAAAAAATATGTAGAAACTAATGTCTGCTTACTTAATTCCATTTAGTCTGTGAATCTCAAGAAGCCCTATTTGGTAATTTTTCACATATTAGGAGGATAAATTAAAAACAGAATGTCGGTGGGGGCGGTGCCTGGGTGGCTCAGTTGTTAAGTGTCTAACTCTTGATTTTGGCTCAGGTCAGGATCTCACTGTTCCTGAAATAGAGCCCTGAGGCGGGCTCTGCCTGCTTGGAATTCTCTCTCTCTCCCTGTCTCTCTTTGACCCTCCCCAACTGTGTTCTCTCTCTCTCAAAAATAAATAAATAAACACTAAAAAAAATAATAAAAAGCAGAATGTCAACATGGCTACCTCAAAATTTCACGAAGACAAAAACTCATATACAACAGATGTATGATAAATCACCTTTTTTTTTTTTTTTTAAGTTTATTTATTTTGTGTGAGAGAGAGAGCACCGCTCAGGAGGGGCAGGGGTTGGGGGAGAGACAAAGTCCCAAGCAGGCTCCATGCTGACAGCCCGGGGCCCAACATGGAGCTCAAACTCACTAACCATGAGATCATGACCTGAGCTGAAATCAAGAGTTGGATGCTTAACCAAATGAGCCACCCAGGTGCCCATGATAAATCATCTTTGCGTCATGATTAAAAGTATAAAGACAGAATGAAAAAAAAGAATTTTTAGATAAAATGAGACACCCAGAATACATTCGTTCTCTCTAAATAACGAACTATTCAAGAATGGTTTTAATAAGATAATACCTCATGGTTTGGGATCTGTGAAGGCTAATGCTTTTTAAAGCTTGTAGAAACAATTGCAATAGAGTAATAACCGTTTCTGCATTTGAAGAGAAAGGATTTTTGAGATTTGCTGAAGCTATGGATTGTAAATATTGATTTATTTTAGAAAACATTCCTAAAAACTGTTGCTGGATTTATATTTTGTTATACACAAAAAGGTTAATGAGAATGTTACATACGCTCCCAAAGTATATGGTGTGACCTTTGGACACAAGGTTGGAAGAATCAACCTTAATTTTTAGATTTGACAACCAAGAGGATTAAAGATTAATTCAACCATGTTTCCACTTTCCTTACTTGGTGAAAGATTCTTGTGTCTCACACAGTAGATCTGACTTTGAGAAATATTTATGAAATATAAAATCATACAGACCAATGCATGAAATTATCATTGACTACAGGACACATACGGTAAAAGGCTATGAACACAAACACACTGTAATTTGTTTACACCCTTCAGTTTTATATTCATAAAATGGTCATAGCTTAAAAAGATGTAACAAAAAATGACTGGCTGCAAGCAGAAAGACCACTTCCATAATTTTTCTTCAGCCAGTAACAAATTATATGATATACAAGAGATTGTGAGATTGTCAGTTCATATACGAGATATTTAAACAAGGTGGAATAACAGCTATTATGCTTTTCAAAGGTAATGAATAAGGCCTTAATTCTGTATTTCCCAAAGAACATTACCAACATAGCAAGACTTACTAATAACCGATGGTTAATTACATAGAAAGCAGTTTGCTTGTTGGAACTTGATGCATAAATTGATGTGCCTTAAGAGTGTAAGTATTTCCTGCATGATTCCTGCTGAAAAGATCTTCCTTTGATTCTACTCCAGGGAAGATGCTGAAATTGGTGTGCATACAAGATAAGCTACAGACGGAACTTTATTTTCTTAACTTGAAAGGTAATTAAATCGCTCCATTGTCACATTTCTAGATCCAAACTTTAAGGACAAATTTATTTCTGGTCACCGTGTATAGTGGCAAGAACAGACAAAAATATTACAACTTAGAATCTAAATAAATGAGTACAACCATCTTAAAACCTGCTTCTGAAAGTATCATGCCTTTTCTTGAAAGTGCACAAAACTTTAGTCAGTGAAATTGCTTCAATGGAATGCTGTCATTGCCCAAGAAATTATCAAGGCCAACAATTAAAAAGGAACAAAGTCTTTACCATAATCAGTTCCTCTTAGAGGAAGAAACACATAATTGGTGGCAATATTACCATATTATACTGGCAGATGTAGCCTTGCTACTCCTTGAAGCCCAGTTGAAAGTATCTTATTTGGTGATGTAAATGAACCTGTTTATTGGCCAGAAGCATCCAGCAGTCGCCAGGGGTGAGAAGTTACTGTTCTTGCCTTACAAAGCCAAACTTTAACATTTTAACTGCTACGCTTTTAATAATAAAACCATAAAAACTGAGTTTCCAGGGAAGTTCGTATTTTTTTTTCTTTTTTAAAAGCTCACTCTGTTATGGCGACGTTCTCATTTAGAGAATAGCAATTTTTAATTTTTAACTATCAAACATTCACCACTTGACCAAAATAGATTTTCAGGTGTAGCTCCAGTCTAAAGATAGTTTGTATGCTCAAGAGCAGGTGCCCCAACGGGATGGGTCTCATACTTTTGTGATTTAGTGTTACTTTGACCGTTACAGGCATTGACTTGATTCATTTGTTGAAATACAGGCTCGGGAGGATTTTCATTCACGGCGAGCATGTTCGAACTGAGGGCTGTGCTAGAAACTCAGGATTGTGTGGTTGTCTTAACTGTAACACCCACGACCTCCATAATAACACTCGGCTCTCTCCTGTTCATCAGCACAGACGCAGCAAATCGCAACCTCAATAATCCGAGACTGCAGACTTCACTTTTGGTCCTAACACAGGCCACATGAGACGTAAGCCGCTTCACCTTGTTAGCCACAGTGCTATGTCTGCAAATGACGGACGTCTCTTCGTCGCAGATTTGTGCCTCTCGGTCACTCGTCGTAACGCACCGGCTCGCTCCGGCCGGTCTGGCTCTCGCACTCCGCCGATCGCCACCTTTCCAAACTGGGCTGTCTTCCCGCCGGTGCGCCTCCCGTCGTGCGGTGCCCGCTAACCGGGCCCTCAGGAAGAAAGGCGCTCCCGGGAACGAGCCCTGGGTTGGGGCTGGGTCCTAAGCTCCTCTCTGATAGATACAGCCTCTGGGGGTAAGCGAGAAACCAGAAGCCTCGGGCGCCGCACCTCCACCGCCGGGGCGGAAGTGGCCGCCGGGGCCGGCAGGGGGCGCGCTGCGGCGGCGGGCGAGCGGCGCGGGCCTGCGGCGCGTCTAGGCCGGAGCCGTTTCCAGGGTGCGCTCGGTGGCCACAAAGCGCCAGCTGAGGGGCCGCTGCGGGCCGAGCGCCGCTGAGCCTGCCCGCCTCCTAAGCTTCACCGGCCGGCCGCCGTGCCTCCGCTGCGTCCCGGCGCCCCGAGCAGCCGCGCGAGTCCGGGCAGGGAAGGCAGAGCCGGGCGGGCGCCGCCTGCGGAGAGACCCGGGGCCGGCCTGCGTGGGGCCGCGCGCGGCAGCGGCGGCGGCAGCAGCGGCGACGACGACGACGACTCCGGCCCGGGCCGGACAGCGCAGGGCCATGGCCGAGGCGGCCCCGGCTCCGGTAAGAGCGGCCCGCGCGCCGAGCGCTGCGAGCCCGGGACGGTCTGGGCGCCTAGAGCTCAGCGCCGCGGACCCGCGGGAGGGGAGGAGGTCGGGTCGCCCGGCCTGTCAGGCGCGGGGCCCCGGCGCAAGGGCGCTCCCGGGGTCCCGCCGGCGGGGAAGGGCCTGAGGCGCCGAGTGGGGACACCGACGCCGAACTCCGGCCCGGGACGGCGGCGCCCCCTCCCCCATCGTGCGGTCCCGGCGCCTCGGGTGCGAGGCCCGGGGCTCCTCCTTCCCATTCGGACGTTTAGAGCCGAGAGCGCGTCTTCCGCTAATGAAAGAGGAATGAGTGAAGAGGGGCTCCTCCCGCTCGGTGTCAGCCCCGCCACTGCCCGCCAGACGCGCGGCGGGCAGGAAGCTTGTTGGGTGTTTCCATCAGCGTTCTCCGGCTCCGGCAGCCGTCCGCACGGAATCACGTTCGGGGCCGTCCGCCGGAGCCCCTCGCGGGCGCGGACGGTAGCCCCCGGGCGGGACGAAGGACTGCGTGAGCGCCGGGGTCCCCAGCGCCCGGTAGATGACAACGCGCGCCACTCTAGGCCCTCCGTCTGTGCTGCTGAACGACTGGTGCGGTTCCGAGGACCAGATAGCCTTATACGTGTTTATTCGTCCCGCGGCTATTTCCCGCAGGCCGGCAGCGAGCCAGGCCCTCTCCCAGTTGCTAGGGCCGCGGAGGTGACCAACGTAGTCCCTGCGCACAAGAGCCACGTAGAAGAAGCAGGGACCGGCCCAGTAGCATAGGACTGAAACGGACGCTGTGCATTTTGTCAGCCAGGAAGCCTTTGGTCGCCCCAAGGAGAGCCGTTTTAGTGAGTCAGGAAACAGAATGGGCAATGGAGTGCCTGGAAAGTGAGGAGGAAAAGAGGGAGCAGGTAGCGATGGGGTAGGGAGTAGGGTAGAGAGGAACGCAGTGTCTGCCCTTGGATCTGTTTTCCTTTTTTTTTTTTTTTTTTTTTTTTTTAACCAGGGTAAAGATGATCAAGCCTCAATGCCAACCCTATTTAATAGAAATAAAGTGGAAACTACATATGTACCTTTAAATTTTCTAGTACTGGCATTTAAAAAGTGCAAATAGATGAATTTAATTTTAATATATTTTATTTAATCCAAAGCATACAGAATATTTCAGTGTGTAACCAATATTGAGAATGTTTTTTGTGGGGGGCAGGGGACGCCCGGGTGGCTCAGTCGATTAAGGATCTGACTGCTGGTTTTGGCTCAGGTCATGATCGCCTGGTTTTGTGAGTTCAAACCCCCCCCCCCCCCCCATCTGACTCTTAGGCTCTGCACTGGCTGCATGGAGCCTGCTTAAGATTTTCTCTCTCCCTCTGCCCCTCCCCCACGTGCACTGTCTCTCAAATAAACTTAAAAAAAAAAAAAGAATTTTAGAATTTTAGAGCACACGCTAGTCGGGGGAGGGGGAGAGAGGTAGAGGGAGAATCCCAAGCAGGCTCCATGCTCAGTGCACAGCCTGAGCCAGAGGCAGACCTGAATCTCAGGACCCTGAGATCGTCACCTGAGCCAAAACCAGGAGTCAGATGCTCAACCCACTGAGCCACCCCAGGTGCTCCCAATATTAAGAACTTACTAATGAAGTTTTCCATTTTC
This sequence comes from Acinonyx jubatus, assembly GCF_027475565.1. Taxonomy (NCBI): domain Eukaryota; kingdom Metazoa; phylum Chordata; class Mammalia; order Carnivora; family Felidae; genus Acinonyx; species Acinonyx jubatus. Next base: position 7,301,831 of record NC_069383.1, on the reverse strand, counting down.
CCCCCTCATACTAAGTCTTTAGAATCTGGTGTGTATTTTAAACTTCCAGCCCGTCCCAGTCACAATACCCACATTTCAAGTGCTAATAGCCACATGCGGTTCCCATTTTGAATGGTGCGGGTCTGCCTTTACCGAGAAGAATTAGGAGACATTGAACTACTGACCATAAAAAAGAGAAAAGAACAATGTCCCTAAAAGTGTGGAAAGCGTTGGCATTCAGAGCATAAGTGGAGAGATTAGTTTTAAATAGGATGCGTGCAACCTTTTCCTGTGGGAAGGAAGGAAGAAAGCATGGATTAAGCTACTGATGAGTTTGAAGTGAGAAGCCAGTGTAATAGGAGAAAGTTGAGAGAGTTGCAGGGTAATTACTCTTTCTTCTCAAAGTAGGAGGCCATGTTGTCCCCTGAGGTTGAGGGGGCCTGCAGTGGACAAGGGTCTCATTGCCCCACGTGTGCTCTCTGCACCACCAGCATCAGCATCACCCGGCAGCTTGGTAAAAATGCAGAATCTCAACTTGCCTCCCAGGCCTGCTGAATCAAAGTCTGCATTTTTATTTCTTAGTTTATTGTAGAGAGAGAACGCGCGCGCGTGCAAGCGGGCAAGTACGAGTGGGGGAGGGGCGGAGAGATGGAGAGAGAATCCTAAGCAGGCTCCACACTGTCAGCGCTGAGCAGATGCGGGGCCGATCTCATGACCTGAGCTGAAATCAAGAGTTGGACGCTCAACCATCAAAGTCTGCCTTTTGACAAGATCTGCAGATGATTCTCGGGCACGTTAGTTTGAGAAGCGTTGTACTAAAAGTTTAAGGGGTGTGCGGGGGGCGGGGGGGTTGCAGTGGCTACTATATGGAATGGAAGAAAAGCGTAGGGGGCACCAGACAATGTTGAGTTCCTGCTGAGCTTAGAGACCACTGGCATGGGGTAACACCAGTTTTCCCTGTCGTGTGACTTCCTTTAGTAGGGTTTACCAGCTTGCTTACAGGAACAGAGAAGGAACAGTTAGACTGATTCAGAGCTGGAGCAGGTGAGGCAGAAAGACAGAAAGGGGTTGAAGGTGGTTGAAATGATGCACCGAGGAAGGAAACAAAGCCTGTAACGGGCTGGGAAGCCAGGAGCAAATGGCTTGGGCAGGGGTTTAGTGGGATTGCAGAGCAGGTGGTGGGTGAGCTGGAGAGATGGGAGGTTGTGGCCAGGGAGCGGGTTGTCAAATTCATAGAGTCGCAAGGCTTTGTGGAGGTCATTCTGGTCCAATCTCCCCTATGTTGTAGGACCTTCCTTCCTTCCTTTCTTTCTTTCTTTAATTTTGGAGAGAGAGAGAGAGAGACCATGAGCTGGGGAGAGGGGCAGAGAGAAAATATTTTAATGTTTTATTTATTTTTGATAGAGCGCAAGTGGGGGAGGGGCAGAGAGAGGAGAACAGAGGATCTGAAGCAGGATCTGCACTGACAGCAGTGAGCCCGGTGTAGGGATCGAACCCAAGAACCGCAAGATCATGACCTGAGCTGAAGTCGGATGATGAGAGAGAAAATCTTAAGCAGGCTCCACGCTCAGCGGGGGCTGTGTCTCATGACCCTGGGATCATGACCTGAGACAAAAGCAAGAGCTGGACACTCAACAGACTGACCCACCTAGGTTCCCTGGAATTTCTTTTTTTTAATATACATTTTATTTCACAGCATTTTCAGTGATGGGGCAGCCTGGTATTTTCTTGGAAAGATCTAGTTTCAAAAATTATTTATGTAGGACAGAGTTTGCCTGCCTGAAAATTCCATGTTCTAGTTCTGCCCTCTGGAATAAATGCAATATAATATTTAAAATATTAAACATTAAATAAAAAATGATAATGTTCTGGGGGCACCTGGGTGGCTTAGTCAGTTAAGTGTCTGACTTCAGCTCAGGTCATGATCTCACGGTTCGTGAGTTCAAGCCCTACATTGGGCTCTCTGCTGCTCTGCTCTCAGCGAAGATTCAGATCCTCTGACCCCCTCTCTCTTTGCCCCCCCCTCCCTGCTCTCTTGCACATGCACCCTCTCTCTCAAAAATAAATAAACGTTGGGGCGCCTGGGTGGCTCAGTTGGTTAAGCATCCGACTTCGGCTCAGGTCATGATCTTGCGGTCCGTGAGTTCGAGCCCCGCGTCGGGCTCTGTGCTGACAGCTCAGAGCCTGGAGCCTGTTTTGGATTCTGTGTCTCCCTCTCTCTCTGACCCTCCCCCATTCATGCTCTGTCTCTCCCTGTCTCAAAAATAAATAAACGTTAAAAAAAATTTTTTTAAATAAAAAAAATAAATAAACGTTAAAAAAATTTTAATTAAGGGGGCTCCCGGGTGGCTCAGTTGGTTAAGCATCCGACTTTGGCTCAGGTCATGATCTTGCGGGTTTGGGGGTTCGAGCCCTGCATCGGACTCTGTGCTGACAGCTCAGAGCTTGGAACTGCTTCAGATTCTGTGTCTCCTTCTCTCTCTGCCCCTGCCCCTCCTGCACTCTGTCTCTCTCTCTCTCTCTCTCAAAAATGAATAAACATTTAAAACATTAAAAAAAACTTTAATTGAAAAAAGTCTGTTCTGCCTAACGTTTTAGAACCATCAAATATTTGAAAATATGTTTTCTCCATGCTCAATACTCTCAGCTTTTTAAAGTATTACAGAATGGTACGGTTGAGGTTCGTAAGCAGGGTGGTGGACAGGGCTGGAGCATAAATCAATAAAGGTTTTATCAGAAGGCAGTGAGTCCAGAGGAACCTAGAAAGATCTGGTGCACATAGGCCTTTTCCAGAAATAGAGGATGCAGCAGCAACCCGAGCCTCTGGACAATTGGCTCTACAGCGTAACACCCCGGGGGATAGGCCAGGCTGGTTCTGAATCCAGTGTCCCTCACTGTCTGACTTCATTTATCCCTGAACCGCCAAAGCAGTCCTCTTGGCTTTTGCTGCTGACGAGCACCATAAAGATGAAGCTTTTGCAGGCAGTGCTAAAACTGTATTTAGATGAATCACAGCTGGTTAACCAGCCATCCAGTCCTTCTTTGATTTTAGTTTGGCTTAGGGTTCCTTCCAACACTCAGTGTCTTGTCTCCTCTCTCCACCGCGTACAGACTTCTGAATGGGACTCTGAATGCCTTACCTCCCTGCAGCCCCTTCCTCTTCCCACGCCCCCGGCAGCAAATGAGGCCCACCTGCAGACGGCAGCCATCTCCCTGTGGACCGTGGTGGCAGCCGTGCAGGCCATTGAGAGAAAGGTGGAGGTCCACAGCCGGCGCCTCCTGCACCTGGAAGGACGGACGGGGACGGCGGAGAAGAAGCTGGCCAGCTGTGAAAAGACAGTGGCTGATCTCGGGAACCAGCTGGAGGGCAAGTGGGCCATGCTGGGGACCCTGCTGCAGGAGTACGGGCTGCTGCAGAGGCGGCTGGAGAACTTGGAGAACCTGCTGAGAAACAGGAACTTCTGGATCCTGCGGCTGCCCCCGGGGATCAAAGGGGATATCCCAAAGGTAATTCCCTCGCCCCTTCTGGTTGGCAAGTGGTACCACTAGTCCATAGACTAGGAGTAAGGGATCCTGTTGGCCAGTCAGGCTAAAGGAGCGATTAAGTTGTGTTTTGTTCATCTATTTGGGAAACATTTCACGTTCAATTTAGCTGTGATTTGAATTGAAGTGTCCGACTGAAGATTAGAAACCTCTTTCCAATTCAGAGTTGGCAGATAGATTTTGTTTTTCTCTTCAGCTTTCTCCTGCCCTTTATCTCCGAGTCCCTTTTGTCTTTGTTAACCTGTCTGCTTCGTTCTTGGTGCGGAAGCTAAATTAAATATCATTTCAATCAGCCCTTATGAATTTGTTGGTAATTCTGGTGAAAAGAGGAGTCTGGGGGAAGAGCTGGCAAGTAGATGGTTTGGGGCTCTCTGTAGGCCTAAGATTGGCATGATCCTGCCCTTTAGTACCCTTTACGGAAGTATGTTGTGGGGCTAGGGCCCGGCCCTTCTGCAGGGAGTGGCCCATACACCAGAAGAAAATAAACTTCATTCTTAATCTGTGAAACACAGCCTCGAGGCATCTGGTTTTCCTGAGCACATACTGTCTACTGAATATCTATATCCTGGAGGCACAGCACTGAACAATTCATGTAAGCTTCCCTGGAGCTTAAATTTTAGTGGAGAAAGACAGAAAATATAAACAGACAAGAATATAAATCCATTTAGGTGCAAGTAGATTAAAAAAAGTGCTATTCGGTGATTTAGTTTTTGGTGGGTTTTCAGAGCAGCTCTCATAAAGGTGCTAATATTTAGGCTGAGACTGAATGACAGGAAGGACGCAGCTGTGAGAAGATCTGAGGAAGAACTTTCTAGGTGGTGACGATGCCCCGTGCAAAGTCCTGAAGACAAACAAACGTTGAACACTGAAGGCAAGGGGAAACCCATTAGCTGGTATGCGGTGAAAACAGGCCTGTGCCTAGAGAAATGGATGAGGTCACGTTATTTAGGGCAGTGTTTTTCAGCACTGACTGTACACAGGAATCACCCGAGGGCTTTTTCCATTTTGGTGGGCATCACACCTAGAGATTCTGATTTAGTGGGTCCTGGATGAGGCTAAAACACAAATCTTAACATCTCCGTGGTGGGGTCTAATGTGCAACCGGGGCTGTGAATCACTGATGTAGGGGTCTGAGACCAAGGTAAGGAATTCGTTTTATCTTGGGTATAATGGAAAGAAATTGAGGGTATTAAACAGAGGAGTTCTATCTGGTTGAAATTTTGAACAAATCACTTTGGCTGCTCCGTAGGAGACGGATCAGGTTGGTAGGAATAGAAGCAGGGAGAAAACAAGAGGCAGCTGCAATAGTGGGAGAGATGAGAGTGGCTTGGGTGAGGGCAGCCGTGGTGGAGACGGATAGTGGGCAGATTCCGGACTTTTGGCGGAGATGCTGGGTAGAAGTCACGGATGGGAATTTGGTAATGAAGAACAACGATAATTTTAAATTTAGTGTGTGATAATTTACATAGAACTTGTTCTAAGTGCTTTGGTTATTTTCATAGGAACCCTAACTTGCCCAAGATCATTTAGTTACTAAATATAAGTAATAGAGTATTGTTGCAACGCAGCTGGCTCCAGAGCATATGCTCTTAACCACCTTAGGTTTACTGACTGTTAGGCTTTTGGCTCCAAGAACCCGATGGATGGTGGTGACATTTACTGAGATGGGGACTATCTTGAGGAGTGGGAAGGAATTAGGAGCTCTCTTTTGGCAGTATTAGGTTTCAGGTGCCCGTGATACAGTCAGGAGAGATGTTAAGTGGTCCCCGCGGCTCAGAGCGGAGTAATATTTGGCAGTCATGGGTGCACAGACCCTGTTGAAAGTCCTGAGACTGGAGTTGATTGCCTCAGGAGAAAGCATGGCAAAGCAGGGAGAAGAGTCCAAGGACCATGCTCCAGGGGCAGGCAGAGCTGGCAAAGGAGACCAAAAGGAGTGGCCAGCGAGATGGAAACAAGATAGGAATGTATGTGGCATCACAGGACGAGGAGGAAAAGCATTCAAGGAGAAAGCTGTCATTTGGATTGCATGTCACTGAGAGGTCTAGAAAGATGCAGACAGAGTATGATTTGGCAACACAGACCTTGCCGGAGACCTTGCTAAGACGCGGGGCCTAGAAGTCTGGGAAGGGCAGGTTGAAGAGTGAGTGGGAAGGGAGAAAAGGGAGAGAATGATGACTGATGCCTCTTTCCAGGTTTGCAGGGAGGGATATCAGAGTCAGCATCTGATAGAGAACCTTCCCCAGTGTGTTTTACTTGTGTGTCTGGAGGGGAGGGAGGGGAATTCTTTGGGATAATTTATACTTAGTATTGCCATAAGATTAGTAGAAAAGGCAAGTTAAAGTGTGTACCCATTGTCTTACCTAGATAAATGGATAACGTTTAAACTCTCCATCTTAAACTCCAAAATCATATAGAAGATAATGTGATATTTCTTTAAGATATCTTCATGAAGTTAGAACATATTAGAGATTTATTAGCTTTAAATATGGAAGTAAAATTTGCGTCTTTGCTTTGTTGAAAATACTCTTCTTATTCTGTCTTTACTTTATTTTTATGTTTGTTTATTTCTTTTTGAGAGAGACAGAGAGAGCTGGGGAAGGGCAGAAGGAGAGAGAATCCCAAGCAGTCTTCTCGCTGTCAGCACAGCCCCTGACTCAGGGCTCAAACTCATGAACCAGGAGATCATGACCAGAGCCAAAATCAAGAGTCGGACACTTACTGACTGAACCCCTCCCCCCCCCGCCCCCACCGCCAGGTGACCCTGTCCTTACTTCTGAGTGCCAAGTTCAGAATAATCTTCCCTCAGTTTTCTTCTTACTTTCAATTTTAAACTGTGGTAAAATGTGCACAACCTAAAATGTACCATTTTTGCCACGTTTAAATGCCCAGTTTAGTGGTACTCAGTACATTCACATCACTGTGCAACTACCAACACCATCCATCTCCAGAACTTCCCAAACTGAAATTCTGTCTCCATTAAACGCTAATCCCCCAGCCCCTCTGCCCCGGCCCCTGGCGCCCACCATTCTGCTTTCTGTCTCTGTGAATTTGACTCTTCTGAGTCCCTCATATGAATGAGATCATACACTATTTGTCCTTCCGTGACTGGCTTATTTCACTCAGCACAATATCTTCCAGGTTCACCCATGTTGTATCAGCATTTCCTTTTTAAGGCTGAATACTCCACTTCTCTCAGAATTTTAAAGGCATCGGTCCTTTGTCTCATAACATCGAATGCCATTGATGATAAACCTTAATACCAAATCAATTCCAAATTAATATTTCAGCATTCATTCCAAATGAACACCAAATCCGTTTACAAGAAATCTGTTCTCTAGAATCTTCCCATTTGTACTTGGTTTTTTTTTTTTTGTACTTGTTTTTCTAAAACGTGTTGAGGGTGTGTCTTCGTGTAGGTCTTTTAACCTTTGTGTCACACACTTGGTGTTATCTTTCATTCGGAAGATGGGTGTCTTGTTCGGCTCTGGAAACTTTTCTTCCATAATCCTATTTTTAGAATATTTCATCCCCATTTCTCCTGTTTTTTCTGGAACTACCATCTGACTCATGGTGGGTTGTGATCTTTGTCTCTAACTTTCCCTTCCTATTATTCACCTTTTTCTTTTTTTTATTTCAAAAGAATTTTTTTATGTTTATTTTTGTGAGAGGGAAAGGGCGTGAGCGGGGAAGGGGCAGGGAAAGAGGGAGACACAGAATCTGAAGCAGGTTCCAGGTTCTGAGCTGTCAGCACAGAGCCCGACAGGGCTCAAACTCATGAACTATGAGATCATGACCCGAGCTGAAATCAGACACTTAAGCGACTGAGCCACCCAAGCACCCCCTATTCACCTATGTTTATTTACCTTTGAGACAGAGAGAGAGCGTGAGTGGGGGAGAGGCAGGGAGAGAGTGAGACACAGAATCTGAAGCAAGCTCCAGGCTCTGAGCTGTCAGCACAGAACCCGACGCGGGGCTTGAAGGCACGAGTCATGAGATTGTGACCTGTGCTGAAGCCGGTTGCCCAACCGACTGAGTCACCCAGGTGCCCCTCACCTTTAAAATTTTTTTTTAAAGTTTGTTTATTTATTTAAAAAAAATGTTTAACGTTTATTTGTTATTGAGAGACAGAGCACAAGCATGGGAGGGGCAGAGAGAAGAGGAGACACAGAATCTGAAACAGGCTCCAGGCTCTGAGCTGTCAGCACAGAGCCGTGGGGCTCAAACTCACAAACTGCAAGATCATGACCTGAGCTGAAATCGGACGCCCAACTGACTGAGCCACCCAGGCGCCCCATATTTATTTATTTATTTATTTAGAGAGCGCGCGCATGTGCAAGTGGGGGGAGGGGGAGAGAGAGAATCCCAAGCAGGCTCCGCACTGTCAGTGCAGAACCTGATACTGGGATCAAACCCACAATCCATGAGATCCTGACCTGAGCTGAAATCAAGAGTCAGATGCTTAACTGACTGAGCCACCCAGGAGCCCCTTGTTCACCTTTTTAGAGTTTCATCACCTTCCTTTCCAGACTTTCTCATTTTTATTTTAAAAATTACATATTTAGGGGCGCCTGGGTGTGGCTCAGTTGGTTGAGTGACCGGCTTCAGCACAGGTCATGATTTCATGGTTCATGGGTTCGAGCCCCGCGTCGGGCTCTGTGCTGACAGCTTGGAGCCTGGACCCTGCTTTGGATTCTGTGTCTCCCTCTCTCTCTCTGCTCCTCCCCCACTCATGCTCTGTCTCTCTCTCTCAAAAATAAATAAACATTAAAAAAAATTACATATTTAATTTTCAAGAATAGTTATTTCTATCTCCTTTTTTTGAAGCAACCTGAATTTATTTAAATGGATGTGATATTCAAATGTCTCTGGGAATACGTATTAGAGGCTTGTTTAATTTGTTCATTGTTTTTTTGTTTTTGTTTTTGTTTTTTTCATGTTTGTTTATTTTTGAGACAGAGAAAGACAGAGAATGAATGGGAGAGGGTCAGAGAGAGGGGGACACAGTCTGAAGCAGGCTCCAGGCTCTGAGCTGTCAGCACAGAGCCCGACGCGGGGCTCAAACTCACGGACTGTGAGATCATGATGTGAGCCGAAGTCGGATGCTTAACCGACTGAGCCACCCAGATGCCCCTGTTCATTGTTTTTTCTTCTAGGATCGTTTGTAGTGTTTGTGTATCCTCACAGCATCATTTTTTTTTAATATTGAGTAAACCTAGGTTGTGTATCCATAAGTGACAGGCTCAATTGATTAATAGGTTAATGACAGGAAGCTGGCATGTCTCCTCGGCCACCGTGTGAGTCTGTTTAACCAAAAGATCTTTCCTTTACAGCAGAGAGCTGCCTCCATTGATGCTAGACATAGTTGGGCTTTGCTTTGAGGTGCCCTGGTGAGGAGCAAGTATGGGGTGCAGGGACCACCCAGAGACCAGGAGGGAAGTGGTACTCTGGGTCATCACATGCCCTCTGGAAGTGCATGCTGTCTCCAGGTGGGCTGGGCTGTTAGATGTCCTTAGAGGTGATGTCTGCTGTTTCAGCTCTGGGGTAAACGCTGCCACTTCCTCCCTCTGCCAGGGCAGTGGAGGGGTCCCTGCTAGTCCCAAGATACACCTTCAAACTGCAACCCATAATCACTTTTCTTCCCACTCATTCATTGTCTCTGCCGGCTTTGAGCTTGGAATTCTCTGGATTCTTCAACTGCAGTCTGTCCTTCGCAGAGTAGCGGAGCTGCGGCTTCCTCCCACACCCTGGACCCCAGCGCGTGCCCATCGTTTGGGTCTCGGTGCGAAACTCATCAAAAACTCTGGTCTGGTGATGGCTTCTCCTTATTCTTGGCACTGCTTTAGATTTATGGGGCGTCTAGGTGGCTCAGTTAAGTGTCTGAGTTCGGCTTAGGTCATGATCTCGTGGTTCATGAGATCAAGCCCTGCATTGGGCTCTGCGCTCCCAGTGAGGAGCCTGCTTTGGATTCTCTGTCTCACTCTCTCTCTGCCCCTCCCCTCCTCAAAAATAAAAAAACATTAAAAGAAAAAAAGATTTAGTCCCTGCTGATCTTATTTACTGTCATTTCAGTAGAACTCAGGGAGGAAAGGAAGATACATATGTGTTTAGTTCATAGCCTTGAACCAGAATCCCATCCTGATCCTTTTTTTTTAATCATTATTTTGTCATGTGTTTTTGTTGTAAGGTATCACAAATCTTTTGTGTAGTGACATTAGATACAATTATGTCATCTACACTTGCCCTCACCCTGGCTTTAGGTGCTGAGCAAGTGTAAAGTAAGTAATTTAAAGTTCTAGCCCCTAAAGAACAAAATTTCTAGTTGGAAAATGAAGCAATTAGAAAATAAACCCAGTTGCCTCATAGTATTGCATAGACCTTTGACTCTTAATGAGTATGTTAAGTTTATGAAAATAAATACGTATGGTTTTCATTGAATTTTTTAATTTTGGGAAAAAAATGTGTGTGTGTGTGTGTATAGTAGATACCAGAAATGTTTCTTCTTCTCTGATATTCCTTTTTCCATAGTATCCTGTTTTTATTTTATGGGTGGTGTAATATCTCTCAAATCTTTGTGGGAATACTAGTTAGGAGGTGGTGGTGGTTTGTTTTTGTTTTTTAAATTCTGTTGCCTGGGTATTTGTTTCCTTCCACATTTTCCTCCCTTATTTTAGTCTTTCTTGTTCAAGTGGCCGACTTTGCTAAATGGGCATTGACAGTTAGTGCTTAGCTTGTATTTCAGAATTTAACTACAGGAAGCTGTCCGGTGACAGGAGGGTGAGCTAGCCTTATGATCAGCTAGATGCCAGAATGAGGCGACAGTGCCCATACTAGGTACCTTAAATTCCCCAGGCAACTCTTATACTTCATTACAGAAGAACCTTCCAGTTTTTACCTAGGGAAAAGTGCCTGGCTTTGGACGAAACTTTGCCAGAGGGTGGGGGGATTCTGTTCTGCGTATGACCATTCCCTACATGAAGCCCGAGCTCCCAACTCGGCAGGCTTCATCATTGTCCTCTGAAAGTAATCTCCAGTTTTCCATGCTTACATGTTTTTCCTGTTCCCATTAGACCTGTTAATAACCCACCAGAGCCCCATCTCTTCTGGACTCATCCCAGCCCTATTATAGCTCGATATCCAAAATTTCTGGTCCATGTCTTCAATTTGAATGTGACCATATGCTTATTTTGGGCAGAAACCGTATTTTTGTAATCTTGGCACTTAGGATAAAGCTTGTACGTAGTGGGTATTCAGAACATGTTGTATCGTGTGAATTATATACTGCTTTGCATCTGTGCCTCTCTCCGTGAGGGACTGTTTACAAGTCATTTGCTCCAACCTCCCAAAACTGGTCGCTCTAAAGTTTATTGCCTTTCTCCTTGAAAACATCTTCAACTCCTAGAGGTCGGGTCTGTGCCCTGTTTTTCCTGTATCCCTCCTGCATCCCACACAGTCTTTGTGTGACAAGTAGGCACTTAGTAAGATTGGCTAAATGACTGAATTGCAGTGGGAGGGACTAACTCCAATATGATTATAATTTCAGGTGCCTGTGACATTTGATGATATCTCCATCTACTTTTCCACTCCAGAGTGGGAAAAATTAGAAGAATGGCAAAAAGAGCTTTACAAGAATATCATGAAGGGCAACTACGAGTCTCTTATCTCCATGGGTGAGGCTAAGTTGGCGCCTTTTGAATGAGGGGACCCCAGCTCCACGGGGGCTTAGAGCAGTCCCTTTCCCTCCAGTGGTCCTCATTTTCCCTCTGTCCCCACACACTTCAGATTCTAGGTGCAAGCCAGAGATTTCCAGTTCACCCTTCCCAAGTAGGAAATCATAATCTCTCTGCCAGTTCATCGGATGGAGAATGAAGCTCAGGGTTAGGGGTCTCCCAGTTGCAGTGGTTTCCATAGGTGTTCTTCACTTTGAAAGGGCCTTGTTCTCCCCCTTGAGGCAACTGTCCCTCTTCCTCAGTGAAAGTAGCAGGTGGGCAGTGCTAAAGTAGCACCATGCCTTTCCCATCACCTCTCCTCTCGTGTGCGTTCCCAAGAGATGTCATCCGTACAGGAGGGGAATGGAAGGGGAGGAGCGCTCCAACTTGTTAGCGCCCAACTTGTTAGAATCTGAAAGAAGTTCCCTGGGACTGTGGACCTCAAAGCCTACAATTCAGCCTTAATGGTAATTAGTTGTCATCCTCATTGAGCTCTTTGTCATACCTCCTTTCCCTTCTTCCTCTCCTAGATTATGCCATGAATCAACCTGATGTCTTATCTCAGATTCAGCCGGAAGGAGAGCATAACACAGAGGAGCAGGCAGGACCAGAGGAGAGTGAGATTCCCACAGACCCCAGTGAAGGTAAGTAGGAGAGGAGATGATCCCCTCCTTGTCTCCCCTTCCTGGTCAGAGACGATGGCTCAGAACTAAGTAAGCAGGGCTTGGGGCTTCTAGAGCCTCTCCAATCTCAATCAGCTAGACCGTGAGTAACGCCTGACCCTCAGACACTTAAATAGGAGGGAGTATTAGAGATCGCCTGTCCCCACGACTACCGCACCTCTGAGGGCTATTCATGGTATTCCGTGACTGGTTCCCACACCTAATTATCTGGTAAAATTAACATCCTTAGATGGCAGGGGAAGCGGTAATGCTTTCCTGGAGGGAAGTGGCTTCAGTGAATATACACCGGGCGGGTCAGAAATGATGGGGGGCGGTGGGCGTCCGCAGGGTCCCTCGGAGATGCGCTTAATCGGCGGAGCCCAATGATGGCCACCTGGGCAAAGTGAACTTCACCTGGTTTGGGAGCCAGCCGTCATTAATGAGCCCTCCCTACTTTATTTGGTTGGCAGCTGCCTGCTGTTGTGTGCAAAGACTGCTCAGCCAAGTACAGTTTTAGTGTTTGTCTCAAGTCCCACCTCTGCGGTCAGAAAAAGCTCACCATTTCGTTCTTTGTTGGACAGAAAGCTCACAGAAAGTTCATCCTTCAGACCACTCTATTAGATGAACTTTTCTTGGAACCCACCCCCTCTCCCGGGCACTATTTTTTTTCTAACGTTTCATGATGAAAATTTCTAAATAGAAAAGTTGAAATAATTTTACAGTGAACACCTAGATACCTACCACCTAGATTCTGTCACTAACAGTTTACACGTATTTATCCGTCTCTGCATCCCTATCAATCCATCCTATTTTCAGTGTATTTCCAGTTCAATACACACATCAGTACATTTCCCCAGAGGGGCGCCTGGGTCATCTCAGTTGGCTTGGTGCCCAACACTTGATTGCGGCTCAGATCATGATCCCAGGGTTGTGGGATTGACCCCGCACTCAGTGTGGAGCCTGCTTAAGATTCATTCCTTCTCTCCCTCTCTCCCTCCCTCCCTCCCTCCCTGTCCTCCTTTTCTTCCTTCCTCCCTCTGCCCCTCTCCCCTGCTTGAGTTCTCTCTCTCTCCTTCTTAAAAAAAAAAAAATTCCCCATATGTAGTTCAGTATGAATATCATTAGCCTAGAGTTCAATATATTTTTTTAAGTTTATTTAGTTATTTAGAGAGAGAGAGAGTACGAAGAAGAGCAGGGGAGGGGCAGAGAAAGAGAAAGATAGAATCTTAAGCAGGCTCCGCACTGACAGTTCAGAGCCCAACACGGTGCTTGAACCCACGAACCATGAGATCATGACCTCAGCCGAAACCAAGAGTTGGACGCTTAACCGACTGAGCCACGCAGGCGCCCTGAGTTTTTTATTTTTAAATGTCTGTTTCTTTATTTTGAGAGAGTATGTGAACAGGCGAAGGGGCAGAGAGGGAGAGAGAATCCCAAGCAGGCTGCACACTGTCAGCACTGAGCCCAGCTTGGGGCTTTATCTCCCAAACTGAGATCATGACCTGATCTGAAATCAAGAGTTGGACATTTAACTGACTGAGCCACCCATGCACCCCAACAGTCTCTGAATTTTGAAGAATGTATATATCTGCCACACATTATGTTATTCTACAGTCTCTGTGGGTGGTGGTATTAAGCAATCAAACAGGTTGAATTTGATGAACCTTCATATCATGGATCTAAGTAATGAATCTAAAATCATATGACAAAGATGGGTGACTTGATTACAGAAATTATTGGAAATTATGCCGTAGTTGATGTTATTGGCTATCTAACATAGTTTTCAACCAGTATAAATCAGGGTGTCATCTTATTTTTGAGGATGAATGGAAAAGGTGTAAATAATTTGGTTTTATAATAATATATGAAAATTTCATTTAGTTGCCATTTTGTCTATTTTTACCATGGCTTTTTTTTTTTTTTTAATGTTTGTTTATTTTTGAGAGAGAGAAAGAGCGCAAGTAGGGAAGGATCAGAAAGAGGGAGACACAGAATCCGAAGCGGGCTCCAGGCTCCGAGCTGTCAGTACAGAGCCCGACGCGAGGCTCAAACTCACGAACCGTGAGATCATGACCTGAGCTGAAGTCGGATGCTTAACCGACTGAGCCACCCAGGTGCCCCTTATCATGGTTTTTAAGGCTCCATTTGTGAGTGGTCAACCAAATGTATTAATACGTGTTTACGGAAAATTAACAAACAGTGTAAGCATTGAATTTCTTTAATGCTCTGGTTTGATCCCGTACAGTTTTAGCTTACATTGGTGATTATCAACCTAGGTACTTACTAGAACTTGAGGACAGGCTTCATATTATTTGGGCAGATCAATATATAGCATTTTTAAAACCCCCTCAGATGTGTCTCTACTTTAGAATCCTTTATATTTCCCCCCCTTATAGATTTAATCATATATTCATGCCTTTTCATTCATTTAAGCCTGTTTTCTTTTGGTTGCTGAAATTGTCAACTTGGCAAGTGAGATGATTTTTAAATGGTTTCCTGTGTCTTTCCAGTACTGCCTCAGTACTTGTTTTCTTAAAAAAAAAAATATGCTCCAGTCTATTCTGGGGGGTCCCCAAGGCCACCCCCAGGTTCGGTCCTTCACTAGGAGGACACGCAGGATTCAGCATAATGTCATGCTTAGGGCTGAGGTTTATTACAGCAAAAGGATACAGAGCAAAGCCAGCAAAGATAAAGGGTGCCCAGGGCAAAGTCTGGAGGGAACCAGGGGAACCTTCCAGAGTCCTCTCTCAGTAGAGTCTCACAGGACACATGCGGTTCCTCCAGCAGGGAGTTGTGACAACATGCACAGCATGTTGTCTCCCAAAGAAACTTAGAGACTTAGCATCCAAGGGTTTCACTACGAGCTGGTCACATAGGCATCCTCTGCCTAGCATATTCCAAAGTTCTGGACTCCCAGAAGGAAAAGAAACGTTCAGCATAACCTCCACTGCAAAAACAACTAGGCCAGGCGAAGCCCTCCTAACATTTGGGGGAAGTTTCCAATTGGTGTAGGGACGTAAACCTTGCAACAGGCGTTTCTGACGACAGGCAGGCTCAGGCTGTTGCCTTAACACAGGCCCAGTAGAGTTTTCTGCTCCTAACACACACACAAAATCCCGATTCCTTTCAGTGGAGAATAAACTGGTTATTAGGGTGCATACAAATACTAGGCAGAGGTACTCATTCTAGGCCACTTTAGTGACATAACTAATAAAATATCTTTTTGATAGATTATTCTCCATTTAGGTGTTGTTGTTGTTGTTGTTGTTGTTGTTGTTTTAAAGTAATCTCTACACCCACCATGGGGCTTGAACTCACAATCCTTTGGTCTCATGACCCTGAGATCAAGAGTTCCATACTCTACAGACTAAGCCAGCCAGGCACCCCTCTTCCCTTAGAGTTCTAACCATTTAAATCCTATTTTCATCTTGTTCTAATGGAAACACTAATCATTTTTGTTTTGTTTGTTTGCTTTTTTACTTTTGTGCAAGCAGCTTTTCTTCCATAAAGCAACATCATATTTTTAAAAATCAATTTTAGGTGTGCCTGGGTGGCTCAGTTGGTTAAGCATCCAACTTTGCCACAGTTTGATCTCCAAAGTTTGTGAGTTCGAGCCCTGCATCGGGTTCTGTCTCCCTCTTTCTCTCTCACTCTTTCTCTCTCTGCCCCTCCCCCCTCCCCCCGCTTGCACTCTCTCTCTTTCTTAAAAATAAACTTTTTAAAACTTTTACTTATTTTTTTGAGAGACAGAGAGAGAGGGAGACACAGAATCCAAAGCAGGCTCCAGGCTCCGAGCTGTCAGCACAGAACCCGATGCAGGGCTCTAACTCATGAACTGTGAGATCATGACCTGAGCCGAAGTCAGATGCTTAACCATCTGAGCCACCCAGGCACCCCTAAACAAATTTTTTTAATCAATTTTAACACATTGTATAATTTATTATTGTCAGTGTATTTATATTGGAATAATTGATGGACTTCTAGAAACCTTAATCTTCTGAAATAATTTGGATTTTATCCATATTTCTCATAAAATAAAGCCCATAATGTATTATTGTATTACATTTTAGAGCTTTAGAAAGAACTGTGCGTTATAATAAAAATATGTAGCTAGAATGGATTTGAGGATAGCAATGGTACCATGCGAGTCCCCTTCCTTTTTATGGCCAAATATCTTGGAATTAATGTTACATTCTGTCCCTATCACCATCATCTGAATCTGATGAAGGGAAAGAGAAATTGTTATACCTCCCTAGGGAATGGTCATGGACACCTATTGATGTGTTGGATAAAATTCCATACAATCAGTAGAGAAGAGTGGTGAATGGGAGAATACAGAAAAATATAATCTTGAGATTTTCTGAAGTTCTTCTTTAACTCTATTATTAGGGCCAAGTGCAGATCAGCTCTGTGGAGGGGGGGGGGGGCATGGCCATTATTTGGCCACTAACGGTTTTAATATTGAACTCCCAAGTTTTTGCAATTCTTTGGAGAAAAACTACCCAAGAAGTTCCAATGGAATAGTTACTGAAAGTCCATTATCTTTGTCCTTCTTCTAGTTCAGAAGCCATGAACTCAAGCAATGATTCTAAAATGACCCAAAAGTAAAACAAATTCGTTTCTAAGTCTTACACTTCTGGGGAGATCTCCTTGGTCATGGTTTCAGGTGCATTGCCATTAGCCCCTGTTGATGCCTGTTGACCCTAGTCCAGTGAGGCCATCGTTTCCTCTACAAACTCAGTGATTAAGGCACATCGTAGTATGATACCCCTTAGATTTTGCTTTATCCTGCTTGAAAACAAGAGTCATCCTGGGAATGATAAAACTCTGAGGTTTTAACTCACACAAATACTTAACACATTCACCTGGCAACGTTTCCGTTCCACACCTGTTTCACAAAAAGTTTAGAACAATTTTTAATGTTTATTTATTTTTGAGAGAGAGATGACGGAGTGCAAAAGGGGAAGGGGCAGAGAGAGAAGGAGACACAGAGTCCGAAGTAGGCTCCAGGCTCCCAGCTCCCAGCTGTCAGCACAGAGCCTGACGTAGGGCGCGAACTCACAAGCTGCGAGATGGTGACCTGAGCCGACGTTGGACGCTTAACCGACTGAGCCATCCAGGCGCCCCTCACAAAAAGTTTTAAAAGAAAATTTTTATATTTTTACCAATGGTTGTTTCACGTATCAAGTATTGTTTATTGTCTCCTTAAAAAGTCAGATCTCTGTACCATTTTTAACTCCGTTTATAACACCTTTGTATATATCCCAAAACCTCAAGGTTCCAGCTCCTTTTCAGACAGCATGGGCCCTTACCTGTTTCACACACACACACTCCAATTTCCTCATAGTTAAAATAATATTTGACTGGTGTAGACATTAAATTTTTATATTTTCTTGTGATCAGCTTTTCTATTTTTAACTACCTCTCAGACCTAGAACCTCAGCATTTTTTGGCTTCCTCCTCATTGCTGTTCAGGTTTTCTCTATTCTCTGGCTTTTCCAAAGCCTGCTGTTTGCAGGAGCCCACGATTTGACTTTCATTTTATGTTTCTGTCAGTATCCACCGTTGGGACTCCGCAGGCCTGTGAGGAATTTGCTCTGAGAGTTGTGGTGGCCCGGCCGGCGGCCGCCATACTGCGACCATGCAGGCTTCTGTCTCGGGCCATCACAGTATTCATGTCCCGCTCCTTTCGTTTCGGGTCCAAAAGGTTCTCCGGCTACACTCGCACCACTCCCACTGCAGCACAGGACGTACCACAGTATTCTTTGCATCCTGTGACTGGAGTGCCGAGACCGAATTCTTTAACAGAATCAGTATGTCCTTAGTTGTACTGATCTAGCTAAATGACCACAGGAACTTGTAGCATCATTATTCCACAGGAAAGGTTGGCTTCCTATGATTTCCCAAGTTCAGTGAAGACATACTTAGCCAGTGGGGTTGTTTTTTTTTTTTAATGTTTTTATTTATTTTTGAGACAGAGAGAGACAGAGCATGAGCAGGGGAGGGGCAGAGAGAGAGAGGGAGACACAGAATCCGAAGCAGGCTCCAGGCTCCGAGCTGGCCGCACAGAGCCCGACGCGGGGCTCGAACTCACGAACCACACGATCATGCCCTGAGCCCCAGTCGGACGCTCAACCGACTGAGCCACCCAGGCGCCAGTGGGTTTTAATAAAGTGGAGAACTGGGTTGTTGTTTTACCCTTCCATAACTTTTATGGTTAGCTGCTAACAAAAGATTGGACAGAATCCAAATACCCATCAGTAGGGGACTCTTGAATAAACAATGGTATAGCTACCTAGTACAGCTCTAGAAAGGAATGAGAAAGATCTCTGTACATTGTGTTTTATCTTTATTTTTGAGAGAGCGTGAGCAGGGGAGGGGCAGAGAGAGAGAGAGATACCGAATTGAAAGCAGGCTCCAGGCTCTGAGCTGTCAGCACAGAGCCTGACACAGGGCTCAAACTCATACACTGTGAGATCATGACCGGAGCCGAAGTTGGACGCTTAACTGACTGAGCCACCCAAGCGCACTACCTTGTAATTATTTTATAAAATTAAAAAAAACAATTAGAATTTAAAAAGCATAGGCTGACATAATTAAACTATATAATTCATGTGTGACATAAGTACATAAAATAGATTTCTTTCAAATGGCTTTAAAACATAATATTTGAGGTGCCTGGGTGGCTCAATTGGTTAAGCATATGACTTTGGCTCAGATCATGATCTGGTGTTTCGTGGGTTTGAGCCCTGCATTGGGCTCTGTGCTGACAGCTCAGAGCCTGGAGCCTGCTTCGGATTCTGTTTCCCTCTCTCTCTGCCCCTCCTCACTCATGTGCTGTCTCTATCTCTCAAAAACAAATAAACATTAAAAAAAAGTTTTTTAATAAATAAAACATAATATTTTAACTATATATCCCTAGAGGATATATAAAAGAGTCACAAAATAATCTTAAATCGAGTTCATATTTTTGTTTATAACATTACTATTATTTTGACACACGTCTTCAGATAAAGCAAAGATTATATTAATGTCATTAGGAACCAAAATTTTCAAGGTAAGGGAGAAAAGATACAAGTATAAAATGAAAGGATTTAACGAAAGCCGTGTAATCTTATATATGAATCATGAATATGAATGTAAACTCATGACATTTTTTCTAAAAGGTATGTATTTCAATAGCTGTGTCCATTGAAAAGAGAAGTAACAACAACCTGTTAACTGTTGGCATCCTCATCATCCAGATTGCAGTCTCTAAATTCTGTTTCTCAGATCAGTGATTGTGTGTGTGGAACAGGAAATGTCCAGGATGAACCTGGGATAGTCTGTCATGCCAGAAATGGAAGAAACTAGATGTCTGATGATATGAAAAGACATGGAGCCGCTCTGAAGAGGCTCCCACTGGCCAAAGAAGGCACAATTTGAATAATGGATTGAAACTCATCAAATATATTACACACACACACACACACACACACACACACACACACACCCGCAAAAAAAGTCAAAACCACTTGAATCATATGTAGAGGTTTCTAAAGCACTGTTTTAAAAGTCTCGTAGTTTTGATGAATAGTTCATCCTCTGGATGTCTGTAAAAAGACCCTCTTCGTTACACCTAGTCTGTCCCCTCCTGCTCTTTTCCATATGTGTGTGTGGGTATAAAATCTGGAAGAAAAAAACATACCGTTGGACTATGTTTAGTACATTTCAGCCTGTAGTTTAAAGCAGGAAGTTGGAAAGGCAACCTGCTGTGTGCACTAGAACCTGTATTTTCCTGGTCTTGCTGTATAACCTGAGAGTCTTTGGGGCCTTAGTCTTGTCCACCTCCTATTTCTGCTTTAGGCACACCAAATTTCAGTGGACTCTAACTGATTTTAAAGGCACTGGGCAGAACAGTGAGTTCTGCTCATTTGCTACAAATAAAACCAGAACCTACCTACAAGGCTTTTGTGAGAAATAGTATAGTTTGAATTTACTCTCTGTACCTTCTCAGCTTGCCAGCTTGTCCTTTTAGGCCAAAAAAGGCCATATAGGCCTTGGCTCAAATAGCAAGCACAGCTGTTTCTGTACTGACCAAATGAGGCATGTTATGTGCAAAGCATTTGGAGGCTGTTCTTTTTTTCTTTCCAGAAGAATCCACTAGGCCTGAGGGACTTGGAAATACTATTCTTCCCTCTCCTGGGGGTTCAGGGAACAATGAGCTGTATCATTTAATAGGCAAAAGTAATATGATCTTGGGGCACCTGGGTAGCTCAGGTGGTTAAGTATCCAACTTCGGCTCAGGTCATGATCTCGCAGTCCGTGAGTTCAAGCCCTGCATCGGGCTCCACTGACAGCTCAGAGCCTGGAGCCTGCTTCAAATTTTGTGTCTCCCTCTCTCTGCCCTTCCCCCACTCACACTCTCTCTCTTTCTCAAAAATAAACATTAAAAAAATATTTTTAGGGGCGCTTGGGTGGCTCAGTCGATTAAGCATCCGACTTTGGCTCAGGTCATGATCTCGTGGTTCGTGGGTTCAAGCCCTGCATCGGGCTCTGTGCTGACAGTTCAGAGCTCAGATCCTGGAGCCAGCTTCAGAGTCTGTGTCTCCCTCTCTCTGTCCTTCCCCTGCTTGCTCGCTCTCTCTCAAAAATAAATAGACGTTAAAAAAAATTTTTTTTTTAATTTTTAAAGTACTATGATCTTTTAGAGCCTAGAACTGAGAACCTGAAAAGTATGTTTCTGAGGAGTCAGATCTGTGTTTAAATAGGCCTAAGCTGGGGCGCCTGGGTGGCTCAGTCGGTTAAGCGCCCGACTTCAGCTCAGGTCACGATCTCGCGGTCCGTGAGTTTGAGCCCCACATCCGGCTCTGGGCTGATGGCTCAGAGCCTGGAGCCTGCTTCCGATTCTGTGTCTTCCTCTCTCTCTGCCCCTCCCCCGTTCATGCTCTGTCTCTCTGTCCCAAAAATAAATAAACGTTAAAAAAATAAAATAAATAGGCCTAAGTTTGTAATTCTGGGAATGTATTTGTTTTTTAATTAACATCTAAGAAAAACTTGGTCAATCTTGTTTCTTCTGCCTTTTTCCTGCTATATTTTAAAGCAGACCTTTGCTAATATGGCATTTCACCATACATACTTCCTTACTGGCAATTTATTTAACCTCTGGGGGCCCTCTCTACCGAAATGGAGAAAATATTCCCTGCTTTATTATTTCATTAAAAAACTGTGAGGTGAGGGGCGCCTGGGTGGCGCAGTCGGTTAAGCGTCCGACTTCAGCCAGGTCACGATCTCGCGGTCCGTGAGTTCGAGCCCCCGCGTCGGGCTCTGGACTGATGGCTCCGAGCCTGGAGCCTGTTTCCGATTCTGTGTCTCCCTCTCTCTCTGCCCCTCCCCCGTTCATGCTCTGTCTCTCTCTGTCCCAAAAATAAATAAACGTTGAAAAAAAAAATTAAAAAAAAAAAAAAAGCTGTGAGGTGAAAACATTTTGGAAGTAAGAATGCTAACAAAATGAAAGCACTACTGATTCTAGATTATGTCAGGGTGTCCTCTCCAAGGTAAAAACTCTGATTTGTTTTAAAATGAAAGTAGTGAGGGACACCTGGGTAGCTCAGTCGGTTAAGCGGGCAACCTTGGTTTTGGCTCAGGTCATGACTATCTCACAGTGTGTGGGTTTGAGCCCTGTGTCGGGCTCCCCGCTGGCAGTGTGGAGCATGCTTGGGATTCTCTCTCTCTCTCCCTCTCCCCCCCTCTCCTCACTTGCCCTCTCTCTCAAAATAAATAAACTTAAAAAGTATTCTAGAAATGTGGGTGTGCCTACAGCACTCATACTGTATTGAAAAAAAATGAAAATAGTGAATCAAGGGATGCTTGGCTGGGTCAGTCGACAGAGCATTTGACTCTTGATCTTGGGGCCACGAGTGAAAGTTTACTAAATAAATAAAAAGAAACAAAATAGGTTTCAGTATACCATGTAAAAATACACAAATCTGGTTCTCTAGATGTATGCCTTTTTTTCAAAGGCTGGTTTAGTTTTGGTTTTCCAGTTGGAGATAAATATTTGGGCAAAACATAGTGTTCAGCAAGCCAACCCGATCATTTTCACTTTTGGAGTCAAGCCCTGAAGGCCATTCTCTTTTCCCCACAAATAGAGCCTGGCATTTCAACATCAGATATTCTGTCTTGGATCAAACAAGAGGAAGAACCCCAGGTTGGGGCCCCACAGGAGGCCAAGGAGAGTGACCCGCACAAGGGTGCCTATGTCGGTGAGTGAGGACTCGGAGATGCCCCCGTCCAGATTCTGCTCAGGCCAGGACTGACTGAGGAAGCGGCAGGTGGGGGGCGGGGCGGGGGGGGTGGTGTTGTGGAGGCAAGGACGGGGAAGAAGACTGGGGAAAGGGGGAAAAGGACACACTCAAGTAGGTTAGAAATAATGAAATCAAAGTAAGATGAATTTTACGTGTGAAAACACACCCTTTTAAGTGTAAAGACAAAGTCGATTTGTTAGAGGGAGAAAGATAAGTGCCCACAGGATGGACCAAAAGTAGGAGGATGAGGAAAGACCGAAGACCATCTGAGGATTGTGTAGAAAGGATAGAACAAAAACGGGGGGAGGAGATGAGCCATAGAGACAAGAATATCCTTGGAGAGGCGCAAGTGTTGACAAAGCTCTCCCGTGGGACAAAGTGATGGCAGAAGCAGCAAATAGCTTCCTTCCCAGAGATTTAGCACCATCTATATTTTGCCATCTGAATTGTAGAAGAGAATCCCAAGGTCAGAAGGAACCCATTCATATATATGACTTGATGCAGCCTGTTTTAAATATCTTTATGCCCTGTGTTCCATTAGACTCTAGGAAACAAATAAAAAATACCAGTTGGTGCTCTTCCAGATATTTATATTGGACACCCCCCCCCCCCCCCGCCACGCCCCAGGACTGGGCATGCCCACTGTTAAGTCTCCAGGGTGAGTGGGGTGGATGACTTCTATAAGAGAAATCAGGAGTTTGGAGAAGATCCGTCAGTTTTAGTTTAGGTGTTTAGTTGCGGCCTCCAGCCAGTTGTGAAGCCGGAATTGGACCTTGCGAGATTGGCGTGACATGGTCGGGTGTGATTTGGGAAGATGGGAAGAGATGGATGGAGGCTACAAAAGGGAGGGCAGAATGAGCAAAGATTCAGAGCCAGAAATGTGGACTGGATTTTCAGGTAAAGTAAAGAGAGCTAATAGTCATGAAGCATTTATCTGGCCAACCGAAGAGAAGTAAGAGTAGATGAATGTGTCATTTTTAGGCCTTGTACCGGGAGTTGCCATCAGACGGCTGTTGACGGGTGACCCTGAGTCCTTTCTTTCAGATGAGGAGCTTGTCATCAAAGCTGAAGGCCTTGCCCGAGCCTCCCTGTGCCCCGAGGTTCCCGTCACCTTCTCTTCACCACCACCGGCAGCGAAGGACGCTTTTTCCGATGTGGCTTTCAAAAGCCAGCCGTCTGCGTCCATGACACCTTTTGGACGTCCAGCCGCCGACCTGGCCGAAGCCTCTGAGGGACAAGTGACTTTCACGCAGTTGGGCAGCTACCCCCTGCCGCCTCCGGCCGGGGAACAGGTATTTTCATGCCACCACTGTGGCAAGAGCCTCAGCCAAGACATGTTGCTGACCCACCAGTGTAGCCACACAGGTGAGCACCCCTTGTCCTGTGCCCAGTGCCCTAAGCACTTTCCCCAGCAGGCCGACCTCAGCAGCAGCTCCCAGCCCCACGCCAGTGACACGCCCCCCACCTGCCCGCACTGCGCCAGAACTTTCACTCACCCGTCAAGACTCACCTACCACCTCCGGGTCCATAACAGCACCGAGCGCCCCTTCCCCTGTCCCGACTGCCCCAAGCGCTTCGCGGACCAGGCCCGGCTCACCAGCCACCGGCGAGCGCACGCGAGCGAGAGGCCCTTCCGCTGCGCGCAGTGCGGCCGGAGCTTCAGCCTGAAAATCAGCCTCCTGCTGCACCAGCGGGGGCACGCGCAGGAGCGGCCTTTCTCCTGCCCCCAGTGCGGCATTGACTTCAATGGCCACTCGGCCCTGATTCGCCACCAGATGATCCACACGGGCGAGCGCCCTTACCCGTGCACTGACTGCAGTAAGAGCTTCATGCGCAAGGAGCACCTGCTGAACCACCGGCGGCTGCACACGGGCGAGCGGCCCTTCAGCTGCGCGCACTGTGGCAAGAGCTTCATCCGCAAGCACCACCTCATGAAGCACCAGCGCATCCACACGGGCGAGCGGCCCTACCCCTGCGCCTACTGCGGCAGGAGCTTCCGCTACAAGCAGACGCTCAAGGACCACCTGCGCTCGGGCCACAGCGGGGGCTGTGCGGGCGACAGCGACCCCTCTGGACAGCCGCCCGACCCCCCGGGGCCGCTCCTAACTGGGCTCGAGACTTCTGGCCTGGGTGTTAACACCGAAGGTCTAGAGACCAGTCAGTGGTACGGGGAAGGGAGCGGAGGGGGAGTTTTGTAAATCTCGCTCCTTTCGCGGTTCGCCGTGCCCGCTGGCCCCTGGGCCCTCCGCAGTGATCGCCGTGTGGCACGTCCGTGAGTTTGGGATCTTACACACTTGACTACAGACACGCCGGAATTTGGAACTTGACAACATTACAAGAACACCACACTTTGAAACCCAGAAAGACCTGGAAAGGGACCCAGCATCCCGATCGTTTCAAAAGTATTACCTAAGCAGAAGTTGTATAAGAATGTTACATACGAATGTTGCAGAGAGGTTAGGAAGCAAGATTTGTCCTCTGGTAATCCATCACAGGGTCGTAAGGTAATAATGATTGTGGCTCTAGGTAGGAAGAGCCTCCAAAGTTCGAAGCCCATCCTGAAGCATGAGAATGTCTCACCGAACCTCTGGTTAATTCCTTGATGGTGAGATGGTTGTTAGGAGGGAGTGCTGGAGCCTGGGTCGCGTACGCCCCTTCCTGATACCAGCTAAAATCTGCTCCTGTGCTGATGTACTGCCTCTCCCGAGATGAGAATTCAAGACTGCCTTCCTAGGTTTCCTAGCTTAATTCTTCTAATACGTTTTGTTTAATATCCGGGGAGCAAGAAGCCTGACTTTAAAAGCTTCTTAAGGAGAACAGTTCCTAACTTTGAATAGTTTGATTTGAAGAGTTCAGGCTCTTATTGGCATTTAAACTGCTAGGAGCCTTTGTGGAGGTCCTCGTTAAAAAAGCGGGAGCAGTGTCCTTAGCCCCAGCTTTAAAATCTAGAGAGCCCAGAGAAATGACAGAACAGCCTGAAATTTGTGCCTGAACCATGACATAAAAATTTATGTCAGATTTTCCTTATTTCCAAGCTAATAAGCTGGTTTTTCCGTTCCTGCTGTCTCATCTTCTTGACAGTCATCAGCAGAAAAGATCACGGCGCTTTCCAGAAGCGTTACGGAGTTTCAGAAAGTGCCTGTGGCTCTCAGCTTTCCTTTCCTCAGTAGTGAGATGATGGTGCTCTCCTGCAGCTTTCTTGAGTTACCAGTGTCTGCGCGCCCCTTCCGGCTCTCCCCATTGGCAGTGGGCAGACTGAAGGGCTTTGTGGGTCCCTGAGCACTAAGCACCAGTACAGACAAGGACAGCCCCTTCTTGCCTGTTCTGCTTTTAGGGACCTTGGCTCCCATGTGCTCGAGATCATTCAGTCAGAGGAGGGCATCGGAGTGTGGTCCTGCTACTAAGTGGCTTTGCAGTGGGACATAAGTCCCTTTCCCTGTACAGACTGCAAATTTTCATCTGCAAAATGATGAGGCTCATGGAAGGAAAAAAAGTGAAATTAACAAAGAAATTAACAAAACTCGTGGTTCATTTCTTCTGCCAAAATTCTATCTCTAACTCTGGCTTCTCTCCAGGCGAAGCCAAATAAGACCCCCCCAAATCCAAGCAGAGACGTTCTTGTTGAAACTTGACCAAACTCGATTTGTTTTATTCCGGCTGGGAGCCTGAGGTGGGAGAGACTGCCCTAAGTCTTGGGCTGTAACGCTGTTGATTCCTACCCTCTCTTGTTTCCCCTGAATCTTTCTCAGATGCCTGGAAACAAGGTCTGCAAGTACTTAGGACAGTTTCTTGATGAAATGATAAGGGAGGCACCCATTTTTCCCTTATCACCTAGCCCAGCCTTCACCCCGTCTAGCTATGCATAAACACACTAGGAAAAAGGTTTTGCCCTGGCGAGCTTTGCTCCTGGGAAGGCTCTGTCTGAACATGCTGCCCTTAGAGGACAATTGCATTTATGAAACATCTGCTCTGTGGCATGCACAATACCAGGGATCACGGGAGACCTAAGAATGAGTGTGAGACCCGATTCCCTGCCATAACTTATAGTCTGAAGGCAATGAGAAAATCCAGTGTAGAACCAGGACAACTGATGAAAAGAACCCCAGCATATTGGGATTAGTGCTTTCTAGTTAGAATCTAGACCAATACTATAGGTAAATGTAGGGGCTCTGGGGCTCCCAAAGCCAGGGTTCCAGCTTCACTGGTGACCTACTAGGAACTTGGTGTGAGATCCAGCTCTGGTTTGAACCTTGTCTCATTAAAGGGGACAAATTCAAAGCACTACCTTTAGGTGGTGAGTTCCCTTTTCTGGAAGGATTTGAATATTTGCCTGGGTGTGCTAGAAAGGGATTCCTACATTAGGTGTGGTGCTGGTCTAGATAACGTCAGAAACTCTCTACTCAAAGATTTAACGAGGGTACAGAGCTTGTTAATGAGAGAGACCTGTGGGTTAAAATGCTACATATACATCCCACAGTCTTTTCTGCAAGGAACTGTAGTCAGCAGGGACCCACACTCTGGCAAGAAGTTGAACACGGTTCAAATATCAATGAGGTGGTTCAAATGCCATGGCAATAGCCATGAAGCTGAATGACAGGGAATGGGCAGGGCCATGCCAGAAAGATGGAAGTCCGTGTTCTAATCCTCAGCCCCATACACACCAGGGGTTTTCGATTGTGCATTCTGGTCATCTTTCCCTGCACCGATCCTCTAACAGGTAGAACTCCGGGCCAGCTCTAGAGTTTGTTTGCTTAAGATTCCTGAGCGGATGCATAAATGTATCGGTGGAAAACTTAAGTCCAACAGAAAGGTTTCAGAGTGTGGAGAAACTTGGTCCATCGAGGGCTCTTGAGAGAGACCATTTAACTGCAGTTGAAGTAGCTGAGGATTGGTTGTCATGACCAGGCAAGATAGGAAAGACGAGAACCCAGAAATGTGCTCTCCGTCAGTCTGCCCCTGGGCTAAGAGGTCTGTCACGTACAAATAGGCATATCCCCTTGGAGTAGTTCCAGATACTGACTCTAACCAGATTCACTCTTTGCTTGCCAAGTTTTTCATCATCACCATTAGATGAGCCTCTGTTTCAGCCACAGGTGTGAAAATAAATGGAAGTTGATTGCTTGTCTAGAAAGTGAAAGAAGACTCTGGTCCTTTCTGCTGGGTATTTAATATTGGAAACACGGTAGCTGGGCTCTGGCTAGAGCAGTGCTTTACGTAAATAAGACTGCAAGGTTCCAGTGGGAGACTGCTGGGCTGCTTTTTGGAGCGTTTTGGAAAGACTTGGGTGACCATGCCCATCTCAACCAGGATGAGATCGGATGGCTGCTTACTGGGGAATAACAAACGTTCACTGTCTCAGTCCGCAAAAACTTTGTTGATAATAAAGGACCCGGGTTCCTTTATTCATAACAAATGGGATGGAGAACCCAGTTTCTGCTCAGGTTTTCTCCGAGGAGAGTCAGAACGCCCTGGTCCTTCCCCCCCCCACCTTCCACCCCATATTGAAGCTTATTAGACAACAAAAAGCTGTCTGAGGGCTGCTCAATAGCAATGAGTCAAAGCAAGTCTTTCCCCAAATGGCTCTTATAGATGAGGAACTCTGTTATCATCAGATAGGTTTCTTCTGTGTGTTTGGTGGATGCTTTGACCCTGTTCCATTAACTCTACAAACTCACAGGGTCTATACATAGGACATCCTTTGAGCAGGGAAGTACCAGGTTCTTTAAGCAAAAGAACCTCAAGTGAGGTCAAACTGGCAGGGAGGGGGGGAGGGGGAAGTGCACAGCGCCTTAACTGAAGGACACACGTGGGTTAGTAGAGCTTAATGGGCACAGACTCTGAGTCAGACCTGTATTCAAGTCCTAGCATCATCAGAAATATCATAACATATGCTATGTAACCATCATGAGCCTAGTTTCCTTATCTGTAAAATGGAATGACATCTAGGTCTCAAGAGGGTTTGGGGCTTACAGGAAAAGGAAGCCTGTGTGAAGTGCTTAGCTCAGAGCCTGCCAACACAGGGGTCAGTATGGAAACTATCCAGAAAGGTTACGGGACCGACTGGAGAGACGATCCTAAGTCTGGGCTGCTCTACAGAAGCATTTAATTGCCTGATGTCTCAGCTTTTTGACTGCTGTCTTTTGCTTCTGTTTAACCTGTTCTTGTATTCTGTCTTTCCTGTACCTCCTGGAACCCACAGGTTTCTGTGTACCTTGACCCCACGTGGCTCTGATTCTTTTGTTTTTTCTTCAGGTTCTAAAGCCTGCGATGTGGCCCAGCTCCCCTCTCTATACCAGGTCACACAGGTTTCCAGCCAACCCTTGGATTGGCTGCCCTTGGGTTGCACGCTCATCTTGGTTCAGTCAGCTGTGGTCAGGAGGAAACGTCCTGTGCTTCCTGCACCAGGGTCTGTGGGCCTGGGAATGGGCAAACGGTGGCACAGGGTTGTATTTCTGGCACCACCAGGACAGGGGACAGTCTCTGTTTCAAAGACGTCTACTTCATTAGGACTTTAAGAGACCAGAGCTTATTGTCCCTACCATAAGGGAACTAGAAGGTACTATTTATGTATCTTGCAACATGAGCAATCTCTTACCTTCTAAGGTGTTAACTCCTCCCTTTCTGGCCCCGCTCTAGTTTCTTTTCAAATGTGTAACTCTGGCCATGATCCTATATATACACGCATACACAATGACTTCTGTCAGCTAGGTCAAGTTGTCTCTTCAAAACAAAAAAGTATTTCACCCCTAGGGCCAATCAACCACTAAAGGAGGCAGAGAGATACGGCCCAATCAGAGAAGCCTCAGAAGCAGTGTGCTGCAATGCTCTCAAAAACTGCCAGGTACATTTGAAATATTTGATAAAGTCTCATTGAGCTATGTGGCTTTAATGGCAAAGCCATTATTTACTGTAAAATCTTGAAACTGGTCTAAAAAGTGAGCTAATAACCAAGAACACAGGCCATATCCTGTTTCCGTATCCCTCACGGGCCAGTGCATAATCATCCAGTGGAAAGACCACCTGAGCAGGAGTTAAAAATGGGATTCTGGCCTAGCTGAACACTGTTTACTTGATAGGGAGCAAGCCACTTAATTTGTAGGTCTCATCTTCCTAATTCTAATATGCAGACAGAACACGATGGTTCTTCCAACTCCAAAATCGTGGAATTTAAACATTTTACATCTGGGTCCTGTTTTCCTTGTCTGGTTTCTCCCCAGATTCTGCCCTGTTGAGAGATTGCATCTGACACAGTAGAATAAACACCTTGGAGTTTATTCTTAGACTCCTATTCTAACCGTATTATAATTACTCCAAAGCCATACAAACTGACAAAATTCCAGCAAAACTATAACATTTTGTTTTAAATACACAGTACACATTCGACTGCATTTTACTTAAAGCACAGGAAAACAAAAAGAAGGCATACCAAAATAACAATGATGGATCTAGGGTGCTGGGGCCATTCAGTGGTTCTTTTTGGAAAGTGGGTTCTTCCTCCCCGTGTTTGTAATGTAAAATACTTTATGTCCAGCATCTATAATGCTTTTATAAGAATAAGGCTTATCGTAATGAAAAAGTTCTTGGAAAGGAAGTCAGGAGGCCAGAGTTTGAATCTCATTTTGGTTTTCTCATTCCTAGTATGAGGATAATGCCCACTTTACTAACTTTACATAGGTCACTCAAATGAGGAAAGGTCTTTGAAAGCACTTTGAAACATACTGCAGGCCTAAGAAAGTGTTGACATCGATGCAGAATTACTTGTTGACCAGTTAAACAATTTCCTGGATGTTGTTGGTGCATCTTTTCGTTCAAGGCCAGGCAGCGGTTGTTTCTTCGCTTCCAGTCTGCCTGCCTGTGCTGGGGAGAAGCTGGCCCGAGACGGCAATTTGGGAAGCAGTGGGAAGAACAGTATGTGTGAGCAGAGACTGAAAACAAAGCTTGATGCAGAAAGTGTCAGACCTATCTATATAATGCGTTCACTTCTACCAGCAACTTATGCCAGATAACCAGTTTTATGTATATGAGGAATTGTAACAAATTAGAAAGGCGGGCACATTACTGGAGAGACCGGGCTAAACAGGCTGAATTCAAAATCAAGGAAGTACAGAAAGCAGTCTACATACGTTAGTTCTTGGCGTTGAATTGTAGTTGTAAAAAAATTGTGTAAGGAAAACAATATCTACAAGCCAAGCTCACTGAGTAAACAGCAAGATAAAAACAATGGACAAGAATAGTTCAATCAGTCCCATGTTTATTAGCCAATAAGTACTAATTCGGGATGCTCATTGCCACAGGGTGATCCTGTAAGGCGGAGACAGGCACACTGTTTTGATCTCGGCTGAACGTGAGATGAAGCCGGGGACCTTAAAAAATAAATTGGTGCCAGGGCCCACCCTGGCATGGTCTAATTTGCCTGGGGTGGAGCCTGGGTGTTTTGTTTTTTTTTAAGTCCCCCCCCACGCGATTCTAATGTGCCTGCAAGTTTAGAAGATCCTAGAACAAGAACGTGAATTCTTGGACGGGAAATGAGCAGTTAGCCTGCTTTACTGGAGCAGGGAGCTGTGGATCGGAGATTCATAAAGGGTCACTGAATCCACAACGGGCCATCCTAATTTCGTAGGAAGTAAGGCTATGGGCATGGTGGTTGAAAAAGTTCTGACTGATCGCAGTCGGTAGGACCTCTAGAGGCCGCGGGAAAAGCCGCATTCTCTCTGCTGCGCCCACTGCGGGCTCTGGCCAGAGAGACCGGGTGTGTGACACACTGTCAGCAGACCGGACGAGCCCAGATGGGATCCTGCAGTGTACCCTGACTCGTATTGTGACACTAGCAGTTTGATGAAGAATGAAAAGTGATCTTGGTGATGCCCTTACCGGCTCGGCTTTAACAATGATACGGGGTTTCACACCTTATTTGTCGCATTTAGGAAAACCAGTATTAACTCTGTAGGAACACTGGACTTCATTTGGAATGAATTTTGACCATTTTTAGTAATCAAATCCACACTTAAAAGTTGAAGTGATGCCCGTCGGGAGGATTCAGGAGAACATACTGCGATTGTTAATTTACCAACACAAAACCTGTCTTCTGCATGCACAGAGTTTTTAAGCCCTGGACACCTGTCGCAGTAGAACTGTTGAGTAGCTAACTCAGGCACCCAAGCAATCACATATTTATTGACACTGAGCAAAGTACCGTAGTCATTAAGAACTGAGGAAGAGCCAGGGAACTTCACTCATCTGCTGTGCCAAGACTTGTAAGGAAGGTGACGAAATGCCTACTTGAAGTAGGCTAAGAATAAACTCAGGAGGGAAAAAGTATTTTCTCTAAACTTTCTGCAAAGCAGTAATTCTCAGAAGTTAGTGAGAAAGAGGGAATGTGTGTGTGCATGCACGCACACACTGAAGTTTGAATAAAAACGTTGGCAAAGGTGGGTCTGAAAGGGCAAGTATGTTGGAAACTCATTAGTGAGAGCAAACTGACCTTAAAACTCTAGAATACAAAACATTTTGCTGTGACCCTCCCACCAGCACTCTGCCTCTTTAAGTAGCCGGAGCTTTATCACCTCGCCCCGCAGTGCCCGCCCCTCCATAAGCCCTGCCCGATTTTTAGTCACACTTAGGATATCAGCGACTTTGACACCCACAGGTTACCCTTCCTAGGAGGTTGGCAGCACTAGAGCCTAACGTGAAGACAGGAAGTTGTCACCACAGACACGCCAGCGGGTGAGGGGACCTGCCGCTGCTCTGTTCTCCTTCCCGTGGGTTACACTGTAGGCCCTAAGCCTGCTTGGTAAATTAGGCGTGGGGAGACAACTGAGATAGGAGTGCAAATCCGGTTACCGTGTTGGCTTCGCTGAGTGAATCTGGAGGTTCCCTTCCTCAAATAAAGCTTGTGGTTGTTGAAGGGGCGTGGAGTGCATGGGGGCAGCAGGAATACCTAGGAAGTGATAGACACACGTGTTGGGATTCTCCGGAGAAAAAGAACTAAAAGGGTATATGGAGATACATTCTAGGAATTAGCTCATGCATTTACGGAGGTCCCGAAGTCCTATGATCTGCCACTTGCAAGCTGGAATACCAGGAAGGCCAGTTGTGCAATTCATTCTGAGTCCAGAAGCCTAAGAACCCGGAGAGGTGATGTCCAAGGGCGGGAGGAGATAGATGTCGCAGCTCAAGGAAGGAGTTAATCTGCCCTTCCCCTGCCTCTTTGTTTTATTCAGGCCCTCAATGACTTGGATGAGGGCATCTTCTCCATAATCAGTCTACCAATTCAAATGCTAATTTTTTCTGGAAACACCCTCCTAGGCACACCCAGAAATAATGTTTTACCAACCATCCGGCCATTCTTGGGCCCGACCAAGTTGGTGTGTAAAATGACCCATCACAACACATAAATGTTCTGGCATTTATGAATGCCCTCTCCTTTGGCCTCCCACATCCTCTGGTTCAGCATCTATCACTTCAAACACCCTGGCCAGAGCAGTAGTTATGGAACTTCTAGTGAGGAGATGAAAAGCAGTTCCCACCAGAGAGACAGAGGGTCCACAGCCTGGGTCTCTTTCCCTCACAAGAGCTGTTTATTAACAACGATACTTGACATTTTATAATCCACATTGTCCAGCTGCTTACTCTGCCCCTCAATAATTTAAACTGCCTCTTGGTTACCCAGTGACTCAGAGAAACAGGTCTAATGACCAGACAGCCCCCCCAGTATGAGATCTCCTCGCCTTCCTAGCACAGCCCTCGGCCCCATCAGGCCATCGGTCACTGGAGTACCCATCAGAGGGTCTGTGGGCAGTGCTGCTCCAGCAGCCCCTGCCTCGGGCCCTTCTTGTTTTCCTTTTGGGAGGTGTCCCTGATCCATTCTCCCCCGCCCCGCCCTGCCTCCCCTTCCCTCCCTCCCACCCAGCTGTAGCTACCACTGGTTTTTGTGGCCTGTGGTCACCAAGCATGGTGGTTCTAGAATAATGCTGGTACAGTGAAAGCTGTACATTTAAATTCTGTTTGAGTTCAGTAGCTTTGAGCTTATCATGCAGGGAATAGAACCTTCACTAGCCTGTAAGCTCCTTGAGGATACGACTTTCCACAAGATACTCATTCTGTATCTGGAAAGGGTGTCCAACAGAGAAACCACTTGATAATTATTCATCGGAATATGATGCTGTAAGCACAGGTCTCACCTGGGCCGACAATGCCTTTTATTTTACTAAGTGCAATGGGACCAAAGGGTACCAGTCTGGGGTGATTCTGTGGTAGGCCTGCCTCTACACAGGGCAGTAAGTAGCTTTGGAGAACTTGGTCTTTAGAAGAGAAGAACTAGTCCTTTAGGAAGACAAAGTAGATACAATTTTAAGGATAATTGTAAGACATCTTTGGGGGGTAACTACCTTAGTTGGGTGCCTATTATGTGCTAAGCACTGTTCTCGTCTCATTTGATTTTACAGCTGTGGAGTAGACATTTGCTTCATTTCTATAGGAAGAGACCGAGGGGAAGGTCAGAAGTTAAACTGCTCACGGTCACAGCTAGCGAGTGGTGATTTTGGAACTTAAACTCAGGTACATCCAACTGCAAAGCCCACCCTCTGCCTAAGCAGTACCGGGCACATAGTAGCTGCTCAGTAAATATTTGTGGAATGAATGAGTGAATTTCCCCCTCACCCTAATCTCCATCAGCCTACCAGGGCCTCCCCCTGGTTCCTGCTCTGATTTAGCTTGACGTTTCAAAGTGATGTTGACCTATATTTAAAGGTTTTGGAAGAGGCTGCTATTAAAATACGGTGCACCTTACCTGGGAGGAAGAGTTCGGCCCTCTTCTGACACGTTGGCCCAGATCACTTCTCTGTCATCCAGACCAATGCAAAGGCCTGGAATTGGTCGCGGTAAATTTGGATTGGGAAGAGGGAGAGTGGGAGGTAAAGCCCGTGAAGGAACGAGGGAAGGGGAAAGGCCAGAAGATACAGTCCGCAGGCACAGTTACTCTTGCAAATTTTTCAGTAGGGTCAGACACCATTTCCCTTGGGGATGCCCAATACATATTTGCAGCATTAACAGAAATCGGGACCCGGCATTGTTTGGGACTCTGGGGCCAGGCATCCCACACGCAGGGATCCAACGAGCATATCCACCCAGGGCCACCTGGGGGGCGGCGGTGGGCGTGGCCCAGGCCCCGAAGTGGCCCCCGCCGGTCCCCGCGGGCGGGCAGGAGCTCGGAGGCCATTGGCTGGCGAGCTGGCGGCGCAGGGGCGGGGAGCGCCGCCGAAGGGGACTGTTTGCTCCTACGGGCTGTAGATGGAGCTGTCCGGCCCCGGCGAGGGGGAAGGCGCCTGGAAAACGTTCTTCTTCTCCCTGGCCGGCCCGAGCGGGGAACAGCACTCCCAGGATGCAGTTTGTGTCAACACGGCCGCAGCCTCAGCAGCTGGGCATCCAGGGCCTGGGGCTGGACAGCGGGAGCTGGAGCTGGGCCCAGGCTCTGCCCCCGGAGGAGGTCTGCCACCAGGAGCCGGCGCTGCGCGGGGAAATGGCCGAGGGAATGCCGCCCATGCAGGTGGGTGCAGCCCCCGCCCAGCGCCATGGCCGCGCCGCCTGGCCGTGGGGGCGGGGCGCGGGGCTGCGGGCGCCCGGGGGCCCTCGGCGTGCGGGCGCGGAATCGGAGGCCCCGGTGGGCCCGGGGCCCGGGCGGACTCGCGCGGCAGGCGGGGCGCGGCGGCTCCGAGCAGGCCCGGCCCCGAGTCCCGCGGCCGGCCCCGGCGCCCGAGCAGGCCCGGCCCGCGCGCGCCGCCGAGCAGCAGGCCCCGAGGCCGCGTGCACGGGGTGCGGGCGCCCGGAGGAGGCCCCGCGGGGAAGGGGGCCGAGACCTGGCGGAGCCGTGACCGCGGCTCACCTTCGCGCCCGGCGGCCGAGCGCTCGGCCCGCCGCACTCGTGCCCCGGCCCCGGGCGTGTGCGCACCTGCGTACCCCAACAGGTTTACACCGTAGCCACTTTGACAAAAAAACATTTTTGGATGTTGTATTGCCATCTTGCACCAAGTCTAACGAGTCATTCGCTTTTCCCTTGCACCGGGTGTGACGGAGGAGAGGGGCCGTCGAGAGGTGACTTTGCCTTCTTTTCAGCCGTTGGCAAACTTGGCTGCACGTTAGAGTCACCCGAGCGTTAAGACTCCTGACGCCCAACTTGGCCCCAACCCAGTGAAATCAGCGTCTCTAAGGTTGAGAGGAGACACCAGTCAGTTCTTTAAAGCTCCGTGAGGATCTCAGTGTGCAGAGGAGTTTGATAGCCAGTGCTTGGGAGCTGTGTACTGTGTAAAAGGCGAGGAGGTGGTGCCCATGGAGACCTGGACGGGTCTCCCCGCCCCCCCCCCCCGCCCCCGCCCCCGGAGAGTGTGGGAACCGACCCTGGGCGGATCCCCCAGAAGCCCCCTCTGTTCCTGGCCTGCTTCTCGACCGGGTTCTGACAAGTTAGCCGGGAGCTGCTCCGTTGTGTTGGATCATTTTTCAGCCTTAGGTCTCCAAACCTTCCGAAAGCAAATTGGGCCTGGGGACGCTCTGAGCTTCCGCTGTCGGCCCTTGTCTCCTCCTATGGGCCCGGAGGAGTCAAGCCTAAATCTGCTCAGATGGATGGCTTTGATGGAAACATCGCCTCTTTCTTCTGCAGGGCCTGGCATTCAGGGCCCTGTTCCCCTTTATCCCAGGTCACCGAGCGATTCCCTGGAAGCTGTGGGGTGTTCCTCTGTGACGGTCACAGCTGCTTAGAGTTAGGGCAGTTGGCATGCCTGTCCCTAGCCTGCCCGGGTCACCCCTAAGCAGCAGGCCACCACATTGCCCAGCCTGAGGGCCTCTTCAGCAGCAACAGGGAGAAAGGAAAACGATACCTCCTCCCATCGTACATGTAAGGAGAATTGGCTATCATCCCTGCTGTTGTCCATTATTAAGCCCTGGTTGCTGCTATGGTATGGGGCTGGTTCCCAGGTCACCAATGAACTGTGACCACCCCCTCTTGGTCACAGGGTTTAGCTCCCAACTTGTACCCAGGGGGCCTCACCTTCTGGGGGCAGAGCTGCACCCTGGGGTGCCCCTCCTCCAGGAAGCAAGGACGGGACTGGGAAGTCTCCTCTTCCTCTTAGGCACGTCCTCTTCTCCCCTCGTCAGTGAATGTTTTCTGGCGAGCCTATTTTCATTTTAGAAAATATGAATAAGTAGTTGTGTATGGAAAAAAGGCTGCCCTTCAGCTCACTCACTGGGCTCCCTGGTGGCTCCTTGGGTCACAGCCCTGCTGGGTATGGTGGCACTTTCCTCAACTGTGTTTTTGTTCCCTGCGGCACCTAGAGCTGCCCCATTTGGCGGTGAAACCAGGTGCCGTAGAATGACCACCACTTCTCCGTGCCTCAGTTCCATCATCTCGAAGGCGGAGATAATGATTCTTGCCCCAACCTGCTTAGAGATGGCTGGGAAGATTAGGGTCAGATGACTTACAAGAAAATTCTTACTCTGAAACAGAAAGCACTAGGCAACTCCAGAGAGAGAGTTCATCACTAAGTCTAGCCCCTGAGGAAAGCGGCTGTTCTGTGAAAGCGATATGCGACATTGTAGGCGAGGGGGGGGGGGGGGGGTTGTCCACAGCCTTGACCTGCCAAGGGTCGAGGTAGGTGAACCAGTGACCATGGCAGGAAATGGGAAGGTTGGCTGGGCTGTTTGAGCTGTCACTGGGGACATTAACGAACACCGTGGCCTGGAGGGTGGGGGCATGGCGGAAGGGCGAGAATCTGGGGCATTTGATTCGTTGTTTCCTGTTGTCAGGCCCCACTCCCCACTCACATAGGGTCTCATCCCAGGCTGTCACTTTCTCGCTCCGCACACAGGCTCAAGAATGGGACATGGATGCCCGGCGACCGATGCCTTTTCAGTTCCCGCCCTTCCCAGATAGGGCACCCGTCTTCCCTGACCGCATGATGAGAGAGCCCCAGCTGCCCACAGCAGAGATCTCGCTCTGGACCGTGGTGGCCGCCATTCAGGCCGTGGAGAGGAAGGTGGATGCCCAGGCTAGCCAGCTGCTAAATCTGGAGGGGCGGACGGGCACCGCCGAGAAGAAGCTGGCAGACTGCGAGAAGACGGCCGTGGAGTTTGGGAATCACATGGAGAGCAAGTGGGCCGTGCTGGGGACCCTGCTGCAGGAGTACGGGCTGCTGCAGAGGCGGCTGGAGAACATGGAGAACCTGCTGAGAAATAGGAACTTCTGGGTGCTGAGGCTGCCGCCAGGCAGCAAGGGGGAGGTCCCCAAGGTACGTAGCGGTCCGCGCGGGCAGAGATGGAAGCGAGGACCCGCACATGTGAACAACTCTTGATTTCAAATTGCCAGTCCTGCCCATGAAACTCTCTGGCTCCCCCATGTGGGATTTCAGTTTCTCTTAAAGCCTGCCTCCGCTTAAACAACCTAGTCTTGAATTTTCTAGCTCCGTGAGGCTGCCCTCTACCCATTGCCCGCAGAATCCGTGTGCTGCTTCTCTCTGTTGGCCTTTCCCGTCACCTTTCCCAATACCCCCAAGGTACCTGGGTGTCTGCAGACTCCTGCAGCTCTTCACTGCTTGGGGTTTCTCCTTGGCACCTACAGAGGACCATGAGTCATTGGTTATCTTTGGATGAACTTATCCGAGCGTGGCTGAGACACACCCCAAACCATGCTAACTGGAATTGCTAGGAGGTTGTGACCGTCCCCTCTGTGGGCCCCTCTTGCAGCTCAGAATTCATGCTCCATCTCCCCCTTCCATTCGCTCTCCCACTGTCCCTCTGGATCCTCAACATAGCACGGTCGATCGATGACCCCGCCTTCGGGTCCACTGAGAAAATGGGAGTCCTCAAAAGAGATGCACGTGAAGCCACCACGTTCATCCGATGCTGCCTCGGGCCTGCTGCCTTCCCTGTTCCTGCGGCCTTACTGGCCCACCCTACACCGACCCCGGGGCTCATCTGGCCTTCTCCCCCTTTCTCCTCTGGGTCGTCCACTCCCCCCTCTACTGGTTGCTCTAGACATCTTCGAACATTGCCTGTCTCTGTCATGAAACCGTCCCTAGACCCTGCCTCTCCCTCCAGCCCGTGCCTCATTTCTCTGCTCCTCATTAGAGCAGAATTCCTTAACCGAGTCATCAGTATTTGCTGTCTCCAGTTCCTTCTCTCCCTCCCCTTTTTCATCCTTTTATTATAGAAAATTCAAATATACACACAAGTAGGTAGAATAGTGTGATGAACTGTCCTGTGCCCGTCATCCAGTTTTGTTTTGTTTTTTTAATTTTTTTTTTAATGTTTGTCCTTGAAAGAGGCGGGGGGGGGGGGGGGCAGGGCAGAGAGAGGGGGAGACACAGAATCCAAAACAGGCTCCAGGCTCTGAGCTGTCAGCACAGAGCCCAGCGCAGGGCTTGAACTCACGAGCCATGAGATCATGACCTGACCTGCAGTTGGACCCTTAACCAACTGAGCCACCCAGGTGCCCGTCCTTTGTCCAGTTTCAATGGCTGTCAGCCCTTGGCCCGTTTCCTCTAAATCCCTACCCACATCCCCTCCCATTTTATTTTGAAGCCAGTCTCAGATATCAGTCTTTTTTTTTTTTTTTTTTGGTAAATATTTCAGTCTACAGCTCTAAAAAGTAGAGTCTTTTTCTGAAATAATGTTTCAATATTGCTACCACCACAAAAGCCTCAGCCCACTCAGACATCCAGTCAGTGTTCACATTTTCTGGTCTTCCAAACATGTTATAATTTGTTTTCTATTAATTTGTTTGGATCAGAACTTAAGAAGGTGCTATTTTTTTTTAAGTCTTTTAAAATCTGTCAGTTCCTCCATCTCTTTCATTTTTCCATGAAAAGTGTCTGTAGAGGGGCACCTGGGTGGCTCAGTTGGTTAAGCATCTGACTTCGGCTCAGGTCATGATCTTGTGGTTCGTGAGTTTGAGCCCCATGATCCCCTGTGCGCTGATAGCACAGAGCCTGCTTTGGATCTGCTGCCTCCCTCTCTCTTTGTACCTCCCCAGCTCTCTCTCTCTCTCTCTCTCTCTCTCTCTCTCTCAAAATAAATAAACATTAAAAAAAAAAGTGTAGAAGAAAGTAGGCCGTGTGTCCTCCCAAGTTTCTGACTGTCTGGATTCTGCCTCTGCGTCCTCCATGGTCTCGTTGAACGTGTTCCTCTATTCTCAGTATCCCAGTACCTTGGTAATTGGATCATTCTCCCTGGAACCTCTGCCCACCAGGCTTTTGCTGTCACCTCTCCATCCTGTTCGTCTTGCCAAAGCCTTCAGGATGTCCACAGTCAGTTCTGTCTTCGTCCTCTCTGCCCCGAAGGTGGCAATGCATACAGGAAGCCACCCCCTCCTTGAAACACCTTTTCACATGGCTCCCAAGTCACCTCTCTTGATTCTGCTCCTATCTACTCGTGGCTCCTGCTCAGTCTTCCGCACTGGTTCACCTCCACTTCCTGACCTCTTCTGTTTGGAGAGGTCCGGAGCTGGGTGTTGACCTTTGACTCATTATCTACGCTCCCTCCCTCATGATTTCATTTCGTCTCAGAGTTCTGAATGCAGCCTGTGTGCTGTCGGCTCCCGAATGCAGTCTCCCCCTCCCACACTCTCTCTCTGTCTCTTGCCCAGACTTCCTTCTTAAATGCTAGATTCACATGTCTACCTGCTAATCCAGTGGTATTCAATTAGTATCTTAGATTTAACAGGACCAAACTGAACTCCCATCTTCCGCCTGAAACCTGTTCTAACCGAATCATCCTTGTCTCCATGGAAGATGACTCTACCCTTCCAGGTGTTCAAGCCAAAAACCTTGGGGTCACGTTTGCTTCCTTTCTTTCTCAACCCTCCTTCCAATAGATTGGTAAATGCTGTCTGCCTGACTCTTCTTCAAAATACTATCCATGGTCTAATCTCTGCTTTCCATCTCCACTGCTCCCACCATCATCTGGTGGGAACCTCCGTCGCCATGGTCTCCTGCCTGTCTCCATCCTCGTCCCTCACCCTGTACAGTCTGTTCTCAGCAGAGCAGCCAGAGCAATCCTTCAAAAATATAAACCAGTTAGTGGCACCTGGGTGGCTGATTTAAGCCTCTGACTTTGGCTCAGGTCATGATCTCGAGGTCCGTGAGTTCGAGCCATGAGTAGGGCTCTGTGCTGACAGCTCAGAGCCTGGAGCCTGCTTCAGATATTGTGTCTCCCTCTCTCTCTCTCTCTCTCTCTCTGCCCCTCCCTCAATTGTGCATGTTCTCTCTCTCTCTCTCTCAAAAATAGACATTTAAAAAAATTTAAAAAAAAAATCAGTTACTTCTGCTTAAAACCCCCAAACGGCTTCCCTCTCATGCAACATAAAAGCCCCTGTTCCATCAGGAGCCCTCTCTCCAGCTGCACCTTTCTGACCTCCTCTCCCCTCCGCCCTTCCTGTCCACTCCTTCCCAGCCACGCAGTCTCACCTCAGGGACTTTCGTCCACTAGCAAGCTCCCTCCCTGAGTACCTACCTGGCCCCCTCCTGTCGCTTTCCATCCGTCCGGGGGTCTGCCCTTCCATGCCCCTCCCCCCAAACAAGAAAACCACGCCCCCCCATCCCTACATGCTCTTTTCCCTGTCCCTGCTCTGTGCCATTGGTCACCTTAAGTATGTACTTTCCTTTTTTTTTTTTTTTTTTTTTTTGTCCCCTTGGATGGTTTTCTCTGACCGGAATGTCATTTCTGCATGGTTCACTGCTGTGTCTCCTTGCCTATAGCTGTACCTGACTTTAGTCAGTATTCCAAAAGTATTTGCCGAGTGACTCTGTCCAGCTGGAGAGCTCCCACCTCCAAATAAGGGATTGGGTCTCCTCTGTCTCCATATCTGCTGAGGCAACCAAGGCAGTGACTTTGCCAGCAGAGTGGTGTGACGGCAATTTATTGCGGGCTCCTAGAACTGAGTTGTAAGAGTGGTTTGGTTCCTCCCGCGAATACCCCCTCCCACTGCAGCCATAGACACTCCTTCTCAGTGTGGTTTGGCACACTGCTTATCTGGCCCAACCGGCATCTCTTCACACACTGCCCTTTCCCCTTCTCCGTGCCGCATACTTTAACCCGGCTCCGTGGCCTCCGGTGGCACCTTTGTGTGTTCTGTGCATCGGATCGGGCGTTAGGCGTTCCAAGTTGACACGTGCCCTCGCAGAACGATGGGATGGGTATGGGGTCTGGGATCAGAGGACTAGGGTGTGACTCTCGGCTTTTGCCATGTACTGTCTTCCTACACCTGCTGAAGTCTGTTTTTGGTTGTCGCAGAGCCTCCTCAGTCCCTCTTTTGAAAGAAGTGAAGGAGAAGTAAATGATTCTGTAGGTAAATGCCCAGCTGGTCCTTCTGAGTTTCAGTATTCTCATGGGAAATGAAAATGATGATACGTGTGCCGCATGAATTGTGAGGATTCATTGATTTTGTTGATGGGACAACACTGTGTAGCTCCCTGTGTGTTAGTTATCTGTGGCTGTGTAACAGATTACTCCAAAACTTAGCGTATTTACCATCTTGTGCTTTCTGTGGGTTAGGAATTTAGGGAGTTTTGGCTGAGTGGTTCTGGCTCAGAGTCTCATGAAGTTATAATCCAGTTTATGGTCACCTGAAGGCTCGGCCGAGGCTGGAGACCCTGTCTCCAGTATGGCCCACTCACTTGGCTGATGGCAGGAGGCCTCAGTTCCCCACCATGTGGACCTCCCAACACGCCTGTTGTGTCCTCACGACATGGCAGCTGTCCCCCAAGACTAAGTGACCCCAGAGAGAGACCGGCGCGGAGCCGTAATGTCTTTTATGACCTGGTCTCAGAAATCGTACACATCGCTGCTTAATTTGTTAGAAGTGGGTCACTGAATCTTCTGCCCACACTCAGGGGGAGGAG
The DNA here is from genome assembly GCF_027475565.1 of Acinonyx jubatus. Lineage (NCBI taxonomy): Eukaryota > Metazoa > Chordata > Mammalia > Carnivora > Felidae > Acinonyx > Acinonyx jubatus. The sequence continues at coordinate 7,259,772 of NC_069383.1, read as the reverse complement.
AATTGGGCTGTACTTTTGGAAGGGACGGTCAAAGAATTCATGGGCCTATTGTAAAACCCACGCCCGTAAAGCACCATGAGAAAGTTAATTAACGTTGCTAGTAATAGTTAGAATTCATCGTGTACTCTTGGCCATGCTAAATGCATCTGCTTTGTCAGATCCAAGGAAGGCTGTTGTCTCTCAGATCCTCTGTGCCTTTTGGGTTCTATTGTGTCTGTTAATTGGCCGACAGATAATTCACAGATAGTCTTTTCTGTCTAGCCAGACTGTAGGCTCCCTGTAGTCTCCGGCCATGTCTCAGACTGTATCCTGGCCCAGGGAAGTTTTTATGAAGGGATATCTATTTCCGACCGCAAGAATATGATTCCAGAATTGTGACTCTTCATAGAAATGATGAAGTGAGGCCGAGGAGTCGGCCTGTTGGAAAAGAGAATGAACTTGGTTTTGGATACGTGTAGTTTGAGGTACCTAAAAGGCGACTGAATGGAGCCACTCAGAGGGCTGTGGAAATCTGAACTTTGAAGGCAACAAGGAAAGCCAAAGAGTGTCATGTGCAAAGAGGTAACCACTGAGGTGGTGCAGGGGATGAATTTGCCGAAGAAAAAGCGAAGGAACAGGGAAGGGGAAGGGCAGAGCCTTGGGGTTGGGGGAGGAAGAGGAAGCAGTAAGCTGTGGTGGGCGGGAGGAAGCAGAGTTGTGGAAACCAACAAGGAGAACATTCCAGAAAGGCGATCTGCCCTTTCAAAGAGGTCTGAAAGGGTGAGGGTTAACAAGAGGCCACTGATGACCATCCAGGGTGTGGTTTCGGAGTGTGAGGGGTTCATAGCCGGATTGTAAAGGGTTAAAGGAGGCATGGGTTGTGGAGAAGAAAGTGCCAAGTGTGTTTCAAGCGAAGAGGGAGGGTAGGGTCTCTTGATGCGGCAGAGTTGGGTTCATCTTAGGTTGGGTGACCCACACAGGAGAGCCTGGGATGTCAGAGAGAAAAGATTGTTTGGGTTGAGTTTCCCGGGCAGGAGATGGAGGAGAAATGAGGGGCACGTTAGCAGGAGGGTTGACTTGGTGAGACCAGCAGCTACCTGTGATCAGAATCTGGGACCGATGGGGGGAGGGGAGGGTTGGGAGGAGGGAAGAGTTTGAAAGATGCCTCTCAGGGAGCGCAGCAGATGCCAACAAGATCAACTAGAGGCTTCCAAAGCAGCCTTGGGACAAGTGGCACGAATGTATGGTGGGTGTCACCTGCAGAATTTTGTGACTTTTGTCTAGCAGCGGGAAATTCAAATGCGGAAAGTGGTCTGTGTTGGTTTTCCCAGGTTGGGGATTTGCCGAAGTCTGGTGGAAGATCCAGGAAATTAGGAATTCTGTTCTGTCTCTAAAGATGGGTGATGCGTGAGCTATCACTCAGCGGGTGGCATATAGGTGTGCAGGATGCCCGTGAGGTTATGAGCACCTGATGTGAGAGCAGACAATTCTGTCCTTTTTTTTTTTTAACGTTTATTTATTTTTGAGACAGAGAGAGACAGAGCATGAACGGGGGAGGGGCAGAGAGAGAGGGAGACACAGAATCTGAAACAGGCTCCAGGCTCTGAGCTGTCAGCACAGAGCTTGACGCGGGGCTCAAACTCACGGACCGTGAGATCATGACCTGAGCCGAAGCCGGCCGCTCAACCGACTGAGCCACCCAGGCGCCCCTCTGTCGTTTTCGGGTTTTTTTTAACGTTTATTTATTTATTTTGAGAGAGAGAGAGAGGGCATCATGTGTGAGAGTGGGAGAGGGGCAGAGAGAAATAGGGAAAGAGGAAGAGAATCCCAAGCAGGCTCTGCACTGTCAGCATGGAGCCCGACAAGGGGCGTGAACCCACGAACCGTGAGATTATGAGCGGAGCAGAAAACAGACACTTCACCAACTGAGGCACCCAGGTACCCCCAAGACATTTTTAATTTATATAAAGCTTCTGCCCACTCACTGAGCTGGGCACCAGCGGGTCTGGTGTTTTTGTTTTTGTTTTTGTTTTTTTGAGAGAGAGAGAGAGTGCATGAGTGGGGAAGGGGCACAGAGAGAGGGAGACACAGAATCTGAAGCAGGCTCCAGGATCTGAGCTGTCAGCACAGAACCCGACATGAGGTTTGAACTCGTGAACCGCAAGATCATGACCGTAGCCAAAGTTGGACGCTTAACTGACTGAGCCACCTAGGTCCTCTCTTTTTTTCTTTTTTTTTTAATGAAAGTTTTTTTTTTTTTTAAGTTTATTTATTTGAGAGAGAGAGAGAGAGACAGCACCAATGGGGGAGAGGCAGAGAGAGAGAATCCTAAGCAGGCTCTTTACTGTCGCTGCAGAGCATTATGTAGGGACTTCATCCCACGAACTGTGAAATTGTGACCTGAGCCGAAACCAAGAGTCAGATGCTTAACTGACTGAGCCACCCAGGGGCCCCTAGACATTTCTTCTTCTTCTTCTTCTTCTTCTTCTTCTTCTTCTTCTTTTTTTTTTTTAAATTTTTTAGTGTTTATTTATTTTTGAGAGAGAGAGAGAGAGAGAGAGAGAGAGAGAGAGAGAGACAGAGCATGAGCAGGGAAGGGGCAGAGAGAGAGGGAGACACAGAATCTGAAGCGGGTTCTGGGCTCTGAGCTGTCAGCACAGAACCTGACTCAAGGCTCGAACTCGTAAACCACGAGATCATGACCTGAACCAAAGTTGGATGCTTAACCGACTGAGCCACCTAGGTACCTTCTTTTTTATTTTTTTTTAATGAAAGTTTTTTTTTTTTAAGTTTATTTATTTGAGACAGAGAGAGCACGCGTGCGCACCAGCAGGGGAGAGGCAGAGAGAGAGAATCCCAAGCAGGCTCTGTACTGTTGCTGCAGAGCCTGATGTGAGGGTTGATCCCACGAACCGTGAAATTGTGACCTGAGCTGAAACCAAGAGTCGGATGCTTAACTGACTGAGCCACCCAGGGGCCCCTAGATATTTCTTCTTCTTCTTCCTCTTCTTTTTTTAAATTTTTTTACTGTTTATTTATTTTTGAGACAGAGAGACAGAGATAGAGCATGAGCAGGGAAGGGGCAGAGAGAGAGGGAGACACAGAATCCGAAGCAGGCTCTGGGCTCTGAGCTGTCAGCACAGAGCCCGATGCAGGGCTTGAACTCAAGAGCTGTGAGATCATGACCTGGGCCAAAGACTGAGCCACCCAGGTGCCCCTAGATATTTCTAATGTAAAGGCACTGCCCACTCACCGAGCTGGACGCCAGTGGGCCAGGCGCCCCGAGGGCTGTCCTTACCTAATGTGTCCAGAGGTGCCACAGGGGCTTGCCTTGGCCGTGTGTGCAGGTTCGAAGCCTGACCCGCTCCAGTTAGGGCCGGGGAGAATGGAGGGTGGGAGGCCAGGATGCGAGCGATGGCGACAAGGCCGTGTGTCCCGGAGGGGAAGCTCAGATAATAAAGTCATGAAGCGAAACCATTTTGAAAGATTCGGTGCGAGGCTGGGCCATGCCGGTGAGTGTCTGAGGGGAGTAGAGACAAGGACCCTTGTCATACCGAAATAGGAGTCCTGGAGAACAGACTAGACTGGGTGGAATCACTAGGGAGCCACACTGGTGATGGGTGAGCCAGGCTGCAGTGGACTTAGCTGCCCAGTACTGGCAACAGCCGTTCGACGTATTCAACACACAGTTACTGGCTCCAAAGCAGGTGCCTCCAGATGCTTGGGATCTAGCGTTGAACCATCGAGGTCAAGGTCCTGCAGCTTTAGCACACGCCCTTAGATTTACGTGTTTTGGTGACAAAAACGTAAGTGTGTACCTCGAGCTAACCTGACTGGAAATACAGGTTTGGGGACAGGGACCCCCCCTCTGAGAACCTTCCACACCTCCGACACCTGGAGTGCCAAAAGCAGCATGTGGATTTCAGCTCTGCCTTCAGGTACCCAGTTTACCTGAAAGCGAACTTACAAAGGATATGGTTAAGTGCATTAAAAAAAGGGGGTGGGGCAATGGCATGTTGACCATCCTGTTTTGGAAGCATAAGAAGATCGGGAGTAGAGTGGACTGTCCCCACTGAGGTGGACTGGGCTGGGATCTGGGGGACAAGGAGCCGTGGAGATCGAAGGCCAGGCTTTGGGGTGAAAGGGTCCCCGTGGCCCCTGGAGGGGAGGCTGTGGGGACAAGCAAGCAGGTGCCAGACTGTGACTCTTGTCGGCCCAGGTTCCGGTGACATTTGTCGACATCGCTGTCTACTTCTCTGAGGATGAGTGGAAGAACTTGGACGAGTGGCAGAAGGAGCTTTACAACAACCTTGTCAAGGAGAACTACAAAACCCTGGTGTCCCTGGGTAAGAGCGCCCTCCCTCCTCTGGGGCAGGCAGCGTGTGCAGAGGGCAGTGAAACGCTTCCCAACTCACGTTCACACCACCCAGGCAAGGTGTTCGTGTTTATCCCTCAGGGAAATGCAAGAAACTCTGTGCTTATAATGCCCTAAAGATAGAATGATTCTAACAACACGATGGTTGAAAGCCCAGTTACAGGAACTGCCACTATAGCACTCAGCTCGGGGCTGCTTAGTTCTGGAATGTAGCCAAACCGCATCACTGGCACCTGACTACACGCCTCATCCCAATAGCCTTGGACGAGCCACGGTCTGTCTGCTGCTGGCTTTTAGAGTCCAGCTGTTTCTACACCAGAACCTGGGAATCCGTTCGCTGGTTCTCAAGGTTCCTCATAAGAGATTAGCTCGTATACGTGATGGCCACCGCCTCGAGGGGCCCTCTGGTGGGGAGGGCATCTGGAGTGAGGGAGACTTCTGCCAGCGCCCTTGATCGGGATCCATTGGTCTCGCTGTGTCCTTCCTTCCCTTCCAACTCATTCTAGACGCGGAGGGCGCAGTGCCCAAGCCGGATGCGCCATCCCAGGCGGAGCCCAGGGAAGAGCCTTGCGTGTGGGAGCAGCGTGACCCAGAAGAGCGAGAAATCTTAATGGATCCAGACACAGGTGATGACAGCTGAAAAAAAGCCCCGGGCCAAGGTCAGGGCAGGAGAGAAGCCTCACCATCCTTGCTTGAGTTCAAGACGGGCTTCCCTTGAGTCATTCTTGGGGCCGGTTCTGCCACCACCGAAATAATGGCAGTCACTTACAGGAAGAGGCTTCTGGGCCCAAGGAGCACCGAGCTTGTCTGTTGGGTCAGAGCCAGGCAGCTGTGGAGGCCCAGGTGAGCTGGGCAGAGAGAAGAGAGGAGCAGGCTCGCAGCCTCCCAGGCCTGACCTCCGCCTGCAGGGAGAGGCCGGAGACCTGGGAGCAGCCGGGCCTAGCCCCGGGGCAGATGGGGAGCCCGCATGGATACAGGGTTTTGCTGGGGCCTCACCACAGGCAGATTCACACTTCACGCCTTCCTCACTGCCTTCCTTACTCAAGAGGGGATGTGTGGTCCCCAGGAGATCTAGTTCCTGACATTATGAGTAGGGGAGGAGGTGTGGGGACAGAGGATCTGAAGCAGGCTCAACACTGATAGCACAGAGCCCAACTCGGGACTCGAACTCAGCCATGAGACCGTGACCTGAGCCGAAGTTGGACGCTTAACCGACTAAGCCGCCCAGGCGCCCCTGAACTCTGTCCTTTTTAAGGAAGCTCCCTTAGAAGGTAGTGACCCCTCCTTGCCAGTCTGTTCTCTTCATGTGCCATAAAGTCACTCTTTTATGTATGTATTTATTTATTTTAATTTTTTTTAAGTTTATTTATTTTTGAGAGAGAGAGAGAGAGACAGAGTGTGAGCAGGGGAGGGACAGAGAGAGACAGAGACACAGAATCCAAATGAGGCTCCAGGCTCTGAGCTGGCAGCACAGAGCCCGACGCAGGGCTCAAACTCACTAACTGCGAGATCATGACCTGAGCCGAAGTCGGACGCTCAACCGACTGAGCCGCCCAGGCGCCCCTAAAGTCACTCTTATAAAGTGTGTAATTCAGTGGTTCACACAGCTGTGTGACCATCACCACTGTCGAGTTCCAGAACATTTTCCTCACGGGAGACCCCGGACCCATGAGCAGTCACTCCTACTTCCCCCGCCAAGCCCCCGGCCCCCAGCCACCGGCCACCACTGATCATGTCTGTCTCTGGACAGTTCATCCGAGCGGCCCCTTCCCTGCCTTCCAGCGCTGCAGGCGTTCACATTTCAGTCCGGTACATCAGCAGTCTCCCCGAGTTCTCATCCATCCCTGTGCGGGAGCTACAGCCGTGATCGCTATGCCCACATTGTGGGGGGAACGAGCAGGCCGAGAGAGAGGTTGGGTGACTCGCCTGCTGGGCTGCAGGCAGTGTTGAACCCAGTCCCTCATCTAATCTGTCCCCCTCCACCCAAGCCGCCCGCTGCCGGGGCTGGTACATCACGCCATGGAACATCAGAAGGACCTGGCGTGTGTGTGTGTGTGTGTGTATCTGGCCACCTCTTTCTGACTGGGGTGAAAAGTGAAAATCAGTGACTCCTACACGGAGGTCAAACTTCTGACCTGGTCCTGATTAGCACCGAACCCAGCCTGGGCTGTTTCTGGAACTCTCTCCCGGCCTTATTACAACTCATCTTGTGGCCAGGCCTACCCCTTTGTCCTGAATACTGATTGTTTCTCTGCTCCCAGGACCTTCTGCTTCTCGGGGTCCCCTGCAGTTGCCCACCAGGAACCCGAAGCCCCCGTGTCCTTCCCTCACAAGTGCCGTCAGCCGTGCTCCTGACCCCAAGAACATCCGGGTGATGTTGTTCAGAAAGGACACCAAAATGACATGATTCCCTCTCCCCAGGAGCGGAGCCCCTGGTGCCTGCACAGGATTCGTCCTCTCAGGTAAAGCGGGAGGAAGCCCTATGTGTCCGGGGCCAGCGGGGCCTGGAGGAAAGAGCCGTCCCCACGGAGTCTGTTACTGGTGAGTGAGTCCAGGACCTGCCCGAGCCAGGGAGGGAGAGGAAGGGCCCGGCATGGTCTGACGGCCCCCAGCATTGTCCATTGTGTGTGCCAGGCCAGAGGCCAGAGCTGGAAATGGAGAAGTTGGACCTCGGGCGGGCAGAGAGACAGGGTTTCCTGAAGGGGCACGAACATGGCTCCGGCAATCTGCCGCCCATCCGGGCTTAGCTTGTCCTGTTTCTTGTCTTTTTTGTATCAGTTTTCAACTATTTTAACTATTCCCGAGAACCCACAAGGTGAGTGTGGGTGTGTGTCCGGGTGTGGAGAGAGAGAGACTGATTGATTTTAAGGACTTGGCTTCAATGATTGTGGAGGCTGCCGTGTCCAGTCTGCTGGCCGGATCCCCTCTTCCTTTGGGGGTGCTCAGTCTTTTTCTATGAAAGCCTTCAGCTGTTGGCATGAGGCCCACCCACGTTGTGGAAGGCAGTCCATTTGACTCAAGGGTTCCTGATTTAAATACCAATCTCTGAAGAAAAAAAAAATACATTTACAGAAATATCTAGAATGACGTCTGGCCAACTATGTGGGTTCCATGGCCTAGCTGTCACAAAATTACCCATCACAGGATCTCGTAACATACTATAGCTCATTACTTATCCAGAGGTTAGAGTTCCACAAACCTCAGCCCCCACTTAGTCAGAGCCTCACACCCACAGGTAAGGGATCACATCATCTGAGTGGGGGAAAGCCTGTTCCCTTTCCATCAGGCATGCTCCCAGACGGCATCACAGTATTAGTGTCTTCAAAGAGAGCTTTGAGAGATAAGAAGGCAAGAAAGAGTAAATGAGGTTGAGCAGACTGCAGAAGAGAGAGCATACATCTTAGAAAAATCCCAATAAAATGGTGAATCTAAAAGGCTCATGGAAGGCCTCATTTTCCTGGAAAATCCCCTCGCGAGGAATACCTCTGGCCACGGTGGAGCTTTGGGCTCAAATGTGACTTACTCTAACGACTGAAGTTCCCGAAGCACAGAAAGACTCTCTCTCAAAGTCACTGGTAATGATGCTCGCCCCACAGTATCCACTCATCTGCCACAAAAGCTCCATTAAATGGGGACAAGCTGACTTAAACCTTTAATTAATTAGTGTGATTCAATTATGCCTGAATTTTAGGGAAAAGAGATCGTTGCAGGATCAGAGCACAGACTTGCAGGCCCCCTCGTGTCCCCTGAGGCCTTTGTTGCTGTATCCCCACAGACTCACCAGCCTCCGCCCAGGACCTCTTGTCCCGGATTAAACAGGAGGAGCACCCGTGCGTATGGGATCAGCAGGATCTGGCAGAGAGAGATATTCCAACGGACCCCAATTCAGGTAAGCAAGATACCAGGATGAATGTCAAGGACATGGAGACTCTCTGAGTTTTGTAACTGCTGGGAAGTCAGTCTGATCACTTTTGGTTAAAGGCCAGTGAAAGGCTCAGGGGATAGAATACAGCGTGTCCCTCAGTTAGCAACTTCATACAGATTTTGGAATCTAACCATTCGTAAAGTACAGAGGGCTTTTCTAAAAGAATCATTACATTGACAGTTTATTGCGTCAACGTAACTGACGCGACAGTTATTTCAGCAATGACAATTTTTGAGCAATAAATATAACCAGAAAGACTTTTAGAACTGGTGTATATTTCTGTGACAGAATGAAAGTAATTTACGTTTTTTGGAATTTTTCATGAGTGGACGCTAGTTAAATCTCTTCTGAGCAACTTCTGGGTACGGTCCACGCATACAGAACAATGAAGTTGCACCTGTCTGGGACCTGCGTGTGTGTGTGTGTGCGCACGCGCATGTGTGTATGTGTTTTCACGTGTGCTTGTAGAGCTGGAGAAGTCCCGTGTCCTCATATTTGGTAGCGATGACCCCAGGGTCTCAACTGACCCCACACACCAGGAAGACAAGATCAGACATAAAAGCTAGCATTCCTGGGGCACCTGGGTGGCTCAGTTGAGCATCTGACTTCGGCTCAGGTCATGATCTTACGGTTCGTGAGTTCAAGCCCCGCATCAGGCTCTGTGCTGATAGCTCGGAGCCTAGAGCCTGCTTTGGATTCCGTGTCTCCTTCTCTCTGCCCCTTCCCTGCTTGTTCTCTCTCTCTCCCTCTCTCTCAAAAATAAAATAAACATTAGAAAAATTAAAAAAAAAAAAGCTAGCATTCCTTGTTTCAACTTTAGAACTTAAAAAATTTTTTTTTGTTTAATGTTTATTTATTTTTGAGAGAGAGAGACAGACAGAGAGAGGGAGCACAAAGAAGGGAACAGAGGATCCAAAGCAGGCTCCATGCTGATAGCAGAGAGCCCAATGCGGGTCTCAAACCCGGGAACCGAGAGATCATGACCTGAGCTGAAGTCAGACGCTTAACCAACTGAGCCACCCACGTGCCCCTGCCATTGCTGGTTCTTAAGTCCTATCACTCATACCCCGGTCCCATGGGCCGTCAGACACCAGGCCTCCCTCTGGCCTCTTGTGGACCTGCAGGCAGACAGATTGGAAGATGCAGGTTCTCATCTGGGTTCTGCAGCTGCACAGACTTTGGGTGAAGCCTCCTCCTCTGTGGCCAGCTCAATATCTTGAGCACAAGCGAGATCCCATCCGTGAGGGTGCTTGGGAGGGTGAGGAGGCCAGGAAATGAGACAAAGATGCCCCACTGCCACGTGCCCTGTGAGCCGGGGCGGCGGGCCTTGCATGTGAGGGTTTTCTAACCCTTGATGGGCTGCTCAATGGGAATGAACAGAATCTCAGGCTGCCTTCTTTCCACGAACAGAGTCTCTGATCTCAGCACATGACATTCTGTCGTGGATCAAACAGGAGGAGCAGCCATACCCGTGGGGCCCACGTGACTCCATGGAAGGAGAGCTCGGATTAGACTCTGGCCCCAGTGAGTAACGCGTCCCCTGGGGCCCCTGGGTATGTCGTCCACAGGGCTGGTTGCTTGCCTCGGCCTACCCCCTGACAGGGTGATGTTCTGTATCAAAGCACTGTCTCCTTTCCTCTTGGAAGACGGCGGGCATGTTTGTGTCCTTGTGCTGTCCTCTTCTTTTTTTTTAATGTTTATTTATTTTTGAGAGAGAGACACACACACAGAGCACGAGTGGGGGAGGAGCAGAGAGAGGGAGACAGAATCCACAGCAGGCTCCAGGCTCTGAAGTGTCAGCACAGAGCCCAACGTGGGGCTCGAACCCACAAACTGTGAGATCATGACCTGAGCCGAAGCCGGCCGCTCAACCCACTGAGCGCCCCTCCTAGCACTGTCTTAATAAGGCACCACAAACGGGGTGGCTTAGAACAACAGGAAGGTATTGTCTCTCCGTTCCGGAGTCCAGAAGTCTGAAATCAAGGGGTCGGCAGGGTCATGCCCTTTCTGAAAACCTCCTAGCTTCTGGTGTTTGTGGCAGCGTTTAGCATTCCTTGGGCTTGTAGATGCATGGCTCCACCTCTGCCTTTACCCTCGCGTGGTGTTCTCCCTGCGTGTCGGTGTCCTCTCCTAGCCGTCTTCCTTTAAAGACATAAGTTAGCGTCAGGGCCCACGCTACTCCAGTATGACCTCATCTTAACTAATTACGTCTGGAAAGAGGCTGTTTCCAAATAAGGTCACTTTCTGCAGTACCTGGGGTTTGGATTTCCACATCTTTTGGGGGGGCTGTAGTTCAGCTCGTAACAGCAGGGAAAAGGAGAGGGGGCTGGGAGAGAGCCGAGCCACTGGCGCCTGAGCAGGAGTTGATGACACCGGGTGGCTCACGTAATTAGAAGACGCTGGCCGTAGTCCCAAGCCAGCCCTGAGCTGACCTCCCGGAGTAGCTGGTAAAGATACTAAAGCTCCAACAGGCAGAGGGGATTTTTTTTTCCCCCAGTAGGTAAGGGACCAAACGTCTCACATGACTTGGGTCTCCTGGGTCTTTTTTGAAGTTTCACTTATTGGCCAGTGACCTTAGGCATATGTTCGCGGATCATTTAACACCCTTAGCGTCTGGCTGGCGTTCCTTGCCAGACTTAGCACTATGTCCTTGCCCTCGAGATGGCTGACTTAGTGTCTTCTGGTCAGTATGCTCCCTGTCCATACTCCTGAAACCCTCCAAGAGCCTAGAATCCAGGGAAGAGCTAAGCACATAGATTATTTCTGATCGGGAAGGCCCTTTAAAACCCAGGCAAGTGGATCCCGCTCTCCGTGAGACCAGTTGAGTCCAGTCTGGAAGAGTTGGCTGGGGCTGGAGGACTGGTCAGGGTGCCGGAGAGGAGCCGCGTGTGCCCTTGTTGAAAATAGAATTTAAAGTGGTCCTCTTCCAACCTGCTGCTGGGCTGGGGTGAGACTGGGCAGGCCAGGGGACTGACTGAGGCCAGGAAGAAGTGACCGTAGTTTTCCACTTCCTTCTTGATGGTGCTCAGGCCGTTTCTGGCCTCGAAGACGTAGGTGCTAGTTCATCAAACCCCGTGCCAGGAATTCTGCCCAAACCTTCGTCCCTCAGCACGACCACTTGATTTCTCCAAGTTGCCTGGGGGTGCGTGGGCCTGGAGGAGCCTTTTCCTGGAGACCTTATGTGGCCGTGGGAATGATCGAGGGGAGTCTATACAGAGACTGCAAAGCTTTGCAAGTGAGCAGACCATTTTACCTACTCGGTTTGGATATTCTAAGTCACAGAAAGATTTGCCTCGTGCTGTTTTCTCTCTGGGAGGCCTTCGAACCTTGGCATTTGGGAGGCAATGCCCGGCGTTTGGGAGACGGGAGTGTCGGGAAATGCTCCTGCCGGCCCGGTCACCAGAGCCTCTTATCAGAGCTTCCTGACTTTCTCCCGAAGGGGGGGCCCACCTTCCGCTTGTTCGTCTTGAAATTAGTATCTCACCTGTGGTATCGCTGAGGTTTAGACAGTACCCGTCCTTTCTCAAGGACAACAGGATGGACTTTTGGTGAGACGTGGGATCACGTCTTCTGGAGAGGGTTTGGGACTGGAGAGGGTAGTGGAATTAGAGTAAAACACAGAACCCTAGGATGCCCGTCTCTGCCAGCCTCCTCCCCCCTGCCCCGGGGTGTGCAAGAAAGACCTGGTGTCCTATTTGACCCAAAGTCAGACTTTGGCCTGATTGGACACTACATTGTAGTAAAAGGGATTCCTCAATTATATATGATAGCTAGTGTAAGACAGGAAGAAAAATCTAATTCAGTCAAAGGGAAGGGAGTGTGCGTGAGGCTTCATCGAAGCAGGAAGTCTGAGGAGGACTTGGAGTCCCGTGGCTACCAGGTGCTTCTGGAGCGAGTGGGGTCAGGAGCCTAGAGCCAGACTCCCCTACGCAGATGCCAACACCTACAAAATGCGATTTGAAGGCCCGCTCCTGAAATTCCCACGTTGTTCGCTGCCTTGGGTTAAAGCACTGGTCCCCGCCTTTTTCAGTTTCTGTTATTTGAGAAATATTTCCTCAGTGCCTACTCTGCTATGCGGTATTACAAGTACTTAGGAACAGCAGGGAAAAAGAGCCTGGGTCCTTCCTTATGTGGGAAGGTGATGGGGGACAAGCAAGTTCGCGAGCATACCAGATAAAGTCAGGAGCGGTCCGGGCTCTGAGGTGATGACTCGGGGCGGGGGGGGGGGGGGGGGGCCCGGGGGGTTAAGTCAGGAAAAAGGCCTCCCTGGGGAAGAAACAGGTTAGTGACATGATCTGGTTTCCTTTTTTTTTTTTTTTTTTAATGTTCATTTATTTTTATTTATTTTTGAGAGCGAGAGAAAGGGAGGGACGGAGAGGGAGTGGGGGGGACAGAGAGAATCCCAGGCAGGCTCCATGGGGTCAGCGTAGAACCCGATGCGGGGCTCGAACTCACACACCGTGAAATCAGGACCTGAACCAAAATTCCGTTTCCTGGAATGGTGAGTCCTGGGACAGAGCCGGTTCACTGTGTAAATCAAGTGCTCTACTTTGGGCCTGTAAGATCTGAGATGTCATCCAAGTAGGCAGATGAACACAGGAGTCTGAAGTTCAAGAGAGAACTCGGGGTTAGATTCACCTGGGGTTGTAGGTGGCAATGACTTCTGACAACAGCTCCCTGGAATTAGACCAGACTTCCCAGGTGAAGTGCCCTCCTCCACGAGACTGCTCTGACTTCAGACACCAGCTGCAAATTTGAGGGTCCCCAACCCACTCACTTGTGACCATCTGGGTACAAATTCAGGGGTTCCCATTAGCCCCTGGGGTTCAGTTCACTAGAACAACTCACAGAACTCAGGAAGGCATCTATACTCATAGTTAGTTTTATTAGAGCAAAAGGATTCAAATCAGAACTAGCAAAAGGAGAGATCCACAGGACCAGTTCTGGAAGGGTCCTAAACATTGAAGCTTATGGAAGCGTATGTTGTCTGCTCCCTGTGGGATCAGGAGTGTCACCGTCCCAGCACAGTGATGTGTGACAATACACAGTATGTTTTGCCTATTAGAGAAGCTCACGGAAGCTTCTGTGTCTAGAATTTTTACCGGAGTTTCTTTGCATACTTCTGATTGACTGAACCACTGGAGGTGAGGTCGAGGTCGTTCTCCAGCCTGTCCCCTCTCTCCAGTCGTGGGGACGGTCTTACTGGCCTAGGCAGCCCAGATCCCGAGTCATCATTTTTTGGCTTCCCCTGTCTAGGCACTCACCACGAATTGCCTCATTAGCATAACACCAGAGCCTACCTTGAATAAGAAAGACACTCCTTTCACCCTGGAAATTCCAAGGATTTAGAGGCTACCTCCTAGGGACCAGGGACAAAGGCCTGCTAAATTATTATACATAGGTTATTTTAAGGCTGGGGACTCTAAGAGATCTAGGGAGAGCGTAGACAAAGAATTAAAGAGGCACGAGGTGTGAGCCTGGAGGAAATCCAGAGGCTAAGAGAAGAGACTCTCGAGGGAGGGTTAACTACAAACACAACAAGGGCCTGAATATGCAGGACTGCGAAGAGGCCATTGCATTGGGCAACTTGGAGGTTGTTGATGACCTTGAAAAAGTTGTTTCAGCAGGGAGAGTTTGAAAGAGATCAGTAAAAGCAAGGGTAGATAACTCTTCAAGAACATTGGTATGAAAAGGACCAAAGATGAGGTGAGATGGGGTAGCAGAGCCTGGGAGCACATGGGGTCCGGGGAGAATGTTCTCTTAAATTGGGAGATACTGGACCACCGTGCCTGGTAGGCTGTTCTCCACTGCTTTAGACCCCTGATTGAAACTGCCCTCAACAATGAAGACATTTATTCCACTACGTAACTAAGAGGCAGTTGAGGTTCAGCCTCAGGTTGATTCAAGGATGAAGTTACGTTATCCGGGACCCGGGTTCTTTCCATCTCTTTGTTCAGCCTCCTTGGAATGGCTGGAGCAAGATGGGCACAGCTCTTCCAAAGCAGTCACATCCAGACCAGAGGGAAAGGAAAGGTCATCTCTTTTCCTACACTCGAAGGAGTGAGGAAGCACCCAGAAGCCTCCTCCTCACGTGTCATCGGCCAGAACGAGGTCACGTGCCTAAGTCTGAATTCATTACTGGCCAGTGAGGGCGGGAACAACAGTTCTCAGGCTGGCGGCTGGAAGAGGTGGGATGTATGCCCCATAAATCAGGGCACGCTGAGAAGTAGAGTAGGGTGACAGGCTGGGTGGGGGCCCCTTTTGAGATCTGTGCAATTTTTGCCAGCCATCTTCAGCTGCTCAAGCATGGTTGCTGTGTTGGGGTTCCCCAGGCAAGCAGAGCAGAGGCATAAAGGGTGTTTCGTGGCCCAGTGACCCCGGTGCTGACCACGGGAACTAAGCTGGGTCAGCAAGGGAGGGCAGAGGGGAGCGGGTGCATGATGGGAAGGTGAGAGCAGTGCATTGATGCACACACCGAGTTGGAAGAATTATCAGAGTAGAAATTAGGACTGTTTCAAGTTGGGTTTCCTGGGAAACAGGCCCTGAAATGGAGGCTTATGTGCGTGTGGTTCCTTGGGGTCCCCTTGGGAATGAAGGGGTGAGAGAAGCAGGTTGGGTGGAGGGAGAAACAAGGCCCGTGGTGCAGCTGCGATGGAGGCCACAGCCCACGATCAGTCCTACAGGATTGAAGGCCTGGCACCCTGGATCGAGGCCGGGAGAGTTACTGAGGCTTTGGCCCCTGGCCAGTGTCCTATGGAGTTGGCTCTCTACCTCGTCAGTTTTTTGGGGTTTTTTTTAAGTTTATTTATTTATTTTTGAGAGAGAGAGAGAATGCTTGGAGGAGGGGCAGAGAGAGAGGGAGACAGAGAATCCCAAGCAGGCTCCACACTATCAGCGTAGAGCCAGATGCGGGGCTTGAACTCACGAACCACGAGATCATGACCTGAGCCAAAATCGAGAGTTGGAGGCTTAACTGACTGAACACCCTCCCTACCCGCCCCCCCCCGTTGTCTGGTCAGTTTTGATGGGGATAGAGACGGCAGGCTGGGCCCAGTGGTCCAGGCACTGTGCTGCTGTTCAAGTCTGAAGGCCAGTGGCTTGAAAGAAACACGACTGAAAATGGCCGTGTGGTTCTGGTCCCCACTCCCTGCATTCCATTTCTGTAGGCCCCCAGACAGGCTTTCGCCTTGGATAAGTTCTGGTAAATTCTTTCCCTCTGGTCCAGAGATTCTCCTTAGATAAATTAGCATCAAACATCAGAATGCGGTTGTTTTCTTATTTCCTGGCAATTTGGCCTTCCAACGTGACTTCCGCATAGCCCAGCCCCCACCCCCACCCCCCCATCCCTGCCCCTGCTTTCTGCAGGTGTTTCCTCTCCTAACTGAGTGCCACCTGCTGGACCTGCTTCTGGTGCTCTCCAGCCAGCGGGTGGCTTTGGGCATGTCAGAGGGTCAAGGAGCCCCGGAACCATAGGGAACATGCCCCCTGCCCTTGCTCAGTCCCCTCATTTTTTCGGAGAAGCTGAGGCCCAGAGAGCCGCAGAGGAAATCCGTTAAGGGCCTGGGCCCCTCTCAGGGAGGGTGTGCGGGGGGAAGGGGGGGACCCCGGACAGAGCGCCATCAGCATGTCACTTCTCCGTGTGTCCTCCTCTGCAGGTGACAGCCTGCTGCTGGTGAAGAACCCGCCCCCCGCCCCGCAGCAGCCGCAGCAGCCGCAGCCGCAGCCGGCTCCGCCGAGCCTGGCGGTGCTCCCGGCGGCCGAGACGGGGGCGGGCGGCGGGCCCCCGGACGACGGCTTCCCCGCGCTGGCCGGGGAGCGGGGCGCGGGCGGGGCGCAGGGGGGCGGCGGGGGCGCGGGCGGGGGGCCCGGGGGCGGCGGCGGCTGCGGCAGCTGCTGCCCGGGCGGGCTGCGGCGGAGCCTGCTCCTGCACGGCGCGCGCAGCAAGCCCTACTCGTGCCCCGAGTGCGGCAAGAGTTTCGGGGTACGCAAGAGCCTCATCATCCACCACCGCAGCCACACCAAGGAGCGGCCGTACGAGTGCGCCGAGTGCGAGAAGAGCTTCAACTGCCACTCGGGCCTCATCCGCCACCAGATGACGCACCGCGGCGAGCGGCCCTACAAGTGCTCCGAGTGCGAGAAGACCTACAGCCGCAAGGAGCACCTGCAGAACCACCAGCGGCTGCACACGGGCGAGCGGCCGTTCCAGTGCGCGCTCTGCGGCAAGAGCTTCATCCGCAAGCAGAACCTGCTCAAGCACCAGCGCATCCACACGGGCGAGCGGCCCTACACGTGCGGCGAGTGCGGCAAGAGCTTCCGCTACAAGGAGTCGCTCAAGGACCACCTGCGCGTGCACAGTGGCGGCCCGGGGCTCGGTGCCCCTCGGCCTCTCCAGGCGCCACCAGAGCACGACTAGGGCTGGGCTGGGGGAGGGGAGGGCCCGGCGGCAGGAGCAGGGGGTGGGGAGCGGCCCCGGGCTGGGGGCGCGTCCGGAACACCCCCCCCCCCCCAACCCGATCCTGCCCGTGGTTCGTGGTTCTCGGCGCGCCTTCCCTCCCTCCACCTGCCGCCCGCTGGAAATTGGGAAGAGGAATTGCACTCCAGACAGGGTCCTGGGGGGGGGGGGGGGGCAGGGAGCCCCTAGACCTGTCCGGCCTGAACGGACGGCCAGCTCATCTCATAGGGTGGACCAAGGGGCCAGCTGAGCGTCTTCCCCAAGGGAAGGTGCCAGAGGGACAGTGAGGAGGCGACAGTCTTCGGGCACTCCCCTCAGACACCTGGCGTGCCCCATTGGCCGCGGGGGTCACAGACTGTGATCAGGGGAAGCAACTAGGGAGTCCCAGAAGCCTTCTGAGCGAAAGAAATGAGTTCCTAAGGTTAAGAGATGCCGAGTAGGTTAGCCAAAGTGTGTCGGTGAAATGAGGGATGGGCTAAGGGGTAACGTGTCTTTTGACAGCACTGCCTCGCGTTCCAATAGCGCTTTGTACTTTTTTAAACGTGTTTTCTATCCGTCAGCCGTTTTTACCCTTAGCCTGTCCCTCTGAGGTGGATGGGGTAGGATCGTCCCCACTTGGCAACTGAGAGAAGAGAGACCCCAGATGGATGGCTTACCCAGGATCCCGCAAGAAGAGTGGCAGGGCTCCTGGGCCCCAGAGCAGTGTCCCCCACCACACACACTGCCTACCTCCCGTGTCTGAGAGACTATTCTGGCCTGGCCTCTCTCAGTCTCTCTCCTGCCTCCTTCCCCTGACCCACCAGAAATCAGAAGCAGCGGGGGGCCAACTCCCCCAGTTACCCCGAGGCGGGGGACCAAGCAGCTCCACGATGCCCTGGCTGGTGCCTCCCAGAAAGGCTCTTCCTGTGTAGGCGCTCCCGGGCAGTAGGTCCCCTGCCCCCAGCCTGTTCTTCCCACCTCCGGTCCTTCAATCCGGTGCGTCTTTTTACTGCATAGTAGTGACCCGGCCCTCCAGAGGCACCCGGTGCCCTGGGTCAGACCTCACTTTGTTGATTTATTCCAGTTGATTTATTCCCAGGGTGAAGGGGTGAGGGAGAGGCTGTGGCCGCAGGAGCAGCGATCAAGGAAGTGAGTCTCTTCCCGGGAGGGCCGGGCAAGCGGGTGCTAGAGTCTGAGAGCCTCGGTCTCCTGCCCTGAGCCTCCCAACCGGTGCTATCTGTTATCTGACCATGCTCGTGGACAGCATACCCTACTCTGCCCCAGACCCTGCAGGCGCCTCGGGAGGCGCCCAAAGGACTCCCTTAGGTTGGTGCATCTGCTCCGTGGTCCTGAGGGGCCACGGTCTCCATTTCTGCATCTTGCATGACCAGGCACTGGGATGGGGTGGCGCGCCCCAAGACCCTTGTTTGCGTCAAGAATGACTTGTTCTGCCCCTCCCGTCGCTCCTGCTTCTGTCCCAGTCGGGGCAGCCCAGCCGGCACCAGTTTGCGAGTGTCCTGCTTCCACCCTCCCCTCATCTGCGCTGCGCTGCTTTGCTCAGACCCCTTTCCGCCAGGCAAGGGGAGTTCTTGAAATTAAATAAAAGGTGTCCAGATTGCAGACTGCATTTTCACAAGGCCAGAGGGCTCTGCAGCATGGCTTCCTACGGTAAAGCCTTGAGGAACCGGAGCCCAACCGCGATTTTCTTTTTTTCCTTCCTTCTGCTTTCTGAAGAAGGCAAATCTTAAGAAGAGGAGTTGAGATGAGAAGTTAAACAGATTCCGTGGAGTTTTGATAGAGCAGAAGGGAACCTTCTAGTCCAGTGTTTTCCTTTTGGGAGGAGGCAGTATTCTGCTTGTAAGAGTATATGCAGGAAATCAATATTTTCAGAATCTAAATCATGGAGAATAAGACCAACTTTTTCTTTTTCTTTTTTCTTTTTTTTTTTTTTTTTTTGGCTGTTGAGAGTGTGAAGAAGGGGGAGAAGTCACCGTTGTGACATGGGTTTGAAACACTTGAACGCATAGCCGGAGTCCCTCCCTTTATTTTAACCTCAAGGAGCTGATTCCCAAAGAGGTTTAGTGACTGAGCCAGTGAGGGGGGGGCCAGGGCTGTCTGGTTCCTGCGTCCTGGTGTGGTGGACGCCACTGCATCAAGTGCCCCTCGGCTACACCACGAGACACCCCAGCATCTGGCACCGGCCTCGGGCATGTCCTAGAGTGAGCTCCACCCCAAGAGCTGACCAAAGGTGGTGACACTCCGTGTGGACCTTTCCCAGGCAGCAGGGGACCTCATTGTGGACCCTGGAGTCCACTTACTGAAGCAGGACAAAGGTCAGGGGTCCTGCTTTGAAGGTGGATTTTTATTTTCCTTCTGACGATGTGTTAATTAAAATTAACTATTTTAATTTAAAAATTAATGCATGCAGTAAAACTTTAAATGGTTAAAAAAGAAAAAAGACACAAGAGTAAAACTCTTTCCTACCAGACTCCCTGTTAAGAGATAATCCGCGGCTAAGAGCTTCTGTCTCCTTCCAGAACTGGAGAAGTCACCACTTGCAGGATGAGTTGGATGGGGCAGGGGGAGGCGAGGTGGGAGGCCATGTGGGGGAAGGATGAAAGGCGGCAGGGAGGCATGAATTGAGATCACAAAACAGCAGTCTGGCCTGGCCATACCTGGGAGATGAAGAGCTGGTCAGTGATGCAGTTTCAAGGTGAGTCAAGGCCAGGCCATGGGAGGACCTTGAATGCCAAGACTATTCCATAGGCAGGCTGTCAATTAGCCTGGGGTCTACTGGGCCACAGATTCTTCATAGGACCGTTAGAATTCTTGGGAAGCCCAGGGGTGCCGGGCTGGTTCGGTCAGCAGAGCACGTGACTCTTGACCTCCGAGTCATGAGTTTGAGCCCCACGTTGGGTGTAGGGACTACTTTGAAAAAATACCTATTTTTTTAATGTTTATTTTTGAGAGACAGCATGAGCGGGAGAGGGCAGAGAGAGAGGGAGACGCAGAAGCAGGCTCCAGGCTCTGTGCTGACGCGGGGCTCGAACCCACGAGCTGTGAGATCGTGACCTGAGCCAAAGCCAGACGCTCAACCAACTGAGCCACTCAGTCGCCCCCAAAATCTTTAGAACTCTTTAGAAGCCCAGAGTGTATAGCTCTGAGAGGTCAGAGAGGGTGAAAATGGGACTCTTGAGATAGCAAGTTTAAGCTAGACCCCACTGAAAATGAGAAAACACACAAGGGGACGGTTCTCTTACCAGCAAGGATCTGGGCACCATAACTGACTCTGATATTCCAGGATATTGGGTGTTGTTGGAAAGTAAGGTGAAAGAGGAAACTTCACCCCAGGGTCAAGATGAACCAGCCTATGCTTGTATTTTAGGGTATTGATCTCTGGTGGTTATCGTCAGGAAAACGTGTAATAAAAGCATCTTATCAGCCTGGGGCCCTGACGGCACCATTTGGGGGAGGCCACGACTGGCTCTCCATCTGCCACCAACTCAGGGAGCCACTGTGGAGGGATATCTCTAAAAGAGTAAAAAAAAAAAAAATTATGTTTATTTTTGAGAGCGAGCAGAGGGGGAGACACAGAATCTGAAGCAGCTCCAGGCTCTGAGCTGTCAGCACAAGCCCAACACGGGGCTCAAGCTCATGAGATCATGACCTGAGCGGAAGTCCTGAAGTCTAACACCTAACCGACTGAGCCAGCCAGGTGCCCCTCTAAAAGTAATTCTTGAGAAGAGGGATCTTGGGTGTGAGGATCTCCGTCTCCCTGCCCACTCCACCCTGTGAGGCTTCCATAAGCCTCCTTCTATAAGAATCTTCTAGTGTGATGACTGTGTCCTAAAGGTCAAGAACCTCTACTCAAACTTCTTTAGGTGTATTTTATTATTTTCATATTTATTTTTGAGAGAGAATGTGAGAGAGGGGACAAAGGATCCAAAGCAGGCTCTGTGCTGAGGGCACCAAGCCCAATGTGGGGCTCGAACTCAGAAACCATGAGATCATGACCTAAGCCAAGGTCAGACGCTCAACCAACCGAACCACCCAGCTACCCCTGGGTGTGTTTTAAACCCACCTCATCCCTGACTGTAGTACTTCCTCTAGGTTTATTCTCTCCTGTTATAAAAGAAAACTATCTTTGATTAGTATCCCATTCAAGATTCAAGGGAGCTCCCATATCCATTCTTGGAAGTGAGAGCCAGTGTTGGTTACCCGAGCGTCCCCCCAACTTCCATCCCTAGGGGTCAATATCCTCTATAAAATGGCTTAAGTCCCCATCCTACAAATAATGTCAAAACCAGCAGCCCCTGCCCCACATCTCAAGGATGTGGGACTGAGGAAAATTTCCTTTTTCTTCATTAGCCCGCGCTTCCTGGATTCTCAAGTTCAAGTATGTCTGCCTTCATGCTGCTGTCTCCTCTCAGTTCTGCATTAGCCCAGGCAGCTCCTTCCCCAGATAAGATCTTATGTTTAGTAGACTTTTATACTTTGGTGGTTACAGAGAGGGTCTCGTCTCAGCCTAGCACAGCATATGGCCCAAAATTTAGACCTAAAATATCCACTATCTCTGTTCTTAAAAGACCTTGAACAATTTTCACCATCAGCAATTTCTTGGAATTCAACATCTCCCACTCTTGGCCTTGTGTCACCTGCCTCTCGGAAAAGTAGCTCTCCTCCTCCTTTGTGAGGCCCCTCCCCCCCTCCCGGAGTATCCAAGGAATTCCCCAAATCCTAATTAAGGAGAGCAATTTAGGTTTTTTTTTTTTTTTAATTTTATGTATTTATTTTGAGAGAGAGAAAGAATCCTAAGCAGGCTCCCTGTTGACAGCGTGGAGCCCGACACGGGGCTCGATCATGACCTGAGCCAAAATCAAGAGTCAGATGCTTAGCCGACAGAGCCACCTGGGCACCGCACCCCCTCCCCCCCTTTGAGAGCAATTTAGTTTTTTGGTTTTTTTAATGGTTACTTATTTTGAGAGAGCGTGTGAGCGAGTGGGGGAGGGACAGAGACAGAGGAGAGAGAGAATCCCAAGTAGGCTCTACACCATCAGCACAGAGCCCCACTCGGACCTCAATCCCATGAACCGTGAGATCATGACCTGAGCCGAAATCAAGAGTCGGTGGCCCAACCGACTGAGCCTCTTAGGCGCCCCAAGAGATAGCAATTTAGCTCTATATTTCCTTACCTTCTGCCTTCCAAGCCATTCCCTGAGGCCTATTTTCCCACAATTAAAATGACCAGTAAAACTCTTTTGCAAAACAAAATGCTGTTTGCTCCCTAAGAGGGATTCTTCGGCACCAGGTTTTAATCCATTTATGGGGTTTTGAATAGATTTTACATTAATAAATTCAAAATGGGTAAAAGGATATGCTTTACAAAAAAAAACAAAAACAAAAAACCAGACAAAACACAACTCCTTGTCACCCAGTCATTCAGTTCCTCTACCTGAAGCAGACTAGTTGACTATGGAGAAAGGGGACATTTCTGGAAGGAAGCTGGAATCATTCACACACTCAAAGGTACAGTTGAACAACGAATCCTGGACATAGACAAAAATGTATCTGTCGTCTCTAATCTTTTCTATGTGTTGGGATCATTCTTTCAAACCACTTACCCCCCAAAATGGGGGACAAGACTGTTCCTGACTCATATATATATATATATATATATATATATATATATATATATATATATATATATAACTTCACCAGAGAGGAAAATAACCTGTCCTCTCAGCTCCAGTTAGAAAGACCCCAGGGAAGAACTCTGACTGCTCCAGCTTAGGTCATACGGCCACCCTTGGCTCAATCACTGTGGCCAGGAGGCTAGGGTGCTATGATTGGACTTGAGTCAGGTGCTTCAGCAATCACTGTCAGCAGCCTGGAATTGTCATGCAACAGGATGGCACCACCATTTCCAAGTACACATGGCTGGAGCCTAGGGAGGAGCTGTCCCCAAAGAGAAGAAGGTGCGTCTATGCCCAGAAGAAGAAGGGAAAAATGCTAGACTGACAAAGTTAACAGATGTCCGCTACATGTGGACACACTGTGTGTGTGTGCGTGCACATGTGTGTGTGTTAACTGTCCACTGTGTCCGTACACACATATATGGGGGCCAGAGGGTGGCATGCAGTGTGAACCAAGATGTATTCATTCGAGAATTCTCCCTGACCTGGAAGCCTAGCGTGCTCCCCAGGAGGGTGTTTATGAGCGAGAAGGGGCACACAAGACATTGTCTCTGCCATCTAGAGACTTGCAGGATAGTAAGGGGAGCAGAATAGAAAGGGTCTCAACTAAGTGGAATAAAGCCACGGTCTATAACCTTTCTTGAGTAAAAAAAAAAAAAAAAAAAATGTTTGGGCATATACGCACATATATATGTTAATATGTAGGCTATAAATCATATGCATGATAGAAAATTTAAAGGACAAGACATTTCTGAAACATTATCTCAAACTTAATTTGTATTATAGGCGATTCAAAGGATACTTTTTTCTGTCACTAGAAATGAGATAATGTCTAAGGTCACCTTCAGCTCTGCATATTACATTCATATTTTACAGATGTAGAGATGAGTATACTAAGAGAGATGAATATACTAAGTATATTTTCAGACATAGAGGTGAATATACTAAGTATATTTTCTTGGTTCCTTTGGTACCACTGCCATCAATGAGAACAATTATGAGCTTTATTTAAATGTTTATTTAAAGGCCTGTGTCAAGATGTGAGTGTCATTGGGAAAGGACAAATAGGAAGCTTCTAGGAGACCAGAGAAGGTACCATTAACCTTGGTGAATTCATTGCAGCTCTAAGCTTGGACCTTGCCAAAGCACAAATGTACCAAACAGGTGAGAAATCACCTGTTACTGAATGTTTGCTATAGACCAGGCATTCAGCTATATCAACACTTTACTTACACACGTTATTCCTTTTAATGCCGTGAACAACCCTCAGGTGTGGTGTTTGTATTCCCAGTGGAAAGATACTAATTTGTGTCAGCCTTCCCTGCATGTGGTTGCCCAGTGGCTACATGGGAACCTGCCTCATCAGACTGCCCGGTGAACACAGCAGCAAAATAGAGAGTTCTAGAACTGAACCGCTTGGTGACCCCAGTATCCTATGTCCTGACATGTCTGTCTCCACAATCATGATCCATTTTTTTTCTGGGTCTAAGTTTTTGTTGGTCTGAGAAAGGAGGTCAGACCCTAGACGTATGTCAACGGCTGACTAGTTTCCTCGGCTTGACCACCCTGTTGATCTGGTTAGCATGGATATCCTACCTTGTCTTGGAGGTGAGTTTATCTATTTCTACTCTCTGATTCACCATTCAGTAACCCAGAGATCTTTATGAGCACATCAGTGTGCAAGAAATGGCATGTACTGTGGAGGGACATTTTAGTGAGAGACGTAATTACCATGTAAACCAATGACAAGATGAAGTTACTTCAGGTAGTGATCATGCTGTGAAAAAATTTGATCAGAGTATCAAGATTGTGTGTTGGGATGGGCTATGGGCAGGGTGGACCGAGAATGTCTCTCTAAGGAGGTAAAGTCTGAACTGAGCCCTGCATGCTAAGAAGGAGTCAGTTATGTGTGAACATAATTTTCTGTTGATCTTAAGAGTTTAGTTTTCTGGGGAAGAGCCTCAGGCCTATAATTCAAAGTGGAAGTCCATTGCCTGTCTCTATAGAGACAATGTGGTACAAATTAGGCAAGTATGGTTGCACTAGTGTTTTGTATTGGGTGATCAAATGGAAATGCAGCCGTGCTTTCCAAATCAAAATTCCAAAGACCTCAACTAACAGTAACATGTGGACTGGATTAAATACTTGAAATCAGGGCCATCTTGGATTTTCCATGGCATGTGATTACCATAGTTAACAGGATACAGTGAGTTGGCCTGGGCACCTTGACCCCACACTGTTGATGTGGAAAGTGTATTTCTAGTTTCTAGAAAATCAAATAACAGATGAACTAATGGAATAAAACCACTTGCCATTTGGGACCGTATCTCTTTTCCCCGACGAAATGACATACTCTTCCCTCAGAGCAAAGTCTGACTTGTATACATTTTTATATCCCTCAAAGCACCTGGCCCAGCGCTCGGCACGTAGAAGAGGCCCGCGTTCGCCTTAAATTCTGAACCTACCCTTGACTTGGAGGGACAGAGCCCTTCTAAGGTCGCACAGCCTGGGCCCAAGGGCCGAGCTGCTGTTCACCCTCCGGCCGCACGGAGGCGCCCTAGAAATCCCGCGCGGTGAGGACGAGCGGCGGGAGCAGCTCTTGGCGCCGGAGGGCCGAACTCCCACAATGCACCTTGTATCAACACGGCACTGGTGGCGGCTTCGAGGAGGGGCAGGGAGCGCCCAGGGGACCGGCACGCAGCCCGAGGGTTATCAGGCGGGGCCCGGGTGTTGAGGGGCGACTGGCAGCCATGGCGGAGTCGGAGCCTACTCGGGTAAGGGTCCTCCTGGCACCGACTGGCGGGCGCGTTCGGGATGGCGGAGCTCCTGGCCGGGGCGGGGCTTCGAGGTCCGGACTCCGGTGGGGCTGGGGGTCCGGGGGGCTCCCGGGCTGCTGCTGGCGAACGCCGACCTCCTCCCGCGACCCCCGGGCTCTACCCTCCCCCTCTCCGGCTCCTTCCGCGTCGGGCCGGAGCCCCAGCGCCACGCACCGTCGCCGAGAAACTTCTCCGAGGCTTGTTTCGTGTTCTTGGATTTGCGACCGTCCCCACACTTTTTCGTCATGCGCTTCCAGGCTGGAGAGGTGGCGCGCTTTGGAAACCCGGGTCGCCATCTCTGCCAGCGAGCGCGCGTGGTGCCCCGGGACCCCAGGACTCAACGGCCTCCCCGCATGTTCTCAGCTTGGTGTGTTTTGCTCGTTCTTTCTGTCACTCTCTCCTGCTGCAGACTTCTGTACTTGGGTCGCAGCCACAGGGTGAAATCAGGCCGGGCTTCCTCCCTTTGGGGACAGGTATTACCCCACAGTGTAGTTGCTGCTTTTGCCTGTGAAGCTCTCGGATCCCTCTCCCTTTCCCCGGTCCCCATTCGCCCCCATTCGTCCCCATTCGTCCCCATTCAGGGGATGTCAAGACACGGAGCATGGGGGTGAAGAAAATCCCGGTTACGGAGTCAGGAAACTGGGGAACTCAGCTCTCAAATACCCATTTGACTGGTTTTAGGCAACTGTGTTTACACCCTGGGCCTCCCTTTCTTTGGCTAGAGATGGAGAGTTTAGGACTGGTTTACTAGATGATCTCAGAGGATCCTTCTAGCTCTGACATTTTCTTACTAGCCGTTAATTTGGTAACACAAGGAGGTTTGCTCTGGAAAGGACAGAGGGAATTAAATTAGTTTTTGACGAAGCATTTCTGGGTTTAGAAACACTTTTGGAATGCTGTGAGATCTTTGTGAGAAATGGGAGCTAAGGAGAGCCTGTGGTGAAAAGTTTACCATGAGCAGGTTAAACTTGCTCCTTTTTGATTCTTGTAGAAGGTGGGTAAGAACTAGGAGGGAAAGGATTGGAAGAGGGAAAGGACTGGAAGACTCGGAGAAGGCAGTGTTTGCTTTCAAGAAGTTACAGTTGAATTGCAGAGACACAAATGTTTATAATATTTGCCTCCTCTGACCCTTTTCATCTCAGCTGTTGTAGTCAAAGACTTGGCTTTTCCTCAAGACCAAATTGGTACTAAAGTGGGGCAGGGCGACAAGTTACTAACCTCCAGAGTACTTCTTTCTGACTCGTCAGTGTCAGGGCACCGTTCCGTGCGTGTCACCAACAGACCTTGTCAAAAGAGCCTTAAAAGATCCACCAAAATCCCATTCCGCCCTTTAAATAACTTAAAGATCTGTCATTGTAGAATGTATTTAAATCGTTTCGCAGCTTATTTCTGTTCTCAGATATTACCGCTTCAGATGAGGATTCCGTACCTTTCCTTTGACACTGACCAAGTAGGCACCCTGATGAAGACAGCTAGAAACAATGGGGGGGTGGTGTAGGGGGGAGGACACCACTTAAATATATCTGAAATGTAAGTTAATAAAGAATACTTGGAGCCCAAAGATGAGTTCTGAGGCCAACTTGAAGGGCATTTGCTAAACATTCATCTTTGGTGTTTATGGTCCCAAAGGACCTGAAAACCAGGAGACAAAACTTAAGGGGCGGGTGTGTGTGTGTGTCTAAGAAGCTTCCTGCCCCAAATCCTTAAAGTGGAGACTTCAAAGGGCAGCATTCAGCATGGACTGAACGTAAGCTCTTAACTCCCAGTATTACACAGAAAATTGTGTGAAACCTTGGTGCTGGGAGATAGATGCAAGATGTCCCTTGAGAATTTATGGTGACTCTGATATGGGTTTATTGCCTGAATTCATGCTACCTGGATGGTCTAAGAAACCTCAAGCGAAGAATGTAGTTTATATTTACTTAGTTATTATTTTAAGTAGACTCCATGCCCAGTGTGGGGCTTGAACTCAACTACCCTGAGATCAGGAGTTGCATGCTCTACTGACTGAGCCAACCAGGCATTCCACCCCACCCCACCTCCCAAGAATGTAGTTTAAAGTACTGCTGTGTATCAGAAATAAACACAGATCCTCTCTGGAGGAATCTGCATTTGACTCAGACTTCAAATAATTCCCCTATATAAAATTACAGGAAAATTGAGTTAAAAAAAAAAACAAACCCATTACCAAACAAGCAATGAAAACTACAAGGAAAAGGCAGTAAAAATAATGGACAAAAGTAGACCTTCAAAGATTCTGGATATTGAAATTACATAAGAAAAACATATTAAGGGGTGCCTGGATGGCTTAGTCAGTTAAGCGTCTGACTTCAGTTCAGGTCATGATCTCAGGGTTTGTGAGTTCTAGCCCCACATCAGGCTCTCTGCCATCAGCGCAGAGCCAGCTTAGGATTCTATGTCCCTCCCCTCTCTCTGCCCCTCCTCCGCTCTCTTGCACATCTTTTTTTTTTTTTTTTTAAACTTTTTATATATTGTTGAGACAGAGAGAGACAGAGCATGAGCAGGGGAGGGGCAGAGAGAGAGGGAGACACAGAATCTGAAGCAAGCTCCAGGCTCTGAGCTGTCAGCACAGAGCCCGACGCCGGGCCTGAACTCTCGGACTGTGAGATCATGACCTGAGCTGAAGTCGGACGCTTAACTGACTGAGCCACCCAGGCGCCCCTCTTGCACATCTTTTATATCTTTTGCGCTTCCTCTCTCAAAGTACATTAAAAAAAAACCAAACAAACTGAAATTCCAGAAGGAAGGCGCATGCACACTTAACACTCTGCACTGGAAGCTATATTTGATAAATAGCTAATGACTGAGGCTATTTAGGACCAATGCAAACATTAATAAATACGTTAGAAACCCAGTGGATCCCAATCAGGATAAACAAAAAAATCTCTACCTAGACACATAATAGTGAAAGTAGAGAATACTAGACAGAATTCTTAAAAGCAGCTAGAGAAGAGATTACCTTCAAATGAAGTGTCACTAGATTCATGGGGTCCAGCTTCTCAACAGCAACAATGGAAGCCAGACAAACTAGAATGATGTTAGTAAACTGGAAGAAAATAGCTGTGATCCCAGATTTTTATACTCCGTAAAAGATCTTTTAAAGACAAGGGTAAAAAAAATATTTTCAGATGGGGCGCCTGGGTGGCTCAGTCAGTTGAGCCTCCAACTCTTGACTTTGCCTCAGGTCATGATCTCAAGGTGGGATTGAGCCATGCATTGGACTTCACACTGAGCATGGAGCCTGCTTGGAATTCTCTCTCTCCCTCTCTCTCTCTCTCTCTCTCTCTCTCTTAAAATTAAAATAAAAAAGTATTTTCAGACAAAACTGCCATGTTACTACCAATACATTCTCAGTAAAGGAAATTATAAAGGGTATACTTCAGGTAAAAGGAAAATCTTCCCAAATGCAAAGTCTGAAAATGTAAGAAAGTATGATGATCCATGTAAATGGGCAAATCTGAACAAATATTGACTAAATAAAACAATCTTTTGTGAGTTTAAAAACAAAGGCAAATTAAAATACATGGAAGCATTGATGTAAACTTAGAAAGAGATCAGAATTCAGTTATTCAAAAGCCTTTATAAGTATGCTTACTGTAATATCTAAGATATTTGCTAAAAGACTAGAACTTGCCTGTAAAACCTGCAAGTTAGAAGGGAGAATAATAGGATAAGGAAAAAAAATCATCTACAAGAAAACAAAGACAATGAAAAGAGAAGAGAAACAGTACAAGGTAAAAATCAATAAAAATAGATCAACAGTTACAATAAATGTAAATGGACAAAATGTTCTAGTTAAAAGGCAATATTTGTCAGGATGAGAAAAAAAAATCCCACTATATAGTTTATAAGAGTTACAACTAAAAGATAAAATTACAGGAATGGTTGAACATAAAAGAATTTGAGGGATGCCTGGGTGGCTTAGTCAGTTAAGCATCTGACTTTGGCTCGGGTCATGATCTCACGGATCTTCAGCTCAGAGCCTGGAGTCTGCTTCAGATTCTGTGTCTCCCTCTCCCTCTGCCCCTCCCTCACTCATGCTCTGTCTCTCTCTCTCTCAAGAGTAAATAAACATAAAAAAAAAAAAAAAAGAAAACATACCAAGCTAATATTAATCAAAAGAAAATTAGCTCAACTATATTAATATTCCTAGAGCTAGAGGGGTACTACTACTTTTATAATGGTTAAGACTCAATTTACCAGCTTGATATGACATTTCTAATATTTTGTATCTAATTACATAGCCTCAAAATATATAAAACAAAAGCTGACAGAACTACAAGGAAAATTCACTAGCATAGTAGAAGACTAACAAAACTTTAATTTTTATCAAGCAGAGAAAAAATTAGTAAGGTGTGGCACATCAAATAGAACTTTCTGAAGTTATCGAAATACTCTGTTTTGCACTGTTAAATATAGTCACTGTTCATATAGTCATACACATATATATGGCTATTAAGCACTTGAAATGTAACTAGTATGGCTGAGGAACTGAATTTTTAATTGAGTTTCTGTTAATTTAGATTTAGATAGCTATGTGCTTCTAGTGGCTGTCGGACAGCACAGATAGAGATTTTTTTAGCCATATATCTGTCAATATATAATATCAATATACAGGCATACCTCAATTAATTGAGCTTGGCTTTGTTGCACTTTGCAGATACTTTGTTTTTTTTACAAATTGAAGGTTTGTGGCAACCCTATGTCAAGTCTCTCAGTGCCATTTTTCCAATACCACTTCCTGACTTCGTGTCTCTGGGTCACAATTTGGTAATTCTCACAATATTTTGAAGTTTTTCATTATTATTATGTTTGTTGTGAAGTTCTGTGACTGGTAATTATGACTTGCTAAAAGTTCAGGTGATGGTTAGCATTGTTTTTTGCAATACAGTATTTTTTTTTTAATACTATTTTTGAGAGAGCACAAGCAAGAGAGGGGCAGAGAGATGAGGACAGAGGATTCGAAGCAGGCTCTGTGCCGACAGCAGTGAGCCTGATGTGGGGCTCAAACTTATGAACCGTGAGATCACGACCTGAGCCAAAGTTGGACGCTTAACCGAGTGAGCCACCCAGGCGCCCCAGTAAAGGAAACTTTTCAAATGCACAAATAAGAGACAATATTTGCAACACATATAGCATGGATAAAGATTAGTTTCCAGAATTTTCAGAGAAATTCTGAGATGGTAAGGAAGTCAGATAACCCAAAAGATAAATGGATAAAAGACTGAGCAAGTAGTTCACTGAAGAAACTTGAATGGCCAATAAACATTTAAAATATGCTTACCCTTAGTAATCAAGGAAAATGGAGATGGAAACCATGAGGACGTGTCAATTCAGACCTATTAGGACAAAATACTAGTCTGACAGGAACACATAATTGGGGAACATCTAGAATATGCACATACTATTGATAGGAGTGCAATTGATACAACCACTTTAGAAAACATTTGGCATATTTACTGAAGTTCGAGATGTTTACCCTATTAGCCCACAATTCCCTTTCTAGGACTATACCCTCAGGAAACTGGGCTGTGTCTGTTAGGAGCCATGCACAGTCTGGTTCATTGCAGCACTGTTTGTGATGACAGAGGTGGAGGACACGTCAGTAATGGGACGGAAAAGTAAATCGTGGTATCGGCACATTGTTATTTAGAAGTGAAAATGAATTAATTACAGCCATCCGCAACAACAGGATATTCTTAGGAGTTGTGAAATAAGGATTCTATTTGTGTAAAGTCCTAAAATATGTAAAACTAAAGAGCATACATTGTTTTGGAAACAAACATTTGGTGAAAACATGAAACAGAAAATAGTGAAAAATCAAATTCAGGATAGTACTTCAGAGAGTCATACCGAGGACTTCAGAGGCTGTATATCTGTAACTGAGTGGTAGTTACGTGATTTGTTGCCACTACATAAGATGTATACGATCTTATGCATTAAGTAGTTTATTTAAACTATTCAGTATTTAAAAATCATGGTATCTCAGAGTTGGAAGTGACCTTAAATACTATTTAGTCCACCTTAATCAAATACCACTTTAGGATGTTATTTCATTATTTTGTACTTCAGTCAAGCAGATTGCAGGTTCCTTAGCAAGGACTGTGTCTTATGCTTAATGGTGACAGGTTTCAGACCATAGCTGCAGTCCCATTGTGTGAGACTTGATCTCAGTATAATAGAACACTCAAGCAGGACTGCCCTGGAGTATCCAGAAGTATGGGCAACATACGAGTACTGGTTGGTTGGTTGGTTGGTTGGTTGGTTGGTTGGTTGTTTTTTAATGCATATTTTTGAGAGAGAGAGAGAGTGCGAGAGGGGGAAGAGACGGACAGAGAGGGAGACACAGAATCCGAAGTGGTTCCAGGGTCTGAGCTGTCAGCACAGCCTGACATGGGGCTGGAACTCATGAACCACAAGATCATGACCTGAGCCGAAGTCAGATGTCTAACTGACAGCCACCCAGGCGCCCCAATAAGTGTACTTACTGTATTTTTCACTGCCATCAGGAATACTCTTAAATATGGAAGTTCTGTAAAAAATAAATTACAAAAAAATACATGTTTATTGTTGAAGTCAAACGATAGTTGACAAGGAAAGGTTAAAATCCCTCCCACTCATCTCCTTGAAGGTAAGTGGTGTTAACAGTTTATTGAGTATCTTTCAGACCTCCCTGTGTGCTGAAACAAACATATACTTGTATATCTTCTCTTCTTTAGGAAAGTGGGATCACAATAAATATATTTCCTGGGGAGCCTGTGTGGCTCAGTGGGTTGAGCTTCTGACTCAGGTTCAGGTCATGATCTTGTGGTTCCTGGGTTTGAGCCCTGCATTGAACTCTCAGCTCTCAGCACAGAGCCCACTTCAGATCCTCTGTCCCTCCTCTCTCTGCCCCTCCCCTGCTTGCACTCTCTTTCAAAGTAAACATTAAAATAAGTCTCTTTCCCTAAAAGTTGGATTTTTAACCAGCAGTGTATGGTGAAAACTCTACTGAACCATACACATAGATCTAACTCATTATTTTAAAAAATTCTTTTTCAATGTTTATTTTTGGTACAGAGCATGAGTGGGGGAGGGGCAGAGAGAGAGGGAGACAGAATCTGAAGCAGGCTTCAGGCTCCGAGCTGTCCAACAGAGCCTGACTTGGGGCTCGAACCCGTCAACCGCGAGATTATGACCTGAGCTGAAGTCGGAAGCTCAACCGACTGAGCCACCCAGGCGCCCCTAACTCATTATTTTTAAAGGTCCTGTTTGGTTGTGCCATAATTTATTTAACCATGAACAGACATCTGGATTATTTCCAGGCTTTGACTATTCCAAAGGATGTTACCAGTAATCTCTGTGTGGATGTCAGTAAATAATGCCATTTATTTTTGTAAGATGGATTCTGGTAAATGGGACTGCTAGGTGAGAAGGTTTTTAATGACTTTTATGAGATATTCTTCCCTGAAGTTTGTGGTAGTTTTCATTCCTTCTGGGAGTGTTATGAAAGTGCCAGTTTTATATCCTAGTCAGCTCTGAATGTAGCTCCTTATCCCTCTTTTTCAAGTTTGTCAGCCTGGTGGGTGAAAAGCAGTTTTACTTGGTTATATTTGCACTCCTGACTGCTTCTTGACCACTTGCGTTTCTGCGCTCACAATTGCTTACTTTGCAGTTTTATTTTGGGGTTGTTATCTTTTCCTTCCAGTTCATACCCTGTTTACATATATTCTCTCCCTGTCTGTTTTTTTAGACTTTGTTTATGGCGTCTTTCATGGCAGCTAACATTTTCTTCTCCCTTGGCGTTCTAAGTCGTGCTTACTGAGATACAATTTACATCTGGTAAAATTCGCTCTTCAGGCATACAGTTCAGTGAGTTTTGACAAATGTGTAGCTATCATCATGTTACCAAAATATAGAATATTTCCATCATCCCAGAAAGTGTTCCTTTGCATTCACTCTCCTTCTCCCCTCCAACCCCCTTACCCCCCACCCCCGCCCCAGTCCCTGGCTACCACTCATCTGTTTTCTGTCTCTGTCATTTTGCCTTTCCTGAATGTCATGTAAATGGAATAGAGTGGGTGGCATTTTGTGTCTGGCCTTTTTCACTTAGCATAATGATTTTGAGATCCATCCATGTTGTTACATATGTCAATATTTTGTTCCTTTTTATTGCTAATGTATGATTAATACGTTAATTATTAATATAGTAATAATGTATTAGTATTCTATCGTATGGTATATTAGTTCCCTAGGGCTGCTGTAACAAAGTACTGCAAGTTGGGGGGCTTAAACACCAGAGGTGTATCGTCTTCACGGTTCTGGGGGCTGGAAGTCTGAAATCAGGGTGTCCACCGAATTGGAGAATCGGATATTCCAGGCTTCTCTCATTGCTTCTGGTGCCCCAGGCATTTTCTTGGCTTGTGGCAATAGAACTCTGACCTCTGCCTCCACCGTCTCGTGGTTGTCTTCTCCCTGTGTGTGTCTTCACATCGTCTCCCCTAAGTGCACGTCTGTCTCTGCCCAAATTTCCCCTTTCATAAGGACGCCAAATCATATTTGATTAGAGCCCACCTAATGACCTCATGTAACTTGATTATCTCTGTAAATATTCTTATCTCAAGATAAGATCACATTCCGGGGCACCTGGATGACTCGGTTGATGGAGCATGAGACTCTTGATCTCGCTGTTTGAGTTCGAGCCCCATGTTAGGTATAGAGATTACTTAAAATAATAAAATCTTAAAAAAAAAAAATAGTTACACAGATAAGATCACATTCTGAGATACGGGTGGTTGGGACTTCAACGTATCTGGGGAAACAAAATTCAACCCGTAACATAAGAATGGACCCTAGTTTGTTTATTGATTCACCTGGTCCGTAGACATTTGAATTGTTTCCATCTCAATAGATCGTTCCAAACAGAAGTAGCAGCTTGATTTAACCACTCTTTGCAGCCTTTTGTTATGTACAAGAGGAGAGGAATTACTCCTTTGCTCAGATCCTGACCCACCTGCCCGTCTGCCTGAAGTGCTCAGCAAGCTGCAGAAAGCTGGCGGCAGAAAGGCAAGAGGGGGCTCCACGAAGCTGGAGAGGAGCGAGTGAAAGTGAAAAGCAGAACATGCGATGAAATGAGTCTGTCCAAAAGCCTAGGATTTTGTTTTGTTTCATTTGTATCGATCTTTTAGGTTAAACTTTCATTTAAATCTTTTTTAGGGGCGATAGTTCAGCTTTTAACCCACATGTTCCATAATGAACTGAGTTGAGTAACTGGAGTAGGTCACGGCCAAGCGTATGTTTTGAGTTTGGGGCCCGTCGGTTGCATTTTGGCCCCTGTTTCTCCAGACCCTAAGTCCTGGCCCCAGCTGTTCTTCCAAAGATACTTCCTCTCAGTGTCTTGGTCTCAGTGGATGGAGAAGCAGCCTTGAACAAAGTGTATGCCATATAAAAGAACATGAGCCTCTGGGGGTTTCGGACTGAGATCAACTTGCAGTGGTCCAACGGGGGGGGGGGGGGGGGAGATAAGAGGGAGTGGTGGGAAGACTTCCCAGATGTTGGTTTCAGTCATGTCGAGCTTCAGCTGTAGTGATTTTCCTGCTGTCGGGGACAGATCATAAAAACGAGAAGCGTAAGGCAAATGTCAGTAGACTTCATCACGTCATGTCAGTGAACATATATGAAGGATTTAGGAGGTGTTACTGTGCTAACTGCTTGGGCACAAAGATAAAGGAGTTGAGTCCTGTAGGTCCTACTGGGGATTTGTGTCTTTGTTGGTCTTAGAGAATATGCTAAGAATGAAAAACAGGTAACAAAATATTATGTACAATATAATTTCAACTTTGTGGAAAAATAGATAAGTTAAAAGATTAACAAAAACCTTACAGGGGCGCCTGGGTGGCTCAGTCGGTTGAGCATCTGACTTTGGCTCAGGTCATGATCTCACCCCCCTGCTTCGGATTCTGCGTCTTCCTCTCTACCCTCCC
The DNA here is from genome assembly GCF_027475565.1 of Acinonyx jubatus. NCBI lineage: Eukaryota > Metazoa > Chordata > Mammalia > Carnivora > Felidae > Acinonyx > Acinonyx jubatus. The sequence goes on along the minus strand of NC_069383.1, from coordinate 7,224,570 downwards.
CTGCTCATGCTCGCTCTCTCTCTCTCTCTCTCTCTCAAATAAACAAACATTAAAAAAAAAACCTTACAGAAATACACCAAAATTCTAACAGCTTACTTCTGGATGGTGGTATTTTACATAATTTTTTTCCTTCTACTTTTCAGTATTTCCTCATTACAACGTACATGTATCATTTGCAGTATCAGAATGTAAAAGAGCATGCTTTAAAAAAACAAAAGTAGAAACTAGGTAGCTCTAAACACTCTTGGACCCACTGGACCCATTGTTTCCTTTACGTGATGTTTGGAAACGACACTGACCCTGTGTCTGATTCTTCAGCACAGGAGGAAACGCCGCTCCACACCTTTGACTCCTTCCATGTTGCCCCCACAAGAGACAGAGAAAAGCTCCTATTTGCAAACCACAGAGATCTCACTGTGGACCGTGGTGGCCGCCCTTCAGGCCGTGGAGAAGAAGGTGGATGCCCAGGCCGCCCGGATACAGAGCCTGGAGGGGCGGACGGGCACCGCCGAGAAGAAGCTGGCGGACTGCGAGAAGACGGCCGTGGAGTTCGGGAACCAGCTGGAGGGCAAGTGGGCCGTGCTGGGGACCCTGCTGCAGGAGTACGGGCTGCTGCAGAGGCGGCTGGAGAACATGGAGAACCTGCTGAGAAACAGGAACTTCTGGGTGCTGAGGCTGCCTCCGGACAGCAAGGGGGAGGCCCCCAAGGTAGTCCCCTTGGGGATTAAGAATTAGGCTAGATGGGGAGTCCTGCCTTTTATGCTTTAAGATTCTGACTTGCTGGCTTTTCCTTCGTAGCCGTGGCTGGAGGCGCTCACTGCGCAGTGTTTGTGATTTCAGGTGCCCAGGTCACTTGAAAACGATGGAGGGTGCTTTTCGGAGCAGGAGTGGGAGAATCTGGAGGACTGGCAGAAGGAGCTTTACAGAAATGTGATGAAGAGCAACTACGAGGCCCTGGTCTCTCTGAGTAAGTAGCAGTTTCTCCCTGGAATTCTCTTTCAGCATCTTACATCCCTGGCCAAGTAGCTTGTGACTCAGACCACACCTGTGATTCTAGTCGGCTTTGGCTCCTCTGTCGATCTGGGCCAGGTCGAGAAATGGGAATCTCCAGGTCCTCAGTTCTCGAAGACTTTTAGAAAGGTCTTGGTGTTGCATATTGTGTATTTCTTCTCTGCGGTCACATAGTCCGTTCCTGACAATATTTACTAGTAGATAAGATGTCATATGCATTATAGTGTAGTGTGGCCAGGGCTCCTCATGCTGTTTTTAAAACTTAAACTGTTTGACAAGAAATCCTTTGTTACCTAAGATGAGGCAGGCAGCACAGGCTAACCAAAACGTTTTCTTGGCATTTGGCTGGACTTACATCCAATCACTGTGAGCTCAATGTCTATTTTGTGTTAATTACAAGTGCTGCTTAATAGATGTATATCTTTATATATAAAAGACTAGCTTTTACTTAGTAAGTAGATTTTGGTAAACAAAATCTTTTAAAACTGAAGTCCATGGGGGCCCCTGGGTGGCTCAGTCTGTTAAGCGTCCAACTTCGCCTCAGGTCATGATCTCACAGCTGGGGAGTTGGAACCCCACATCCGGCTCTCTGCTGTCAGCCCAGAGCCCGCTTTGGATCCTCTGTCTTCCTCCCTCTCTCTGCTCTACCCGCCTCCACCCCCAGCTCTCTCTCTCAAAAATAAACATTTAAAAAAAAAAAAAAAGACAAGAATGTTGTATGAGTGTCTCCCTCTTTCTCTGCCCCTCCCCCACTAGGGCTCTTTCTCTCTCTCTCTCTCTCAAAAATAAATAAACATTAAAAAAAAAAAACAACTGAGTTCCATGGAGGAATGTCAGAAAGACCAGTGTGTGGGGCGCCTTGGTGGCTTAGTCTGTAAGTATCCAGCTTCGGCTCGAGTCATGATCTCATGGTTCGTGAGTTGTAGCCTCGCATCGGACTCTCTGCTTTCCTCCCAGGGCCCGCTTCAGATCCTGTCTTTCTCCCTCTCTGTCCCTCCCCCACTTGCACTCTCTCTCTCTCTCTCTCTCTCTCTCAAAGATAAACATTAAAAAAAAAAGCCAGCATGACTGGAGCAGAGAGGGAAGTAGCAAATGGGCCAGAGGAGGGACTGCTTGACCTCGGCTGTTATGTGTTCTAGTGGCAGGTTCCTCGGCTGTCCTAGCTGGGGATAACGGTGCCTGCCTTACCTGGCAGTATGTCAGCATGGTTGAAATTAGATACCCTGAAAGGAGGCAGCACTTGAAACCCTGTATAAGTGAGGGCAGGGTGGTGCCGGGGGAAGGGGAGCGGTCTCCAGAGGCTGAATCCTTGAGCCATGGTAACGCATGAAGGAGCGTGGAAGGCAGCAGCAAACTGAATAGATCTTTCTAATCGTCTCTAATTTTCCAGTTGTCCCAAACTGCCAGGGGAAAGTGGCAAGAACGGTAGCCCTTTACTCTTTTCAGCTTTAAAATTTTTTTTTTCAACGTTTTTATTTATTTTTGGGACAGAGAGAGACAGAGCATGAACGGGGGAGGGGCAGAGAGAGAGGGAGACACAGAATCGGAAACAGGCTCCAGGCTCCGAGCCGTCCGCCCAGAGCCCGACGCGGGGCCCGAACTCCCGGACCGCGAGATCGCGACCTGGTGGAAGTCGGCCGCTCGACCGACTGCGCCACCCAGGCGCCCCTCTTTTCAGCTTTTAATATCAACCCTCTGGCAGTGGTCACCTTGTTCGTTGGCAACTGCCCAGTGCCCAGTGAGCTTTTACTCTCTCCTGGGCTCACACTGTGCCTATTCCAACCCAGAGGTTCTTGGCCCGCCAGAAGAAGAAGCGGAGTTGGGTACAGGGATGCTGGGTGACTTGGAGGAGGAAGGCCCTGGTGATGTCCACCCAGGTGAGTGGAACCAGAATATTCCATCCCTCTCCCTACTCCCCGCAGCCTGTAATGAGCCTTCCTACTGCTAAACTGCCAAACATTGTCGGCAACCTCATCTGGTATTACTTCTTTTAGATTCCTTGATGATTTTCATTAGTTCACCTGCTAAGGAGTCTTACCTCCTTACCGCTGTGAAGGTCTTGAGTTTCGTGACCATATCCTACCTCATGCCTGCTCTACTGTAAGAGTAGTGTACGTAATAGTTCTAGTTAAAACCCACTGAGGATTGAAGATAGGGTTGGTCAGATCTTAGGAGTTGGTCAGATCTGGGTGAGAGGCAGGCAGAGCATTTATAAGCCAGGTAATTTGGGGGGAATGTGCAGGAAGATTGGGGCTGGATACGTGAATATTGAAGCTTTAGGTTTAAGGGTTGTTTTTTTAATCATTCACATTATTTTAACACTCTTGAATTAGTACAGTTTTTATAGTGTATTTTGCCATTTTTCATAGAAATTGAATACAAATTTGTGGACAACCTTAGAGAACTATCATTTATAACATTGTTCTAGAAAAATAGTATTCAGATTTTTCTCCATGAATATAGGTTTAGTTTTTCAGGTCTTAGAACCCAGTCTCCTTCTCCTCCAAATTATCCTAATTCCCTTGATCCTGGGATGCTTTGATTTGAGCCCTTTTGAAATTCACGGATGTTTGTTTAGTTCTGAAGAAACCGAACGTGCTAGAATGTGATCTTTTTTGTTGATCTTCTTTCTCTTGGCAGCAGAAGGGGTTATGATCAAGCAGGAGATACAGTATACTCAGGAAGGCTCTGCGGATCTTCCTGGAGAATTCTCAGGCATTGCAGAAGAGCACGCTTTCCTGAGCCCAGAACATACTGAACTCTGGGGTGGTCAGGGTAGTTCTGTCTTCTTGGATCCAGGCCCTGGAGACACTAATCTGGAGGATCCCATCGAGGGCGGTAGAGACTCTGGCAGTGGCGGCACTCTGGGCTGCCCCCCGAAGCAGGAGCCTAGTAGGCAGGTACAGCTGGAACAGCAGTGTGGCCAGGGCGTAAAGCTGAAAAGGGATGCTTCTGGCCCTTATGAATGCTCCGAGTGCGAGGTCAGCTTCCGCTATAAGCAGCAGCTAGCCGCGCATCTGCACACCCACTCGGAGTCGGGCATGGCCTCGGAGCCAGAGGAGAGCCTTAGACCCAGGCCACGACTTAAGCCCCAGTCCAAGAGGGCAAAGCTGCATCAGTGTGACGTGTGCATGCGGAGCTTCAGCTGCAGGGTGAGCCTGGTAATCCACCAGCGCTGCCACCTGCAGGACGGGCCCAGTGCTGGCCACTCTGTCCAGGAGAGGTTCTCGCCCAACAGCCTGGTTGCCCTGCCCGGCCACATCCCTTGGAGGAAAAGCCGGAGTTCCCTCCTCTGTGGTTACTGTGGCAAGAGCTTCAGCCACCCATCTGATCTGGTGCGGCACCAGCGCATCCACACGGGCGAGCGGCCCTACAGCTGCTCAGAGTGTGAGAAGAGCTTTGTCCAGAAGCAGCACCTTCTGCAGCACCAGAAGATCCACCAGCGGGAGCGGGGCGGGCTGACCCTGCAGCCGGGAAGGCCCAACGGCCTGCTTTAAGGGTGCCGGCCCCTCGTCTGTCTGGGGGGCGAAGGGGCTGGCATCGGTCCCCCTGAAGAGACACTGTGCAGAGTCAGGGACTGACTTCTTCCTGAGGGGAGTCGCGTTGATTTGCCTTCCCTTGGCCAAGCACCAGGCCGAGCCCAGACACTGTGCTGAAAACTGTGGAGGAGGAGGAGTCGGGGGCCGCGCCTCTCCCTGCCGTCTCTACCCTGCTGTGGAGCTTGCTGTCTCGGGCACCTTCACGTCTCTGGTTTTCTCATCCGGGCTGATACTCGTGGGCTGGGGTTGGCCCTCTGACCCTGCAGGGACCGGTGGCTGCTTCTAGGGCCTGTCCCAGCATCTCAGGTCTTCCCGGGAGGTTGGGTCAGGTCAGTGGAGCGAGCAGGTGGGCGAAAGTGTTCTGGGAAGCGTATAACCCTCTCTTTCCTCTTCTTTTGTAGTCTCTTTGTTAATAACAAGTAGAGGACATAATTTAAATGACTGCTTACCCTGTTCTGAAGGAACTTTTTTGGAATTAGATTTTAGTTGATTTAAAAAAAAATGCAGTCTGACCTTGTGTTCTAAATTTCCCGCATTGTAGAGGTTGTTCCTAACATGGGGACTGGGCCTGCCCTCTAGGAGGGATTTGTTTATGGGGCTCTTCTAGCCCACCCACACTTAGTTAGGCCAGAGATCAGGGGGCAGAGTGCTGGGCTCCCTGTCGTGGGGGTCCTTGGCAGTCTCACGAGGGGCTACCTGAAGCCAGAGGAGCCAGAGGAGGAGAGCAGTAGGAGTAGACCCCCAAGCCCCTGCTGAGAACAGAGTCCCTCATGGAGCCAAGAGCTCACTGCTCGGGAATCCCGGTCTCTCACCGCACCCTCCCTCTTCCCACCTGGTCCTCGCTGGGTTCTGCAGCCGCCCAGGGTAGAAGACTACTTCGTTCCTTATGGTTGTCTGACTCGTTCCGGTGGGTGTTGGAGTTTGTTCTTACTACACCAGTTGTTGAGATTGTGCAGATTACACATGTTCCAAATTAGTTCTGGGATTGACTGTTCCAGAGACGGTGGAGAAAAAGCGCAGAAATGCTTATTTCCCAGGAGTGTTGAATGCTTGCCTCACTGTTGTCTGGGGAGATGGGAGTGGGCTTCTGGGTCCTATGTGAGTGTCCCCTTTGATGATTTGCAGTTGCCTAGAATAAAACTTGCTACTAGCAAAAAAAAAAAAAAAAAAAAAAAAATGCTCACGTTGGATATTTTTCTCCCTTTGTCAAGAATACCGAGATGGAGGGGCGCCTGGGTGGCTCAGCCAAGCGTCCGACTCTTCATCTCAGGTCGTGGTCTCATGGATCGTGAGTTCAAGCCTCGCTTGAGATTCTGCCTCCCTCTCTCTTCTCTCTGCCCTTCCCCTGCTCTCTTTGTGTCTCTGTCTCTCTCTCCCTCTCCCTCTCCCTCTCTCCAGACAAACAAACAATATGGAAGAGGTGGCTGACCTGGAGCAGTGACAGAGGCATAAAGTCACAGCCTGACCTGCATTTTTACTTCAGTTTAGGACAGACGAGAAGAGGGCATGTACGAGGATGTTCGTGGGACCTTGTTTGTGATCGAGGGCCGCACACAGTCTGGGTGTTGGTTGTTGGGAGATGGAAGGAAGAGAGGGCAGGTAGGGTGTGATCTCAGGGGGTACTGGGTAGCAGGAATGTCGGCTTGGATATGCATGTGGCCACATTGGTGGTTGATGTTAAACATGCAGTGCCGAGTGGGAAAATGTAAGCAACTGGACGAGATCTATGACAATACCATTTATATGAAATGCACGTACACAAAACATTTTGTAAGAACACCTGGAAACCAAAAGTGACACCTTAAAGGCATTACAGTTGCCTATGGGAGCGGTGAGAGGGACGTGGAGATAAAAAGGAATAAATAAATAGATAAAAATAAACGCAGGTCGCTGTAAGGTATGGGACTGGCTTGGTGTAGAAATTGAACATGAAGGGAACGCAGGCGCCGTGTTCGGCTGAGGTGTCGGGCTTCGTTATATGTAGGAAAACCTCTGGAGCTACTCCAGGTTCCTTCTATAGGCTCCTGCCCCCAAGCTTTTTTGCATCCTGGATTCCCCTAAATCCCATCCTTGAATATCCTTACCTGCCAGTTGAGTGTCTTAATGTGACCAGTCTTTGGCATTGTGGGGAGAAAAACAAAGGACAGGATAGGATTCTGGTTCTCTGGCAGTGTTTAAGTTTTCCCTGAGGCAGGAGAACAATTTATCAGGCCTTTGGACTACTGTAATAATGGCTGATAATTGCTGAGCCCTCATGTGTGAGGCACTCTTTTAAAAGTGAACTCAGCCCTCACACCAGCCTCTTGGGGGGTACGATTATACCCCGTTTCACATCTCGCGTTCTGCGAGATGAAGTGACCGGCGGAGGTTGCTGGCAACCCAGGCCATCTTGCCTCAGAGCCCATACGCTTGACCACGGGTGCTTCTGGTTGACCGTAACCAGGCACCTCGGGTCCAGGCTGGGTTCTGAGTCTTTGTTACCCAAAGCGTGGGTTCTGCACCAGCGGCATCGGCATGGCCGGGGAGCTTTGTAGAAATGCAGACTCAGACCCACCGAAGCCGAGTCTGCAGGTTTTAACAAGATCTCCGGGTCTGTGTCTGCGTCTGTGTCTGCGGTGCCTTCTTGAGTGTGATAGAAAATACCAACCTTTTGCCGGCTCTGCTAGGTGCCGGGAGGGAAACGGGAAATGGAGCTGTCGGAAGGACAAGGATGATCAAGTTAGGAAATTTTAAATCGACAATAAGGAAGAATTAAATGCCGAACGTTAGTGACTCTCATCTGTCCTGTCTTCTCTCCTTCCTTTCCTACAGATTAGGGTCCCGATTGTTGCCCACCTAAACTGTCCGGTAGCCTAACTGCTCTCCGGCCCTTCACCACATCCTTTATGCTACCAGAGTCATTGTCCTGGCACACGAATTGGAGAAGGGCTTTCCTCCAAGACAAAGAGCCGGCTTTTTAGTGTAGAACTTACACTTTGACCGCCTAGAACCTAACCTGCTCCGAGCTTCTTCCCCTTTCACTCTCTAAAGTATCCTTGCTGCTGCCACATTGGGCTGCCTGCCACTTAGTGAATAAGCTGTGCCTTCCATTTTCCAGGAATTCCCTTCTTTGTGAACCAAATACTATTTATTTTTCGCTGCTCAGTTTAAATTTTTTTTTTTTTAATGTTTATTTTTGAGAAAGAGTGAGACAGCGCGAGCAGGGGAGGGCCAGGGAGAGGGAGACACAGAATCCAAAGCAGGCTCCAGGCCCCGAGCTGTCAGCACAGAGCCCGACGCGGGGCTGGAACCACGAACCGGGAGAACATGACCTGAGCCGACGTCGGACGCTCCACCGACTGAGCCACCCAGGCGTCCCTCGCTGCTCAGTTCATAAGCCCCCTTGTGTGAACGCTTCCCTCATGTGTTTCTTTTATTCCACAAATCTATATCACACCTGTCATCTAGGCACTTTTATTTTTATTTATTTTTTTTAATTTTTTTTTTTTTTTGATGTTTATCTTTGAGACAGAGAGAGAGATGATGTGAGCGGACAAGGGGCAGAGAGAGAGGGAGGCAGAGAATCTGAAGCAGGCTCCAGGCTCCGAGCTGTCAGCACAGCCCGACGAACAGCTGGAAGTCAGACGCTCAACCCACTGAGCCACCCAGGCGCCCCGAGGCACTTTTAAATACTTGGGATATTTAAGTGTACAAAACAGATCTTTGCCCTAGTCGAGTTTATATTCTATCAAAATCTGTCTCCTCCTTGTGCTGCGTGTTTGCATAACCCTTTCCCAGACTGGTGCAAGATTCTATTCCACCTGAGAGTGTGTCCGCTCACAAGTATCTGAGTAGCCTCCGGGTGCAAGGTCTGCAGAGGATGTGGACGGTTAAATCAGACAGAGATCTTGCTCTTGGGGTTTACAGGCTGTTAAGGGAATCTAATACAAGGTAAAATTATATGTCCCAAGTGAGGCTGAAGGTCTGTTAGAATTCAGAGAATTCTTAAGTCGGTTAAGCATCCAATTCTTGGTCTTGGCTCAGGGCTTGATCTCCGGGTTGTGAGTTCAGGTCCCGAATTGGGCCCTGCACTGGGTGCGAAGCCTACTTAAAAAAGAATTCAGAGGACAATTACATTTAGTTGTGGGGGTTGGGGAAGGCTTTATGAGAGGTGAAATTTTTTTTTTAATGTGTATTTATTTTTGAGAGAGAGAGAGAGACAAGAGTGCAAGCGGAGAAGGGGCAGAGAGAGAGGGAGACAATCTGAAGGAGGCTCCAGGCTCCACACTATCAGCACAGAACCCAGTGTGGGACTCGAACTCACGAACCACAAGATCATGACCTGAGCCAAAGTCAGACACTTAGCCGACTGAGCCACCCAGGCGCCATAAGACAGGACTTTTGGACTGGACCTTTAAGGATGGGAAGAAGGATGGGGTGCCTGGGTGGCTTAGTTGGTTGAGCATCCAACTCTTGGTTTCAGCTCAGGTCATGATCTCTCACAGTTCATGAGTTCAAGCCCCGTGTCCAGCTCCGCGCTGACAGTGTGGAGCCTGCTTGGAATTCTCCCTCTCTCTCTCTCTCTCTCTCTGTGCCCTTCCCCGCTCGCTCTATCAAAATAAGTAAGTAAACTTAAAAAAAAAGGATGGGAAGAAGGACATTCTCGGTGAAGCAACATAAGCAAGAGACATTATAGGGCATGGACAAAGAAACACCAATTCATAAGATTTGGCTGGAGGGTGGGATGTGAGAAGAGGAATAGTTGGGGATGTGGTTGGAAAGATAGGTTGCAGTCAGCCTCAGGAGTTTGGATTTTATTGAGTTAGTAATGGAGAGCTCAGAGTTTGAGCAAAATGGTGAACTGATTCTAGCTGTGTTTTGGGAATATTAATGTAATGAGAGTTACATCATGTGGGGTGGGGTGGGTTTTTTTTGTATTCTTTCTTTTTTTGGTTGGGGTAAGGGGATATGTTAGAAGGTTCCTGAGGCCAACAAGAGCCAATGAAGACCTGACGGTACAGCTGCGATGGGAAGAGAGTGACGGACAAGGATATTGGACGAGATCGCTAAGGTAGAGCCAACAGGATGTGATGCGTTTTGAAGACAGGGACCAGACTCTACAGCTCTGAGTACCAGGGCTTTGCACTTACATGCTCACCACGGTTGTTGAACGATTCTGTATAATGGGTATTCCCGGGATAGGGAGCTCAGTATTGTCTACACTAGGCTCCCGGGAGAAGGGGTGGGGGGGTGTGGTTATACTTCTGGTCTCCCTCTGCTAATACTTCCCTTCCTAATGCTTTATAATTCTGCATGGGCCCATTTCCTAATCTAAGTTACAAGCTTGGAAATAGGGTGTGTGTGGAGGGGGGCACAGGAATTCTTTTTCTGAGCTGTGCCTATCCCTTGGCTCATAATGTGCCGATAGGGCACTCGCACTTGAGTATCTTGACCCCAAGCTGAGTGACCCTAGGTGGTGGTGTGGTGGACCTCAACCTCTGACGATACCACCTTCTGCAGGAGAGGCCTGAGGATACACTGTTTCAGAGTGACCTACACCTTGGCAGAGTCACCCCTGTTCCTCCAGGGTCTGCGCCGCCATTTTGGAAATCCGGTGTTGTCAGCTCACCGAGAGGTATTCAGGCCCAGGAGATCTGATCCAAAAAAGAGCAAACTCACCAGAAACATTAATAATTAAGGATGCAGGTAATTGTAACTTCTATTAGAGCTGCACAAGGGGGTTCCTGGGTGGCTCAGTTGGTTAATCAAGAGTCAGACTCTTGATTTTAGCTCAGGCCATGATCTCCTGGTTCACGGGTTTGAGCCCCACGTTGGGCTCTATGCTGACAGCACAGAGCCTGCTTGGGATTCTCTCTCTTCCTTTCTCTAAATAAGTAAGTAAGTAAGTAAATACATACATACATACATACATACATACATACATACATACAAAAAAGCTACACCAGGCTGGTCTGCCCAATAAACCACATCGTGGTGTAAAGTTTTTGTGTTTTTTGTTTAATGTATTTATAAAATCCGAGCATGGGAATGGGAGGCAGCTGTGGGAACCTGATAAACAGGGCAGTGGTTCTTACAGTATGATCACCACATCAGTAGAATCAGCATCACCGGGGAGCTAGTTAGAAAAACAGATTCTGGGGGCGCGTGGGTGCCTTAGTCGGTTGAACGGCCGACTTCGGCTCAGGTCATGATCTCGCAGTCCGTGAGTTCGAGCCCCGCATCGGGCTCTGTGCAGACCGCTCAGAGCCTGGAGCCTGTTTCAGATTCTGTGTCTCCCTCTCTCTCTCACCCTCCCCCGTTCATGCTCTGTCTCTCTCTGTCTCAAAAATAAATAAATGCTAAAAAAAAAAAAACAAACAGATTCTGGTCACCCCACCTCCACCAGCCTCAGACTTGGACACTCCGAGACAGGTGCCCAGCAGTCTGTGTCTTAACAAGCGCACCAGGGGAACATGATGCACACTGAAGGCTGGCTACCATGGACTTCCAGAAACTTTCTAAGAATCTAAGATGGCTGTCAAAAATTAGAGCATTCTTCCCTGAACAGAGCTTGTTAAATACTAATGCTTTCTTCTTCTCCAACTCATCTTCCAGACTCTTTCTGTTTGCATTGGACATTAATTCTTATTTTATAAGACCACAGCTTACCAGGATCTTATAATCCTTAATACATTTGTCAGACCAACCCCTGATGAGATGCTAAGGATACTCTTAATGTTTTTCAGCACACATTTGCAAATTCTTAGGCTGGGTTATCTCAACAAGGATCTCCACAATGAATGAGGCCATATATTGACTTGATTTTTTTAATTAAAATGACACTTCCTGTAGCACCTGCGTTGCTCAGTTGGTTAAGCGTCCGACTCTTGATTTCGGCTCAGGTCAGGATCTCACAGTTTACCGGTTTGAGCCCCCCACTGGGTTCTGTACTGACAGATGGGAGCCTGGAGCCTGCTTCAGATTCTCTCTCTCTCTCTCTCTCTCTCTCTCTCTGTCCCTCTGCTGCTTGTGCTCTCTCAAAATAAAGAAACATTAAAAAAAAAAAACACTTCCTAAAAAAATAAAAATAAAATAATGCTTCCTAACCTTGCCCCAAATTCTAGGGGTGCACCTTACTTGGAGAAAGTCAGTTCTTTATTGTAGGTCAGTTGACCACACTTTTGCTTGGATCAAATATATGGGCAAATAATTTTCTTTCCTCCCTCCAAAAACAGGAAATACTAAAAAAAAAGAAAACTGCAGAGTAATTTCTAGTGGTAACTGTTTTCCGACTTGAACAAAAACTAGGATGAATGGGAAATGCAGAAAAGATAGAAAATAAAACTTTAACTGCATAAGCACATTTTACTTTATATTCAGTGGTTAACTAGATGAGGAAAATGGGTCCCAGATTGAGTGGTTTACTCAAGATGTGTCAGGGCCTGAATTAGCGTTCGATTTACTCCTGCTGCACACCCAGTCGGGAGCCAAAGCTACAGAAGATCCCCAGTTGGTGGCTGATGGGCAAGTGAAGACTGGGTGTGGCACAGAAGGCTCCAGAGAGCTCTGCAAAGCGTGCCTGAAGTGACGGAGTGTCTGCTGGGGAAGCAGGCCCCAGGGAAGGAGGAGGAGACCCAGGATTCCCGGGGCGGGGGGTGGGGGAGGAGGGAGGGAGAGCTTTTTGCCTTTCTTTCTTTTCTTTTCTCTTTCTTTTCTTTTCTTTTTTCTTTAAATGAAATAATTTTTTCCTGAGGGCCTTCTATTTGCTCTGGAAGACTAAACAAGTAGTTATCTGTCCCACCCTACCCCACCGCTGGGCAAAACGTGTATACCCAAACTAATAGTCACTTTGGGTCCATTAGAAGTGTTAAAATGGTAAATCTGCATACACTTCAGATTCCCCGCTGAGGACGGCCCTTCCTCCCCCACACGAAGGGAAACTCCCACATTTTCTTAGTGTCCTGAAAGCTTGTTTCCTTAGTAACCTGATCCGATTCTCCCAAGAGGGACGCTGGGGCCCCAGCGTCCTAGAGGGGTTAGGGGCGAGGGCTGGGTCCACCAAGCTGCTCCTGCACGGGGTCCGCGGGTCGCTCCCCCTCCCGCCGAAGCCGGGCTGGAGGGGCCCGCGGCAGGTCCGCCGCCCGCGTCCACTCCCGCGGCCCAGGCCAGGGCGGGCGGCCGCCCTCCCCCGGGTGGGCGCGCGGAAGGCCGCGGGCCGCGGGCGTGCGGTCCTTCGGGCTGCAGGGGGCGCTGTGCGCACCCTCGGGCCCGGCCGCGAGCACAGCTCTTGTTTAAAGGGCCGGCGGGGCACGTGGCTCGGACGCAGCTCGCGGCCGCCCGGCAGGAGCTCCGAGGCTGGGCGGCTCCGCTCCGCCTCCGCCGCCGCCTGCGCGCTGCGCCAGGCCCGACAGGCCAGGCCGAGGAGAGCCGCCGAGAGAGGGACGCGAGCAGCCATGGCCGAAGCGGCGCCCGCCCGGGTAAGCGCCCAGGCGCGCAGACGCCCAGACGGGCCGGGGCCGCCGCCGCCGCGAGGGCCCGCGAGGGTCTCGGCCCGGCCGGCGTGGGGCGGCCCCGCGGCGCGGCCTCCTGGCCCGCCGCCTCCGCCCGGCCTGCGCCCGCGCCGCTCGGTCCGCCCCGCCGACCCCGTCTGGCGTCCGGGCCGGGCTTTCGGGCCGACCGGCAGGGCGGCCCAAACGGGCAGGCGGGGCGGCGGGCGCCGGCCGGGAGGCCCGACGGCGGGGGACAGGCCGGGCTACCCAGTAACACCTCAGATGACAGGCCTCACATTAGAACCGAGTGGCTGTTCCCCCCCCTCCCCCCTCCATTGTCTTCCCGGAGGCGCGCACGGAGGACAGGGTCGCCAGCCCCCAGCACCACGTGGTTCTGACAGCCGCAGAGTCTGAGGGAAGGGACCCGCCCAAGGTCACTCCCCTAGTCGAGGCCGCGGCCAGGACTTTGGAATTACGCCCCCTCGAAGGTACCCAGTGTTTTACTTTTACCTGAGAGACAGGTATTGAATGCTGCTCAGGAGAGGAATTGTAGGTGGATTTTTTTTTTTTTTTCTACGATTAGCCTGTTGGATTAGATTACTTGTATTCTTTTAGAATATTGGCCGATAATGTGCAGTATGCCCAATTCGGAGAGAAGAATCCTTTGGCTATTTTTGACGCACCAGAAAACCACTTGCAAACAGAGCTCAATAAATAGCTTCTATTAACGCATCTCACTGAACTTTTTGAAACTTTGATTTTTGTGGATCCTTTTACAGGAGAAACTTCCTCTCCCTCTTCTTTAATGAGTTTGGTGTGTGCTTCCCTTAGGGTTCCCCGAGTGCAGGGGAGAGAGAATGAGGGTGCCAGTACTGTGGTTACCAACCCGCCCCCCCCCCCCGTACCCCCCCTCCCAAAGCATTTTTGTGACTACACTGGTGACAGCACCAGCTCCCACCCAGCCCAGGGCCACTGCCTCAGAACTTTTTCTGGCCATTCCTACCCACTCCCTCCTTTCCCTCTGCCATCATACAGTACCTGAGATTCCCCAGAAACTGCCCAAACAGGACAGAGTTGCCCCCAACTCTTGTTAGCCCATCATCTACTGTTGTTTATCATGACGGTTTCTGTACGGAATTTTTCTCCCGGCGAAGGAAGAGCCACATCATTTTTTCTGCATTCCCACCTTGCACCTTTGCAAGGACCGGTGTTCAGTAACTGTTAATTAATGTTGTTTCATTGTGTAGTCCTTCATTCATTCACTAGGTATTAATTGAGCATCCGAGGTGAGAGAGGCGCTCTTTTAGAAGCCGGAAATACAACTGGGAATCACAAACACACTCTCGGGAACTCATGTTCTGGGGGAAACAAACCATAACACAGATAGATGGGTAGAATCATCACGGGTTATTAGTGCTGTGAAAGAAGGAACCCACCGCGGCGTATTTTAGATGTGTTAGTCGGCGAAGGTCTCCATGGGGCTTTGAGCTGGAGCCTTAAAGATGAGAGGAAGCCAGACGCGGAGAGGTGCAGGGAGAGCCAAAGCCGACATGGAGGAGGGTTATGTGTCCCAGGAATCCGAGGAGGCCCGGGGTGGCTGGAGTGTAGTAAATAAGTGAGGTCGGGGGGGCAGGCTGAGGTCTGAGAAGCTTAGATTCTGTTCTAAGTACGCTGGGAGGCTGTTGGAGAGTTTTGAGCAGGGGGCTAAAATGGTCTAGCCTGTTTTTTAATGCTTCCTGACTACTCTGTGGAAAGTGTATGGAGGAGAAGGGGAAATTAGCATTGCAGCAGCTGTCTGGGTGGACCGGGTGATGGCAGGGGAGAGAGAGGGAGCAAAGAGGATGGGTTTAAGTTTGGAAGTCAAACGGATAGGACTTGATGGTGGTTTGGCCGTGAAGGAGGAGTGAACTGGAGGAGTAAGAGGTCAGTTCATCCTTCCAACAAGGCTTTTAGCACCATGTACCGGGACCAGGCCATGGCACGCACGTGCTTCCAGAAAGGCTTGTGCACCAGGCGCTGAGCTAAGGCGCCACAGGCTTTCAGGACAAGGCTCCTGTCCCCTCTCCATCGGGGTTAGGATGTCCGGTTTAGAGATAACCTAATCTGCGCACAGAACGGAAGCGGATTCCACACCGGGGCGCCTGGGTGGCTGAGCGTCCAGCTTCGGTGCGGGTCATGATCTCGTGGTCTGTGAGTTCGAGCCCCGCGTCGGGCTCTGTGCTGACAGTTCGGAGCCTGGAGCCTGCTTCGGATTCTGCGTCTCCCTCTCTCTGCCCCTCCCCCACTCGTGCCCTGTCTCTGTCTCTCAAGAATAAAGAAACATTAAAAACAAATTTCTAAATAAATAAATAAAAAAGAAGCTCTTTCCCAGGGTGTCAAAGGATGATGAAATGAAAAAGGGGGAGAAAAAAGCCCATGAGAACTGTTTCATGCTGTGTCCCTGAGCCCAGAACCATTATCATTGTCAGCATCCTGATCATTATCATCTTAGCTGAATCAACATAGGGTGCAGGCAGGCATGCATGCATGCAGTATTGCGTATTGCGTATATGATGCGGTGCTAAGTGCTTTCAACAAAGATTGTGTCCTTAATTCTCAGCACCCTACCACCTGAGCACTATTATTGTTCCATTGTCTAGATGCGGAAGTGAAGTTGAAAGATGTGTCAAAACCTTGCCCAAAGTCAGTGGGCGGAGTTGCCAGTTGCACCCAGGCTCTCTCACTGCAAACCTCATGTCCTCTGTGCTTTAAAGCCTGTGCCTTCATTTGTAGAGGAGACTAAGACCCAAGGTGGAAGTCACCTGAGACCCAGGCCTTTGGCCATTTTTTTCTCCTGTTTCCCACTTGCTAACACCTTGGTCCAGCCGGTGTTTCCTGTCCCTGAGGCTACACTAACTGATGTCGTAACTGATGTCCCTGCCTCCCATCCCACACTGCTGCCTGGCTGGCCCTCAGGATCCCAGACGGGGCTTTATCAGGGCAAGTGTTACTGTGAGGCATTGGATTGTATATATTTTTTTAATGTTTATATATTTTGTGGGAGAAAATGTGTGCACCTGTAGGTGCAGAGCAAAGGGCAGAGGGAGAGAGAGGGAGAGAGAATCCTAAGCAGGGGCCTCACTGTCAGTGCAGAGCCCTATGTGGGGCTGGATCCCCTGAACTGTGAGATCATGACCTGAGCTGAAATCAAGAGTTAGACACTCAACCAACTGAGCCACCCAGGCGCCCCTGATCGTGTCGTTGTGATACCATCTCCCCTTTCTCGTGTGGACAGGCTCCAGAGAGGGACAAGCAAACAGGGGATGAAAGCCCTTCGACACCTTCTCTGTCACCCCAGCCAGCTGCTGAGAAGAACTCATACCTGTACTCCACGGAGATCACACTGTGGACGGTGGTGGCCGCCATCCAGGCCTTGGAGAAGAAAGTGGATTCCTGCTTGGCCCGCTTGCTGACCTTGGAGGGGCGGGCGGGGACAGCCGAGAAGAAGCTGGCGGACTGCGAGAAGACAGCCGCGGAGTTTGGGAACCAGCTGGAGAGCAAGTGGGCCGTGCTGGGGAACCTGCTGCAGGAGTACGGGCTGCTGCAGAGGCGGCTGGAGAACATGGAGAACCTGCTGAGAAACAGAAACTTCTGGATCCTGCGGCTGCCCCCGGGCAGCAAGGGGGAGGTCCCCAAGGTACCCCTCGGGCACTGGGGGTGGGACAGCGCGCGGGGCGTGCCCGTAAGCGGGTGGGTGAGCGCACGTGGTACTTGTGGTTCCAGGTGCCCGTGACCTTTGATGACGTGGCCGTGTATTTTTCCGAGCCGGAGTGGGGCAAGCTGGACGAGTGGCAGAAGGAGCTCTACAAGCACGTGATGCGGGGCAACTACGAGACGCTGGTGTCCCTGGGTAAGGCTGCGTAGGTGGGGATCTGTGTTCACAGATTGGCCTCCGGCAGGGCAGTCTCTGTCTTCGCTTTGACTTCTGTTCTGCTCCGTGTCTCTCCATCTCTGTGGGCAGCTGGGTGGCGGGTGTCCAGTCTTGACCCAGCTCTCCTTCCATTTTGTGCGCAGATTATGCTATCTCCAAACCGGACATCCTAACCCAGATGGAGAGGGGAGAGGAGCCTTGTCCTGAAAGCCTGTGGGGTCATGAGGAGGGGAGTAAGAGAGAGGCAGCACATCCCAGGAGGCCAAGCCCTGGTGAGTGGGGGTGGGGTGGGGGGTAGGCACACCGAATTGGAGCCCTGCTCTCCGGACGGGCTTTCCAGATGTGCTCTGAGGCCAGGAAGGGAGCACAGGCCCCTTTACCCAAAGCAGGGCCCACTCTGTCCTAGGCCAGCCTGGTCACAGGCTGTTGGGGGGGAGGGGAGGGCTTTCGCCTTAGAGCCACAGGGGCCGGCAGTGGTTGGTTATTGTGAGGACTGCGTGGCAGACGTAAAGTAAAGCGCACGTGTGCTGCGCATCGTGTCAGTGGGGCCTTATTCCTGACAGTAAAGTCGACAGAAGGGCAAGCGCACCCCCCCGAATGACGGTCACGCACATTCAGCAACGATCGGGAGTTTGCCACCTTGGCTCCATCCTTCTCTTTCTTTCCTTTCTCTGAACATAAACACCAAAATACCACTGTCTCACACCCAGCAGATTAGGATCTCCTCCCAAGTCCGTGTTCTGATTTCCCCGATTGTCTCCAAAGTATTTCCTATAGGTATCAGGTTCTATTTCTAGTCCACCAAAGTCCACGTGTTGTATTCGGTTTATAAAAAAATCCGTAAAACAGCCTGGGAACACCTCCTCCTCTGCCATTTAGCAGCTTTACTGAGATATAGCTAACTTGCCAAACCATTCGTAGACGACGCAGTCCGTGTTTCTACTGCATTCACGGTTGTGACCATCACCGCTGTCTGTTTTTAGAACTTTCTTGTCCGCCAAAGCCGAACCTGTAGTTGTTAGCGGTTCCCTCTGCTTGCTCCCCAGCCCGAGGCCAGGCTGCTGACCTGCTTTCCATCTCTGTAGATTTGCCTCTTGTAGACGTTTCTTGTCAATGGAATCCTGCTGGGTGTGACCTTCTGTGTCCGCCTGCTTACACTGAGCTTGTTTTCCAGGCTCACCCACCTCTGCACTGTCCCCGGGCCCAGCTGGGCGGGTGTGTATTACACATTCTGTTCCTTCCCGCTCTTCAGTTGATGGACCGGCCCCACCTCTCCCTCTTTAACGTCATTTATTTGTTTGACCTTCTAACGTCATTTATCTTTTGAATAGTTTTTTGTTTTTTTTAAAGTTATTTATTTCAAGAGTGAGAGCGCGCATGCACGGGAGCCTGGAAGGGGCAGAGAGAGGAGAGAGAATCCCAAGCAGGCTCTGTCAGCACAGTGCCCGATGCGGGGCTCGACCTCCCGAACCATGAAATCATGACCTGAGCCGAAATCAGGAGTCGGGGGCGCTTCACTGGGCCACCTGGGTGGCACAGTCGGTTAAGCTTCCACCTTCGGCTCAGGTCATGGTCTTGCAGTTTGCGAGTTCGAGCCTACCCCCTGCTCCTGCGCTCTCTTCTCATAAAGAAATAAACATTAAAAAAAAAAAAAAAAAAAAGAGTCATGCACTTAACACATAACCGACTGAGCCACCCAGGTGCGCCACGTCATTTACCTTTTTAAATGCCACTATTTCCCATATTCTGGATTTGGTGTCATTTATTGTTCTTCCATTTTTTTGCATTTCCTATAAACTGGTAGATCGGGAGGCCTGTTTGGATTCCGGCAGACTCTTACGGGCAGGATTACTTCAGAGGTGGTGCTGTGTGCTCCACGCTGCCCGTCAGGAGGCACAGAGGCTCCGCTCGCCTGGCTTTCCAGTGCTTTCCTTCCCCTGCTCTTCCAAAGCTCCCCGTCACCAGCTCACCTGATGACATCAGTAGTCACTGAACATGATTGCCCGGATTTGTTATTCCATTAGGGGTTGCAAAATGGTGAAATCCTGTCCTCCTTATGCACCGAATAGCTGAAATTCTTTTGTAAAGAGTAATTTCCTGAATCAACTCTTTTAGTTCCCCGGAAATGCAGTCTGTACAAAACAGGCAGGAGAGATGCTGAATTCTTTTCCTTCGTCATTTTTCAGAATGAAGGGTTGTTGCCTTAGAAACCTGCAAAGGTGACCAGTACTTGAGCTTTTTACGTTATTATCATCATTGTCGTTGTTGCTGTTGTTACTGTGACTTCATAGACTGTTGAATATGTTATATGTGCCAATCCTTCGCAGTCATTATTTTTTGTGCTTAAATTGTCCCATCTTCAGCTCACGACAGCCCCCTTACGTTGGCCTGTAGGTGTGACTTCAGTGGCTTTTCAGATTCAAGATGTTCTAGAATCATTTCCTACCCCAGACCTGGAATACAAATTTGTCCATGGAGTTTTAATTCCTTTCAGTGATGAATGATATTTGGAGACCACAGTATGAGTGCTAGTAGTGGCTAATTTTTGGTATTACTTCTAAACCTTTTCAGAAAATATGTGGGTTGTTTTTTTTTTTGAGAAGACGGCTATTTTTGTAAAGAAAAAAAATCATGGGTTCATAGTGATATTTCTAACTCAAATTTAATGTTCTTTGATCTTATACTTGTGTGTCACTTTTCTTTTACATGGGAATGTTAAACAATTACACTTTTGATTAAAGCCTGAGATTTTTTTTTTTTTTTTTTTTGTATAGCTCTTTTGGTCTTCTGAATGCATTCCATTCGGGACCTACAGACAAAACAATGCCTTTTAAGGTCCCTTGACATAATTATTTTCTCTATGTGGTTATGTCATCAACTTGATATACAGTTAAGTTCATTTGCTTCTATTTATTTTTAGATTTTTAGAAATGGCTCTTTTTACTTTTTGATTTAGCCATTTGAGTATGTAAGGCATGTTATGTTTGCAAAGTCAAATTGGTTTAACAGGATACATTCAGGGAAGTCTTATTTCCATCGTTGTCCCTACAGATAACGATTTGTTTCTTGTTGGTACTTCTGGTGTTTCCTTTTGAAAAGATCAGTAACACAGAGATACATCCCTGTCTTACACAGTCTGCCCTGGAGATCGCTTCACACGTGTAGGTAGAGATCTTTCTCCTTTCTTTTGTGGATGTGGAATGTTCTGTGGCGTGATATACCATAGTCCGTCTACCCAGTCCCCATTGGCGGACCTCTGGGTATTTCCAGTGTTTTACTGATAGAAATCGTGCCGAAGGGACTATGTTGTGCCTAAGGCAGTTCGTATTTTTGCCAATGTATCTTTGGGATAGATTCCTAGGAACTGCGCTGCAGGGGAAGTAAAGGCATATGTAAATTTGCCAGAAGTTACCACCAAATACCCCTCTGTGGGGCTTTACCATTTGCATCTCCCTCAGTGTTGTGAAAGAGAGCCTCCTTCCCCACTGGCCCGCTATCAGGGAATGTGGTCAACCTTGTAGAATTTTTGTCTACCTAATAGGTAAGAAGTATGTCAGTATAGTTTTTTTTTGTTGTTTTTTTAAATAACAGCTTTATTAGATATAATGAACTCCCCATGCAACTCACTCATTTAAAGTGTCCAGTCCATTGGTTTCTAGAATGTTCATAGAGACGCGCAACCAGCAAACACGGCAGTCACTTTTATAAAACTTTCATCACCTCAGACACAAACCCTGTACCCTGCAGCTATCACCCCCAACGCTTTCCCAGCTCCCCCAGCTCTGAGCAACGACACATGTTTCTGACGATACACTTGCCCTGCCTGGACGTTTCATATAAAAGGAATCTTAGAATCTGCGGTCTTTTGACTCTGGCTTATTCCCCTTAGCATAATGTTTTCAAGGTTCATCCGTGTTGTACTGTGTATCAGTATTTCATTTCTGTTTTCTTTTCTCTTTTTCTTATTGTGGTCAAATACATATAACATAAAATTTACCATCTTTGCCTTTTTTGGGTGTGCTGTTCGATGGTATTAAATACATTCATAATGGCACGCAGTCGTCACCTCCACCCATCTCCAGAACTCTCTTCACCTTATAAAACTGTAAACTGTAAAACTGAAACACTATACCCGTTAAACAGTACTCCCTCCTTCTGTCCCCCTCCCCTAGCCCCTGGCAGCCACCGTTCTACTTTCTGTCTCTATGATTTTGTCTACTCCGAGTCGCTCGTATCAGTGGAATCATACCACATTTGTCTTCTTGTGACTGGCTTATTTCACTTAGCATGATGTCCTTAAGGTTCACCCATGTTTTAGCCTGTGTCAGAATTTCTTGCCTTTATAAGTCTAAATAATATTCTGTTGTATGTGTGTACCACATTTTGCTTAGCCATTCATCCCGTCGATGGACACTTGGGTTGTTTCCATGTTCTAGCTATTGCGAATAACACTGCTACGATTGTGCACGTACAAATACCTCTTAGAGACTCTGCCTTCAGTTCTTTTCGGTGTATACTTCTAAAAGAAATTTTTTTTAATGTTTATTTTTGAGAGAGACACACAAAATGTGAGCGGGAAAGGGTCAGAGAGAGAGGGAGACACAGAATCCGAAGCAGGCTCCAGGCTCTGAGCTGTCCGCACAGAGCGCGACGTGGGTCTCGAACCCACAAACCGTGAGATCAGACCTGAGCGGAAACTGGACACTTAACCGACTGAGCCACCCAGGCGCCCCTTGGTGTATACTTCTAAATGGAATTGCTGGATCATATGGTAATTCTATTTGTAATTTTTTGAGGACTCTCACACTGTTTTCCTTAGTGACTGTACCATACACTCACCTACAGTGTGCCAAGGTTCCAGTTTTTCCATGTTCCTACCAAGTTACTATTTTCTGTTGTTTCTTTTTTTTTTTTTTTAATTTTTTTTTTCAACGTTTATTTATTTTTGGGACAGAGAGAGACAGAGCATGAACGGGGGAGGGGCAGAGAGAGAGGGAGACACAGAATCGGAAACAGGCTCCAGGCTCCGAGCCATCAGCCCAGAGCCTGACGCGGGGCTCGAACTCACGGACCGCGAGATCGTGACCTGGCTGAAGTCAGACGCTTAACCGACTGCGCCACCCAGGCGCCCCTGTTGTTTCTTTTTGATAGTGGCCATCATTTCCCTGATGATGGGTGATTCCAGGCATCTTTTCATGTGCCTGTTGGCCATTCGTATATCTTCTTTGGGGAAACGCCTATTCAAGTCCTTTGCCCATTTTTGAGTCAGGTTGTTTGTTTTTCTGTTATTGAGATTTTTTTTAAGTTTTTTTTTTAAGTTTATTCATTTACTTTGAGAGAGAGAGAGAGAGAGAGAGAGAACACCAGTTGGTGAGGGGCACAGAGAGAGGGGACACAGGATCCCAAGCGGGCTCTATGCTGATGGCAGAGAGCCTGATGTGGGGCTTGAACTCACGAGCTGTGAGATCATGACCTGAGCCGAAGTCGGATGCCCAGCCAACTGAGCCACCCAGGTGCCCCATCTGTTTTGAGTTTTAGGACCTCTCTATGTATTCTAGATATTAATATCTTGTCAGATATGTGATTTGCAAATGCTTTCTCCTGTTCTGGGGATTGCCTCTTAACTCGATAGTATGTTTTGATGCACATATTTAAAAAGTTTGCAGGAAGTCTTGTTTGTCTCTTTTTTTCTTTTGTTACCTGTGCGTTTGGTGTCCTGTCCAAGAAATCATTGCCAAATCCAGTGTCGTGAAGCTTTTGTCCTATGTTTTCTTCTAAGACTTTTATGTTTTAGGTCTTCTATTTAGATCTTTGATCATTTTGAGTTAATTTTTGTATATGGAGTTAGGTAAGGATCCAACTTTATTCTTTTGCGTGTGGATGTGCGATTTTCCCAGCACTATTTGTTGAAAAGTCCTTTCCCCGTTGAGTGGTCTTGGGACCCTTCTCAAATATCTTTTGACCAGATATGTGAAGGTTTATGTCTTGGTTCTCTGTTTCTTTAGGCTGCATAGTAAGTTTTGAAATCAAGAAGTCTTTCAACTTTGTTCTTCCTTATCAATATTATTGTTGCTATTTGGGGGTCCCTTGAGACTCCATATGAATTTTAGGGTGGGTTTTTCTCTTTCTACACTTGATCTTAGCCAAAAGGCTGAGAAGTCATGGGGTTTTCTATTTCTGTAAAAAATATCATGGAGGCTTTAATAGAGATTGTGTTGAATCTATAGATCGGTTTGGTAGTGTTGACGCCATAATATTAAGTCTTCCCATCCAGGAACATGAAATGTTTACATTTATGTATGCGTTTAATTTCTTAACGCAGTGGTTTTTTTTAATGTTTATTGTATGTATGTATGTATTTTGAGAGAGCACAAGTGAGCCTGGGAGGGGCAGAGAGAGGGAAAGAGAGAATCCCAAGCAGGCTCCATGGTGTCAGTGCAGATCCCCACATGGAGCCTGAACTCACGAACTGTGAGATCATGACTTGAGCCGAATTCCAGAGTCATATGCTCACCTGACTAAGCCACCCAAGTGCCCCTCTTTCTGCAGCGTGAGTTGGGGGAGAGGGAGACACAGAATCTGAAGCAGCCTCCAGGCTCTGAGCTGTCAGCACAGTTCCAGCGGGGCTGGAACTCACAAACCATGAGATCGTGACTTGAGCCAAGGTTGGAAGCTCAACCGACTGAGCCACCCAGGCGCCCCATACAACAGTGTGTTTTTAATGGTACCTCTCTCATTATGAGAGTGGTCGAATATCTTTTTATGTTTTCATGGGCCATTTAAATTTCTTATTCCATAAACTCTTTGTTCATCTCTTTTGCCCTCGGAAGCTTTTTTTAAAAATGCATACTTTCTAGGCCTACCCAGAAGTCACGGTGATGAGAATCTTGGGGTGCTTCCAAGGGGATCCTTATACATCAGCCTGGTGTAGGACTTGTGATTGGGAGCCACTGTAGTACCGTTCTGAGCTGGGAGTCTCCAAAAGCCAGATCGTTGGCCCTGCTGTGTCGTGACCTGTCTGGGACTATTGCACGAGTTACTGTGCTGTCCCTTTTCCTTCTCTTTTAGCCACTAATGGTCAGTGGAGCCCACTGCATGATCATAACCTGGGTTTGACCCGACGCCCCCCGGTCCCAGTGACTGCGGGTAGCCGTTCCTCAGAGGCTCCTGCCACGTGGGGGATCCCTGTGTTGTCCTTAGCATCCCTGATTTGCATTCTCCAGGCCTCCCTCCACATCCAGAGCACATCCTCAGCCCCGTCAGCCCTGCCCAGGAGGAGCCAACAGAAGGGCGGGCCCCCAGGCACCAGCAAGACCCAGAAGCAAGGGGAAGCCTGGACGGAACCATCGCTGGTGAGAGAGGGCCGCCGGGCAGGGGTGCGGACGCCACCTCAACGGCGGCCCCAGACAGGCGGTGCTGAGAACGGGGGCTAAAGCTGGCGGCTGGGAGGGGTGGCGGGGACCGGGCTGCCTGGAAAGGGGACCCCTGAGGCAGGCCTTAGAGGAAGAGTAGATTTTGGCTGGGAACCGAGGGCATTTTCAGCAGAAGATGGTCTGAGCAAAGGCGTGGGTCCCTAAGGCCTGGCTGGGCTGAGGGGAAGGGCACACGGGGGCAGGCGCTGGGCCTCCTCAGGCTTCGCACACGGGGCACACGAACTGGGCAACCTGTGTCATATGCCTGGAACAGCCCTGGCATGGGCATTCCTCCGTAGATGTCCTCTTTCTGGAGCCCGTGAGGGGCTCTGTGCCTTCTGTCCCCCCTTCCAGTGATCTCTGCCTGCTTATGTTTGAAGGACATTTCTGTCCATCCATTCCCAGGAATGGAGTATCACGCAGAAGGCATGTAGCATAACGTGTGGCATACCAGAGCCTTGTTCTCTGCCTCCAGACTGTGCTTCGCCAGCTCCCGCCCCCATTCCTCCTCCTCCTCCAGGGGCCTGACTCTTCGGGCTGGGTCACCTTCTCTCCAGTCATTTCTGTGACCCTCCCCCAGTGAATATGAGCTCGCTGAGGTTGGAGGTGACCCTCCCTCCCTCTCCCGAGTCCCTCCTTCCCGGCCAGTGTGTAAGGAGAGGGAGGACCTTCTCACTGTCCTTGTTCCCCTGCAGACCTGGCACTGTGCTCCAGGGGCCTCCCCACACCCTCTGGGTGACAGGGAGTTGTCAGCGTTGACCCAGACGGGAACCGGGCCATGGCCTTCTCGGCCCTCCTCTCACCTCTGACGCAGAGGCCGTGCCGTGGGCAGTCCTCCAGTGGATCAGGCAGTCCTCCGGACAGAGCCCAGGAGCCCCCTCTTCCTGGCAGGCGTTCGAACATGTCTGGGGGCTGCTTAGAGATACCTATGCTGTCCATCAAGGGCCCGCTGTTGGGAAAGGCCCTCACGGAGTCTCTCTCACAGGTCCACCAGCCTCGGTTAAACAGGAGGAAGAATCTTCAGGTGGGGAATCTCCAGCCTCCCCTCCCAGGGACAGCCTGCCCAGCAGGGGGCCAGGTGAGTGAAGGGAGAGGCCCCGTGGCCACAGCAGAGCCTCGGAGGATCTTGGGAGCCCTTGGGAGCGGGGTGGGAGGTGGCGAAGTGGGACCTGGTGAGGGGCTTCCTCCTGAGGGGTCCCTTCCTCATCCCCGGGTACTGGTGCCCTGGGGCTCTGGCGACCCAGACCACGTAGGTCCTGGTTTCCCCCCATCACATGTGACCTGGTGGAAAGGTGCTGCTTGAAAACAAGCTGTGTGCACCCAGTCTGCGGTCTGGCAACAGAAAGGCCTCCCAGCAGCCCTGGGAAGTGGTCCGGGCTCACAGCTTCCAATGTCTCCCAGTTTGTATGTGGTGGCCTGTGACTTAAATTTCGTTTCCTGGCCTCGAGTCCGTAAAACCAGGCTTACAACCTGATGAGCAGGAAAAAAGAGAGCAACTGTTGCCCATTCTGGCTTTGGGGTGGTTTTCTGCCCTAATAGAAAGGGATCCGGTTCTCACCTGGTTCCACCCTGGTACCTGCTTTGGTGGGAGCAGAGGTGAGATTTGGGCCCACCTCGGGGTGGTGGCATGGTGGGAGTCCAAGCTGGGGATGGGCTTCAAACCAAGAGATCTGGGACCCTTGGCCTTCACAGGGAATAGGGCCTGAGACCCCCAGTTGGGCCATTTCTAGTACAGAAATAAAGTTCTGTCAGGAATTATCTGTGCGGGT